>NC_081249.1:173918789-174622289 GCF_030490865.1 Poecile atricapillus
AAAACATCTCCTATTGAAAGAATCTTCTAGGGCTTAAAGGTGCTCTTGACCTCTGAGGTTTAGAGAGAGCTAGCTTTTTCTCTGCAAAATGGAGATCTTTTTGATCTGAGTACAGGTCAGGGGGGACAAATAAGTAGCAAGAAGAGGGGTCAGGGGTTTGAACAGCATGGTGGGGGCTGCAGTGAAACTCCAGTGATGTCCCTGAGGCAGTGCCAGTTTAGCCTCAGCGACAGCAGCTGCACAGTGGATGGGAAGTCCAGAGTCTAATTTACAAGACATTTTAAATGTGTGTGTTGAAAGGCACTGAGGGACGTTCCCATCTCGTCAGGCCTGGTGTTAGTGGAAGCCGGATAAATGCTCACTGAGAAGGGAATAGCATATCATCCCTGACATCCTTAATCACCACCAGCCCTGGAAAAATACCTGCAACAAGGCACCTGACAAGTATGTTTAGTGCTCAATAAACATCAGCTGCTCCTTTCATACCTTCACTTGCTCTGTTTCCCTGTTCCTCTGGTCGTGTTGAAGCAGGGCTGGGATTTTGCCTCGGCACTGATAAAGAAACCAGAGCTTTTGCCAGCTGCTGGCTGGACCTGGGGACCAGGTGAGCAATTAGAAGGTCCCTCTCCAGTCATCCTACATGTGCTACAGCAGGAGGAATTCAAGCTGGTTCAAGAACCTTTTAAACCACAGAGAGCAGCAGAGAGGAGAACAAGCTTTTCCTGTGCACAGCCCCCTATACACTGTGTCAAATCTGTCAGCCTAAGAGCTGCTGCTCCGTGGCTTTGACATTCAAGTGCCTTGTTTAGCACATATATATCACAAAACCTCAGGAACTGAACTCTCTATAAATGACAATTGATTAAACATTCAAACTATATAAAGTACTGAAGCATTGTAAATACATTTTAAGGGGGGAGAAAAATCTTTGAAATTCACTTTAAGCTTTCTTTTCAATTATTTATCATAGACTCTCAGCCCCATTAAAGTCAGGCTTAATGGGTTTGTTTATATATTACAGAAAACATTCTGCTTTAATTGCCTGCTGAAAGGCTCTTACACCCGCCTCTCTCAGCTTTGCATCACTGGAAGGCAGAAGCCCAGCAAGGCAGGTGGTGGGCAAATCCCCTCCTCACCTCCATCCTGGGATGCTGAGTGGGGATGAAACTCACCCACAGAGATTAGTCTGTCACTGGGGAGGCTCTTTGGCTGGTGAATTCACACCAGCTCTCCTCCCTGGTCAGGTACTGCATCAAGAGAGCAGATCTAGGGGCTGATATTTCCATTTCCCATATACCCCTTATCTCCATGGGTCTTACATCCATGTCTATTCCCATGGCACAGAACTACTTTGCCTGTGGCTTCTGTTTCTGAGATCCTTCTTTTTATCTCTTCTTACTGCTGGAAATGATCAAAGTCATTTCCGTGAGGGCTGACACAGTGGGAAAACCATGGAACTTCAGAGCTGGAGACACCCCAGCTCCACAGCAGCACTTTTTGGGAGGCTGGATGCTGGCTGCATCCTCCTGCTTAGCCGTGGCTGAAAAAGGTGCATCATTAATTGAGGAAATGAGGTGCATCTTCACCTTTAGCAGCAACTAAAGGGAAGGGAAAAGGCTTCTGCTGGTATGCACTGAGGAAGTTCCAGAACAGTGTACATATCTGTGTGGGTTGGGACTGAGGGCAAGGCAAGGCAAAAGGGAAAAGCCATTTCTGGCTCTGTTGACCAGAGCACCTTGTCTGACTTGCCTTGAGGGGAGAAGAGAGAGAATTCTTTACTAAAAACATATAACAAGCACAGAGACAAACATCCTTGTGTGCCACTGTCAGTATTAGAGTAACGACTCCATATAAAGGCTATTTGAAGTAAAAAAAACCACCAACTTTGCAGTTCCTTATTTTTAAGCCCATTTCAGCCCCACTGATTAGTTTAAAGATGGGGGAGTAAGTTCCCTGAAATCACTTCTGAGAAATAGCACCAGTTTCTTCAGAAGTTAGATCCTCAGGTACCTAAAGTTTGGAAGAAAAAGGAGAGTTGATGTTATAATGATTTCTGTATTTTGTGCTGAAATTACATTTTTGGCGCCGCTAAATCCCATTGTGTGCTACAGAGGATATAATGTAATACTCATCAGAGGCAGGCAGCAGGGAGGTTTACTGGCACTAAAATCAATAGGCACTGAATAAAATGGCTCCAAATGGTTTAGGACCATGCACACATCTTCTTTTGTAAGCTTAAAACCATTTGGAGAGGCATTAATTCATTAAAGGCCTCTTGAAGAATGTCATCATATTGTGTAGTCCGTGCACATCAAGAGCATCATGGATTGTGGCTTTTATTAAGGAGGATGGAGAATATAATTCTTCCTGGAGTAGAACAGACTTTAAAATATGGTGCACTTTGAGATCAAAACAAGGGTTATTGCAATGTAGTTACTAAATATTTTAACACATGCAATATAAAACATAATGCATCCTGGAATATGTTTATGCTACTGAAGTAGCCACTAGATTGTCAGATCCATTACAAACCACCATGCAGAGTTTCTGAATTGTTTTTGTTTCCTCTAATAGTATTTTTCTTTCTTTCTTTCTTTCTTTCTTTCTTTCTTTCTTTCTTTCTTTCTTTCTTTCTTTCTTTCTTTCTTTCTTTCTTTCTTTCTTTCTTTCTTTCTTTCTTTCTTTCTTTCTTTCTTTCTTTCTTTCTTTCTTTCTTTCTTTCTTTCTTTCTTTCTTTCTTTTCTTTTTTTATTGATTGAATGATATTATAATCTATTTTTATGTAGAGCTACCAACCCCAAGCTCATGTCTTTTCTCTTAAACATCTTGAGGACATGGAATTAGCATGTTTGCTAATTCTTACCTTTCTATATGGTTATTTATGCTTCCATATGGATAAGGGGATTTAATCCCTTAACTGGGAGGTGCAATATGTTTCCATTAAAAGGTAAATACTCTGCAAGTAACTGGGGACCTCCTCATTGCCTCACCCTTCACAAGCCTGGAGCTGAAAATGTCACTGGGACTCAGAAGATAAAACTCAGAGCTTCTCTCTCTGAATACACTGATTGATGGAAATCAAGGTGACTCAGGGGCTCTAACAGGGGTCATGGTCAGGGGAGCCACAGTAACATATTGTCTGTCCTGGGGAGTTCTTACAGCATCTTCAGTACCTGGAGGGTCTGCAGGAGAGCTGGAGAGGGACGTTTTACGAGGACACAGAGTGATAGGACAAGGGATAAGGGCTTAAGCTGAGGACAATTTAGGTTAGATATTAGGATTAAATTCTTCCCTGTGAGAGTGCTGAGTCCCTGGCACAGGTTGCCCAGAAAAGCTGGGATGTCTCATCCCTGGAAATGTTCAAGGCCAGGCTGGATGGGGCTCTGAGCAACCTGGTCTGGTGTGAGGTGTAACCCCCCATGGCATGGGGTTGGAATGAGATGATCAGTGAAATCCCTTTGAACCCATTCTATCAGTCTATGGGCAAATGCACAGCTGCAAATCAGACTAGGATGGGCCATTCCCTCACCTGGTGCAAGGTGGCATCACCCTGGGATCAGCAGTGGGACTACCCCAATCCAAGCACCAGCCCAGTGGGTGCCCTTTGCAGATTTCCCTCTGGATGTCATTTTGGCTGCTGAGCACTCCCTCCTACTTCAGCTGTGGCTCAGGTGCCATGGGATGTGTGGAGCAGGAAGCCCAGAGAGGACAGACTGTGCTGTGGCAGCGAGGGGACAACCCTTCCCCAGGGGTGTGCACTGTGCATCCCAGCAGCTCAGCACGTGAGGGCTGCTTCCATGTACGGACCCTTTTCCTGGGAATACGATGCCAGGCAGGAAGGGACGGCCCTGTTCCTCTCCCCTGCCTGCCAAACCACAACAGAGAAGTTGACCATTAATTTAAAGACTTCAAATTAGACTCTTCCTTTCAAACAGATGCATCTACCTAATATTTCAGCACTAACTACAGGCGTCTCAGCTCTGCACAGCTTCTGAAGATCACAGCACCACCAATATGAGGAGGGGGGATTGGTTTCCCTGAGCCAAGGGCTGTGCTCTGCTGGGACACAGCTGGCTTCACACCACCCTGGAAACTTCCTGGTCTGTGCCAGTTAATGAGATATCTTAGGGGCAGTGAGGATGTGTATCCAATTCCTTGTGGCTGTAAATCAGAAACCATGGGTGTTGGATTCCACCAGCCACATCCCCTCTGCCCAGCTCTGAAATGCAGGATTGATAGGAATGAGAAACAGCATGTGGAGTGGTCAGAGAAGCCTGACAGCAAGGGGGACTCTCTGTGATCAACCAGAGCTGGTTCCCAAGCTGGAACTTTTTTCCACCTTATTTTACAAATAATGCTATATTTCCAAGAACTAAGGAATTTGGCACAGGGACAATAAAATTTACTGCATTTGACCAGGAAGCGTGGGTAAAACTGAAATGTGTAGTTTTGTCATCATCACATATGTTTGACAAAGCCTTCTCATGAAACTTGGACAGAATCTAGGATAAATTTTCCTGTTGTTGCCAGATGGAAGGAGCCTTAAGTAAGGACATTTTGGCTCAATTCCATTTTGCAAAAAAGCTTATGTAAGGACCAGTTTTTACTCAGACCAAAAAAATAATTAGAGAAGGTCTGTAGCTGTCCCATAAACACATCCTTACACCTGCCCTTTTTCATTGTTTTGTTTGCATTTTTTTAGTTTGCAAGAACAAAATACACTCCCTAAGCCTGGAGTTTGTGGAACTTGTCATCCCAACAGCTTCACTGCAGCACCCAGGTCCAGCTGCCTTTGCAAGGAGGGCAGGATCCACACAAAAGCACAGGGAACATGAGACAGGGATGAGGAATCCCAGCTGAACCATCCTGCAGGTATAGGAGTGGCAGTGAGGAGAGAGGTTTGTTATCTGTGTGAAATTCCTGGGCAACTTCCAGCAATGGAAGTTCAAAGAAAACTACATTATTTGAGAAAGCTTTGAAAATATTCATTGAAGGCTACAAAAAATTGCTACTCAAATTCCAGGGCCTTTTGCCTGTTAATTGAAATGCTAAATGAGTTTCTGCCTGTCCTGGTTTTTCCACCATTTTACCTATTAACAGAAAAACATTAACCTCCATGGAATAAGCTTCAAGACATCCACAACCAAATAAGAGCTGAAATTTCAGGATTTATTTCATAAATATTAATATTTACATACCTAATGGATTCCTTCTTTCCTTTGCTGAGTATATATTCAGGTGTCTCAAAACACAAACACTTTGCAGTAGAAAATCACTGAGGTTTTCTTTTCATATAAAATTGATATTGGATTGCACTGTCTATGGGGAAGGAAGCTCTCAGCTTCCACCAAATCCAGCTGAAACCTCTAAGAACCAGGTGTTGCTCTAAGAAAACCCTAAACCAGCCACGGGGTGGGTGTGTGGTGGGGTGAGCTGCACAGAGGAGTGCAAGGACTGCAAGGTGATGGCTGGAAATGTGTTCCCATTCAAGATGGTGAGATGAAAATGTCCCCTGTAAAGGTGTGTCTCACTCTCAGCACCTCTCTTTCCCATCTGCTGTGATCCAGAGGCTGAGGCTTGAGTTCTTGGGAGGTGCTGCCTAGATGGCTCTCTGGTTTACTCATCCAGTGCTTGGGTAGCTGAGTATTCTGTGTGTCATAGCTGGTTTGGTGGAGTGTCAGAGGCTGGAGATGCAGGGGAAGGTGTGATCAGCCACCCCCCAGTGTCTGCTGGCTCTCACCTGGCCAGGGATGGGAGGATTTCCTCCTGATGACACTGCAGTACACCTGGATGGGAGTCACAGGATGCTCTGAAAAAGCAGATTGAGCCAGGAAACCAAGGTGGGTGTTTTCACTTGTCTTGCAAAACAGGTCTCTATTGCTGCTGGCTTCCCAAGCGTGGCTGGGGATGATGCAGAGGAGGAACAGACACTGCAGAGTCACAGGTGTGTTCTTACAGCAAGGACACTTGGAGGCGCTTCTCCGCTGGTGCTTATCCCTGCTCTCAACCTGCTCTGGAAGCCCTTGTATGGCAGGATCCTGCCCTAAATTGCCTTTGGCCCGTGTCTGCTGGCCCCAGTTGCTGGTCCTGAGGGTCCCAGCGAGCCCAGGCTGGGCTGTAAGCACAGGCTCCAATTCCAGGGGGTGTAAGCAGATGCACAGGCTCAGGCAGGAGAGGCGTCTGCAGTCAGTCTCCTCGCGGGAAAGAAACTGCGCCACAACGTCTCATCTCATCTCAGGGGAAATGCAGAGCAATCAAGCCATTTAAGAATATATTTCAAGCTCTTCATAGCAGGTGTTAGACACTGTTCTCCGGCTGCTGACAGGAAATGTGTGTGCAATTCTCCTAGGTATCATGCTCAGAATAGGCTTCTTAAGGGCTTGCTGCTTAAAAAATTCTGCAAAGTGTAAATGGCTCTCATAAAATCAGATAGTAAATTGTCTTATCTGTTTGTCCTGAAAGTGCTCAGCCAGCTGGGTCTTCCCTGCACATCAGAGCCAGCCAGCCAACACATTGCAAGGCCACTGGGAACAGACAATTCCAGGCTAGGAGCTCACTTTAGGAAATCTTTCTAAGGAGAAAACTGAGTTCAAGGTCCCATCAGCTGAGAAAAAAAAAAAAAAAAAGATAAAAGAGGAAATCAACATTTCTACTGAGGACATGTAAAAGCATTTCTCACACCTTTTCTTGCCGTCCTGGCCATGGGAATGAGCAATCAGCACAACATAAAGCAGCAGGTTGTGATGTATTCCCATGGGAGAGACAAACTTCACATCAACACTCAGGCACTGCCTTCTGCTACTCATCACAGGGCAAGAAAAAATAATCCGGAAAGAAAACTCAGCTAGCCTTAAAGAGAATTTAAAATCCTTCCCCTCCCGTTTCCAGAATAAAGGTAATTGCATAACAAAAGCGTCTGCCAGGGGATGACAGCGGACGTGTGCGGTGGGAGAAGGGTTTTTGGCAGCACGGGCTGTCGGCTCCAGCGCTGCTCCAGCCCTGGAATGGGCTGGGAATGCCCCCGGAACGGGAGCTGGACGGGCCGGGATGGAGATGCTGCCCCTGGGAGCCGGCAGGGAGCGGATGGCCAAGGGCTCACCCCCAGGAGCATCTGCTGGGGCACGGCACATATGGAGCTTTTATTCCTCCTTGTGGAGGCACGGCCGCCGTCCTCACCTTCTGCCACCCCCATTGTCCGAGGGGGCTGCGACAGGCTCTGGGGACAGCTGCTGCTCCGAGCTGCCTCCTTGGGGGATGCCACAAAGGACTGTCCCCATCCCCTGCCTGAAACACTTCCCCCGGCAATCGGGCAGCCGCAGGGAGACAGGAGTGTGATGGACACCGTGGGTCTGCTTACCAGGGGACTGCCAAGCTGAAGCCTATTTTTCCTTCTGGGGAATAAAAAGTGGGAAAAAAGGAAAAAATAAAATTAAAAAAAAAAAAGCTAAGGAAAAAATCTGGTGTACTGCACCTTCTGTGAAAGGGAAAAGCACCTTCCCCTTGAATATCTGTGAATTTGGAATATGGATATTTAAAGATGTGGAGGAAAAAAGTAGTCATCTAGAGCTAATTATACAGCTGTTGAAAAGCCCAGTAAATATGTTACTCAGGGATATATAATACCTTTGATGTAGTTGTAATCCGACTGAAGTTATTATAGGTTTTCACAGCTGCAAAGCGATCCAGCTTAGGAAAGCTTTTTTTTTTTTTTTTTCTTTGTAATTTGCAGAAGCAGAAAAGAAATTCTGCTGCCAAAGCAAAATGAAGATCCTCATATAAACACAGTAACACAGCCTAAGAAAAATTATACTGATACTGGGGAGTATTAACCTGTCCCAAAGCCTAAAAGAGTTTACTGGATAATAAATGACATCAGTGACTCCAAAGAAGGACTGGGTTTCAGACAGGCTCTTCTTAGAGACAATTAAAGCTTTAAATAAAAGTGTGACTTTGTGGTGAGAATTCTCTATTCCCTTCAAACTAACAATAAGTAAAAACTGTAAATGCTCTGAAAAAATATGTAGCGAGGCATGAAATACAGGAAAGCCACTAGTAAACCTCCAACAAGTTCATTTAAATTGATCATAGATGCAATAATATCAGGAGGCTTTGTAAATGGATGGGTTAAAAGCTGGAACTTTATTGCTGTTTCCATTCCCCAGGGCCCTGTGGTAAAACAAGTCTCCTCGAGAGATCTCTGGGCGCTGAATGAATTATTCACTCAGTTATGGGTCATTAAACGAGGCTGAGCCAGGGCCGATGTCCATTATTTCACATTATTACATTGTGGTGTATGAAAAAGGACTTTGTGAAGATTGGCATGGGCATCTTCTCAGGATGCCTGGTCATTTCTGCCACAGCTTCTTCTGAACCCCTTTGGCAGAGCAGAGGGGTTGTGAAGCAGCAGTACAGCTGCACAGAATAGGATAAAAGAGGTTTGAGGTTAAAACCACGAGGTAAAGGAGAGGAAACCATATTCAGATGCTAATTGCAGAGGTGGCTGTGTTAGTTTTAAGCTGTTACTGCCCTGCAACAGCTTTTTGTCACCTTTCTGCATTTCCCCAGGCAATGTGGCCCTCCCATGAGCATCTCCTGTCCCAGACACCTGTGATTGCTGACTGCCTCCCCTACACCTGCATAACCCATTTCCTGAGCTGGCCACTCTTTATTTCAGCTTAGATAAATCTGTCCACAGTTTTGCTGGCTTTTAGTAATCTCTTGGTGATTTCTCAACCAAATTCAAAATAGACTGAGGCAAACTTTTTCTGATGATGAACTTTTCCCATGCAACACTTCACCTTCTGTTGATAAAACTGGGGCAGCCTCTCTGCAGTGTCCAGAAGTGCTGAAATACAGTTTTGCCCTTGGTCTCACTTTCTCCTTGAGAAAAAAAAAAAAAAGAAAAAAAGAAAAAAAGAGCTTTTCTCTCTTGAGGTCAGGAAAGGAGTGAAGCTGCTCTTATCTAAGTAGTCCATGTTTCTGGTGAGGGACAGGATTGTGGGGAGGACACGCCACTCTCAGGGGCTGGAAAGCCAGCACATCCCATAATCCAGCACTATCTTGTATGATCAGAGACAGATATGTAAACATGTCCTTGTTTGAACACAGTCTCTATGGGAATGATTCAGCCAAACTTTCAATTTAAAACAGGGCAAAAATTTCAGTTAAAACTTCTGTGGCCTTTATAATCAAAAACAAAGGCTAGATATTTTGTTGACCTAAATGTGTTGGTAGTTACCCTGATATCTTCATGTTGGTTTAGTTGAAAAATGCCCTTACCAGTGTTAATTGACATTTTCTAAATGAGATATGATGGCTTTTCTGTTGAAATGTCTTTCTGTTTAGAAATTCAAAAGAAAAACATTTCACAGATCCTCAAAAACAAACCAAAAAGGTAGTGAGTCCTAACGGCTTTCCTCCCACGCTTTCAGAGCTGTCAGAAAAGCAACATGAAGAAATTGGGGAAAAGAAAAAAAAAAAAAGAAAAGAAAAAGGTTATTATCATGGCCACGTTTCTTGCTGCTTACTCAAGCAAAATTCCCAGTAGTTCAAATCCCAAGACTCCCTTTCACTTTCCAGTCAGACAAAGAGTCATCCACAGGAGTTAATGAGAAAGAACCCGAGGTATGAGTGAAAACTGAGAAAGGACTTCAGGACTTGTCTTAATGACTTAAAAAGACCATGCCCTGAGTAAGAAGGTATTTGTAATGAAATGTAAGCCCAAGACGCAGCAGAGGCAATTTAGCCTGCTATATTGCTTTTCTTGGGATTGCTTTTTATTAATGTTATTGTTGAGCTCGACGTACACAACCAGTCTCGAGGGGTGAGGAGGCAATAGCTGCTCTCTAATGCAGTTTTTCATTTCTGAGCCCTCAGTTCAAGCCCTTCAGGACACTAATTATCCCAAGTTGTTATTATCTGACAGCTGTCAATGGCCTCTGCAGAATGAGGTGGTGGTGGCAGTCATGCTCCCCGTGGGCATTTGTCAGCATTGTGCAAACCCTGATACAGATTGCCTGGGATTTCTGTTGGCAGTCCGATCCTTTATGGAAAGAAACTCGTCTTCTCACTTCTAGCAGGATCTGCTGCTCTTCACATCTAAAAGGGAAGGCTGGGTGGCTGAAGAACATGTCCTTGCAGTGCTGATGGTGGTGTTGGAGCACTAGAAGAACGTGTCCATCCAGCACTGATGCTGCAGGACATCAGCAGTGACCTTCAGGCTCCAGAGACGTCACCTGAACAGCTTCAGGTGTGCTGACTCCAGGGAGGAAGATCAGCTCAGTAGTTAGCACACTAACAGCTCTTGGCCACCGACCCATTATGGACACGTCCATGCCCTGAGATCCCTCGTGTAGGACTTGGACCCATTCAGGCTGTTGTGACCCAATTAGTGCATGGCCAGGTCACAGCTCAGCTCAACAGGCAGGCAATGCACTCACATTTCTTCTCTACTCCATTCCATCAGTAAAAAGAAGCATCTTCTTTCCTGCAGTAGATTGGGGGACGACATCCCTACAGACAGGCTCCAGCTTCAGCAGGAGTGGGGCTGTAAGCAGCAGTGCCTCGCAGCCCTAGTGCCAAAATTTCCCAGTATATCACTCCCCATACTCCACAATTCGCCAGGAATAGATCCACCAGACTTTCCTACAGCAAATCTGGACAGCTCTGCCTGTGTGTATGTGAGTATAGACAGCTCCTTCTTCGGCTTAGCAGCAACACAGAAACGTATAGAACTCCTGGAAAAACTGACACAGGCAAGCGACTATAATGAGGCTAAAACCTACTGGCAGCGCCCAGAAAGAGAACATTGAATTGGTTTTGGTGTAGTGGAACTAAGAAGACCCAGTTTTCCTTGGGTTTGTGTCTTCTGCCCTCTAGCCCACACAGTGACAACTTCTTCCTCATAATCTCCATCCTCTGCAATTCCGAGCTGCCATGAGCTGTCTGGCCAGGTGACTGCTGCTCTCGTGGTGCATGCTAGGAGCTGGCACCCCCCATTTTTATGTGGGGCTATAAGTCAGAGGTCTCTCCCCCCAACAGCTGCCAAATTTCACTCAACGTCTAAGATTTGAGTCATCGTTGAAATTTTGGGTGAGACCCTGTCTCTTCCTGAGTCACTGTCCTCATGAGAGTGAGACTGAGAGATTTCACAAAGCAAGAGAGGACAGGCATTCAGGGTAAATCCTGCGGGCTGATGCTTGGGGCATTCATCCAGACAGGTGGATCTCAATTTCGTGACTTTGGGCACATTTTCCATATTTCATCCTGGTTTTGCAATGCAAACACTGGAGTTGCACCACCCACAGGAGTACCCCAGCAGGCACAGTGGGGTTTAATCCCCTTTCCAGCGCTGTGAAACAGCTGGAAATTAGAGCTGGGATTAGGAATTAATGTGGTTAAAATCCTTTTCCTAATGGCCCATCATTAGGACATGAGCCTCCCTCGGAAGGGAAGTGTGAAGATGAGTCTCAATGGATCACCCAGAACCATCACAACAGTACAGAGCACATGCAGATAAATGACATAAAATCAAGCAAGGTGAAATGAGTAATAATAAGTCAGTTACTGCCTCCTCTTTCTGTAGCACCTCTCCCACTTCATTAGATAGAATTTCACTCCTCTGAATATGATAAACTGGGCCAAAAATTCCTGGCATAACTCAGGCATCACACTGGCTTTGATGAGTAACTGAAGGAAAACTAATTTGCTCCTTTTCTAGAACTTGAGCTGGAGGACTAAAATTCAAAAAGGGGGAAAAAATATTGTGTAATATAGCAAGATTTATGTACATGTCTTAAGCAGATAATTCAGGCTGAATGATGCTTAAAAGGCTATTATAGACTTGCTACCAGCAATGAAATAGCCTGTACTGCTATAAAATGTCTGCCCAGGGCACTTCAGTGATTTTGGTGTTCTCTTTCTAGACTAGCCAGGGGAAATAGCTGAAGTGTCTGATAATGGAACCTTCTCTTTTTTATGCTGCTGGAATAGCTCTATGCTGTTAGCTATGAGGCTGCTGGAGATGACTGAAACATGTATTTTTAAACATGCAATTGTTCTAAAAGTATCAGCTCTTCTCCATGCTGAGATATCGGGAGATTTCCATTAAGCTAATTGGTTACTGTGTATTTCTCAGGCCCACACGGAACTGGGTGTGATGGGTAAAGTTCCCCTCCCAGGGACTCTCAGCCTGTCCATTTGTAGCGAGCAAAAGAGATCAAAATTTCTTCTTCCCAGTCTGAAAATGCTGATTCCAGAAAACAAACCCTTCTGGCAGAAAATCATGGCTTGTGAAAGACCTGTTGGGAAATGCCTTGGACCTGCAAGAAAAGCACTGCTCTTGCACAGAGACCCAAAAAAGAGAGAGATGGACCCATGGACCAGCACCTGCTGCTGCTGCTGTGTCTGCCTGCCCAGAGCACCCAGTGCCACATGCTGGAGAAGGCGTTTTTCATTTCTTTTTGGCCAGATAATTCCGTGTGAAGGAGCAGACATCACCAAAAACCAAAATTATGTTGCAGCACACGGATCTGTCACAAACTTAGTGTGTGCAGAAAAGTCCCATGGCATGGGAACATCATTTTCCACTCCGCTCAGATGAAGGGATTTTAAAAGCTAGAGCTGTTCTTGTCAGACATGGGCACTGAAACAAGCATAAGATGTTCATTATTAACACCCTGAAGTCCAAAAACTCCAGAGACATGGCAGAGAAGTTCTTGTCAGATATAAAAAGCAGGATAGCATTCAGCCATAGCCAAAGGAAACTTCATAAATTGAAACACTGGCATATAAAATGTACAGTGCAGGTGTTATTTAGAGACACCATTTTTAAAGGCTCTGTAAAAGCTCTGGCACAATTTTCTTACATGTAAAAAGTGGCATATCCAATTCCCCCCCTCCAGCTTTAGCACTTGGATTTAGTATAGATAACATTTGGATAAGAAAAAACTGGAGTAGAAACTTCAAACTTACCTTATAATGTCCAGAGTGTGGAAGGGACATACACAGAACTTCTCCACCAGTTTTTCCATTCTCCTGATTGAGCCCATGCTTTGAAAAGAAAAATAACTGGGGTGGGCCAGCAAGACTAAAGAACAGCTGTGTTTAACTCTTGGCTTTGGTCTCCTGCTCCATTTCCTTGCACACTTTTAAAAGCAATACCTGTGTTTAGTCTAATGGAAAGCGTCTGTCTGAAGGTGCTTACTGCTCCTATGAACGTTTTCACAGACACAGTGCTCAGCCCCATCTGGCTGGGTTACTGATGATGATGTCATTTCTCACAACAGTGACCAAAACACTGGTTTGGAGCAGATTTTTTTCGTATCTCCTCCTTCAGTTTAAGGAAATGCAAAGTAGTAAATAGCAAACCTGCTGCCCCTGCTGTGCCAGAAAAGGATTTCCAGGTTGAAAGACTGTTTGTATGGAAGAGAAGGCTTTTTGCCCTGACCTGGGAAATTGTCATCTGTAGGTAGGTGCAGTGAGGAGTTAAGACCACAGGCCAAGAACATTCAGCTTTTTTAAAGGACTTTATGGAGATCAGACATTGAGCAGAAGACTAAATTTGCACAGGCTGGTATGGAACAAGAAGAAAAAAGAATAAGCAGCAGCAGGAAGATAGGACTGTGAAACTTTAAGGATACTGTCAAAAAATGAGTTTTCTCTTTCTCTGTCACCAGTAAATAAAATACTATGTAGTCTCCCCTTGGTCACTGATTGCTTCAGTTTTCTTTCAATAAATAACTTTTAGCAAAGGTAGACAACTTTTATGCATCTTTCCTTCAATTCCTCTCCAAAGGCATGGACTGCTGCTGTTGTCCAGGGTCAGATGCATGCTGTTGCTTTCACAATGTAGTTTCACACACTTGAGCCTTTATTTTGAAACTTGGGAGCTCCCAGTCTGACTGGAGCTGCCAGGTTCCCCTGGCTGGACTACTGGGCACCAGGCTGCTGGCACAGCTCGAGTGCTGGATGATGCAAAATTCTCTTTCCCCTGTGATGCAGAGCAGGGAATTGGCAGGAGCAAGTGGACAACTGTTTATGGAGACTAAGAGCACCTTAATAAAATGTAAAAAAAAAATGTGCAGAAAGCTGCCTGATCTTTAATTGCTGCCTGATCTTTAATTTCTTTCAGTCATCATCCACCAAGTTTGACACTAGAGCCAAGCCTGGGTGCACTGCACCCTGTGGACCAAGGAGCAAAGCTGCAGGCTGGAAACTGGGATGTGTCTCCTGAAAAGTTAACTCCTTCCAGGACATTTCAAAATAAACTGCCAGCATCCTCAAAGGCTGTCTGCCAGCTCTGAAAATGTTTGCTCATGGCAAACAAGCCCAGGCAAGGGCATCGAGGGGAACAGGAGAAAAAGTGACAAAGCAGCACCTGCAACCACAAGCATCACACTGGAACCTACAGAGAAATCAACAAAATGGTGCAAAAGGATCTTCCAAATCTTACTACAGGTCAAATTCTGCAAACCTGCCTACAACTAAACAATGCAAACCTCTGAAGGGGATTTTTTTCCTTGATTAAATGGTCATTTTTCTCCTGAAATTGCCCTAGGGGTATTAATAAATTCTGCATTGGTGAAAGATTCAACAAACTTTTATAAAGGAAAAATGGGAGTTCAGTATTTGATAAGCCCACCTGAGGCTGGAAGGTTTGAGATGTCTTTTTCTTCCTATATATATTTTCACCATTCTTCTATATTTTAAAACTCTTGAGTGATGTTTGAACACTCAGATTTGCTTCAAGTAAATGGCTTATACTGTGTGTTCCCTATTCTCACCATATGTACTCTGTAGAGGTTTCTCCAATTTCTTTCAGCCTTGTTTTCTGTCCTTTCAGCCTTAAAAAAAAACCAAAATACAACCTCCCACACTGCTGTTCTAGAGAAACCCTCAACTGTTTTCCTAAAATATGTTAATCTCTCCATCTACCAAATTACTATTGTTTTTAGCAGAGAAATCATCCTCCATCAATATTGCATTAAAACACTGCTTCTCTACATCAAGGGCCAAACTCCACTCTCAGAAGTGCACACACAACATTGCTGAAAGGAATGGCAATTCCACACAGGAATCCAACAGCAACATCTGTCCCCAGATGTTTTATTTATTTGTAATTTAACAGTGCATTATACAATATTCATAATTTTGCTGCTTTCCATTTCAATGACTGTTATTTGTATGACTTTAAGAGGCTGCCTGAATGCGTTTTTAGCGCTCAAACAAGGAGAAATGAGTACACCAAAGCCAATCTGCACATATTTTTGGAAGTTCAGAAATGTTCCTGATGAGCTACACTCATCTCAGTGGTGAGAGATGTTGAACCACTGCAGCTCTGGGGGAAATCAGTCATGAAAACACCTATAGGGAATATAGGAGAGCTGACTTTCAAAAAACAAGGGAGCTTGCAATCAAGGACATGTCCATAAGTTTTAGGAGTGGCAGCTGGTCAGAGAGTGCATGGCAGACTTGTGGTACACACAGATGAGAAGGCAGGACCCAGTGCAGCATCTTTCCTTTTATGAGTCCATGTCCCTCTTATCCCCATCACGGGCATCAGGCTGAAGATGCAGACACAAAGTTCTGACATTGGAGATGAGTGCATGATTTATCCTTTCAGAGCTGTGAGAGTTCACAGAATCCCTAAAAACCAAGTAAAGCTGCCATCATTACCTGATTGTGCTAATTTATTTTCTCAGGTTTTGCTTTCCGACTAGAACCCCTGTGCCTGTTGTCCTGGTTTTATCCAGGAAGGAGTTAATTTTCACCCTAGTAGCTGGTACTGTGTGTTGTTTTGGATTTAGTGTGAGAAAAATATTGAGAACACACTGATGTTTTAGCTGTTGCTAAGTAGTGCTTACCCTGAGTCAAGGGTTTTGCAGCTAAAAGGGGAAGGACACAAGAAGATGGGAGGGGACACAGCCAGGACAGATGACCCCAGCTGACCAGAGAGATATTCCATATCATATGAGGTCATGCTCAGTACATAAACTCTGGGGAAACCTGGCTGGAGGCCACAGGTCAGGAACTGGCTGGGCATCGATCAATGGGTGGTGAGCAATTTTTTATATCCAATACTTTTGTCATCATTATTGCCATCATTATTATTATTATTTTCTTCTTTTTCAGTCCCATTATCTCAACCCAAGAATCACTTTCATTTGTCACTTTTGCTCTCATAATTCTCTCCCCCATTCCACTACAGGGCTGGGGGTGAGCAAGTGTCTGTGTCGGGCTTCGTTGCTGACTGGTGTTAATCCATGACACCTGTAAAGTTAATCCTGCCCATAAACCAGAAATCACTGTTAATATTTGCAAATCTCATCCCAGGAATGGAAATGGTGACCTGTGGGACCGTCCCACTTCTCAAGCAATTGAAGCATTAAGACATAATTTATGCACTTGAGAAGAGATTTCCATATCACAGAGATTGCTTCGTTCCCTGTTATGACTTATGAAGGGTGTAAGTAGCAAATGAAGCCACAGAGATCTGGATTGCGTAAGAACTTGTTTTGACATGTATAGTGCATCTTATTTATGGTGATAGCCCAAATGTACTGATTTAATGCAACTGAACGTTATGACAGGGTTGTCCAGGCCAAGAAAAAAGGCTAAAGAAAGATCATATAATCTTCATTTCACTATGTGTCAAAATCCCAGATAGCTGTGACACTTAAGACAAGCTGTCAGTGATGCACTGAGATTAATTGGGGGGTTCTTGAAGTATTGATGGGAAAGATGGACTATCAGGGAAGGGAGGGACAGAGGGAGTGAAAAAGGGAGGGAAAGAGGGAAAAGACAGTGGGAAGGAAGGAAGCAAGCAAGCATGGAAGTCAGTCCTGGTGGGAATTAAACCTTTTCCCTCCAGAATCTTTCCTCCCCAGTTGTGAGCAGGGCCACAGCACCTCAAGGAGTGCAGCACCTGTTCCAATGATTGTTACCAATGACTTCAGTTAACTGAACATTGCTGTGTATTTCTGTCAAACAACACTAAACAAAACCAGAAGATAATGGATTCATCTTAAATCCCTCCCTTGAACACATTTCAAACCTTATCTGGCATTTACTGTAAGAGCCCTGGTTAGAATTATTACAGATATAACTGTCTTTGATACATGCTCAATCCAACTCTATCCACAGGCAAGAGGTTCCACCACTGAACCCTAAACTTTATAGACATGCGAGATGGCTTACTTAATTAGAGTCTATAATATGTTCCACAAAGATAGCAATCAAAATACCAGCTGGTGATCCCCTGCTCAGCCACTTCTCCTATGAATCAAAAATAAATTATTCCTTTTCTCCCTTGTAGAAGAGTATTGCTGAAAACAAAATACTAAATTTTGCTTTTAGGGCTCTCAAAAGACTAAGCAAGATATATTAGCTGTCTGAGGACAGAGAACTTTCTATTCTTGGTGGAATTCTTGTTGGTTTAATTGGGCTTTGTTGAAAAAATAATGTTATTTTAAAGGAGCAATGATAAGAGTGTGGGTGTATTTTTATACTCTCAGTCACTGGTGTATTAGAAGTCTGTTGTAGAGTTACTCTTACACATATTTATAATTTTCTGTGATGTGTATAAACAGTATTTGGGTATTTTAAAAATATACATGAGCATTACTGTGACAGATGTAACAATTTGGTCAGAATACCAGCATTTTTCTCTTTGACAGAGACTGCAGTCTGGGCAGCTGCAGGGAAGATTTTTACATCACAGCAAGCCAGGATTCAACCAAGGACTTAAAATTCTCCCACATTCCCCGTTTCTCAGCTCTTTCCAGTTTTTACTGGAAACAGAACCATAGAATATGCTGAGCTGGGAGGGACCCACATGGATCATCGAGTCCATCTCCTGGAAGTGCACAGGGCACCTCAAGAATCACACCCTGTGCCTGAGAGCATTGTCCAAACACTCCTTGAGCTCTTCGAGGTTGGTGTTGTGACCACTGCCCTGTTCCAGTGCCCAGACACCCTCTGGATGAAAACCCTTTTCCTGATATCCAACCTAAACCTCCCCTGACACAGCTCCAGCCATTTCCCCAGGTCCTGTCACTTGCCATGAGAGTGAAGAGATCGGTACCTGCCCCTCTGCTGCCCCTCATGAGGATGCTGAAGTCCTCAGTGAGGTCTCCCCTCAGTCTCCTCTTCTCCAGGCTGAGCAGAGAAGCTCATTTCATCATTCCCTCTTGTCCTCTCACTCCCTGCCTTGTAGAGTCCTTCTCCAGCTCTCTTGTAGCCACTTCAGGTACTGGAAGGTGCTCTAAGGTGTCTCTGGAGCCTTCTCTTCTGCAGGCTGAACAATCCCCACTCTCTCAGCCTGTCTGTGTGCCCTGAAGCTGGGGAATGACAGCTGTCTTGCACAGGCAGCTCTCACTGCCTGAAAGCCAGTATGAAGGAAATCCACCTTCTGCATCTGTGATTTCCAAAATGCAGGGCTCTGAGGTGCTCTTGGCAAGCAGCAAGCTCAGGTTCCAGTCCATATCCCTCACAACCACTGACACCAAGAGTCTGGCTTGGATTTCATCCACAGACACAGGGTAAACACCAAGGGCTTTCAAATCAAGAGAGGCAGACTGATTCCCATTCCTCCCTAATAAGATCAGCAGTGCAGAATTGGAGAGTAAGCCTGGAACCTATGGTTTCACTCAGACACACAGCACTCCATCTTCCATCTGCTCCACAGAGTCAAGGGGGAGCTCCATCATTGTTAAAACTAAATCACTTTCAAGCTGATAACTTACCAAATGCTCTCTTATAGTCTTTTCCTAAACAGAATAAATACGTTCCACTTCATACCAGGTCAATCCCCAGTTGTTAGCAAGAACAGACCAACATGATGTAATCTAAATAAACTGTTGCAAGAAAGGCATTGTAAGTTATACCTGTTATTTTGGCTTAATAAGGCTTTCAACATGCATTGCAGTGGACAATGTCAGGGTCTTTCCCTGGGAACTTCACTTACTGTGATCTGAGCCCTGCATGTCCTGCCTTTCCACTGAGAAAGCTTCCTCGGGTCAGGCAGGCTGGATTTTCTCTCACCATCTTTCTTCTAGATGGTTGTTTCCCTCATCTTAAGGGCAGAGGGAAGGAAAGAACAGCCACACAGTGTTATGAAAACCAACCTGGCACGGAGCTGTGCTCTTGTGTAATGTCTAACCGTGGTCAGCAGGCTATGGTTGAACCTGACCAAGGAAATCAGAGCTATGAGCCCAGATTCCTCTGTCAGCAGAAGCTTTTCATTCACACCTTACTACAGCTTCTGACAGCTGCAGCTTCCTTGTCAGATTAAATGTATCAGGATTCTGTGTTTTCAAACCAAGTAAGTAAAAAAAACCACCATAAAGCTTATTAGAAAACATGCCAGTTGCAAAAAAGGCCAGAATAGTTGTACTGATTTAACAGTCTTAATTGCATCTCATTAATACTGAGAGCAAAGGTGAGAAGGTAGGGAATCATGAACACCAAACAAAGCAAGCAATCCTGTGCCGTAGGAACTCAAAGAAATCCATCACATGTAGCAATAGTTGTCACTTGTTTGTGTCTAACACAGTCCCGGTGCTTTTCAAACACCCAGAGATTGTTCACACTGCAAGAAAGGCAAACCCAAAGGGAGATGCATCACAAGCCTGTGGGTGGATGCTGAAGATGTGGGCACCCTCCTTTCCCAGCCTGTGGCAACCTAAGGACAGCCTGGCCAGCAGAGGCAGGTGATGAAATCCCTTCCAAACTCTCCTTGCCGGCTGTGGGGCCGGCTCTGAGCTGTGCTGCAGAGCATCCCCTCCCTGCTCCATGCCCTGAAGGCAAACAGGCTGCCTGTGTCCCGTGGGGAGTGCCCACAGCTCCCTGCTTAAGCTGCAGCCTCTCCTGGTGCCAACAAAATGTCAAGGTTAAACGTGAAGCCATTGTCACAATGCCGGTTGTGCAGGTGTGCAGAAACATCTTTAGTTATGGATATTCCTCCTTTGTCTCATCTACCTAAAAAGCTGACGGGACACTTGCACAATTCCTGTGGGTGGAAATCACTCCTGAAAATCTCAACCTTGGAGTGACAGTGTCCTCAAACATTTATTTCCTCCAAATGACTCACCCACCTTGCTGAAGATACCAATTGTAACACAGCAAGGGCAGTGTGTGGCCTCCATCTGTCAAAACAGACATGGGTGTCACAAAGAGCAAATCAAAATTCTCCGTCCCTGTGGAAGTCTTACTTAACTCTATGCCACTGCAAGGGAAATTATTTTGTCTCACCAGAAGGTTGAGGGAGATCATTTCTAAAATGGAAAGCTATTTACCACAATTTATAGGAACAATACATATATTTTATCATTAGCTCTTCAAGAATCCTGGGCATAATAATAACCAAACATTTCCAAAAGGAGGGTTAGAGGGGGAGTAAGTACAGCATCATATACCAGGCTTTGGTGGTCATGGAATCAAGCAGTGTCTTCTCTTGCTGTATAACACCAAGATTACTCCTACACTTGGCATCCATATGCTATACTTGTAAATTTGAAAGCTGGGTTATTCGGAATATCTGTGTTTTAAGAAAACTCAAGTGTTTTTTTTCCCTTGATGTGTAGAAAATTGAGACACAGAATTAACATGAAGTTCTTCTGTGAACTCACATGTGCAATTTGAGAGGATAAAGAATAGGAGTCTACAGTTGTTTTCAGAACCATCAGTAGAAATTATCACTTTTTTTTTTTTAAAACTGCATTAACATTGCTGCAGCCAGCTATATGGAGTATATAGAACTATATGCAGTTTATAGCCAGCTATATAGAGTATATAAAAAATAACCACTACGTGGGATTCTGAGAGGTAAAAGGAAAATAAAGGAAGAACTTATCCAACTGGTTAAACTGTGCTAAAAATCTTCAGAAAATGTAAAACTGAGCAATGTAATAAAGATTTAACATGCAGGAGTGACAGGATCTGTCCACAGCAGAAATGACTTTCACTGCCACAGAGTTTCCTGCATTGGATCCCCCTTACAGAGGATGATGGGTGCAGGGTCTGGTCTCTGTGCTCTCCTGTGCACAGGCAGGTACAGGCAGAGCTCTGCAGAAGAGGAGCCCACATCCTCTTTGAAGGGCAGCAGCAGACAGAGTGAGAGAAACTGAACCTTCAGTGGAGAATGTTACTATAAAAGTAGCTCAGAGCGAGCCTGCTGATGAGAAGAGGATCAAATATTTTCATCCTCCAAAAAAGAAGCTTGGAAATCTTATGAAATACTATCTGTCACTGCATATAGCTTGTTCTTACTAGTGATAGTTCTGACAAGGACTGATCTCGGTGATCTCTCACTTGAGAAATACTTGCAGCCTGTATTATTCTGTTAATTTCTCTCTGACTCAGAGAAGGATGCAGGTGGAATCTGTAATGGTTTTATTGCAGCCATTCTGTCTTGGACTCTCATCTCACCAGCTCTGAGGGATAAGCAAAATCAAGGCAAAAATCCTAACTGAAAAGTCTCCAAGGAAAATCCAAATGCTAAGGAGGGAAGCAGAATGACTCAGGACTCTTTCCCAAGGGCTACATCTGAATCTGTTCTTTTAACAAGGTTTCAGAGGGCACTGAACAGTAGAATATAGTCTCAGATCAAGCAAGTTTCAGATCTAGCCATTTATAACCATTAGCAAGATGGTATTGTAGGACTGGGCCTGTGAGTTACTGTCATGGCTAAGGATATTGAATTAGTCATTGAAAAAACACAGAACTGAGGACAATCTTGAGGGCTAAAAAGGTTACTGAGGATATTCTAAAGAAAAAAAAAAAGGAGCTTTAGGAAAAGTTCATCTCCTCCTTTACTGTCTTTTCTCATACATCGAAACAGCTCCATTTTCATACCGATTGGAGCCTGTTTGATGGCATCAGCTTTTCAATTGTGAGACCACTTGCCTCTGCTTGCAAAGAAATGGTGTTTTGGCAAATGAATGGCAAACCTCATTTCAGGATCTCCGGCTGAAGAGCGCTTCTCAAAAATATTAACATAATTTGGTGCTGTCATTTCTAAAGCATCTCTTTAATGAGGGGAGCTGTTTACCGGTGACTGAGGCAGGCGTTGCTATCGCAGAGATCATTTATATTTCACAACGCTGTCAAATCCTGACAAGCAGCAGATTGTAACAGGATGGCTTCTGCTTTTTGATGCAATGTTTGGTACTCTCCACTCACATGTGAACGGGCTCTCTGTTTGTACCTTGTCAAACGAGGGGAGAGCAGCTCAGGGAAGGGTGTAGGTGCTTCTACTCAGCCTGACACATTCAATTTACATCAGTTATGCTTGTAGCAGGGTAAACATTTTCTAAAAGAGGCTGTTAGCAATAGCAGTGGTCATCTCAGCACCTTACTGATATTCTTTTGCCCCACCACCAGCCTGTAGTCACTCACATCAGATGGCCAGGAAGGATTTTGCTGCCAGCCTGTCATCTGTGCTAACAGTAGTGCTGGCTAGTGGTTGGATTCCATTTTAGAGGTCTTTTCCATCCTTAAGAATTCTAGGATTCTCACTGCAGCCAGGGAGAGCAGTTCTCTGTGCCCCTAGCCGAGTCAGTACCTCACTCTGTCAGAGCCCCAAGGCAGGGGCTTTGTGGAAGCTGGAATTGCAGCAGCCAGGCTGTCTCAGTTCAAGCAACCTGAAGGATGTAAGAGACCACTTGAGCACTTTGAAGCCCAGGAAGGACTGCAGCCCAGGCTCCTCAGGGGTGGCAGGCAATGCAGATCTGGTGCAGGCAAGGAGAGGCACTGATACAAACTAGAGGGTATCTTGGCTCTCCAGGCCGTGTTCACAGATTATCTGTGAGCTCTTGGACTGACTCAAAAGAGCTTTTCATGAAGGCCAGTGGAAAAATGTTCACCTCTGGGCTATTTCCTGCAGAGTCTGGCATTACAGGAGCTGGGCAGCGAGCTCACAGCAGCCGAGCAATCTGCCAAACTAGCAGGTTTCAAATGGAACTAAGCTGAGCAGAAGGTCAGATGCAGTTTGCCAGAATGAAATGGCCCAACTGCAGAAATAGCTGGAGCAACAGTTTTGGAGGTATTAATCATATCTCCCTCCCGACCCACTCTCCTCATTCTCACCAGGGTGGCTGTGCTGGGCAAGCAGGTTTTCTGCTCTCCTACTGGCAAGGACTTTGTGAAGCTCCAGCCTGGCGCCTGCAGCCCCTTTTCAAGGCTCAGAGGCACTCCAGCAATGCGAAGGCAGCTGAGGTAATGGAGGAGTGCAGATTTTACAGTATTGTCTGCAGTTCAGCAGTTAGCTGGTACATAAAGGCGCTGCTTTCATTGGTGGCCAGTGCTGGCAGAAGGCCTGTATTATGCCCTTTCATTTAAGACAAAGGCTCTCACACTGCAGTCTCCGGTGTGGAGAAATCTTTTGTACGGCAGAGCCAGTGGGAGAAGGAGCCTTCTGGTCCCTGTGCTCCTTCTGCAGGGAGATTATAAAGAAAACCTCTTCCTTCTGCACATGGGCCAGATGAGGAACTGAAGCAATAATGCCTTTTTATCACAGTAATTACAGTGCCCATTGTTTTAATGACAGTGTTGTTGGGAAACAGGAATAGACCACAGTCCCAAGGAGTTGTTCCAGTGTACACAAATAAGCGATTTTATTATATTGATGTCAGATCAGATGGACCACTCAGCCTTACTTATACTACCATTTCCCCCCAGAACTCTTTGTGCCTGCGTGTATTCATTTTATTTAACCAGATTATGCAAACTACCCGGTCTGGGAGGAGACAAAAGACCACTTTCTCTGGAGAACTTCCTTTGGGACTGGCAACAACAGGCTGAGATGGGCAAGGGGGACCTCACTGACCACAGTTCTGCCTGCTTAGTGTGGTTGTTTACAGGGGAATAATACTGTGCTCCTAGGAAATGTGCTGGGAATGACTATTTTCTGTTATTTCTCTAAATTGGACATCTCCAGCACACTCAAACATACCTCTGTCTAGCACTTGTGGGTGTGCTACCAGCCAGAAACCCATTCAGTCTGTAAAGGCTGAAAAGCCCTGGGTTTAAGCAAATTTGGTTTATAAAAAAAAAAAAAATAAAGAAAAATGGTGATGAAGCAAAATCCAGCTTTAGGGACTAAAACCAGTGTGGGAAGACTTTAATGCCAATGAGGAGTGCTACTGATAGCTGGCAAGAAGACATGGTGAGACATGTAAGAACATATCTGAGAAAGAGATCTCCAGGAAAGGATCTTGATCTGGACACTGTCTCAGTCACAGAGTGGGAATCTCAAATCCTCTGGGTGCAGTCTATGGCGTGGGGAGCACGAGGTCAGTGTCAATCTACCTCAAACACTCAAAAAAATTCAAGAAGCAGCCACACACTCTGAGTGAAGTGGACTTTTTCTTTCATCAGTAGGAATCTGCAGAGGCTCCTGCTGTGCTGGGATGGCAGGAACCCCCTCTGACAGTATTCCCTGCTCTCCTCTGATTTTGGAAAGAGCCCACCTGACAATAATTTGCTAGATGTTGGCTTTCAGATAGCCAAAGTCTGTCACAGGGAGCCCTGTGTGGAGCAGTTTATACATGAAGACTTTTATTACCCCAAACTTGTCTGCAGGCCAAGATAATGCAGATCACTGCTTTCTAAGAGCAGACTTCTGAGCCACAGACCTCAATTCATAGCAGCTCTTGGAAAATTAGAGGAATCACAAAGTCTGGGAGATGCTATTGTAGCAGTGTAGGAAGAGGTCACTGGCAAACCCTTGCATAACTATCAGTCGGTTCATCTGGAATTGGCTGCACGCAAAATCTGATACGGGAGAAAATCAGGAAATAATTAACAGATAGCAGCATAATTAATGCAATCAAGATGAGTTTATGGAAAATAAGTCCGGTCATAATGCTGTCTTCCTTAGGACAAGTATGTCTGAGGAAGTTAACTTTGCTGACATCAGATTCCACCTCCAGATACTCCAGTGAGAAGTTGAAATCCACACTAAAAAAGGCCTGTGTAAAATTACTCTGAATTTAGGAAAAAAGCCAGTGAGGTTTGCAAGAGGAACCTCAAGAAGGTCTGATCACAGTGAGAGATTCGTTCATCTCATCCTACTGAGAAGGATTCTTTATTCAGGTGCACAGAGAGTACCTTGGCCCAATGATGGAGCTAAACTGAAATTAAGGGTAGAGTCAGACACAGGGAATGTGCTTTTAATATGGCAGATACCCATGTAAGAGAACAGTTTATCCACTTACATGGTGGTTTATCTGTCTTGTATAAAATATCTCAAATTTTCAAAAGATGTGATGTCATTTGGATTCTTTCTGCCACTTACTTGCTTTGACTACACCCTAAAAACACCCTTATCTTTGATAAGCCACAGCCACGAGTTACAGCTCCACAGTGCAGGTGGAATCAAGGGAAAGCTGATTTTCCACAGACCTCTGAGTCTGGATAGCGCTGGAAAGGGCCCATCTGCTGATCAAACCCACCACTGCTTGAATGATGTGACTTTGATTTACAAAAAAAAACCCCACCAATATTGCACTTGTGCAGCTTTCACCACAGATCTTCCATTCCTTAATTGCTTTTGACCTTCCCCACAAATGGAAAGGGCACCTTAGGATTTGGCTTATTAACCACTATCGCAGCAAGCCCTCGGGTAGTAATGGAGAGTAATTGATATCATTCCAAGCTCACAATAATTTGTGTCACTGGGATCAAATGTTGGGCAATTTCAGGGGAATTTAGCTCACAGATTGTACAGGGGAGGGGGATATTGGTTTGGTTGTGGTTTGTTGTGCTTTTTGGTTGTTTTTTTTTTCCAATTGCCACCCTGAAATTAACAATCACAAATTTATTTGGGTTTACTTCCATTACAACTTTTATTAGACTGAGCAAAGAGAACTGCATTCATTTTGCTATTTTCAGAGGATAATCTTGTTGGTAACACATAGAAAAACCAGGCATCTTTTTCTGTGTAACAAATTTTAAAAATACAGATTGTCACAGCTTTCCAAAATTTCATTTTTGTTTATTCCAGGTCAAACACTTCAGGAAACCTACCTGACCCCATCCAGTAGCAATTTCTAAAAAGTGAGAGTGGAAAAGTATTTCCATTTGTAAGACTTTTCTGTAGTTTAAGACTCTTGTTTATAATTTGAAGTAGTTTAGCTTGAACTCGCAGCCACCAGATATTTCTACTCAGGAAGCTTTCATTGCATGAAGAAGCAAAAATCTCAAATAAACACTTTTTGCAGTTAAAAAAAAAATCACTGAGGGAGCAAACCATCTTTTATAGCTTTGAAAAAGATGTGCTGTTGCACAATAATAAGTTTTACGTGGCTCACAGTGGTGGAGGGACCAGCCAACCCAGCCCCCAGCCCAGAAATGGGACTTTCAGAGTTTCAGGAGGAGCTCAGCAGCGTTGCCTGTGCTTTCAGGGAGCTGACAGGGAACAAGGTGCCTACTTCAATTTGCAAGGAGCTGGTTTTGGGGTGGATATGCTGCCTTGATGCTGGGCTTTGCCTCAGGCAAGCCACACATGCAGGATGTGGTTTTTAATAGAACAAGGCTGGCTGTCAGGAGAGGACCGTGGTGTTTCATCTCTGGAGCATCTCTCTCTACCCCTCTCAGCAACACAGACCTTTGCTCGAGGTGCCTGTGAGGAAAACACATTTAGTCCAACTGGGAAAGTGTTGTGGCTGCTGCTGCTGCCAAGAAAGCCCTTCTGCTGCCCAGGGAGGCCTGGCCAGAGCAGCAGGGAACGAGCCCAGTTCACACACACATATCCTTCACTCCCTGGACAAGAGCTGAGCTGAATCCTGCCTCCAGTGGGCTAATAAGACCTGTCCTTATCTGGAATTTTTCTTTGAGGAGAGAGGAAAAATAACATGTACGTTTCCCAGTATGTGCAGGGAGAATTAAATGAAATGATGAAACAGAAGATTACTTTTTTTCCCCCAAGCAATATTTTTTGTTTGTTTGTTTTTCTAAAAAAAACCACAACCCCCCTTCAGTTGCATCCTTCTGGATTATTTAGGAATATAATGTGACAAAACAAAAACTGTCTTTCAGAGCACCAACCCCATACACTTGCCAAGACAGGAAAGCATTGTTCTTGATGCATCTAATTTTAATTTCACACTACCCTTCACCGTCACAGCAAATAATTTCATATACATGCTATAATTAGGGATGGGGAAACCTCAGCAGATTTTGAGTCTGGCTTCTGTTTAAAAAAGGAAAAATCTGGATGTTTTATCTAAACCTCATGAGTATAAAAACATAGGAAATTGGAAAACCCTTCATAAGAACAAGGTTTTTTATAAGGCTCCTTGCTTGTTTCAGTTTAAGTCTGAGATGGAAACCAGAAATGACAGAATTTCCCTGGACATTTCTGAGCCATTATATGGAGACAGCTCTAGAAGAGAGATCTTAAAATGGATTTGAATACAGACTTTAACTACTTTTTATTTTTCCTGATTCCTGGCCTAGACAAAACTCTTCTTAACCATATATATGTGAAATAATGTTGCAAAAATAATTTTCTTCACTGCAGTTTTACCACTAAGGCCACAAAGTTTTCCATGAGAATGATGCTCTAAGCAAAAAATCTTTTTAGGGAAGAAAACTAAATATTTGTGGAAGAAAATCACTTTTGTAGATAATTTCTATTTTCTCTTGGGACGTGGGGAAGAAAGAGGAGAGACACCAATGCCCACTTGCATTGAGTGCATTTGCCAACAGGGTTGGCTGGAAAAGGTGCTGTCAGGGTATCCTGCATCCTGCAGGCAGGATGTGAAATTGGCACAACCATCCCAACTGCCAAGCCAAAAATCTTAGTTTTAGCTTTTCCAAAAGTGAGTTTTCTGGGAAGAAAAACTTCCCGTTAAAGGAAAAAAAAAAAAAAAAAACCAAAAAGAAGGAAAAAAAAAAAGAAGGAAAAAAAAAAGAAGGAAGAAAAAGACATAAAGAAATAGATAATCTTCACCACCTCTGCCCATACCACCCTGTATTGGTGAGTCCTTTCTGCACCTGCATCTCCTGTGTGCTCCTCACCTTCCTCTCTTACAAACTGCAGCATGTCACTGAGGCACTGACACCTCTCCAGCTCCTGCCACACCTCCAGATTTCATTTTCCATCCACCCAGAAACGTGCTCAGCTCATCATCAGCAGCTCCTTGCTCAGCCTGCCCAGCACAACCAGGGCAGCCAGACCAGTCTGCCCATTCCCTCCTGCTCCTCCCTTGTGCTGGTTCCATCCAAACGCTCTGCAGCTGCTTCCTGCTCAGACTCAGACCACTCAGGGGGGTGGAAACCTCTTTTTTACTCCCTTTTACACCTACAGTGGTGAAGTCCTGATTTCTGGCTGGAGCCAGTAGGTGCTGCTGTGTTCAAACAATAAATAATAACCATTCCTAACCACAGTGAATTAAAAATAATCGTGTTTTGGCTCCTGAAACACCTAGTTGCTTTTACATTTGAATGCTGTCAATGTAAGCCATGTAGGTTTTTCAACGGTGTTCGTTGTTCTGGCTGGTTAAAAACACTTCTCCTGAGCAGGGGGATGCCAATCAATGCAGCTACACCACTAAGCAAATACAGCTCCCTGCTCCAATCCATAATCTGAAGAGTTATTTCTGTATCCACTTACAGAGGAAAGTTGTTAAAAAGAAATATGACTAATAGCAAACACAGGAGCCTTTTCCAATATTACAATTTTCACACATGGATGAGTTTGGGTGATTGTTCTTGGGCCATGGCACTGGAGCAAAACAGTCAGCAAATGAACTTATGTAGTATTTTCCCTTTATTACTTTTTATATGTGGAAAGTGTGTTCATCCTCACAAACACATCCTCACTGCAGACTCTTGGCTCCCCTTCTCTGCTTCTCCATGCTGGTAATCAAGGGGGAGGCACTGAGGAGCTACTTAGAAACAAAAAGCAGATAGAGCAGGGTAGAACAGGCACGTGAAGCTCTATCCCATGGCCTCTGCACCCATGACACCATCAGGGGCTGCTGGTTTTAGGTCCAGGTCTGCCAGTGTCCACCCTTGAGAGTCCAGGCAGGAGTCCATATGTCTGCCAACATCTGTTTTCCTGCTTTTGGCTATTTGGAGAAGAGGCACCTTCAGCCCCACTGCTTCACAGGGCTCCCCAGCACCAGGACATTTTCCCTTCTTTCTAGGTCCACCCCTACTGCACTTTGAGGGTCAGAACAGTTGTTTGGTCACCATGAAGCAGAAAGTTTCCCCATCCCAGATGTGCACTCCAGTCCTCTGGGGGAGGAGGTGCATCCTGTGTTTGCACAGCACAGGTCCCCAGGCCCAGAGAGTGGGCAGGACTGGCACTTTCCTGAAACCACCTCAGAAAACACCCAGCTACAGAACTGTGCTCTTGCCTCAGAAAGAACAGAAAGCAGAGGCCTCAGGTTTCACCACAAACCTTGTATTATTAAATGTTTTAACCACACTGCTCTGCTTGCTGGGTGAGGAGTAGGTGGCTGATTTTCTCTCTTAACAAAATTGGTTGTGAGATGACAGCATCTTTCCCTTCAAAACAGTGTCATTTCAGCAAGTGGCTGGTCCAAGGTGGAGATGAGAGAGAGATGCAGAAATTATCTTGTCAGGAAGACGTGGCAGGACTCAAATCTTCCAGTTCCTCCCATTCCATTAGAAAACTGAGTCACCCTCTTGTTGAAATGCAGGATTTATATTATTTAGTAAACTATAACAAGAAAAGATGCTGGGGAAGTGATCTCCAAGGTCTTTCAATGACTCCCTGAAGAAACCTTCCTCTCTCTGGTGACTGCCCCAGGAAGCTTTGGGCAGCCACACCTGTGGTTCAGATGTTTGTATTTCAGTCCTGGGGTGGATTGCCCAAGGAGAACAAGAAAACACTAGCTCCTGGCTAGGGAAACTGGTTAGGATGGGCATGTCCCAAATCCCATTGCAGCTCAAAATCCCAGCAAAGTGGCCTGGCCACCAGGTTTTGACTTCAATGGGAGTATTCTTTGACCACATACTTTGAAAACTTTCACCTTTTTCACATGCCAGAGTAGTTTCTTGATCCAGCACAGTTTTGAGCCTACACCATTGCAGAAAACAATCCCTAAGTACATTTGCCAAGTATCACCTCAAAACACAGCAACAGAAGGCAAGTGACCCTATTAATCGACTTTTTCATAACTTCCAAGGCAGTCACAGGATTTTCTGGAACCTGTCTGGGTTCTGGGGCAGAGCAGGACTGAGAAAATATCCTCCTCTGTGACAGCCATGTGGGCAACAGAGGGAATGGTGCCTCCAGACTTTCCTTCACTGTTTGACAGATGCAACTTTATTTCTTGTAGAAGTGGTACCTGCATCATCCCAGTCATTATATCTGCTCTCAGAACCTCACCAACCAGTGCATCCTACACCTAAGTCGCAAATAGATTTACAATGTTCATAGCCATTAATGGAATGAGTTGGACTAAAGTAAATAAAGAATATCTGGGAAAGAGGAAAGAAAATAAAAGCACAGGTCTAACATAAGTGGAAGAGCTGCTCTGTCCTTGCCTTTTCCTGGAGGGACTGTCTGAAGGGGGGAGAGAGAGGGGCTGTCCTGGGTTCTCTCTGCAGCCACCACAGCAGGCACTGCTTGTTCACATCTGTCTGAGGAGCCCCACTGGGACCAGGCTCTGACTCCACACAAAAGTCTGCTGTCATTTTAATTAAACTGCTTCATGCCAGCAGCAACAAGTTATACTAATGAGAGCAGATGTATCCAGTAAACAGTGGCATGTTTCTATTTTAATCTACTTAAACCTAGATATATAATAATTCCTTAGTAAATATCTTTGTGGCCAGCAAAATGAGAAACAGATGATAAAAAAAGAAGTTTTCTTGTGACCTTTGAGACGTGGGTATAATGTTTGGCTTGGCATCATTAATCTTATGGTCAGAAGAGTACAGCTTCAGCATGTGTAATGTGAGAGAGGGCTGCTCACAAGAAAGTTTCCTCTTTACAGTGCCCTCTGCAAACAGTGTTTTCCACATTTTTCTCTCTTCCCTGTAATTAGCTTCCCTTTGGCCTGACACACTCTGAAAGCGTTGCCAGCTGAAGAGACCTATCCATCTCCTCTCTTGAATAAAAACATGAGCTAATTGAGTGGAAGGTATTTAAGCAGAGTGAACTGTATGAGGTATCACATGCCTCAAGATAACTGATTCTTAAAGAACAGCACCTTAAATAAATCCTTTTTAAATGGTCTCAGGCTGATGGGTAAATAATTAATTACTCCCCACTGTGTCAATAAAAATCAGTCCTCTGACATGAGGCTAAATGAATGGAAATTTTGTCACCAAAATCCGAGGGGCTGGCATTTCACTGTGTGTAACACAGGACTAGAGACAAGGCTCTGCCTTTGTATGACAAACTTTTGATGTCAGTATTTAACTGAAAAATAAACCCTAGTTATGTGAAAAACAGAGGTGACTTTGATTGCCTCCTTCCTCTGCAGCCAATGGGAATCAGCTTTTGATAGTGAACTGAACAAAACATTCACTTCAAATAAAGCATGCTATGAATTTAATTCTTTCTACAGTTAGTGAATCATTGGCAGATTGATCCTGATTCCTGGAAATGTCACTCTTAAGCAAGCTGTGATTAGTACCACACTGTATTTTCTTGTCATCTGACTGTTTATAAGCTGTAACCTTTAGGTATTCAGTATACAGATTTTGTAATTGCTGACTTCAATCACTAGGCTTATCCTCCCTGATTGGATGATGGGCATTTTAAAACAATGCCTTATCAAATGCTAAAAGAAAACTTCCATCCCACATATAACTCTTCTGGGAAATTAAGAACACACAAATATCATGATGAATAATCAGAGCTGTTTGCATGGGAAAGAGTAACTAATTTATCAAGCTGAAAGAAACGCTTTCAATTAAAAAAAATAAAAATAAAAAAAATCATTGTGGTGTTGCTTGTGATTCATTCCATAGAGAAGCATCCCATGCAATCATACTCCATTCTGGGATTTCTACCCAGGGTCCAGCAGGACCCCAGATCTCACCAGGGCTTTCCTGTCTTCCTTTATCTGCAGAATGACTCACTCAATGGTCCTTTACACCACATAAAAACAGAAAGGAACTCACAACATTGGAGGCAGTTAAGGTCACATATCAGAAAAAAAAGGAGTTGAAGTCTGACTGGTTTGACTGTACCTAATTTCATTAAGCAGACAAATGAGGTGAGTAAAAACCAGGTAAGCTGGGTCATCTATTCATTGGTAGACTTGCACAATAGCTGCAATACAATGTGTTGAGACTGGCCATTTATTGGTTCACCAAAAGTTTGTGACAAGCCAGGGCTTATTCTGTGATGGGTCAATTCCCAGCAGTTGTAACTTGCCACACTTCCTACAAATGCTAAAAGGTGAGTTTGTGTGAAGCTGCTTACTTAAAACTCTGGGGTGGCTTTTGGTCAATGTTTTTCTGTGGGTTTTGTTTCTTTGATTGGTTTGGGTTTTTTTCTTTACTATGAGAGAGGACTCCTTGAGTTTAATTTTCAGATTTCAAATGGAAAGTTAAAGACCTTAAATCATTCCTTATGAGTATTATCTTCTCTATACTCACCAGATTTGGGCTTGGGAAGGAATGAAATGTTACTGTCCTGATTTTGGCTGGGATAGAGTTAATTTTCTTCTTAGAAGAAAACAAATCCTTGGAGAGAAAGAGAATAAATATTTAAAACAGCCTTTGAAAGTTAAGCACACAAAGGTGATTAACAAATAACAGGAATTGTGCTTGTTCTCTTTGCAGACCACTAAAAATTCTCCACTCACCAGGCTGGCACATTAGCAAATAATATGATTTGTACCACTTTCTGAGCCTGTTCTACAGAACTGAAAAAAAAACAACAGGGAGGCAAGGAAAACAACTGCAAGTAAAAATAATCATCTTCCCCACAGTACTTTCCATAAAAAGACTTCCTCCCCTCTAATATTATGGTAAACTACCTTGTTAATCCTCTTGCAGCCAATGAGTAGTTATTTTCCCCTCTTCCTCATAATGAATGTTTTTTTCTTTTATTTTCTTTCATTATTATTTTTTTTTTTAATACACATTATTAGGAATAAAAGAGCCACAAAAGCCACTTTCAAATCCAGCCCTGTTCTGCTCACCCCTACTTGCTGGCCAGCTGGGCTGTTCTGTAGCCAAAGCCCATCAAGCTGCACCATGAAAGTGTCATCTTTAAGCAGACTCCCAACACGATGAAATTACTGCAGCATCAACACAGGTGCATTTACTTTGCCTGCCCTATAAATCTGGCCTGTGGGATGACTTGTATAAATAAAACGAGTGATTTTGTACTTGTGGGGACTTGATAGGGGTCAGTGATTTGCTGAGCACAGGCAGAATTTCCCAGCACAGAATGGGTAAACCAGGAGGGCTTAATTCAAAGTGTTGGATTATCCAGGCATGACGGCTTAATACGAGTGGGAGGAAGGAATAATACAGGGAATCATTGCTTAGACACGTGCATTTATGAAATCATTACTGGGCTAAAGTAGTTCATTTGTCTGCCTTTTTAACTAAGACCTTTGGGTTGGGGAAGGCCAACAGTGCATCCACTGGTAGAAGCCCTGAATCCTGATCACCTATAATTGAGGATTTTCTGTTAACCACTCCATGCTCCTTCTGGAAAGGTGCCTGTCTCACTTCTGTCCATCTCCAGGTGCATGAGAGATGCCAGAGGCATCTTGTCTCTGTCAGGTTCATTAGAGTGGCTCTGGGCTCTCAGGAAGTTCGTGCTCCCAACTGAGTGATAGACTCTCTGAACCCCGTAATTTTCACAGCTTTGTGCTCTGCAAACTTTTATTTGAACAGGTCTTGCTGGGATTACTTGAGGTTTTGTCAATACTTCTTTTGTGACCAAAAGATAAGGTCTTCTCTCTCTGTGTGATTGGAAGAGCACAGAGGCAAATATTAAAAGGCTTTGTTTCCTTTCCAGTTCAACAAACCCATAAACCTCATTTTCAGCAGCCTTCCTGCTGCTGTCTTGATGTAAAAGGCAAATTTTTATAGGCAGCCCTTTGCATCTGATGTTGGGAGGGAGGGAGTAGAGGGGCACACTGTGCACACTGTCTTGGTCCTGAGGTTCATGCCTCAGCTTTTCAGGGACATCTCTCCTCCAAGGCACTGCACAGCTTGGAGCAGCACCAAGGAGCTGGGAGGAGAAAACAATCCTCCAGCAGGTTCCCACACACTCCACCCTCCCTCCCTCCCTTCAACATGAGCTGTCATTGTGGGGACATGAGGAGGAAAAGCCAAGCCTAGCCTGAACGAACACAATCCTTGGCACTATCACACATTTTGGAACAACTTCATACAGCACTGCCAACAGAAACATGAACCTTGTCTAAAGAGCCTTCTTCTTTTTATTCACCATTAAGGCCTCCACTGCAGCCTCAGGTTTGAATAATATCTCTGGGAGTATTTAGGAGAGGGATGTTCTTCCCAGATGACCTAATTTCCAGATAATCTCCTGCCTGTCAATGGTTTCAGCTGAGGAAAATTTGGGAATTAGTTTTGCTGTGGCAGAGATAAAGGACACCAGGAAAGGCTCTTCCCAAGTCAGCAGAATGGCTGTGTTTGAGCACTATCAGGGTCAGTAATTCTGAATAAGTCACATGAAGCACCCACTCATCACCAGTGTTAACATTTTTTGTTTATGTCTGACCTCTGATGGGTTTTCTTTTATCTCTGCCTTTTCAATAACAGCATTTACCAAAAAACTGCTGGGCCCAAGATGAGATGCCACTCATTCACACCAGCCATCACCCCAAAAGCACAGAGCCTGATCTCAGGAGGTTAGAGCTGATGTTCATTTGAATGTGGCAATGAATTTGCCTCAACCTTGCTTGTTTTATTTTCCACATTTTACCAATATCCACAAAAAGCAAATCTATTTCCAACAGATATCAGAAAAAATTCAGGACAATACCTTTGCAAGGTTTCTAAATTCATATTCATAACTGGAATCACACAAAACACAAATTCAAACTTCAGGAGTTACACTCCTCTAACTAGGGAATGGATCCTTCGAGGGAAGTGACACACCTCATAAAAATAGCTCAAGTTGCAAACTTTGAATATGAAATGCTCCCAGCAAATTGCTCTCCAAGAAGCTGCTAGTGAAGAATGATTTCCAGAAGTGATTCAGCAAGCAGCTCAAGAAAATTGCAATCTCTTCATGGACAATTCACAAATGGAAGACATGGTTTGTTGAATGATATTCATTAAAAATGATTCTTTCACCTGTATTTATCTCTGCAAAAGTAGTCAGGGCTCTCAGGTGGACTCTCTAACATTTACAACACCTGTAATGCTCAGTGTCTGGAGGCTAAGCAATTTTATGCTGAACTTCTGCACAAAGTAATAAGAAATTATGCTAAATGTCTAAAGAAATAAATGGTACAAGATTTTCCTTTTGTCCTTGCTTTTCCTTTTCACATCATGTAGCAATTAATGCACAAAGAGCAGTAATAGAAGCTTAGATAAAATAATGTCAACCACAAGGACTGCATTTTTCTAACAGTGCCTTTTTGGAGGGTAGGGATTTTTGCCTCTGCATGACAATACTGACATAAACTGGACCAAGGGGTCATTTCTATGTGTCTTTGCCCACATGATATGTATTTTAAAGCCTGTACCAGAGGTGAATACTAAGTTTGTATGGCATGTCTTGAGCAACAAAGTAGGTTGAAATTGCTTTTTGGAGAAAGCACCCTCAGTTCCCAGGGGCTGGATTGATTGATTTCCAGAATAATAAGATCATAGTGATTTCTTCAGAGCCCGCCCCTCTTGTGTCCTGCAACACCCTCACAAAGTCCTGATGGAACTCCAGAGAAAGAAGTGGGGAAATATGAGAGGGTAATTTTCTTAGATGATTCAACATCATTTCCTGATGCATTCTTCTGTCAGGTCAAAACAACCCCTTTTACAAAAGAAAATAAAGAATTAGTTGAAAGGGTTGTTGTTGCTGCTATTGTTGTTATAACTGTTACCATTTACTGGCTGTCCTGTGATAACTTGGTTTGTTTTTTCCCTCTTGTGGGAATGCTAGCACTGAGGGACCCTGCTCTGGAAATATATCAAAAGGAAGCAAATATTATCTGCCATTCTCCCTCCTTGCTAGGCTGTTCCCTCACTGCTAAATCCCCTTGGGAAGCAAACAGAAGTTCCAGGATTACTGCAGCAAGTCCAGTTGAGGCTCCATTGCTCAGCTGTGTTTGCTCACTGAGTCACAGCTGGGTCTGGCTGGGGTGCAGTGGGGCTTTGGAGACCTCTCCCAGCTCCTGCCCCAACCTGCCTCCCTGGAATATGCACTGTGTGTGCCCCTGAGCTGTAAACAAGTCATGTTTGCCAAGCTGGTGACAAGGGTGCTGCTCAGTGCTTGCTGCTGTCCCTTTTGAATGTCCTGGGGCATGGAAGCCCATGTGTGTGTGTGTGTGTTCACAAATTCTCCCCTCCCAGTTCACAACCTTCCACTTCTCAGTGCCCCAGTGCCCCTGCACTCACCACAGCGAGGTTGGCACCTTCCCAGAGTGACTCACTGCAGGAGCAGGAGGACACCCAGACAATGAGTCTGACACTGAAGGGGAACTGGAACAGTGGTTGGTGCTGCAAAGAGAACCTTGGTAAAGCAAAATGTTCGCTCAGGTTTAACAAGGGCTGAGTTACCCGCATGCTGTCAAACCACAGACACCAATCCAGGTGCCCCAGCAGCTCAGATGTCCCTGACACAGAGGCTCCTTTACAAAAAGCCTGCAGAAAACACAGTCAGCTGGTTTTTCTCTTGTTTATGTGGGGCTTTTTTATAGTGTATCTTTTTTCAGATTTTTTAAATTTAAAAAGCAGTTAGTGTACCTGAAACAGTTGCAGGTATTTTATACCACTTCGTAAATAATCATAGATTCACCTTGCAGGCTGACAAGACAAATAAAACAGCTTTCTTCTCTTTTCTTCAGGTGTATTTGACATGGGAATGAGGCAAAGATAGGGAGGAAGGACCAATATGACCCAAAAATTTATTGGGGAATAGCAACAGGCTATTTGGGTGCTTGTTCTGGTACTTTTCAATGAGTTAGAGGCAGAGAGCATTTAGAAGACAACAGCTGCCTCTTCAGAAAATCACTGAAACCATCATGAGATTGCACATCTAGAGGGAATCTCTAGGGCTGGGTAGAGTTTGGCACTCCCCCAAAATCACAGCCATGATGCTTGGAAGGGACTGTGGAGATCTGTAGCACAACCTCCCATTTGAACCAACACTATTGCCAACATAAGATGTTGGCAATGTAAGCCTCTTTAGCCAAGAGACTGACAAGAAAAGGGTAATCATTAAAAAAAAAAAAAAAAAAAAAAAAAAGGAATAGGGGGAGGGAAGCCCTGGGAAGTGAAGAACTGAGAGAAAATTTGGGAAAAAGCTCAACATGAAAAACCTGACCTAGATGAAGATGTGCAATAAACATGGGGTTTAGACTAGATGACCTTTAAAAATGCCTTCTAATCCAAATACAGATTCATAAAGATCTGCTTCCATGACATGCATAGACTTCAAGGCTATCCTCCATAGAAGGGCCTCGTGTCTGCTTCAGGACTCTGCAAACACTGAGACATCACATCCCTCTGTGTCCCAGATGGTGTCCTGTTTCCATGAGCTTCATCCACCATGGCATATCTGTCTGCTTCCTTGTATCTTAAATTTTAGTTGTGCTTTCCTTGGGCTGTGAATCAATACAGCTCCTAAAAGAGTGAGAAACTTATCTTGAACCCATGTTATCTCAGGCAACAGCACAACAAGTGAGGCCACTCACGCTGATTTGGAAGTAAATGAACTCACGCTTCCTCATTGCTCTCTCTAAAGTCATGAGCCTCCCTCTCCCATGAACATTTGAAACTTGGCAGCTCAGTTTTGCTTTGCTTGTTATTGGGAGTGATTGCCCTGGCAGGGATCCTGAACCAGCACACCACATGCAGTGGGACATTCTCTGCATCTCGTTCAGAGCCTTAGGGAGCCAGGTTTCCACAAAAGAAATTGGGTTTGGAAATTCTTTACCCTCCAGTAGAGCGAATGCATGAATATTTCTGTTCCTGACCTGATTTTCCATCAGTTCCAGGGGGTATTTCAATTCTTTATTTCTCTTGATTAGTGGAGGAGAGACCGCTTTGCTTCACTGTTTCTTTTCCAAGTTCACTGGCTAGCTGGTTCTGAATGTCCTGGGTGTTTCCATGTTCCCTCCCAGTAGTCCTTTCTGGAAGTTTCCCAGCTACAATCTTGATCCATTTTAAATAGCTAGTTACTCCCAGCTGGTTTCTCTACCACTCCCTTCTGAGGTCAGACCACCAGAAGTGAGGGGGGTGGAAATCACTTAATTTGTCTCTCAGATCCTATTCCAAGAAAGAAGGAAGCTCATCAGTCACAATGATGCTTTGTGCTTACACACTGGTTCCACTTGGTCACTGCCTTTCCCTGACTCACCTAATGACCTCACCTTGGCTTTCCTCAGGACGTGTCCCTCACTCACTAGGACTTTGTCAAGAATGTGGCTGAGACAAGCTTCATGCTCTGGGGCTGTCCCTGTGTCTCTTGGTGTGATGTCTCCGACACCATTTTCACAACAGCTCTGCAAGCAGGCTGGGTTGAGGCATCCTCTTCATGCTCAGGGACAGAATTCCTGCCCTTCACGAATCCCACGATATCATGGGAGCTATGAGCCATTCCCAGCTGTGCCCTTATGGGCCAGGCAAGCTCTGGTTTATTCCCAGCTGTGCTGCAGAGCTCACCTGCAGCTTTCACCCATGTGAGAGCTCAGTTCCATTATTTTAGATGCACTCAGGTAGAGAAACTTCTTCATTTAGTGACAAAGCTCTCCGAGGAGGGTGAGTATCTGAGCCAGAGAGTGAGGGAGAAACCATAGATTGAACAACCTCCCTGGAAGCTTGCTGCCTCCCTGGAGCCCAGGTTAAAGACGTGAAGAGAAAGTTCCCTAACCTATCACAGCCCCCAGATTACTATCTGTTATTGATTTCTCAGGTAGAAATGAAGTTGCAACAAAACATCCAAAGACAATCACGAGAGATTTCAGAGCCTTGGGATGACTGGTTAAGGGATCAGGAGCACAAGCAGTGCTCTTCTCTACCCTTGAGCTGCAGGGAATGATGAGGGGAAAACCAGGAAGAGACAGAAGATCATTAACTGGGATGCTGGTGGATGGGGTTAAGTCCAGTTGGTGGCTTGTCATAAGTGATGACAGTTTAACATCTCGATCAATGATTTGGATGAGGGCATTAAGTGTCCCCTCAGTCAGACTGCAAACACCAAGTTGGGTAGGAATGCTGATCTGCTGGAAGGTAGGAAGGCTCAGCAGACAGGCTGAGGCCAACTCTATGAGGTTCAACAGGGCCAAGTGCTGAGTTCTGCACCTGGGTCACAACAAACCCTTGCAACACTCCTGGCCTGAGACAGAGTGGCTGGAAAACTGCCTGGTGGAGAAGGACCTGGAGGTGCTGGGTGAGCATGACCCAGCCTGTGCTCAGGTGGCCAAGAAGGCCAATGGCACCCTGGCCTGTATCAGCAATAGTCTGGCCAGCAGGACCAGGGCAGGGATTGTCCCTTGTGCTGGGCACTGGTGCAGCCACACCTCAAACCCTGTGTCCAGGTTTGTGCCCTTCACAACAAGAAAGACATTGAGGGGTTGGAGTGAGACCAGAGAACAGAGCTGGTGAAGGTCCTGGAGCATAAGTCTTATGAGGAGAAGCCCATCAAAATATTAAGTTATAGCTGGTGTTTTGTCAGTAGAAACTGATTTAACAGTTACCTACTACTCATACATTATGGGGCACACACAATGAGGTATAAAATGTTTGACCTTTCATTCATGCAATTACAACTCTGCTGGGAACATGGAATCCCTGGGAAAGGACCTCTGGCAGTCATCTGGTCCATCATGCTGCTCTGACACAGGATCAGCTTGACCTGAACCATTCCTGGAGGTCATTCCTAAGGACCCCACACGACAGAGTCCCTGGTTTAATTGAGAACTTCCTCAACCGAAGCTTCAGCTGCCTGTTTGTGCTAAAGAGCTACAGCAGCTGAGGTGGCCTCGCACAGGTCCTCTGCCAGATGGGCATGTTCCCCTGTGGGTTATGTGGGTGTCTCTTCAGCTGAAATCTCAGGAAGTCTCACTAAGAATCTGACAGAAAATGACCTGAATTAAAAACTGTCTGTAAAGGAGAGAGCTGTTTAGATGAATACAGAGCTATGTGTCTCCTTTCCTGGAGGGTGTTTAGATGTGACCCTTGAAATTCTGCTTGCCTGTGCACTGGATGTTTGATGAATGCTAAAGTGCTTTGCTGATCTGAGCTCAAACATCCATGTTTGCCTTCCTTAACTAGCTGAAACCACATTAGTTAAAGGATTTGGACAGCACAGGAAACAGTAAATCACCGGTCAATCTGTAACAGAAGAGTTAATTCCTGTGCTTGATTTCCAAAATATAGGTGAGGGCAAGTGCAAATAGAGTATTGCCACAAGAGAGTCCTATTTCATCTTGACACCAGCCCCAAAAAATGGCACTTAGCACTGGACACATGATTGCCTCTTTGATTTCACATCAGACCATATGTTAGGCCTCAATTTTCTGCCCAGGGTTATTTTACAAGAAGGTTCATCACTAAACACAGTATTCAGACTTAGGTTAAAAAAATCATGGAAAGCTTCATCTACAATGCCATGAAGCTGCCTCAGAAAACTTTCCAGAGCAGGAGTGCTCTACTTTGATCCTGACAAAACTGAGGAATGTGAGATCATGAGAGATGCAGCCACTTTGCTATGGTAATAAAGCATTAGTAGATACAACTCAATGATTTTAAGTTCTTGTCAGGCTGGTCATGCAGCTTGGATTAGGGTAAACTTGGCTGTCCTGGTTCTACAAGTATCTGTAATACAGCTTCACAGAATAATAATGTATTGGAAACAGGTAATGTTAACAGTGACATCCAGCTGAATTTTGCTTTTTGCAGGAGAAATTCACTCTCTTACTGGTATCTGGCTGAGCAGGAACCTGAGGGCAGTCAGGTCTTCTCAGGGCTGCCTGCATGTTTGCTAGCTCCAGAGCTCTGGTGCTCAGAAACCAGACATCTGCAAAGGCAAATGCAATTAATTCCACATAAGTTTCAGATCATTTGCTGGTTTATGCAGTGTTCCAGCCAGCTAAATTTGTCTCAATAATTTATGCATTTGCACCAGCAAACAGCCTCCCTTATGAACCATCATCAACAATTGTCACTAGTCTTTTCACATATCCTTCAGTAACTAAATATAAATAAATCTGTGTCTTCAGAGAACATGCTGTTGTGGTCCAGGCCACACTCTAATTAATGAATGGTGTTTCAATGAATTGCTTCTCTCTTTCAATATTGATTTAGGATGATTGCTGACCAGGGGATGCCTTTAAACATTTAGCTTCTAGCAAAGAACAGTATCATTGTTTGGTGGTTTGTTTTGTTGTTTTTTTAGAATGGAGCTCAGATACTGCATGCCATTATGATGTGGAAAATCCAAGGTCAAGTCACTAATTATGCCAGAGACAAAGAAAAAAATTTATTTTTTTCTCCTGCAGGGTATGTGCCACATGGCTCATGTAAGTCCCAGAAGCTGCCAGGTAGTACAGAGTTGGTAAATTAGCCTGAACAGAGCTGCTCCTAGAGAGCTGAATTGTCATGGACAACTCTATTTTACCTCCACAGTGAAAGATCAGGCACCAGGAGCTCCTTCATACCAACCAAGGAACCAAAGATGCAGCCACACTTTTCACCATTCTCCTGCCTTCTCTATAAAATATACCAACTAAAATCAGTCCATCAGTGCAATCAGCTCAGCCTGATGCAGTACAAATCGTGGTAGAAAACTCTATTTATTTTACCAAAATGCCTTCCAGGCCAGTGTAGCTTGAGAGATGGTTTTGGATCGGTACACTCCCACCCCTCTGTTGGGAGAAAAACAATTACACTCAAAATAACTCAGAAAGAGAACGACAGAATGTGAGGAGCTGCTTTTCACCAAGATGCAGTTACTGCCTGAAAATTCCTTAGATAAGACTGGAGTGGTTGCCAGTAGTGACTGCTCTAATTAGTAGCAAAACAATTTTCATTACCGCCGCTTTGCTTCACACAGCAGCCATGTCCTGGAGCAGTCACCATTTTAGCCTTACTGTCCATTATTGTAAAAGTTGCCTCTACTCTGCAAATGTTCTGCTCAGGCCATGCAGACAAACATCCTCTCCAGAATTTTACAGGGCAGCTGCAATTCCACGTGAGAATGCAGAGAACACTCGTGCTCGGCCTGCACCACATCTGCTTTTCCCATGCAACCTTCTCCCTCCGGCAGAAAAATCAGATTTCAGGTACCAGCTCTGAAACTCCAGCCTGGCTCAAAGTCAAGCTGTGTTCTTTTTGTCCTGTGCATCATGACCCCTCTCCTGACCCAGGTGGAACAGAAACTCTCTAGTCAAATGCTGTTTGTGCCTTCTCTGTACATTTGGGGTAAGGTTTCTGGAACCAGAGTTTAATTATTGCACCAAAGCTAGCACAGGTTTTTGCTCCCACCTTCCACTGATTCGTCACTTCCACAGCCCTAAGGGGTTAAAGGAAGGAAAGGTTTTGTCTCTGAAGAAACTGTAAATGGCTGATCCCCCACAGAGAACAAATCATGGGGGAAAAAAAGCTAGACTATCACTATTCTCAGCACAGAGGATTTAAAGCAGAAAGCTGGCAGTATGTGTGCACAGAGGAGAGGACATTCAGAGTGTGAGTGCCAGAGAATGCAGTATCTCGCTTCCAGAGAAAAATTAGCTTATGTTTGAAGCATGGCATGACCACATCCCTCACTGAGGGCTGGCTCCTTTGCGTGCCGTGGAGAAATTACAATGGCTCTAAAGCTGACATGATGGCTTGTGCAGCAGAAAGCTGCTCTCAAGCAGCAGGCACAGCTACTCAGCATCTGCTGGCTGAAAAACAAGCAGAAGCCCTCACCCCATGCTGCAGAGCACTGAACCTGAGCTGAGAGGTACCAGCCACTGCAGTGAGACCCCAGCTCACACTGTTCATTTAGAACATTCACAGTTTGAAATAATTTAATCTGCACAGCTGCCACCATGGCCGGCTCTGCCTTCCTCTTCACCTCCAGCTGCACATTCCTGCCTCCTCCCCTGCACTCAGCAGAGGGTGAGCTGGCTCACAGGCCTGGGACATCCAAAAAGCAACCACATTACTGTGCCAGTGGGGTCGATTGTGTGGTGTGAGTGCATGGCTGCAGGGGGGTGAGTTTTATGGGATGAAGTAGGATCCCATTTCTATCCCTGGATGTGTTCAAGGCCAAGATGGATGAGGTCCTGAGCAGCTGAATCTAGTGGGAAGCAGCACTGCCCATGGAGATGGGGGCTCAAACTAGAGTATGTTCCCTTCCAACCCAAACCATTCTCTAATTCTATGGTAATTCTTTGATTCCCCTTTTAGTGAAGACTTACATCAAATCCAATCAGCCAGGAGGGGTCTGACCTATGACTGATCTCTGAGCTCATGGAAGAGTCTGCAGGGAGCATGCACAGGAGCATGTGGGTAAGTGCACCTAATTTCACAAGACTAAGAGCTGTGCTCTGCAAGCACTGACTGCTCCACCATTCAGGCTGGGGAAGTTTCCTGCTCAAAGATCCCAATTCAACCTTTTTCATCAAATACATGATGAGATACAAGGTACTTGAAACAATACAATGAAAAGGGTTGGTGTTTACATCCCAGCAGCCACAAAGATTTCAACTGCAGTTAGCTTAGCTCTTCTGTCATTAGAAAATATTTTCCACACTTGTTGTTTCCACTGATGTTTGCAGCAGCACCATACTGTTTGCTCCATCAAATACAGTCCAGAAAAGCAGCCAGGTCAGCACAGTAGCAGAGGTGATGCTTTCCATCACCCTTTCCCTTTCTCATTCTAAGTGAACTCAAGCACACAGTCTCACATTGCAGTCACAAGGGCCTGTGTTTCTCATTTTGTCAGGGGAAGTCTATTCTTGTAACCAGTTTGGAGAAAGCCTGATGTTGCTGCTCTCAGAGATCACAAGCTCACAATCTCTGGTCGGGTTCAGGCCAGATGTTTGCAATGGCATGTTCATCAGCTAGATCCCAAAAATTCCTTTGGAGGTCTGAGACAAATAGAGGTGATGGTTTAAGCCCTCATCAGGGCAAAGGGTTAAATGTATCCCTGTGAAGTAGCTCTCCTCCCTAATGGATGCAGCCTACAGTGCCTTGTACAGATCTTCCAGGTCTGCCAAGTGATTACACCCTCCTTTTACAGGGAGTAAAGTCATCTACTGTGATATAAAACACCAAAGATACATTTTGCATCTTTGCTCCTATTTGTTATTTGATATGTTGGACTCCTCATGCTACCTCAACCCTATACTATAAATCATTTAAAAGATGTTTTAATATCTGTTCCACAAATCTGTATAGACATCCTCTCTGACACTTTACTAAAGCCTGTAAGCACATGCCTACAACGAAGAACCGCTGTAACAGCACTTGGCTTTTTGACCAGGGTATCAATTCTCCCTTTGTGCACAGGAAAAGCGGGTATTTATTCAATTGTGCTTCCCTCTCCTGGGCTCTGCAGTTCATGCTGTTCCCAGTCATGCTTCACAGAGTCCGGAGGATGTCAGCTTTGTCAGTAATATTCCAGGAGCTGAACCTTGTCGGGATCAGCCAAGGATTTCATCCACACAAGGTCAGTGCAGGCACCTCCCTTCCTGTGGGAAACTGCTGTGACGCAGCTCCCCGGCCTGGTGCTCTGCAGCACTTTCTGGAAACTGTCTTCTTTTCAAGTCTGACTATGGTTATCAGAGATCAAATCACAGCCATTGGAGCATAAGGCAGTGAACATCACACACCATTGAAGCACCAGAGGTGCAAAGCTGTGCCCACGCACGCGCTCGCTGGGCTGAGGCTGGCGATAAGGCTTGGCAGCGGCTGTGTGTGAGAAGATCTGGGCACAGGCAGACAAAAGGGCTGAAGGAGGAGAATTCCTGCTGGCAGTCCCCTTCAGGAGGTACATATGCACAGGAATTGGTGTGGCATGAAGAAATGTGTCTGTACTGAACAGGCAGACAAGCACATAAAGATACAGCATCGACCCAGACAGCGTCTTGTGCAATTACTGACATGTTCTTCCACGCTGTGCTGTGGTTCCATTGGCAGTTATTTGCTTTTTCAGCCCTGCAAGGAGACAGAAAGCCCTTTCAGCAGCAAGTCCTGAGCACTGTGTTTTCTAGCATGTTGTTTACATCCTGGGGCTCCTGCCTATCCCAAAATCCTGCCTTGTCACAAGGCAGTAAGAGCAAGTCAGAACTTCAAAAGGAACACTGTTTTTTGGTTGCCAAAGTGTAATGTTAAGCAAAGAAACTAACAAAAACCCCTCACCTGTGAATAATAACACTTTCTGACTCAACACACCTGTTTCCCAAGTTTATTTTTTTTGTTTTATTCCCTACAGTAACACTGTTTGGGACACATGATGGGATCCTCCCCCTGAGTTTAATTGCAGCACAAAAGGTTGTAGATGCCTCGTCCCCAGAAACATTCAAGGTCGTGTTGGACGGGACTCTGAACTAGTCTAACTAGAGCTAGACTCTGAACTAGTTCTGAACTAGAACTTCTGGTCTAGTTGAAGGTGTCTCTGTGCATGGCAAGGGGGATAGATGGCTTTTAAAGGTCCCTTCCAACCCCAACCATTCTGTGATTCTATAAACCCAGAATTGTGACCCATGTGCACACTGTCTACACAGTATCTGTTCAATTTACAGCCTCCAGCGCAGGTTTACTCCTCCCAGCTCTGCAGTGAGATAGCAAGACCCATTCAGCTCAGCTCGTGCCTCTTCAATGCCATTGTTATGGCAGCAGATTTCTTAACTGGTGGCAAAAGAAAGAGAGATCACAGCCCAGTCTTCCAAGTCTTAACTGAATTTTGTGAGGCTGAAATTTCAAATATTATTTAAAAAAAAAAAAAGAAATCAACTCCATGTGCTTCATTTGGTGGCCAGTAAAATTTGTTTCCAATATCATTCAACAGCAAACAGGACGTACAAGAACACAATTTTCATGGAATGGCTTAAGATGACAGAACTAGGTCTTTAAGTGAATGGTCATTTTATATCAAGGGATGCAAAGTATTCGAATGAGAATGTGTGCCTTCCTAAGAAAAATAATAGGAGTAAAACTGGAAGATAATGAAGCAGAAAACAGGAAAATAAAGCAACACAAAAAACTCTAAAAGCAATATTGCAGATGGCTGTACTGGAGGACCCTCTCCTGAGCCAAAAAGGCCTTATTCCAGAAGAACACATTCAACAAAACAAGCCCTAGCAAAGATAAATAGGGCAAGGAGTTCACAAAGGAGGGATTTATGGGAGATGGAGTTATCCTGGCTTCTATCTATCCCCTTCAAACAGGAGTCAATATACAGGCAATTGCTTAGCTTTAACAGCCTCAGTCTGTTGAACTAGTTGCCACTGAATGGTTTTGAAGGTCACGTCTTAATCTCTGATGTGGCTGAAAGAGAAACTTTCATTTATATATTTGCTCAAATCACTTGGCCATACAGCTTTGATCTAAGCTGACATTTCTAGCAATTTTCCAGGGTTTATTAATATATGATATTAAAAAACCACCACCAAAATGTTTAAAAATAGGCTGAAACAAATCTTTTTATTAATGCTTGGAGAAAAGAAACATTTCTATATTTCCTATGCTGTGCTCATGCACTGCACTAAAATTGACAAATGGTTTAGAAATGTCAACATGTATATCCAAGAGGACGACAAAATCAGGGTAATATTTAGTTAACAATGACCTCATAATTGCTCCCTACTAATGAGAGGGTAAAATCTTTGTCACATGCACAGTAACAATAATAGCTGCCTTACACATGAGCCATTGGTATAGGCTTGCTTTTCTGGATGTTTCTTTTTAAAAGCCCCTTGGAAGAAGATCCAAGATGTCCTGGTGTTCACAGGTCACAGAGGAAAAAACCCACGTCTCTCAAACACATCACCACCCCCTCCTTTTTGACTTTGTGGCATCCTGGACTAGTGAGCATTGTTGGATTTTGTGTTTCCCCAGGTCTGACAGGTCGGCTCCTCCCCAAGCCGTTCCTAGAGCTGTCAGAGCTGTCAGATTAGACAAGGACTCTGTCAGGAAGCCCTGCCACACAGGAATGAGTGACTTTAAAGCACTCATGGCATCCTATCTGATGACAGACTATCTGACTTATCCTCAGGTCTCTCCACCCACACCTAACAACAAGTTTGCAGTGAAGGCCGCCCACACATGCACTGACATGCAGGTGAGGTGGCCGATACCAGCCCAGGATGGAAGTGTGCAATCAGGAAAACTCCAGCGTGACCAAAACAAGTCATACCACCTGCAATCCACCCAAGAAGACCATGATTTTTACATGAATCATTGTGATGCATTTTGAACTGCACTTAGATGTTTCTGAGTTTGTGTCTGCTTGGATTCTCTTTTTCCAGCCTTAAATGTTTATTGATACGAGGCAGTATCCAAGGTACACTGAGTTCCTCTCCTTGCAGATTGAAACTACTGCAGCCCTGATTTATTCTCGAGTTTCTGTGCTTGAAATTTTCCATTGCTGATTTTAAGCCTTTGAAACACATTTGAAACAGCCATTATGAAACACAAGGCATAGAGACAAATACTGAAGGATACGAATCTGGCTGCAGTTTGCACCTGGAAGACCACATCATAATAAAGGCACCCCTAAAGAGAGCTAAAGAGGTAGGATAAATACGTTTGAACCACATCAGACCAATGCAGAAATAAAAGCTTAAGCTGTAATTTTCCTCTGTGAAAAGATTGACTCTTGGATAGAGAACAAGAATAGGAATCACCAGCCCAAACGGTCTATGCAAAATGTATGATCAATTTAAAACAGAGAGAAGGAACAGGGGATTACACAGAGTGATGGAAGGCTCACTATGGAAATTGCTGTTATTTCCTCTGTGATACTTGGGAAGGTGGCTATAAACCCCACTTATTTCTCTTAAAGCAAGATGCAATTTGTCCCTCGCATGGTTGTCGTGTCAGGGTGAGGTATCTGCAAAATATTGACCAGAGAACTCTGCAACTGTTACAGAGATTCAGAGACATAGCATTTTGCATCCTTTATCATGGTCTCAGGCCTCTGTATTTGTCCTTTGAAAAAGCTGTTTGAGCTTTTAAATCAAAAAGGCTGAAGTCTGCACAAACTTAGAGCCTGACTTTTGTTCCGATAGACTTGTACTAGGTAAGCCCCATTATAGATAGGTAGGATGGATAGATGACAGACAAAGATAGATAGATAGATGATAGATAGATAGATAGATAGATAGATAGATAGATAGATAGATAGATAGATAGACAGATAGATGATAGATAGATAGATAAATAGATAGATAGATAGATAGATAGATAGATAGATAGATAGATAGATAGATAGATAGATGATAGATAGACAGATAGATAGATAGATGTCAAAGGACAGTGAATGAATGCTTAATTAAGCAAGCAGTGAACCTGATGGAGAAGCCTATATACCTTACCCTTTATACATCCTATATATGCACACTAAATGTGTGATACACTTAATTGTGTGTATGTGCACTAAAACACACCCATACTAAAATCAAATGCTGCTTAATATTGATTGACACAAAAACTATCACCCATTTCCTCCCCAAACTGTGCTAACTGCAGCAGGTTGGGCTGCAAAGATAGCAAAACACTATTTTCAGCTCCCTTTGCAACTTCTTGTGTTTCTGAAATGTCTAACTTAAGTGGAAAATCAGATGGGTTTGGAAATTTGCCAAAACCAGTTGCCAGCTCAGTATATCTCTAATACTTGGCATCCTCTAAATATAGGCCTTTTATTCTGGAAGAAGCAAGCGCTGAGGATGCTATTCTGCTTCTCGGAGCACTGGTTTCATTTTCCCTTCTGAGACCCGCAGTTCAAACTGAGGGGGAAACAAAGGAACTGCTGTTCTCCCTATTCAAATTAATTTATTTAATAAACAACTCAATAATTTCTTCTTTGTTACAGGGAAATTTTTTAGGGTCTTTATTTTGGAAAGAGCTTCTCCAGAGGAATTGCCAGGGGCCCATCTAGTCCAGTATCCTGTCTCTGACAGTAGCTAATGCCACGAACAGTTATGGAATAACCTATTTATAAGGGAAGTTTCTTCGCCCTGAGGAGTTTGAGGTTGCCTGTGCCTGGAAGCATGCAAGTTTATAATGCTTATTTTTATCCATTCCCATATAACCACAGACAGTCTTGCCAGCTCTATCCAGTTCTGCTCCTTCCTGCTGGGCTCTCTGGCTCGGTGATGCCTAATGGCAGCCATTCCCTACAGGTTCCTTGTGCTCTGCATCTCTGTGGGGCTCAGTGGATAAATTAGCCATGTATCACCTTTCAGAGTCACTGGAAGCTCCTGTCTGATGAGCAGGGGGAGCAGCAAAGCCTGATTTACGTTCTCTGTGCCATTTGATAGAGGGTGTGGGTGCTTTTCAGGGGTTTTTTTTCTTTTTTTACTCTTAGCGTGTTATCTTTCATTTCTCCATCCCACACTTCTAATTTTTCACAGTCTCTTTTCAAAGACGGCTTGCATTTCTCTTATCCCCTCTGAGGTTCTACTTTTTCTCCGGTACATTTTTTAGAAATGTAGGATTGGAAGGACTCAGGGGACTACTCAAAAATCCATCAACCTCTGTCTTAGAACTAGTCTGCAGCTTTCGCTCTCTCACTGCTGCAGACACTCACAGCTCTGACGGGTGGAAACCCCAGCTGCAATGTGGTGACCATTCACCGTGGGCCAGCTCACGCCTCTGTGTCCTTGTGATCATCCAGGAGGTTTTCCAGCCCCCAGCTCTGCATGTAGCTGATGCAGAGGGCACTCAACATCCTTCTCACAGTCTGAGAATCTAAGAAAGGCATGCTTTCCTCCTCTCTTGCTGAAAGATGCCTGTAAAATATTGAAACACTCACAAGGTGTGTTCCAGTGTCTATCATCCCTTTATTTGCTCTCCTAACCAAACTTGCCCAGTGTGTAGGAAGTGCCACACAGACTCCCACAAGTGTCTCCCCAGGCAGGGGGCAAAGGTTCTGAACCCAAACTCATCAACTCCCTTCACAAACAGACCCAATCCAGATCAGGATTGATATCTCAACTTGTGTCAGTGCATGAGCACAGCACAGATGGTACCTTCACCTCCTGGGGTTTCAAGCAACCTGATGCTGCCAGCACCTGCCTGGGGAGCTGTTAGCTCCCCAGGGGGCACCATGGATAAATGTTTTCCAGCAGGTGAATGAGCCCCTTTGCTCATGAAAGGCTGGTTGTTTCCAAGCAGCTTCAGCTCACTGACACCCTGATTTCTAAAGCTCCAGCTCATCCTAAGCCAGCCAGCAGAAAGGGGAGGGATGGACAGCCCTCGTGCTCCCTACAAGGAGAGACTGTCACAAGGGACAAGGCTGACTGGAGATACCACCTCACTGTTGGAGGCAAGGATGGAAAAACAGAAGTCCCCAGAGGGGAGTGATCAGAGCAGAGTTACTTAGACTGCTCCCTGGCTGTCTCTCAGGTCCCATGGGATGTGCAACCCCAGCCCATGGGCTGAAGGAGAGGGAAGGGATGGGTCTGCCATGGACAGAGCAAGACAGGGAGCCTCAGGTGTGGCAGCAGGGGGCTGCATGAGAGCAGAGTAAAACCCAGACTGCAGCCACACAGAGCAGGGGTGAGAGAAGGGAGAAGAGGAACTGCCTGCACGGATGCTCTGCTGCATAAATGGGCTGGAAATGAGCAGGGACAGCTCTGCCAGGGGGGACACAGAAGGGACACTTGCTCCAGCTCACATCATGAGAATAGTGAAAGAACGCCAGCCACAGAAGAGGGCTTTCATCTTGGTGCTGTGTTCTTTGCTCTTCATTAGCAGGAAGCTCCCATTTGTGCAATTAAATCTTCAGGAAGACTTTAGGGTCCCAGCCCTGCTAATGCCTCTTCCAAACACCAGGCAGCAGTATGCAGAAAGCCTGAACACTCTAAAGGCCAATCTTTATCAAATACCTTAATTAGAAAACGTGTGCAGCTGAAAACAGCTGCATGATGCCTGTAGGGTGGAGGCAGTTCTACAGCTGGAGATGGACTGGGGGGCAGCAAGGAACAACATCACCATCAGAGGAGGGTTTGATAGATGGAGAGGGAAATTTTACACCAACAGGAAAGAGCTGAGCTTTCTTAGCTGTGCCAGTAGTGGAAGGGAAGATATCAAAGAACAGCAGGACAGAAAGGAAAAAAGCAAATAATTAGGCAAATTTAATATTTGTCTTCTTTGCATTATGGTATGCTGAGGCAGTCAGTAGTAGAGGATCTCACTAAAGGTCAGCCTGCTCAGGGAAAGCAGTCAACTCCTTTCTGCACAGAGCCAGAAAAAAGCAGCCTGAAGCAGCTCCACCTGAACCAGCCCAAACAGATGTGCATCTAAGCAGGGTTAAAATCCCAGGGCTGGAGTGTCCACCCTCTCCCCAGACAATCTGTTTCAGCATTCCACACATCACTTCGAGGAGGCTTTGTCTAACATTGAAGCTCTGTTTTTCCTTGCCATAATTTTAAGACTCTTCTCCAATCCCCTGCAAACACAGGAAACAGCTGACTCTGGCTGTCTCTGCAGTCACCTTTTACACTTACAGTCAGTTACTGCATCTCCACTTTTATCACTCTCCCTATCCAAGGCTTGTGAAAGGACCCTGTTACCACAGAAGCTGACAGTCTCACATCTCTAACAGTGTCACTCTATAAAAAACAGCCTTCTGAGAAAGCCCAAGCCAAGCCACCATTCTGTTTATGGTCTAAATCCTGAATCCTGCGTGACTTTCCCAAGGTCAGATGACAAGGCTTGAAGAGAAGGAAGCTGCATCTCCCACTCCTTCTCTCTTCCAAGCCAACCCACTGGGCTCTCCTCCTCCTGTTCCAGGCTGCCGGGTGAGAACTGAGTGCTGCAGGCTGTGTTCCTCCAAGTGACTCACTTTCACAGTGTTTTCATAATGTGGAGAAGAAGGTGACTCAGAAACTGCTCCTCGATAAATAAATCATGGGTTGCTCACAAGGGGTGAGCTACAAAAGGACAGTGAGTCTTTTCAACGCTGTGCAAGCAGCTTGTGTTGTACCTCCCGACCACTTCATAGCTGGAGCCTCTCCAGCATCTGCCAGACTATTTAAGATAATCTGCCTGCTTTATCTCAGGATTGGTGTTAGGAGATTGTCTGGGGGCCTTGTCCAAAAGGGAAGCCCCCAGTTTATAAACACACAACAATAAATGGCATCTCCCCAGCTCTCTCTCAAGGCAGCAGGTCCTAGAGGTGTGATTTTGCAGACAGGGAGCGAGGCCCATGGAGATTTGGTGATCTGCCAAGAATCACACAGGAAAGCCATGTCAGCTCAAGGAATTAAACCACACTCTGCTGAGCCCCAACCTGACTGTGTGGCTGAGCCCTGCTCCTGACTGTTCCTGCAGCAATGGCTCCTGCTGAGAGTGCATAGCTCAGAAGCTCTCCATGGATCTTAACCAGAAAGGAGATCAAGTTAAAATATTTGGAACTGCTTCTCCAGCACACTAAACTGAGTTCAAGCTTTTGGGTTTTAACCTTTCCATATAAAAGGAGAAGTCATTTCAAAAGTAAAAAAAAAAGTTATTTTTGGAAAACAGACCTCACCCACAGAAGCTCGGGGTACTTTCTAAGTCTCTTTGATTCACTGGGCTTAGAGGACATGGGGAGTCTGAATGTCCCTAAACTCTGAAGCTCTGGGGCAGCCCAAGGAATTTAGGCTGTTTGGAGAGTGAGATGCGAACACTTCTCTATTCAAACACCCAACTTCTTAACCTGTCTCAAAAGCAGCTTGGACACACACAGACATCCTTACCAGACACTTGTTTCCATGGAAGAAAAAGTCAGGCCTGAGGCCAAGATATACACCTGATCTAGAAGATTAGAATCCCAGGATCAAGGGATGTCCCTAGGTACAGAATATAAATGGACATCAAAAAAAAAAAAAACCAAAAAAAAAAAAACAACCAAAAACCAAAAAACAAACCAAAAAAAAAAACCAACCAACCAAAAAAAAAAACCTTGGGAAAATGAAAATCTAAAGTTGTCTTGATTTTCACACTTGCTAGTCCCTCTTTCAGCTATGGGAAACCTTGAAATCTAACTTTGCCCCATTTTTACATGATTTTTCCTGCAAAGCTTCAATTTCTAGTGAGCCCTGCTTATCAGCCCATTTTTACCATCCTGATAAGCAAAGCCCATTTAAACAGGGTTAGTGGCCACACTACATGATCATATATCAGGGGCCCTAAAAGAGAAGTTGAAAGGAAGAGCTTTGCAGGCATAAAGCTCCATTTTCAGTGACCAGAAAAGCAGATCTTAATTCACCTGAGAAGGTGCTTGGTGGATTTTATATTATCCCAAATTGTAGTCTTTTTTGTACCTTCTACATCTGCTCAGGGATCTGTAAATAACTGCTATATGTTTGGAAGAGAATATTGATGCCATTTTGCAGGTGACATGTTTAATAGTTAATATATTTGATTCAGGAACTGACAGCTGCAGTTTAGAGCTGTAAGAGATTTGATTTAATAAGAGATCTATCCAGTGGAATAGGCAATTTGGTTAATGCAGGAAGGCATTTGATTTGCAAGTGATCCCTTCCCTTAGCAAAAGGCAGCAATGCCCGTGTTTCAGTGCCCTGAACAAATTACTCTCTACGCTCCATTTCAGCATATGAGATCTGAATTTCCCAATTAATAAAGATCTCATACTGCTCACTTGACTTCTTTGGTGTGTCAAGTGTCTACAACATTTCTGAGTTGAGAGCAGCCCCTCACGAGTGGCAGAGTGACCAACTCACTCAATGCAGATGCCTTGAAATCCATGCAGCAAAAACACCAGGCTTGGAAATGGAGGAGGGAGCTCTTGAATCCTACATATCTGAAAATAAGAAAGCAAAAGGGGAGGCAGAACTGTTTCCTCCTGAAGAAAAAAAGAAAAAAAAAAATCAAAATTTATGAAAGGGAGGGGACAATTTTAAGTTTGAATGTCAAGTCGTCTTAGGCCCTACATGCAATATATATTGTGGGGCTGTCTGGGTATATACAGGGAGGAGGAGTTTTAGTAGCCTTGGCTTAAGTAGGTGCAATTGTTGTAGCTGCCTTTTGCTAAAGCCAAGTTAGTGATTTCTGATGCAAAACGCTTCCTCCCAAAACGCCTGACCTGTATCCCTTAGACCACTATGACTGAGACACCAATGTACACTTGACACCTTTCTTTTTAAAGCTCTTAGCAAATTGACAAATGTTGTGTCTTCTTTCCTTACCCCGTGTGAGACAGCTATCAGACACCTCTGGAGTCCACTTTTCCAAGTGAAATTATAGGCCTAACAGACTTGGTGTTTCTTCACAGCCTGGAATAGTTCTACCCTTTTTTGTGTTCATGGACTTCCCCTGTCTTGGACCAAATCAGGGTGGGCATTTTAATTTTTCTGACAAAATAAACACTTAATTCTGGATTTACATTACATTAATTCTGTTAAAATCAAAAGCACTTTTTTCCTAGCTGCCTTTCCTCTCGACCCCCTTCCCCCTGATGCTTCTCCTTCAGGAAATGGCACCACATCTTCTAAAAAGCTTTAAAAGGGAATGGGTTTTTTTGGGTGCATGTATAGAAAGTATAAATATATATTTATCTCTTTTTTCTTCTCTCCTTCTAGTAAGAAAATGCAACATGACCTTAAGCACCCAGATACAACCAGTGGTGACGAGCTCTGCAGAGAGCCCTGCAGTGGGAAACATCTGAATGCAAGAGGATTGTGGGGTCTCACGTGAGCTCCCTCTCCACAGGAAAGGTGGAGGAGAGAGTGTCCACCTCACATGAGGGGAGCAGGTCAGAACCACGTCCTGCTGTGAGGAAAGGTGCCAAACCTGCAGCATGAGCAGAGGCTGCTCTTGGTTGATGTGACAAGCACTGTTACTGCACGACTGTGGATGGATTCAGTGCCCCGTGTGCCCCAGCTCTGCCTCCACATTTCATTTATGCAGGATGCAAATCCACCCTCTTGCCTTCAGCGGTGCCCTGGCTTATGCACACATGGTCTGATTAACCTCAATAAATCTGTGGAGCAGAAGGGGTTAACTGCTTCATTCGGAATTTGGTTCCACTGCTGATGCACCAGCAAGAATTGAGTCCACTGACACTTGCTCTCTCTCCAAATCATATTAGTCTCTCAGGCTCCACAGGGAGAAAAGAAAAAAATAAAAAAAAAGAATGAAAACTCCCCAGAGCCTGGTCAGACAGTGCTTACAATCTGGTTAGAATGGTTTAAAGTCTTACTCCCCCTCAGCTGCGAGGCAATACTTGGATTTACTCGACTGCAGAGGCTCATCTGCTGTGTCCTCAGCACAGACCCCAGCCCTGCAATTAACTGTGCACGGGCTGACCGCTCTCCCCCCTGGAAAGCTGTGACCCACCAGAACACACCAGGGGCTCAGCAGCTCCTCCCTGACCCACGGGATGGAGGATCAGAGCTCTCACCAGGAGCTGAACAGCCTCAGCCCAGACACACACAGGTCACCGAGCTGTTCAGCAAAAAAGGGTTTCATTACTATGCTTTAAACACAGTGCCCTTTAAAAACATAGGCATACTTTTTAATTAAGCCTTTGGTGTTTCTTTTCAACATCAGATATCTCAGTGTGCTGTCCTTTCTTTTTCTTAATATAATTTGATTGGAAGTGCATTTGGCCATATCATATATATTACAAAAGGCATTTTTTTCCTCATTGCTTCAAATTATTTTTCCAATCATGTTCTATATACTGTGCTCAGGAGTGAATTATAAGGAGTTAGGCAACATACATGGTGTTAATTAGATAGGGGACGTAGAAGGCAATTTTTCCATGACTCCAGGGAAACCTTTATGTTATGCTTATAAAGCAAATGCAAACGGCCATGCAATACAAAGTGCTCCTTAAAAATCAAGTTACACACTGAAATAAAATACTAAGACCAAAATTAGTTTCTCCAATTTAATTCAGTAAAACTTTAATAGCATCTGACTGCTCTCTGCAAAAGTCATTAAAAAAATTATAAGGAATTCACAAATGACTGATAATGTGAAAACACGGAGGCTGAGATTCTGCTTCCAACAAAGGTCCTGGTGCAGAGAAACGCTGGAGCCCTCACCTAATTCTGCACTCAGGGAATGTGCTCGTGGGCCAAAGTTAACAGCCAAAGTCACACTGACTTCAGCAGGAGGCTGATCTGGCGCGGGAGGACGTGGCAGCTTTGATCTGGAGGGAAAGGTTCAGGGAACATTCAAAATCTGAACTGAGCCTTGTGCACACATCAGTAATTGTATGTGCTAATCAGGTAAACACTTCTGAAAAATAGGACAAGCTTGAGCAGGAGGAAGGCAGGCGCAGCAAATTAAGCGAGCCAGTGGGTCTCTTTTATCTCTGACTCGGCGATAACCAGTGGAGGATGTTGGAAGACTCGCTGCATGCACAGGAAAACACAAATGGAAATTTTCCTAAATGTCATTCAATAACTACACACAATAGATCATTCTTACAAAAACTGAACTGTTAGCAGCAGGAAGATCAGAGGGAACAGAGCTGCCACTCATGCCTTTGCTACGGTGGCTCAGAAGAGCATAGTGATATGAAAAAATACTTTTCTGGAAAAGTTACTTTTTCAGTAGGGATTTACAGAGTTATAACTCGCCTTACATTTTTTTTCTTTAAAGTGGAGGGCATAAAGCACAATCAATCATATAGGGAACTTTTCAACTAAAGATTTTTCTACCATCTTTGTGATAATTAACACTCTTTCATTAAAATGCTGTGTCCCCCCTGGCCAGAACGGAACTGTGCATGCCTTACACCCTGCTCTTAATAATGTTTTTAAGGTCATGAATCTTATCAATTAATATTTTGGAGTGATTCATACCGTTTCTAATATGCAGCTACTGAGCAGAATCATGCAGATAAAAATATTTTCTGAAGAGATTCAAAATAATTGCTTTTTTAAATTGCTGATGGGGGTTCTGCCACTCAAGCAGTTAAGCCTGAAAATGTGCTTAAGAGATTAAACAAGGAAAACTGAGCTGGTCTGGTAGCTGGCCCCTTTCCATGTGTCGGAGAGTTGTCACTGCTCCAAGCACAATGATGATGACTTAGGATTTGCTGTGGCTCATCCTGCACACAAGACAGACAAGGTGCCGAAGTTTCCGTGTTCAGCCAGGCTTTGCACAGCTTTTTCAGACAGTCACCAAGGCACTGACTGGCTCATCTGAGGGAAATACGTGTGCCAGGGAGTGATGTGGTGCTTGGAATCACAAAAGTGCTGCTGGCAGATCCAGTAGCAGCGTGCAGTTTGTGCAGGACTCCCAGCAAGGTCTGCAGGGCGATGGCTGCAGCCCTGCTGTGGCCAGAGCTTTTGTTCACCTCTGTGCACTCATCAGGAGGGGACCTGTCCCGTCCTTCCAACATGGGAAGTTTCCCACTTTATTCAAAAATATAATTTCTTGACATAGTGGTGTTTTCTGAGGGACTATGCCCTTTGTCAAGACTGAAACTCAGGGCTTGTTTGCTGCACAAAAATACAGTTTTGGATCCACCACCAAACTGTGTATGTGCATACACCCCTCCTCTGTTCAAGATTGTGTATTTGCACAGTTGTATATATGTTTTTACATGTTCATTCATAAAAATAAACAGTGAGGAAGCTTTTGAAGTTTGTCTGTATGCAAAACTAAAAGCAGATGGAAAAATTCTCTTGATTTTACATATATAAATACAGTTGAGTCACAGTATATATATCATTTCTCTTCTAAAAGAAAAGCCCAATGCTCAGCTTCCCCATGTACTTGTGGAGCCAAAATTTTGGGTCATTAGAGGGTTGGTTGCTCCCATGTCAGGTGCCTAAAGACATGTCAAAGCTGTCTAATTTCCATATATTACATCCAATCTCTTATTCCCTGTATAGAATTTTAGGCATGGCATTATTAAGACAGCTGGAGTCACCAGTCACTGGTTAGACACCCTGATTTCACACACCTGAAACTCTTAAGCAGCCAGGGAATCTGCATAGCACTGGAGAGGAGCTGATCACTTAAACATCTTAAACTCTTATTCTAAAAATCCAGTCTGTTTTTCAGGCTGATGTTTCCAAGGATGTCTTCCAGAGCTCTCTCTCTCATCTCCAGGGGATGTCTGCACTACCTTCTAATGGAAGTGCCAAGGGAGCAGGGAGCAAGTGAGTTAATTTAGTGTAAGCCATATCACAAGCCTGCTCATCCCTGCAAAGCTGAGGGCAGGCAGGTGAAAATCTGTAGGTGAAAAGTTGTAGTGAAAAGCTGAGGGACCTGCAGGACAAAGAACTCCACGTGGGCAGGCCCTGGCAGGTCAAGGAGGAAGGCAAGGAAAACACGGTCAAGAGGCCCCAGAGACTGAAAACCTAACAATAATTAACTCACAGGTTCTCCTTGGAGGCTCACAACTTCATATTCAAAAGATTGCCCTACTTTCTGCTCTCAGATGATTTTTGCTTCGCAGAGCAACTTCATTACTTGCTTTTCACCAAGGGGACTCCCTCATCTCCAGGTGTCAGCTTCAGGAGGCAGGCATTCTCCTTGCTCTTACACAAGCTAGAGAGCTGACACTAAGCCCTTTTTTAGGTAATTTTGTCCATTTAAAAACCAAAAATTCAAATATTTATGAAGAAAATGCTGGCCTAGGAGAAATGAATTACCATGCAAAGGGGAAAGGTGAACAAGACAATTAGAGGGACAATTGAATGGTTGTGCTAAGAGCAGAGGGTTTGTTCTTCTGAAATTAAGCCTTGAATTTTATTCTCCATTAATAATGGAAAATTTGACTGATAAATCAAACATGATTAGTTGTGTGGAACAAAGATAATACAAGAATAAGCAGTAATAACTATGCCTTTCTCTTGCAAAGCTGGCCTTTTTAGTGTTTTGCAAAAGGAGGAATGCTACCTGTGACTATGGAAATGTGCTGAGCTTTGCGAACAGTTGATTTTTACTTCTCATCCTGCTGTATCCAATAGTATTCATAAATTGCACATGGTGCATGTTGCTCCCCTGATCACCAGACCAAAATAAATATGAAAATTGATCATAAAAACGACACTGTAATATAACAAATGCACTTGCTTCAGTCCTTAAGATAGCGCAACATAGGCTGGTTGATTATTGCCGGATAAATCTGAGTTTTTAGGAAAATACATATCATAACAAAAATATCAACTTTTATCTCATAAGTGTTGGATAATTCTTGAAACAGATAATCTCTGCCTGGATAGCAAATTTGTTCTAATAATACCATTCATCTGAAAAAGATTGTTCAACCGATTGTCCCAAAGACCTGTGTGGAGCACTGAATAAAATCCATAACCTACTAATTCTAGTGTGGTTATCAATTATTTTAAATTAGGACACTGAGATTCAAAAAGCTTCATGAAATTCCATTTTAAAATTTCAATCTCTTTTTTAATCAGAAGTGAATATTAGGCAAGACCCCATGCTGTTGTCCTCAGTTCACATTGTTTTCCTGTCATACAGCATCCAAAACAAAGTGAGATTCAGGAGTACCCTGGAGAGATTAAAATCAGGACATTCTGGTTAGAAAAGAAGCGAGTGCAAGTTGTTGGTTTGTATAGGCATTGCACCACCCCGCTGCACATCTCCAGTCATATCTTGGATGGACTTTGGATCCATGCTGTAGCCTTGTGTCCAGCTCTGACTCTGGACCTGGATCCGTTTCCTACTGACTGTACCCTCTGTGTGGATCTGCTGCACCTCTTGCCTGGTCTGAGAGTGCTGGTGGACCCATCAAGCTCTGCCCACCACGTTGATACCCTGTAGGTCTGCACCCCATCATTCCCCAGCTTGTCCTCCCTCAGGGAGAGCCTGTCCCTTACTGCCCTGGACAATGAGCTGCTCTGTCACTTCAGTGTGCTCAGCTCCCTCTTTCCAGCATCCCTAGGAATATATTGCCAGAATTATCCCTGTCCTTTCCACCACTCCCATTCTTCAGCCTGCACTGGCTTCCATGACAGGTACATGCTTGAAGATCCTTTTGGTGTGCTGGGACATGCATCTCATGCTCCTGGCAAGAACAAGGGTCTATAGTAAAGGAGGGAAAATCAGCAATCTCCCTTCAGAGAATCCAGGTATCTATTCCAAATCCAAGTGTAGCATGCTGCTGCTGAGTCTCCACAAAGAAATAGCTTCAGAAAATTTAGGTTTGTGCCTTTTTCACATTGTCTAAAAAAGGAAACACCAGATTTGGAAGATGGTTAATTAAAAAAAACCAGAGGGGAATTGCTCTTGATTGGATGGGGCTGGCTGGCTGAGGATATCCAAGGTAAGGTGTTCTCCAGCAGAGCTAAGGCATCTCCTACACAACATCCCTATCCCTCAAGCAGAGCCATTCACAAATTACCTCTGAGGCCTCACAGGCCCTGGCTCAACAAACCTTTTCACTGAGAGAGGTTTGAAGCCTTCAGTACCCCAGGGTGGCCAGGAAAGACAGGTACTGAGTGCTCAGTGTGCCAGATTTCCCAGATCCTCCTGTGGAAATAGCAACTTTCTCAAGTAGAGGGAAAAAGCACAGGCAAAAGGCAGAGCACAGCAGAAAGCAGGTTCCCCAACACCCACACAGGCAAAGCTCACAGAAGGAAGCTAGAGAGGTTAAATACAATATTAAACTGCTGAAATAAAGCCAGAAAATGCTGCATCTTTTTTACTTGCCCTGTTTGAGTGTTGGACAGAGGTTTTGCAGTCAACACAGATACTTAAGACATGGTGAGCCGATTCAACAGCAAGCAAAATGAGAGAGCTTCCCAAGGATACACTTCCCCCAGTCACAGCCTTGTGCCAGCTGCAATGTCCCTCAAGGACTGATTTACCTCACTGAAATGTAAGAACACAGTCAGAAGGAAGGTTCAATTCACAGAAGAGCTACATGAACTTGCACACTGTCATTGGCAGTGTTTCCTGCCTGGGAGAACCTGGGAAAGAGAGAAAGGAGAGAAATGCAGAGTCACTCCTGTCACCACTTTTGTCATCAGCTGGATGGCCCATGGCCATACACATCTGCTGTGCAATTATTGCTGTGCAGTGAGGCCAGCATATAATACTGTAAAAGCTCTGTGTCATAAAATTGTTCATTAAGTCCCAGCAAAAGGCAGGTACATAAATCAGGCTATCAGTGCACTTTCCTTGGGAAGTGGAAAGAAGTCTGATCTGAGCCAAAATCCATAGAAATCCAAGATCTCTCCCAGCTATTACCACTGGAAAGGCTTAAATCCTCCCTGAGTGCAGAAGAGGGGAGAAGGAGCTGGAATGGGTCCAGCTGAGGACACTTGGCTCCCAACACAAGACCTCCACTTGAAAGCCTCCCTGAACCTCCTCTGCTCAGCCCTGTTTACCTTGCTCCCCTCCTCTCAGGGCTCCCACCCACACAGGGCAGGAGGAGAAAGAAAATGGGATGGATTCTGCCAAAAACTGCACTCGCAAAGCCCAGAGCAGCTCTGAATTTGCAGAAAACACAGCTTCTCTCAGAAGCAAACTGCTTCTTGAAGCTTGCTGTGCTCACATGGGCAGCAGAGAAAAGTGTGAAGGGCAACAAACCAGCAGAAGACATGAGATCTATATGAACAAGACTCCAGATTGAATGCTTTTAATTACAGACTCTGTTTTAGCTTCTGTATTATCCCTCTTCCAGAGAGGCTGGCAGTGTTCTGATAACCCTGAGCCACCTTAGTGACACACCAAGAGATTTGGCTGCTCTTTGAGCTGTGCTGAGTCCCATGGCCTGCTTGTCTTTCCCATCTCTCCCCTCTGCTCTGCTGTCCTGTTCAGTGTTTCCCTTCACTTGCTCTGCACTGTTTCTCTCCTATGAGGGTCCCAGCTTCGAGATCTCTTCCCTCCTGTTCAAGCATTTATGTGAGGGTTCCACAGCACTCAGACCTGCCAAGGCAATTGCTGCTTTCACAGCCATCTTCTGTCTTGATAGTCACTGCCTTTCTCCTCCAAAAAATCTTTATCTCTGAGTTGAAAAGAAAAATGTGTCCATAAAAAGGCAAGTGTCTTGCTCAGCTCCCATCTCCGCTGGAGTCAAAGGGAAATTCGCCAACAACTTGAACAACACCAGGAGATACCATAATTCCTTTCTCTGTGCACTAATGGTCTCTGCTGCCATTCTGCTCAGCAACAGAGTCCTGTCAGTTCCCACACAGCATGCAAAGTCACTGTTACTTATCCTCTAACACAAGACAGTGCCACCAGAGATTTTTCCATTGCCTTGGATGGACTTACTGTGTGCTAATACACATGTAATGTGAACATCTGCTCCAGTTTCAAATGAAGAAAGTAGGATTTTTGAGAGCAAAAAAAGAAGAGAAACGGTAGGAAGCAACATGATTGAACTAGATAAGATGAGCAGGGTGTGCAGCCTGGTACATGGGCTGCATTGCAGGAGGTAAATCTTCTGCCTCAGACCACACAACCAGACACAGGGCTGAAAACCCAGCTCCAACCTCCCACACTGCCCTCACTGCTCTGGGAAAGGACAGACTCCCAGGGTGGCAGCTTGGGAAAAAGAAACAAGGAGAACCCAGCACAAAATGGCATACAGAACACTTTGGCAACCCCTGTGCTTCAGTCATCCTCGCTCATGCTGTCCACTGGGAGGTGGTTACATGAAGAGTGAGATGGTGATTACTGTCTTCAGGGCCAAACCTGAAATCACAGTCCAAGACAAGTTCCAGGCAGCACTCACTGACTGACAATCTGCTTTCAAGCCTTTTATTCATTGTTAATGCAGAGAGCCCACCAGTGATCCAATCTACAAATATATACATATTTGAAAAAAGGAAAAAAGTGGCTTACAGACATTGCTTGCCTGTTATTTCAGGCTTAAAAGACAAGCAAAACCTTGAGAAAATATACATGGTTATTTCAGAAATAACATTAGTACTCAGTAACACAGTAATTATTTATTGTTTTTATTCCTGGCCGCTTACAACACTTTCAAAACCATGGAAACAGCAATAACCTACCTCTCTACTTTGGCCATTTCAATATGTAGTGGTGTTAGAGTGGCTGGCTATAAATATACACACAAATATACAGGCACCAGATGTGTAACACACCTAGATGTGAATGTGCTAACTATCTCAAACCCTTTCAGAGTATGAAAACATGAGGAGTGACTATTAGAGTTAGGTTACAGAGGATTTCCACATTGCATTTACCCCTGGGTCAGAGCAAAATCCCAGGCTTGCAGCTAGTGGACCAAAACTATCTCTGCCTTGGCAAAATTTCACGCTAACCCTGTTCAGAACATTATTCCCAAACCCATCCCAAGAGCTTAGGACCTTCCTTTTGATTTGGCATGTGTTTGGTCTCAGGTAAATGTGATTTGTCAAAGGGGTTATGCCAGCACCACCCTCCCAGCCTGTGTGCATACCCACACTCACCTGTGGCAGATAAAATTGTTATCACTCACTACAAAAATGCTTTACACTTCCTACACACAATAAGACCCTGCTTTCAGCCAATACAGATTTCGCTAAATGTTAACTAAAGGAGTTAAAATTTCCCATGTGGGTGTTCCTTTTAGCTGAATTTTACTATCCTCACCTCAGGGGGGGAGCAGAAAAAACTGGTTTTCTAACTCAAAAAAAAAAAAAAAACAAAACCAAAAAAAACCAAACAAAACAAGGAAATCCTTGCTTGGATGATTATATATCTGGGGCAGGAACTTGGCAGTGGTGGCTGGAGGACAGAAATTTAACCAAGGACATGCTTCCCACACCCCCATTGGATTAAAAGACCCTGCCCACATTTAGCCAGGTTTATGCTTGGAAGAGGTTTATGCTTCCAGAGGCTCTTGCTCAATTTTCAGGGACCATTGTCCTCACAGGGGCCAAACCAACTGTGCTGGCTGTACTGTGAGAGATACCTGGGCTGAAAGCAGGGACACTGCCTCTCCCACTCTCTCAGCTGCATTTTTACAAGTAAATTAAACCAAGGCCTGTAGTACAGTCTATAATGTTTAATTATTAGCATGCTCCCTGGCACAGTTTTGGCTTGTCCTAGGGAGTACTCTGAGAGACGGTGTCTGGGCAGGGTTCAGAGAGCAGCACTTGCCAGGGGCTGTTCCCAGTAGGCAGAAAGGATAAAGCCATCCTGTTATGGGAGGAAGAGAGTTTAGCTGTATGGATGTGAGCCAGGCTGTGCCACTTGCTCTAAGTGCCAGCAAATGGGCTCTGGCCCAGTTTAATTACAATGAAGACATATAATCAGGGACTCCTCTGTCAGGCATTGGCACTGAGGAAAGAGGAAAAATCAAACAGCGGAAAGGGAAGAGCTGAATCCACTGGAGGGGAAGGGATGGCAGTGGGAGAGGGTAATTTTAGAGTTCCAGTTTGGGGTAGGAAAAAATGAGTGTGAGCTGGTGTGAGGGAGAAGGTAGGAATGGATGGGAAGAGATAAAGAGGTCAGGAAGAAGGATTTGGATGTGGATGGGAAATGCTTTACTTTGAGAAGGAGTTTTGTAAGTGGAACAAAACGAGGCTGTTCAAAAATAAAGAATGAGATGAGAGAAAAAAATATGAGGAATAGTTGAGATTGTGGAAACTGGAAAACGTTAACTCAGGAGAATGGGACAAAAAAAATCAATCAGGCCCGTGGGCAAGCAGAGGCTACAAAGCCCTTTGAGAGAACAAGGAGAACTTCTGTCCTCCAGCATCCATGGCCCACCTGGTCCTAAAAAGGAGCTCAGGCTTTATCAGGGGTTTTCATGTGTTGCTTACACATTTCGGTATCTTTATCTTTGGCTTTCACCTGTGTCACATCTCATTCTTTCAGGAGCAATTTAATCTTCCAATCTCAGCAACCTCATGGTCAGACAGATGAAATGTCAGAAACTGTTAAGGTAAACCCACCCTGTGTGTATCCCTGAGCAAAAAAGTCGAGCAGCAATTTCCATCAATAACTCCCTGTGGAGATTTGGAAAGGCTCCATGTTCCCTTAAAGGTATCCTTGAAGAATCATTTTAATTAACCATTTACCTGCTGCACATTGCCTGAGGCTTTCAGCAGCTGACACTGCAGTCACTTTAGCATCAGCCTGTCACTTGTCACAAGAGCAGTCTAGGCAGGATGCACTTGCAGTCTTTGATTTCTGTCAAGAAAAGTACAAGCCACTCTGGGGTAAAAATCCATACTGGGAACCATCTGACCCACCTGAAAACTGAGACACAAGAGGAGACCTCAAAGTTCCTTCTCACTGCTTCTGCAACATAAATATTTCTTTTTACTTTTTTTTTCCCCTTTATAACTGAATATTTTACTGACCCTACAAAACAGAGAAATCCTCTTACCATGATCAGAAATGAACAAAAAAAGCAGAAAGCTCCCACTGCTATTGTGCTTGGAATATAACAGTCAAGGTTAGCACATAATAGCTAAACAATATGCATTTGAAAGCCGTCAAGAGAATAGTGCTTTGTTCTAATGAAAAGGATTGAAATGTTTTCTACTGTCTGCCTTGACACTTCATGTTACAGTACTTGGAATTACTTCAGTCAGGGAAGCTGTCACATCACTCATAAAGTGCCTGTAGAGCAGCAACACAGCAGCACCGAGCTGGTGCAGTGCACCCACAAAGAGGATCATTTTTATCCTCCTTCCTTGCTCAGGGACCTCCAGAGGAAAGCGGATTTCTGGTAGGCTGGGTTGGGTTTTGTTTTTTCTATTTTGACTGCTTCTCTGGCACTGTACCAGTGTATCCTGTGGGCCAAGCACAGTGCTCAGCAGTTTCAGTGGAAGGAGCTGCAGGGTGAGAGTTTGCTGAGAGGCTGCTCAGGCACAGCACAGCTCAGGCACTGCCCATTTTGAGTCTGTCCTCGTGTTTTTTGCCAGTCCCATTTATTTCAAGACATAAACCATAGGATGGAAATTCTGTTCCTGACCATATCAGGCACGCAGAGGACAAACAATTCAATCAGCTGCAGGCTGTGTCTGGAGTATTATCAGGCAGGTGTCTTAAGATGGGCTAAATAAGGAACTTTCTTAACTTGGGAAAGCCCAGTGCTGTAGAGGGAGGAGGTGTGTGATGAAGCTGGATGAGATGCTGTTGGGTTTTGGAAATATTTAAGCACAGAGTCAGGAAGCAATTACCCTTTCAGGTGTAAACCAGTTCCAGAAGGACATTCTGGCTTGTGGAAACAGCCCTGAGCAAAAACCCACTTGGTTTGGAGGGTAATTAATGAGATCAGTAATTAAAGAAGCACTGAAGTCATTCCTGCTGCCCTCCTCCCCCATCAGTAAAGGACAGCCACAGCCATTCTCAGCAGATTAATTCATCCACAGTAGTGGCATAAAATTGTGTAATGGAAAAGCATAAAAGCACAGCTCTGTGAACCAAAAAGAAAAAAAGAGGGTAATAACAAAAAAAAAAAAAAAAAAAAAAACACCAAAAAAACTTAACCAGCTCTTCTGCAGTGAGACTCAGGTCAGTTTTAACTTCTCTAGTGTTTCATTAATGCACAGGTAGAGCTGCAGGCTAGCACTTAGCATCACCAAGGACCCTAGTGTGCATCCCTCTTATCACTAAAAATTTCCCAATTCTTTGTGACAGGAATATCTTTGGTAATTGTGGTCCTTGGTCCCTCTTCAATCACCTGCCACCATCACAGACAGTTGCTCCTCACTCCTGGGCTGAAGATCAGACCCAGATCAGCCTCAGGCACAAAAGCAGGAGAGGCAGAACTTGGTTACCTCAGCTCAGAGCTGCAGTCCTCAACAAACCTTTCTGGATGCTACTTATCCTTGGATATGACCAACATGGCCTTTGCCTCTCTTCAGCTAACTGAAACAGTCACCTGCACAGCTCAGGAGAGTTTTTGAGTGGTGCTCAATGTACTTTCAAGTGAAGTCCCCGGATCCCAATAAGGCAGGGCAGCCCTGGGCACACAGAAGTGCTGCTGCAGATGCTTAAACAGATATTGAACCCAGACACTCTTGGGCTTAGGCAGAAGTGGATTCACGTTAGGTCTTGGCTGCAAGACCTAACTTTACCTCTGCTCTTCTTTGGGTACCCAAATCTTCCTCTGGAACGAGCCTCAGCCTAAACACACACTTACCAGGAGCAAATCATCTGTCCTATTTCCATTTCTACCTGGGAACCATCGACACCCTCTCGCAATCCAGCCTGGAACTAATCAGCCCCACATGTCTGTGCTATGCAGCAGTAATTACCCTCAACCCCAAGGCAGGGGTTTCACGCCTGAGCCCCACATAAGTCAACAGAAAAATCTCTACCAACAACAGATGTGTTCACTACTGGCTAGTGGGCAAGTGCTCAGGGGAGATCCTGGTAGCCAAAGAGAAACACAGCTACACAGTCATTAAATGGTTCCATTAAATGGTTCTTTACTGTGCTCAGCTCTCTCATCTGCTTCCACCCGACCCACTGTGTCCCCTGACCATCTGAATGCTATTTCCAGTGCCTCTCTGTGTCGAGTTTTGGTGTTTTTCCCCCAAACAAACCAGCATTGATATCCTGAGCAGTTGACAGAGAGGTCTGTAAGGGGGCAGTAACTTAACTTCCTTCTCCTGAGCAGAACAGCCTTTGGGGCCAGGCACCCTGCAACAACAGGGGGAAAAATGAATCCAGGGTGTGCTCTTCTTTGATCAGAAATCCAGAATTAATAGTTAGGAACCAAGCTGTCCTTTGCTCCTCCAGGAAAATAAAGCCTTACACCCCAGCTCAAGGAAAGAATAAAATATTTTCTTTGTTTTTGATGCAGAGGATAAAGCCAGTGTTAATGACCCAAATGTCTTCACGGTAATATTATAAATGATCTTTCTTTAATTTAGAGGAATTAAATGGTTAATTAAGGGGTTATATTCATAGTGCCTAAGTGTATCAGGCAAAATTTTTTTTTGTAGGTAATTAAGCGCTCAGTCTTTCTGAAAACAGCACAAGTGTATTGCAAGAGTATTTCCCAATGCAATGAACACCATTCCTATTTTTAACTAGGTAAAATATGACGATCAAGTGGCAATTTTTGAAAAAGAGTGCAAAGCACATTGCTCTTCATCCTTCACTGGAATGAGACTTGTCTTGTGACAAACACCAAAATATTCCAATACCTTTTAGTTCAAAGCCAGAGGAAGGAATTAACTTGCAAATGCTTCTGACAGCAGGAATTCTGGAACATTTAGACTCAGGAATTTTGATGTATTTTGCTATCAAAAATAATTAATGATTAGTTATTAAACACAGTAACAAGAACAAATAACAATTAAAACAGTGGGGAAAAAACCCAACCAGTTTTTATATGAGAAAAATACTATCAGAAAAATTAACAGGTTAATTTTTTTGTTCTAATTATGCCACTTGTTTTAAGGTGTCAGAGTTCACAGGCAGCTACTGGATTTTGACAAAATTGCCATTTTCTTGACCACATGGTATTTCAGAGACTGTTTGCTGGGTGAGAGCTCTGGGTACACTTCCCACCTCTTCTTATACCAACTCAGACAATGTTTGGCACCTTGCTTTTGATCTCAGTAGTCAGGGTAATATTTACTTTCTCCCACCCTTGCCTAGTTTGGTTAGCTTGTATGCTCTTTGAAGAAAGACCTGCCTGTTCCTCCTTTAAATAGCACCTCCCAAGAGGGCAAAGGGAAATAGTTTCATCTTGCTTGTACATGGGAATAATGAATGACACTGTCCAGGATGTGCTTGCAGTCACCTTCAGCTCTTTGCTGATGGGATCTGGGGCTGTGGCAGTAACTTCACCCATTGTGAAGCTGTGCACATCTCACTCCCCAGCCCACTCTCTCCCCTGCTTCAATAAAGCAGTTGTGACAAATGGCACCTTGCTAGCAAAACTAGCAGTGCCAAAATGAAAAATAATTGGTGTAGGAAGCAGCAGGGAGCACAAGAGCTATGGTCACAATGGAGGAACAGTGCGGGACACCAGGGCACAGGGAACTCATGGCCCTTTTTGGTGTTATTGGCTGTTATAGTTCAGTAGCCACTAACATGAGCATGGACCTACAGCAGCTGTAGGGATGGACAGATGCACAGACAGTTCTCCTGCTTTTAAATATCCAGGACAGCAAATGTGAGAGACCATTTAATCATATCTTCTTCCAGAATGAATAAACTCAACTGAAATCCATAATAAACTCTTGTTGCTTTTTCATCAAGCACAGGGGAGGGAGATGTGGCTCTCACCAAGGCAGCCAACAGCTGTAACCACCACAGGCTCCAAAAGACTTGCACTTGTGTGGCTCATTTTTCATCATTAGCTCCTTCCTTTAATAGAAAGATGAGTTAAAATTGGCTTCTTGGGAGCAGGGAAGCAGCAAGAGAAAACCTCAGCTATGCCTCAGAGTCACAGCAGGGCAAGATATAAAATCATGTCCTTCACCAGATCTTTCTCCAAAAAGTGTGATGTTTTTGGAGGAAACATGCTGTGGCTCAAGCAGAACAACTCCTCACCATTTACCTCCATAAAATTTCATCAGTTTCAGCAGAAAGAAGATTTTCAGGGGCAGAGTTGGATGGGCAAATACATATTACAAAGTCAAGGACAGCGGGATGCAGGATGCTCCTTCCCATCAACCCCAGGTTTCTCTGAAGCTTCTGGTCCCTCCTTACATCTGCCTTCAGACACCAAACTGGACATGTCCCAGAACAGCCTCCTGAGCCAGAGCAGGCTTCCAAATCCACAGCATGCTGAAATGCTTACAGGTATCCCCAGGGGACTCATCTTGTCAAGGTCAAAAATAGCCATTGTGGCAGGAGCTTAATTCACTGTGACTGTTCAAAGAGGGCTTTTCCATCTCAAGTGACAGCTAAATGTTGCCAGTGAGACATTTTCTGGTCACAGCTTAAAGGAAGCAGAGCTGCTAAGCACAGGTGAGCCTCTGGCATCCAGAGCAGAGCTATGCTAAAAAGCGAGCCAAATACTGTTCAAAATTGAGCTAAAACATTTGGAAACTTTGTGACCTGCCCAGTTTCAGGAGAAAAAATATCCTGAAGTGTTGCAGGTATCAGACCTAGGCAATGGCTAAAACACTTATCCAGACCTTTCCAAGACACAAAGATTTTACATCTGCTATTGACCAACCACTTGGCACCTGGCCTCAAGTTTGAATGATCTGGATGTTGTTATAAACCATTCCACTGGATATATGAAGCAACAGAGTATATATCTGGAAAAGCTAAATTTAAAGAACTAGAGTCTTCCCACCCAATATGGCTGAGCACACAAACACAGCTCTCCTGGCTCTTCTCCCCCGGTTATCACAGAACCAGCCTTTTCACCAGACATTTATTAAGGGACCACTCAAGAAGATGCTTGCTTGCCAGTGGAAATTGGCCTCATCAGAAAAAAAAACCTTAGTACTTCATGCAGCACTGCCAACACATAGCCCTGTCAGACTGGAGAAGAGAAAATGAGCTGCCATATGGGGTCAGTCAAAGCCCCATCCTGGCTGGTGCCCTGGCTGGTGCCCTGGTTTGGGCAGTGACTAGGGGAGGAGAAAAGAAGGAGCCATGAAGAGGGTGAGCATCCCCAGGCACCTGCTGGGTTCATTCCCAAGTGGGAAGTTGCATCCAGGCCACCAGGTTTAATAATTGAGAATGGGACAATCAAAAATAATTTTAACTTCTGAGGATAATAAATTGACCAATGTTTGCAAAGTCCAACCTTTCCTTCTTTCAACAGTGAACCAATGTAAATCCATACACTTTAACAGAGGTGCATTTGTGTTGGGTTTTTTTTAAGCTGGCATGACATAATTAACCAGCCCCTCAATCAACAGCTCTTGAAGTTTGTCCCTCCTCCCTGGCCTCCCTCACCCTTTCATAGACCACAACAGAGATTTTCTAACATGCCCCTTCCTGAAAACTATCCACCAAACCTGTCCTCTTCCTTTTCCCCACTCAGCTGAACTTTGCTTTTCTATGGATAGTTGCACACTAATTTCAGGGCCCTAGACCAGGGCTCAAAAGAGCTTTGAGGCAAAGGAAGCCAAAAAAAAAAAAAAAAAAAAAAAAAAAAGAAGTATTGAATTGTGAGGTTTTTTTGATCATTCAAATGCTCATGAATTGTCAGAAAGCTGAACAGGTAATACCTTTTCTAAACAGAGTCTTTAATTTAGAAAAAATACTAAAAGCTCAGCATTTCACACCTCCACTGAGATATGCCTCTGGCTACCCTTTTATTTTTCATGCCGTGTTTTCTGAAATGTTACATTCAAGAGAATACATTGCCTTCAAATCATGTACACATGCATGTTTATTAAGTCATTACCATAGCCTTAAGTCCATAAAATCACTGTGGACTGCAATACCACATGTGCATCCAGCAATTAGATGAATAAATTAACCCTGAACATTTTCTGCTTGAGGTGGAAGGGAACAAGTTGTACTCTGAAAGTTGAAATAACACTCCAGAATAGAGGAATCAAATAATTTGGTATTTAAAATACTGCTACCTGGCTAGTGCTCAGAAAAAAATCAAAAACACCACCTAATCATGCTGATGAATACCAATAGCTTTAAATTTTTGAAGAAAAAAGGAAGGAAAAAAGAGTAGAAAACAAGGAATTGGCAGAGCACACAGTTCCAAAGTGCATTACTCCGTCAGTGTCATTTTCTATGCAGCAGTGTTCTTTCAATTATTTCTTCCCCTCTCTTCCTCTGTGAAAAGAAAATTGGCAGAAAAAGTTGCCTGCAGGATCAGAGAGGGGTATTTTTATCAACCTACAACTAGATTAAAAATCCTTTATCTGAAATGCAGCAGAGGACTGGCCTAAATTAAATCCCATCTCCCTCTGCTTCTGGGCTGTGAAGGAGTACCACACAAATGGCATCTTGCTTAATTTGTATTATTTTTTAATTTCTATTTCGTTTAGTTTGCACTTGCACCGGTTACTTATGCAAAAAGGGCAAGTGAGGAGCAGACAGCTACATAGCAAATGTCCAAAAGGAGATGATGCCAGATGAGGGATGTTTGCTGAAACATCTGGCCAATCCATCACCTGAGAACACAGGAGCAAGTCAAGCCCAAAGCTCTTCAGAGCAACTTCTAACCAGTGCATCAGTAGCCAGGACACGAGCTTTTTACTTTTGCTGCAGGGCCCTCTTTATCTCCACAGAGACTGCTGGCATGGCAGAGCCTCTGCAGAAGCTGGGCTTGCATGGGTTTTTGATGGTATCACTAAAGACTGTTCGTGGTGTTGCACTGCTGTGGGATTTCCAGGGAGCCTTCCAGGGAGCAGGTCACAGAAGTGCCCTCTGTCACCGTGCCCAGCACTGCTGACACAACCAGCAGCTGTCAACTGCACCCAGAGCAACTTCAACAGAGAGCAGCTTCATTCTGCCCACTGATGTGGGTCCCTTTCAACTGCACAGCCCCAGGGGCCTGAGGGTGCAACACAGGACGACAGTAAACAAAGTTGTGAAAGAGGCAGGAAAAAACAGGACCTGAGCAGTTGGCATCATGGTCTGACTTGTTCCTTACCCGTGAGCAAATCACCTGGCTTGTACGGGAAGGGTTGTAAACATTTGGGTCTCTTCCCTTCCAGCCCTCTTAGAGGACACTACCACCCAAAATGAGGTTGAGAGAAGAATCAGCAGACGTCCTCTCCAGGATATTTTTGGGTAGTTGTTCCAATTTCTGCACTGCTGGCTTCTCTGGCTCCGTCTCATGTCAGAGTGTACAGGAGCAAAGAGCTATTAACTTGCCTCAGCAGTGATTGCTGTGCACAGTGTCCTGGGCAGAGATTTTTCATTTAATTTTCATACATCATTTACAGCTTGCTGCACCCATTCCAGAAAGTCAGCACCAATCTCCTTAAGTTAACATGGAACAAACAGGAAAGGAGATAGAATTCTTCTGTTGTTATTTAAAAGTCTTGTCATGTCCGGGCACATTTGGTGTTGCCACTGATTTCATTTTCAATAAACTTCACTGATATAACGAAGTCATTTCCTTGAGAATACACAGGGGAGTGGCTGGACAGCATTAATGTAGAAAAAAACAAACATAACCAATTTGTTTGTAACAAACCTATATTCAGCATTGCCCTTTGTCTGTTGTTGGGTATTTTTTCTTCACATTTTATATTAATCCGATAGTCCAGATTCTGATTTTCAGTGTTGCCGTAAACCCCTCCAAGGAGCAAATAGAATTTATGTGGATTTGTAGGTGTAACACAGATAAGGATAAGGCCCTGAAGCTCATTTTGAAATAGCTTATACAGCCCAGCCTGTTTATTATTCAATTGGGATTGCTAAAAAATTATGTGAAAAGTGTTCAAGAGAGGTCCAAGAGTTCTCCTGCACCCAATCATTATGTCTGTGTCCTTTAATCTTTTATCCACACTGCTGCAGTTACATAGTCTATGAAGAGAAGTACAATAATAACTCCTTTGCAGCCTCTGAAGGCTGTAAGGAGGATTAATTAGTTAATGTTTACACAGTACAGGGGCCAGGCTCTGTGCTGATTTATGCTTGATGCATGTCAGCAGGGGTGGATTAAGGTGGGAGCCAACACAGATCTGAACAATCTTGCAAAGAACCAGGTTCAGTGTTACCAATTTGCTCATTGTTTAATTTTTTTTCCCTTTTTTCTGATGGCTTCACAGAGCTGAGAAGGCTTCATGTCTATCCAGGGAGCTCTGCACCTCTTCAGACAGCTGTGAGGACCCAGCCTGGCAGTGGACTTCAGGGAACATCTAAGGTCACAGAGATGAAGTCATGATAAGCAGCTCTACAGCAAAAGGAGTGGTGCCCCAGAGCCCTGACTCCATGAATAAGGGGACAAGTAGAGTTTCCTTTAAAACAAAGTCAGGCTACAAAAGAATAGTTATTTAAGGAAAAAACTGATTTTCTGGTTCTTCTACATCTCTGCTTTGCACAGATGCTTCAGTGACACTGGTGAAGTGATGGTACATACTCTTAGAGTAAAGCAAAATAATCATAAATGAGCCAAAACTGGTTTTCAGTTTTAAAATTCTTCTAGACAGTGATTGCATGTCACTGCATAGGAGCATATGGCACCATTACTTGATCCTCTTACCAAGGGCAATGTTAATGACTTTCACCTAATCCAGCAGTGTACACCATGGAATGGTTAAAAGGATGTTCCAGTAAACAAAATGTGCAAAAGCCAGGGCCTCTACTGTTATCCTTCTCCCCTCTGCCCTTTGAATCCAGGCCAGGAACATCTCATGTATCATATGAAAGGATTGCTGTAGGGAGAGCACACTGACAGTCACACTGATACCAGCTGCAGCAGTGAGCACTGCTGTGCAGAGCTTGATTTAGTGCCTGCCTATTCTGGGAATCATGAGAAAGAGAAAAATACTGTACTATTTGCCCCATGCAAACTAGGTCCTTGTGTAACTTTCCAGGAGGTGCATCCCATATTTTCCAAAATAGTTCTGGAATGATATTTGGATAAGCTTTAATATGAAATAGGCCAGATTAAGTCCTGTGACTGAACAGTTGGCCTCGATGCCTTATTCAGATATCTGTAATAGATGCCCCAAAGCAGAGACAGTAATTAGCCCTTCTCAAATAATGGTCTGCTGGAACCAACCTGTCTTACAGTGCCCCACAACACTCCTGATTGACAAAGTAAAAGCATCAGATCCAGAAATCCTGATCATTCCTAAGCTTCAGAATGTATAAAGCAGTACACATCAAAAGAGAGCAGAGATTAAAAAAAAACAAAAAAACCTTGTATTTAAGACTACCACAGTTTACACAGCACCTTTTGTCAGGACCAGCTCTCCGGATCTGTGCTTATGTGAGAGTCATGCAAGGGAGAAGGGGAGGGAGGACTCTGCCTCCCTGAAGTTAATAGCTAACTGAATTCAGTGGAGCTCAGTTCCTCTCTCCGTGTGTCTCTTGGAATACCACATTCATTGTACTTGGTCCTACTGCCCTCTGCTACACAAAGTATTACTGCATTCCCAGACAGAATTTCCTCATTGTTTTGCTTCAGTCATGGGCCCATAAAAACCATTTCAATGGACAGAATTTTTAATTGCAGGAATAGGGAAATAGATCTGCCATCAGTGTTAATATTCTTTGATAAGTGGCTGTCTAGAAATCACTTCAAAGTAACGAAGAGACATGGAAGCAATTTCCATCAAGAACAGTGCTTGATAGACAGACACATGAGCAGGTAAATAGAACCTTAAGTTAGCAGGATGGTGCATCCATATTTATATATAAATTCATGCTGATGCAAAAGGGCTCTTTCAACCGATACAGCGAGATGCAAAATATTTTGGTGAGTCGCTCTATTAACCAGGCTCAGAAGCCACTAAATGAGACAGGAACTGGGAAGCTACATGAAGACAGCAAGATCCTGGTGGCCCTCTCACAGAAAAAAAAATGAGGGAGTGCTTCCTGAAGTTGCAAGTATAAATGAAAGGACAAAATACCTGTGACAGAGTCAGAACAAGGGTAGGACAGCACTAGGAAGGCAGCTGGAAGTGCTGAAGAAAACAGGAAGGATTCCAGTCCTAGCTTTGAGGACACACTGAATCAATCAGCCATAGACTGACATACAGTGAAGGTGAAGAGGATTAAAAGATTTCTTTTAAAAAGAATGTGTTAATGAAAAATGGGAACTCTGGGAGGTGAAGGAGTAGGAAGGTATACAAAAGAATTTTTAAATGCATCTGTGAATTTTAAAAAATTAGCAACTTTTGATGAGCTTTAATTCGAGATGCTCCAAAAGTAGACTAATGTAGGTACAATGATCAAAGATTTTTAGTGACAAAAACTCAAAAAAAAAAAAATCCTCAGGAAGAAGAAAGCTTGGAAAATGTCCAAAGGGGGTTATCTCATGAGAGACATGGTAAGAACACTGCTTCTTTATATTACTGTTCGTACTGAACCCATAGTAAACTGTTGATTTTCAAAGCAACCACAAAAAATCAATCGTCAGAATGATGTGCATATGACCAGTCTGGAAACATCCAAGTGGGAGTTCCCCGGTAAGATCTGTGCAGTTTGAAAAAGGATCATTCATAGCAGAGTTACGGTGGTGTCTGGGGGCCTGGCTATGATCTCTTTGTTCTAAGCTCTGAACAAACAGTGCAGAGAATTTGCCCGAGGAACTAATGACCTTAACAGACAAGACAAAAGTTGGAGAAGGAAACAATCCAGGAAAGACAGACTATTCTCCCCACATGTGCCAAGACAGTCTTTGTGCAAGCAAAAGCCAGTTACCAAAAGCAGGGTGGAGGATCTCCAGTCCTTTGAACACAATCCCATTGTCCGAGCAGCTCCAAAGATCATACAACAACTGCACACTCCTGGTTACCTTTGGTTTGCAGGTCATAAGTCAAAATGTAGACCTCCTATAGGAGGACATTTAACATTTAAAAAACATGTGCTTTTTACTGGAAGGAGGCTGAATGCAGCATATGTGAAAGATTAAAGGAACATCAAGCAGCTGTTAAAGGTTTGCATGATATGAACTCAGCTTTGGCAGCATTTTCTGCAGAGAGGTGAGACAGAGCAGGATAAGTGTTGGTAGCAGAGTCCAGTGCTCTCAGTGGACTCACAGAATTTCTGATACCTAAGTACACTGTGGCACAGGTATGAAATTCATGAGGCCATTAACTTGGTCATAATTATTAGTCAGTCACATTTTCTTAATTGTTTGGCTTCACCTGCCTTTATTCCTTAGAAGAACTGGAGCAGAACTCCGTGCTTCCCTGGCATTTCTCTCAGTGGCACACTGCCTGTTGGGGCATGGAGAAAGCACTGAGATAATTGCCAATTGAAAAGGTGACTGGAAATTAAGCAGAAATGGCAGAAATCCACACAGAACTGAGCACAACCCAGGCCTGTACCAATATCCAGAGAGAGGAAAATCAAAAATAGAATCATAGAATGATTTTGGTTGAAAAGGACCTTAAAGACCATCTAGTTCCACCTCCCTGCTAGACCAGATTGCTCAGAGCCCTATCCAAACGGTTCTTGAACACTTCCAGGGATGGGGCATCCATGTCTCTGGACAACTTGTTCAAGTGCCTCACCACCCTATAATCTTCCTATGTTATCCCTAGTCACAATGTGGGAATCCTTTTGGAATGGTTAAAATCCCCGTATGCTAAAGTTCTTTGCTCATCACTATGTGGGGTTATAGAAATCCATCTTGTTCCAAGAAACAGCCAAAGACAGATGTCCAGGGCAGAATATGAGACAGGAAGTCTGTGGTGGTACCTCCTCAGGATGAACATCTTGCCTACATAGGCTTTGTAAGTCACAGGTACTGGCAAAAGTCTTCACTGCATTTTTTTTTCTTCCATTAATCTGCCTAGGGCTGCTTTGCTTTTTTGTTTGTTTTGAACCCTATAAAACAGGCACAGCAACCTATGGCAAGAAGAAGTTTCACAGAACTGCACACCATAAGAAGAAACACTTTTTTCTGCCTCCTTTGAACTAACCATCTGCTCAGTTTTCCTCTTACCCCCTTACATTCCCTTATCTAGGGGAGTACAGTGACCAATCCCTGCTTATTTACCATTTTTATGGCATCCCAGTTGTCAGTATAGATACCCCCAACTCTGAACCTTTTCCATGTATTCTATATCCTTTATGAGATGGGATGCACCAGAAGTGGGTACAGCATTAAAGAATTACAGAGTGACCTAAAAATACTCCCTGTTGTGTTTTCTGCTCCTCTCTAGATTTTTTTAGCATTTTATTTACTTCTTTATCAATATCACAGATTATGCACCATGTCATTAGGGAATGAGATTTGAGGAAAATAAATACATTTTCATGGACACAGAAGCTACTACTGGCAGCATGGCCCAGACAGTCTTAGATGTAATTGCCAACAAATTAATTCACCAAAGAGCACTAAACCACTGATGCTATTTTAGGCTTCATTTTGGTAAATAGAAAGCGCCTTACAGAAGAAGCGATCAAAGAAAATAACCTTTGACTGAGAGATCACAAGTTGATTCAGTTTAAATTAAATGAAGGGTAAACAAAAATAGGTCTGTAATTAAGGTTCTACATTTTGAATGGGCAAAAATTGAGAAATTAAGGGGACTAATTAGTGAACTCAGCTGGACTAGAAAGCTGAAAAGCATGAATGTGGGAAAGGCCTGTGATTCCTTTCAGCCAAAAGTAGAGAAATTACCTCCAGTAATGTCCCAAGCCAGGGAGAAACAAAGCCTGTAAAAATTACTGTTAATGTAAGTGAATGGGTAAACTACCTCAACAAAGTGCAATAGCAATCAATGAAGGGCCAACAAAGAATGGAAAAATGACAATCAGCAAAGAGAACGGTACTTTAGAGGCCAAGAAGCTTGAGACTAAAATGCCAAAACTCAAACTGAGCCAGACATTGCAAAGGACACAGAAGTAAATAGAAGTGGGCTGTCCAGCCCTATGAATAAAATAAACAGTGTGAAAAGGAATGAAGCAGACAGGCAACAGCTGAAAGACTTGACAGTTCCAGCTGCAAACTTAGATGGTTACTTTACACACACGGATTTTTCAGCAAAGATAATAGTGCTAAAGAACAGTAGTATAGCTGACAATTGCAAAAGTATGGCAAGGAGCACATCTGAGAGAGAAGCTAAGATTAAAAAACTTAATGCCTTCAGAATAATCTCCATTTTCTTGGTGTTGCAGACCACAGTGACCCAGCACATCCAGGGAGTTGGTAGATGGGAGGGTTTGAAGAAAGGGGAGAGAAAAGGAAAGGGAATAGGAAATGAGAGTAATGAGGTGATCCAAGACAAGAGGTTAAAATTAACTTCTTGTAATGTGCTGTTGAATTATCCCCAGGAGCCAGGAACTCCAGAGACAGTGAAGGCCACCGTGGGATTATGGGAATTTTCATACCAAAAAGTTGTGTTTTGCTCCTCTGAGACAGGCTTTCTGCCCCAAAAATTATCTTCTCTTCCTTCCTTAATATGGGAGAGCAGCAAATCTGAAAAATCTACTAAATACTCAAGAGGCAGCAATACTGAGCTAATGAGAGTGTTCTCCTACATAAATATTGGCTATAGGAAAGTCCCAAGTAAGGCTTGGAATAAATGTGATGACCTTTTCATTTGGGAGAGTTTAAAATACGAGTTGTACCACCTGGGAAATCTTGACAGAAAAGCTTTTGGGAAATTTCTCACTGCTGAATGTTTAGGTTAATACCATTCTAAATTAGTGCAAAATAAAGTAAATTTGGTTCTGCTTGGAGAGGGCTCATCAAGTGGGCAGTATAGTCTATCAGAGGTACTGAAACAATAACTCATTTAGAGAATTATTTAGCTATCAGCTGGGAAACACATCATTGTCATCTGCTGGGGCATATATGGCTTGCAAGACATTAATCAGGTATCCATTGGGGAAAAAAAAAAGTGATATTTTTACAATAAAGTCTGATTTCCAGGATGATTAATAAGTAAATAAATAAACCAGTTTTCAATACAAGTAGGTGAATTTTTGTATCTGTAGAACTCCATTAAAAGAGCAGCACAGACCCTTCATCATACTGAATTAATGCTAAAATATCTTCCTGACCTCAGCTGCACTCTGCAGCCTTCCACACTGCACCACAGCTTCCAAACAGCCTCCCAGTGAAGCATTTCCTTGCCTTTCCTTGCTGAGCTCACATATCCAGCATGTGCAACATCTGTCCTACCAAATGACCCACTCGTGGAGTCCAAGCCCTGCTCGGCATCTGCTCTCAAAGATTTGCTGGCATCAGCAGCAGCAGAAAGGCCGAAGCCCTCTGAAAAATCCTGGTCTCGGTCACACTGCAGAGCATCAGCCATAGGGTTGCCATATTTCTGTCCCAGGTTTTCAGGAAGCATCAGTCATGCTCTGCCCACGTTTTGCAGATGGTCTGTGCTTAGAAACACATGGCATTTATTGTGCATATACAGACCATCTGTCCAGTGTACAGACCGAAGGCCCGTGCCTCCTGGAAATGCTGGACACAGCACACGTGCTCCAGAGCAAATCTGGGCACGTGCAGAAAATGCAGCTGAATTTTCTACTCTGCTTGAACAGTAATGAGGTAATGAATAGCTTAATTTAAAATACTGTAGGGGAAGAGGGTGTATGTTTTCAGTGTACAGTAACTCAAAACACTCATTTTCACTGGATATGAAGGATCTTACAGTGCTGCCTGCTCTGTTGTGTGCAGAACACTGGTTAAAGTACCCCACTGGAAGGGAAACAGGACCTCTCCACCCTCCAGAATGGGTCTGAACCCTCTAATCAAACAGTCAGCACAATGAATCTCAGTCTAATGAGCCAGAAATGCTGGATGGGAGTTGTGATAAACTGACTTTGTGAAAAAACTTGGCATTTCCAGAGAAGTGTCTTGACATTTCAGGAATATAACCTTGTTTCTTCCCAGCCATACTCAGTCCCATCAAAGAAAACTGGGGTGACTGCCCCACATTTCCCTGGATTTATTTCTGCATAAGGAGATATAGAAGATCTGACACAGTTTCCCCTATGGTCAAACTTCACAAAAACTCCACTTTCCACAGCTGTCTCACAAACTTGTTGCAAAACAGATGCTGGGTGAGATGTATGATCAGAGGATGATACCCACTGACCTACCAGCCTTAAAAATCTGGGAAAGCTCAGAAGAAGGCTCAGCTTCTCTGGAGTCACTCCAAGTCAGTGTGATAAAACCTTCTGGGACACAGAAAGATCCCTAAAATGATTTCTAGCAATGATGATGTCACTTATACAGAAATGTATTTTCTTCCTTTTTGCCTGGGTAATCTCAAATGCTTCTGTCATATTGAGACAAAAGATATTGCTGGACCTATTATGAAGGAAAAAGTTGCACAGAATCTGCTCCAGCCTTGGGAAGATGCACAGATCTCTCAAAAGCTACATATGCACTCAAAAATTGCTGCTCTGGGCAGCAGGGCACCCACACAGTGCTATATGTTCCCTAACAGAAAGGAAGCTCTATAGAGATGATGGTATACTCAACACCTGGATATTTGAGGCAGTCCTGCCCTGGGGCTCTTCCCTGAATCATCTGAGCACATATCACCTCAGCTGTAGCTCGCAGGGTGGAGAGGAAGAGGGATGATAGCATATGTCTTCTCCAAAGGTTACACCTGCCAGCCTGAAAGGCCTCCTGAAGATGCAGTAGCAGCTAGAGGTTACTCATCTGCTCACCACCTCTCACTTCCTCTTCTCCACATAAAGGGCAGCAGAGCAATTACTGAAGGAAAGGAAGGAGCAGCCCATGCCTGCGCACACTAGGATCCTATTACAGGAACATAAATCCTGAGACAATGTCATTAAAATGCAGCCTGAAAAACACCCACTTTGACAAAGCTTGCTTTATTAGCACTGTTTAATCACAGGAAGGTGCCTGGGTGCAGACCAGACTGGGAAAACCTGTGCAGAGCCACCAGTAGCTAAATCACACCCCGGACCCTCAGTTAGAGACACCCCAAGATCCTGCTGTACCCAGCAGGACACAGCCACATGTGCCTTCAGGGGACAGCCCATCACCCTCCTCAGACACCTTTGGCCAGAGAAGAGGTGGAAAGCAGCTGGATGGACAGTGCTGGAGCAAGGAGTCTGTTGTGAAGTGTCTGAGAGGGCAGCGTGGCAGCTGTGTTGGAGGAAGATGTCGAGGGAAGAGCATCGTGTCCCAGTGGCTGTGTGTACACACACCAGCCAGGTGAGGGTTCTCTGGAAACTTGGTGCAAGAAAGAAAAACCAGCAGGTCTTGTGAAATCATAAAGAGAAAGGGGTCAGGTCAACCCAACCAGAGCTGTGCAGTGAGGCATCACAGTGCAGCCCTCAGGAGGTGGAAAGGGAGGGTGGCAGCGGCGCCTGCTCGCCAGCTGAGAGGGTGAGAGAAGCTGCAAAGGTGAGCCTGAGAGGGAAAATGACTCACAGGTTTGACGCATCAGACAAATGGGGAGCATAAATAACCACAAACACCCAGATGCTCAGAGCTGGGCAGCCACGGGACAAAGCCAGATTAGAAAATCCAAGTAAGCATGTGTGGGAGTGGATATAAGATCAGAGGAGCAGGGTCAGGCAAGCTCAAAAACAAGCTCTGGAAGTCTTTAGCATTCTGTTGAGCTTGATCAGGAGAAAAGGAAGCCTTTGAAAGTGGTAAAGGGACAGGGGAATATAATACCATAGCCTGCATGAAGAGAATAGCATGGCTTTGGTATAATGAAAATCGCTGTGCAGCATTCTTCTCTCACTTAGCCTCGTTTAGACCATGAATAATGACATGGCAAACTACAACAGGTTAAAGCCAGTGGGAGTGAGGGAAGAATCACATCTTTTTTGTTTAGAGAGAGAGGCCTGCAGGGAAAAAAATGCAATAGGAAGAGATTTACAGTAGTCAAGAGGGAAAGCTATCAGGTACGGCATGAGCAGGAGCTGCACAGGCAGTGCTGTGACAAGGCACAGTCTGGAATAGGAAGCAGGTGTGGAAAGAAGGTTAATCAAAAGTTAGGGGCAAGCAAAATTTGATGTAGCTTCAGTTAGAGGGATAGCTGTGCCACGTGCCCCAAATCACGAAACATCTTTTTCTATCTAGAAATCTGAACCCAGGACGGGCTGTGCCTGCACACACGGGTTCATGCCAGCTTCTTCAGGCTTGGGAAGGTTGGCCACTGATTCCACCACCTCCTTTTCTGGTGGCTGAATTACATGAAAAGGATGACTAAAAATAGACCCAAAACCACCCATCACTTTGCCATGAAATGACTGTTCTGATCACCACATGACAGCGGCGCAGATGGAGCAGGGCAGGCTGAGTGGGAGAGGTGTGGGACCCTGTTGAAGGAATGTTGGAATATTGTCCCCACATGAGAAAAGATTTATAAATTGAGATCCCATTATCAAGCAGAGAAAGGTCTCTAGAGATGTTGTTGTCATTTAAGATGGAGCTTGCAGGGCAGGAGGTTACATGAGATGCCTTTTAATACAGCTGACAATTGCTTCATTTGTCACAAGGAAAAGAAAAAAAATTAGTTTGGGACCCTATAATAGAATAGTTGGGAGGTGATAATTTTGTGCTGACAATATTCTGATGCAAAAGCAGAATTTATAATGAAGAATGAATATAAATATTTCCTGGGGCATTGTAAGTGAATCTCAGAGCTTTAAACTGGGCAGGGTACGTAGCCTTCCTGTTTGTCATATTATATATATAAACTATCCTGCTACCACTATCCTATAAAACTGAAAACACAGCATAGCTGTGCTGTTTCTGCAAGAGAGGCAGCTTCTGTTTATTCCTCATTTAGGAAAAAAATGACATTGATAGCAAGCAAGAGATTAGTGTGTGTTCCCAGATAGGAAGAATAGCAGTGGTGGAAAATATCCCCTATTCCCAAATGATAGGGATGAGTATATCTAATTAAAAAATAATCTTTTATTGTCTGCCAACTCAATCTAAGTTTCAATATACAAACCAGCAATTACAGGAAGTAGATAATCAGATATGCATTTTAAAGACTTTCTGCTGAATTACATGTCCTTTAATTACATGTACATTTTTTAAAACAAAAATTGCATTTCTTGGAAGTGAAGGAGAAGAAGTTACAGACTAGGAACGGATTTACTCTATTCCTGTATATCTATGGCCAACAGAAATGATTTAGAGTAATAAAAGCTAAGCATCCTATTTTAAATCATGTGTCACAAATACCTCTAAGAAGTAACTTTCATTGCCCTGAGGCACCTCATGTCTTCGTGTTATCCTTCCAGTTTTTGAAGCATGAGCATCGTTGAATTTTAAGCACCAAAACCAAATGCTGAAGACTTTAAAGGTGTTGCTGGCACGTGTGTATATGTAACAGAGGCTTTAGTTGGATACACATTTTTCTGTCATATATACATGGTTAATACACAACACTTGTTGCAGAGGTTTCTGTGCAGTGCTGAGTTTTTTTCAAAGCATATCAACTATGCCAAACGTGCAGGTAGTAAAACACAGGGTATGAATGTCAGGTTTAAAATATTCAAGAATGTAAGCTGAAGCAGGCATCCCTCTTACCATAAGCAAGGCTCAGGAGAGAATGTCACTCTGGCCGCACATGTTTCTGCCACCACCACCACTCCAGTTCTCATTAAAACTCACTCCAGTGTTGGTCAGAAGGGAAACTGGGCTGGCTGTGTGCTGGCCAGAAGGGAAACTGGGCTGGCTGTGTGCTGGCTTTCAGACACACCAGGTCTCCAAAGTATAAAGGGGCAAATGGAAAAATGTGATGGGAGCCTTACAAATTGGGCAATTTGCTGATTACCTGCTGCTGATACATGTTGTTATTTCTGTCTTTCAAGAAGCGCTGCTGAATATCGTTAGATCCCCTACATCTTCTCCATGCTGTCTGTCCTGTCTCACAATTCCCTTCCATAAAGCTTGTGATTCTCTTCCATAAATCAGATTCTTTAACAGTGACAGGCGTCACTGCAGCTTCCTACAAACAGATTTTTGCTGCAGGCACTGGCTCTTCCTCCAAGCATGCCACTCCCTGGCACTGATTAGCTATAAATCTAACAGTAACTTATACAGGTTTAAACATCAAATCTGGTCTTCTGCTTCTTTAGAATTCTGGGTGGCTTTTTGGTTATGGAACTTTTTTTTTTTTTAAGGCAAAATAATACATATGTGTGCAAACACAACTGTCTCTGCTTGCATGAGCTCACCAGCAAGCTCAGAAAATGTGTTGCCCTTCTGCAGTGTTCAGCACTGAACAGGTTTCTGCTCTCCAGGACAGGCTGTGAACTGCAGAGAATAGGTCTCTTTCAGTGGCCATCTTCTGGCAGCACGCTTGGATGAGAAAGTCAAAGGGGTGATAAGATTTTGGAGATCTGCTCTGGTTCAGGATCTGTGGATGTGACATTCCCAGCTCCTCTGGTGCAGAAGGTGGGGGCAGGACACAGGCTTCAGGCCAGGAACATGCTAGTGCTGATTTATGGCTCCAGCAGGAGGAGAGGAATCTGTTTGCTTCATATCCAAGTCTCCCACCTTTGAACAATCATACCGACTCAGGTGTGAGTAGATGCCAAAAAGAAAATAAAATTCAAATCCACTTCTTTTGAATTGCAGGGTAAGGGATTACCAACTTCCATGGAAATGTCACACTCACAAGAATTATGTTCATCACATATTGCTGGAGGAAAAATTGTCACCAGCATCCCCCTGCACTTGTATCTACCCTGCTCAAGTGTGAGAGATCAGATTGGCACCAGATCACTTATCCTGCATAATTGGATACAATTATTGATTTCCTGCAATTTAGAGTTTTATTGGGATTTTGTTTTGCAGAGGGATTTGGCAGACTAGCTAGTAGTGCTGGTATGTTTTGGTTCTCCTGGACAGCTGCTAAGTGGCAATGCACTTACCAATCTTTGTACAGCCTTTTCTTCAAAGGTGTAGAAATTCAAAGGGGCTGCCTGCAAAGGGCTCTATTTTCAGCTGTTGTTGGTGCATCATGTTTAATAGGAAGGGGCATTAGAGTTTGGCCTTCATTTATCCTTCATTAAGACATTGTGCATTCAAGTCATTACCCAGAAGTATTTTAATATACATAACTCTCATTCTCTGAGGCCAGTATCTATCCTTTGATGGACACTCCTCTTCTTAGCATCTCCGAAGATATTAACTATAGCACCATTTTCCTTTGAAGTCAGCCTATGCACCACATTCCAAGTACAGCTACAACAATCATTTTAATGCACCAAACAGCACTTTAAACCTTAACCTTGTCAGATTTTACTCCTCCAGCTTCTAAAATCAGTCACTTTTACCTCCTTTCAATTTATTTTCTGTGGGAGAGATTTTCCCCAAAAGAGACAGGAATCATTAAGGAAAATCTGCGAAGTCCCTGTTCCCCTTTCCCAAGCACTCACCTTTTTCTCCAAGGGCTCCCCCTTTGTCATGCATGATCATGGCAATTAACCAGGCACATCACAGGTGTAAAAAGGACATTCCAGTTTAAAGAGGAGGTTTTGGTCATGAGCACAAGTGTCCAAGCAGACTCCAGCTGTTGTTACAGCTCAGCAGTGCTCGTCCCGGCCTGGATGGTATCCTGCAGAAACAGATCCTCCTTCATTATGTCCTCTTGGATTAGGAATAGACCTCAAATTGCCTTCAAAAAATAGACCTCAAATTGCCTTCAAAAAATAGACCTCAAATTGCCTTCAAAAAAATCAATTTTTTTTTTTTTTTTTCCTGGGCAACTACCCCACATTTCATCCTTTAGCAGGAAAAAATAATTTCAAAGTGCACAACATATCCTTTCTTCAGTATTCAGCTTAGGGAAGAACATTTAATTCTTGTTCATGCAATTCCTCTTCTTGTCCCCTTCATGAGGAGTTTGGGTGCACTCCAAACAAACACCTGAGCACAGGCCACTGCATCAGCACTGTAGAAAGCTGCTGGGGTCTCTGGCATTATCAGGTACCATCACAGCCAGCTCCATGGGTCTGGAGGAAACGCAGACTCTGAAATTTTTAATGAGAATGGGAAGAAACTATATTTTCAGCACAACATAAAAGCAATCTGACATACACACATTCCTAGCAATAACTAGTTGAAATGCAGTTTACAAAGAACATGTTTCCTCTAATGCCATATAAATAAATTATTTGGTCATATTCTCTGGCCTCAGCTTTACAAGAGGTCAAGGTAAAGAACATAATAGTCCCCAGTGGCTGTGAAAATCTGTGAGTATATGGTCATTTGCAGTTTTCAACATTCTCTGAAAAATTTATTCCAGCCTCTACTTTACATCTTACCTAAATGTGACTGATTATGAGTGAAAAAAGTCTTCAATGAACAGAGTAATCAATAGAGAAGTTGATGCAAAGGGGTTTTCTGTGAGTAACAAGATACATTTCTCACAAAGGAAACAAGACCATGGCTGCTTTTCCCGTGGGTTCCTGGATTAATTAATGTGTTCTTATTACAGTGATGATGACAGTGGTGTCTGGTAAAGTTGTATAAGTATCAGGACAGCAAGAAGAAAATGCATTTTATCAGACATCAGGAATTGCCTTTTAGGATTGAACAGTGGTTTCTGGCCCGCAGCAGTGATGTGCTGAAGTGAGGCACAAATTGCTGGTGTTTCTCTCCTGGAAGAAAAGAAAACCTCCAGGAGCCACAGCAGGCTGCAGTGCTGGGTTTCCTCTCCCATTCCTCATGTTCCAATTCTCATGCCCTGACAACCAGCCAGGATGCTGCCTTCTGCTTGTCCTCAGTCTCCACAGGGGCAAAACACTGATGACAAGGAATATTTCCTCCCCTTCTGTCCCCCATGGTGGCCTCAGTCTTACCTGAATTCTCTGTATAATGATGCAGAATCACCTACAAGAGTCACTGGCTGCTTACAGCAACTTTAACTTTCCACCCTGTTCTAGGACTCTGATATCAATATGTAGGAAGAGGATTGTCCTTAATATAACCATGGCTGGAATTATGTATATTTTCTTTGCTCATCTGAGTACTTTAAATCTCAAAAGCTTGCAAGTCTTAATTATAGCCCTCACCTGTTCGTATCATGGTGGTTGTTTTTCCTCTCAGTCCAATGTGTCCAGGTCTGTCCTTCATCTTTGGCCAGTGATCACAAGGTTGCTCAAATAAGATGGGAAGTTTTCCAGTCCAAGGTTGTAAATTCACTCCCTTTTTGCCCTGCATTAGCCCACGAAATCTGCTGCAACTGTGTGTTCAACCCTCACTTAACATTCTTTTGGTTTAAACTGCAAAGGCTTTGGGGCAGAAGCCACATGGCCTCATCCAGGAAGGATTTTAATCCTTCTGCCTAAATTAGCCAAGAAACTCACATGAAATCAAGGGGAAATGATTTATCCCACATACATCTACACCGAGGTTTTATCACTGTCACCCAAAGTATTGTTTTTAGAGATAGGCCACTGGCCTAATATGACTGTGGTGACAAACCTGACTTGCAGCTGTGAGGTTACCTAAAGCATGCTCTCCAGTTATGGTGGCTGCCAAATCATGAATAATTTACCACCTTATGTCAGAGTGTGCACCATAATTGCAGATGATGTCAGCTCTGGGATTTGTCCTGAGAGGTTAAAAGCCACTGTAGAGCCATTGTCTCTTGTGGCATTTTTTCAGCTCCTAAAGCAACAAGTAATGCAGAAATCCAGGTCTAAAAAAGACAACCTGTAATTAATATCCCCCATGCAGTTAAAATGCTGTGAGAAGGATGGAGGGCAGCTGAGTTCCAGACATGTAAGTCTGAGCTCAGCAGCAGTTAAGATCAGCTGTAGCAGGCAAAGGATTCCAATTCTGGTGAAAAAGGCACCTGGTTTGAGTGACAAGAATCACAGGAATAGCAGGACTGTCACTCTGATGGGTCACTGAGAAACTCTTTGCCCAATCTGCTCCCCAGTTTTGATCTGGAAATCAGCCTGTGTTGTACAGGAACAGCAGGCACAGGGTCACATCCAGGGTAAGGGGCACTGCAGTGTCCCGATTCCTTTTTCTGAGAAGGAGCCATTCCTAGAAATGCTGACAGCATATTCTTATGCATACAGTGCTTTTCAACATATGAGAAGGAAGGAGACAAATTTCCTGCATTCTTTTTCCCCTTTTTTCAGAGTTCTGGTGTCAGAATGCAGTGCTAATACCAGAGCTAGGAGTAGAGAGAGGACAAGGGACTGGAGAGACAGGAGGAAGACCCTCATGCACAACTGTACTCAGCATGGGGATATCTACAGGCTCCCTGGCTGACCAAGGCACACAGCTATGAGAACGTTCCTCCTTGTCTCTAACATGCAACTGTCTTTATTTTGTCATTTATTTGGTTTAATTCATTCTTACTGGATAGCTTAAGATGTACCAATATACAGCACAGTAGTATGAAGCTCAGTTAAAGCCTTTGACTTGGGCTTCTTTTTATTTTTCCCAAGGAATTACAAGGATGTCTACACCCTGCATGTTCTGACATGACAGATCTTCCCCAGAACTACAACACAGAACAACAGAAGGAGTCATGCCCAGAGGGCTCCCCACTGAAATTCCCAGCAGGCTGGGCTGCCTGGCCTCACCTCCCAAACCCAAGACATTGCTAAAGAGCAGCCTGGTGTGTGCGAATTTTTCAAGCTGCCCTCGTGGAGCCAGGCATAGTCTATGTGTGCCATAAAACACAGGGCTGGTTCAACCCAAACTCAGGACATGAGGCTCAGCCTGGAGCTGGCATTTGTCACTAATCTGCAGCTCGTTTGGATGGGTGAAGGTTTGGCTCATCACAGTTAACCATGGACATGCCTGTTGCCTCAAGCAGCTTTCAGAGGAGTGACACAAAAATGCTGATATTACAGCCAGGAGGGAATAAAGTTTTGACAGATCCCCAGAATGCCCCACATCAGGTCCCTGGAAGAAACAGGGCTGGGACACAGGTCACTCCAGAGCTCTGGAACAGAGCATCAGCTCAGCAGGGATTTTATTCTAACACCACTTTTCTCCTAATGGAGCTACTCTGAGCACAGACAGCTGGTTTCCATACAGCTTTAAATGTACAAGTAATCAAATAGCAGACCCTGTTAATTACCTGTCCCTGTTCAAAGGAAAGGGCAGTTTAAAGGCTTCAGTTATGCTCCAGCAGCTGCATTAATGTCACAAGGCTTTATTGTAATGAAACTCCAGGGTCTGGTGCTCCAGCCCTGCACAGAGTTCCTATGTGATACCTGTAAAGGGCTGGGAAAGAGCCAAAAGAAATAAGGGAAAAGGGAGATGTCCTGATTTCAGCTAGGGCAGAGTTAACTTCTTGTCAGTAGTGGTTACAGTGCTGTGTTTTGGAGTCAGAATAAGAATGGTGCTGATAACACACTGATGTTTTGGTTTTTTGCTAAGTCGAGCTTATCTCAAGTCAAGGACTCTTTTCTTTTTTCCTTTCCCATGCTCTGCCAGTGAGGAGGTTCCCAAAAGAAACTGAGAGGGAGCATAGATGAGACAGGTGACCTGAAATGACCAGAGGGATATTCCACACCACAGGACATCATGCCCAGTATATAAACTGGGGGGAGTTACCCTGACAGAGCCAATCTGCCTTCAGGAAGGGGGATCTGACACTGGCCAGTGGGTGGTGAGCAGCTGTATTGAATGTCACTTGTTTTTTTCCCTTATTATTATCATTTACCATTGTTATTTTATTTTACTTCATTTTCAATTGTTAAACTGCCCTTATCTCAACATACATGTTTTACTTCAATTCTCCTCTCCATTTCAGCAGGGTGGGGGAGAGGAAAGAGGGGAGGTTGAGCAAGCAGCTGTGTGGTGTTTCATCTCCAGCTGGGCTTAAAACCTCAACAGGGGAAGACTTTTCTTGCACAGCTCTGAGTTATTTTGTTTTTCTTGATATGGAAGAAAATGGGGGGGGAGGGGGCCAGGGTGTGCTGTGGTGCAGTTATTCCAGACTACTAGCAGTGCAGGGAAGGAAGCCCTTTAAACCAGAGCTTCAAAGCACTTTGGAGTCATTTGAACAAGAGGAAAAGGGTAGGCCAAAGTCTCAGAGAGGGCAAAGAGTTGGGGGTAAAATTAACTGGTGCAAAAAAATGCAGCCATTTTTTCAATGAAGCCCAAGGAGCCAAACTCCTTTAGGAAGCCTGGGCTTGGGCTCCTAACAAACCAGAGGAGCAGAATTATCACAAGGAAGGTGTCCCCTGAAGGAGATGGACCCAACTCACCTGACAGAACAGTGCAGGAGGATCTGATAATATCCTGGCCAAGGGACCTGCACAGAGACCTCCCTCTAACCAAGCTTTGCAAGGGAGCAGACACTCAGGAAAGAGCTTTGCCATGTCCTCCCCCACAGTAATTGGGATCACGAACCACAGGTCATTCCCATTACCACTGTTCACACTCCAGTTGGGACCTTGTCTCCCCAGGGTGGTTCCATGGAGGTGTGAATGCTCTTGCAGCTCATAGCTACATCCTAGAACTTCATTCTGTGCTGGGCACCATAAAAAGAGTTTTAATTTTAGGAATTCCCTGTGTGCGGTCGGACTGAGAATCAGCAAAGGGGCAAGAGAGGGGTGGTTGTTTGCTTATTTTCATTGAAAGCCTAATTTTCTATGGAATGTTCTGCTTTCCTGTGTTTTCTAATATGGAAAATTACTTTTCTCAATGCAAAATGTTGCTTTTTGTCAGAAATAGAAACTCTCTAAAAAAATCTCCTAAAAAACAATAAAAAGAGGTGTTTTTTGGCTGGAAAGAACAACATTCAACATATTCTGGCATTTTAAAGTGAACTATCTCAGAGTTTGGAAACAAGAATAGCCCACCTCAAGCCACTGCTGTGCCCGTGGGAATTGTAGCATGAGCTCCTCAGATCCACAAAGGTGTCCATAAACCAGGCTGCACTGTACCCTCCTGGAGCCCTTGAAGTTTTCCATTGAGGAAAGGCAACAAGAAATCAGGAAAAGGTCAAAGAACAGCAACCACGGCACGGCCTAAGACAAAGCCGTAGCTCTTATAAGCCCCCATGTGAGCAGGCACTCTTCACTGAGTTGCCAAAGTACAACTTTTGGCTTGGTTTGGCTGAACCCCAAATGAAATGTTTTGGTTCTCAGGGCACTTTGATTTTCAGAAAAAAGAAACAAAATAAAAATACTTTAAAGGTTTTCAATAGTCAATAGTATCCCATGGCAACCTCTAAAGAGAAAAATATTTTCATTCTCATCTACATTTTCATCACAATAGATAAACAGATACATTGGCAACCTGTCTTCCCACATCTCTCAAGGGAATGGACCTCAGGGCAGGGCCTTGGGGTGCAAAGTCCCTCCCACAGAAAAAGATCAGGTTCATGGCCACCTGAATTCATGAGGATTATGAACACACCTAAATCCATGGGATCTGATGGGATGAATCCCAAAGTCCTGAAGGAATTGGCTAATGTAGTTACCAAGACACTCTCCATGATATTTGAGAAGTCACAGCAGTCAGAAGTTCCTGCTGACTGGGAGAGAGGAAACATCGTACTCATCTTAAAAAGGTGTAGAAAGAAAGATTCTGGGAACCCTGACCCAGCCTCACCTCTGTGCCTGGGAAGATCATGGAACAGATCCTCCCCAAAGGTAAGGCACATGGAGTACTGGGGGGTGATCTGGGACTGCCAGCACAGCTTCACCAAGGGCATGTCCCACCAACCCAGTGGCCTTCTGTGGTGGATCAGTGGGCAAGGGAAGAGTTACAGATGTCATTTATGTGGACCTCTGTAAAGCCTTTGACATGGTCCTACACAATACTCATATCTCAAAATTGAAGAGATATGGACTTGATGGATGGACTGTTTGGTGGACAAGGAGCTGGTCAGATGGTCACATTCAGAGAGTCATGGTCAACAACTCAGTGTCCACATGCAGACCAGTGCCCAGTGGTGTCCCTCAGGGGTCCGTACTGGGACCAGTACCGCTTAACATCTTCAACAGACACAGTGGGATCAAGCACACCCTCAGCAATTTTACAGATGACACCAAGCTGAGTGGTTCTGTTGACACTCCTGAAGGACAGGATGCCATCCAGAGGGACCTGGACAAGCTTGAGAACTCCATGGGAATCTCATCAGGTTGAAAAGACCAAGTGCAAGGTGCTGCACAGGGACAGGGCAACTCCTGTATCAATACAGGATGGGGATGAGGGATTGAAAAGAGCCCTGCAGAGAGTGACTTTGGGGTACTGGCAGATGGAAAGCTGGACTTAATCAACACAGCCCAGAAAGCCAACCATATCCTGAGCATCATCAAGAGCAGCATGGGCAGGTGTAGGGAGGTGATTCTGCCCCACTCTGCACTCGTGAGACCCCGCACGGGGCACTGCATCCTCAGCACAGTAAAGACTTGGACCTGTTGGAGCTGGTCTAGAGGAGGCCCAAAAAATGATGAAGGGATGGATCACCTCTTCTGTAAGGAAAGGCTGAGAGGGGTGGGGTTGTTCAGCCTGGAGAAGAAAAGGGTCAGGAAGATCTTAATTCTGTCCTTCAATACTTAAAGCAACATCAGGAGCCATTCATGTCAGCAAGGACAGCAACTTAAACAATTTTGAACAGATATTGCTTTAGCTTGCTATGGAAAACCTACGATGTGCCTCCACAGTTAACCCAGGCAATCTAACCCAGTCCTTAAATACCTTTACATCAGGAAGTTTTTGCTAATGCCTTAATGAAATTTCCCTTGCTAAACTTTAAGCTTATCAATTCCTTTTCCATCTGCTATGGAGAACAGACTGCCTGTTCTGCTCTGCAGCTGCTTGTTGCACATCTGAAGATCACTGAATCACACACCAGTCTGCTCTTCTCTGGACTAAGCACACCCAAATTTTTTCAGTCATGTTTTCAGTTTTTTTACCTACCTTGCTTCTGCTGATCTACATTTTTCATGGAGTGTAGTGTCCAAAACCAGATATGATATCCCACCTGAGGCTTAAACTGGGCTTCATTATGAAGAAGAATGTCTCACCCCTGTTAGTTTTCAAGTAAATCTTTGTTTCAGTCCCTAACACTCAGCAAGATTATGATATTATCATTAATTCTTCATCTTTATAAGATAAATCCTAAAGAATTTCCAGAGGCTCAGATGGTCTGACCTCAATCAATGAAAATGTATTTTGTCTTTCTAACGGAATAGCACAAGATGGTTAAAACCTTTTAATATTCAAGACTTGACAGTCTGTTTATGTTTTGTGATTGGGGTATTTTTCTTTGTCAATAAGATGAGCAAATTTACAGCTCACAATACTGTGAGGAGCCTGGAAGCCCTTTGGCACTTTTAATCGTCAAGATTTACTCTTAGAAGTAGAGTGGGTTTTTTAAACCATCTAAATATATCCTCCTAATTATTAGTCTGACTGTAACATGCCTCAGAATGTAAAGGCTTAAATCCCCACATCTAATTAAAGCTGTGCATGGAGAGAAAGCCAGCAGACTAGGAGGGAGCAGTCCATCTTTGCAACAACTAACAACTTGCTGTTTTCCCTATTTTTGAAACAAACAAAGTAGTCTTTTAAAGATGAAGTAGAGGAAAACAAGTGTGGTTTGTACCAGTCCTACCACTCAGTGGTGAAACTAATTATAGAAGAAAGCAGAACCAGACAAGTAATACAGCACATTTGCAACCATGAGAAATAAGTGACAAACATTTGCTGTGATCAAACCAATAACTTAAAGTGCACTTTACAAATATTTCTTATTCATCTCTAATTCCGGAAGCCCTTCTTTTCCCTGGTTGTGCTAATTGTCTTATATCCAAGGCCTCTGGCCCCCTGCCAGATATTTGCTGTTCTCTGAAAGGTTTCTCTATTCTAGAAGATAAATGCCAGCCCAGCATGGAAATCATTTAGCAGCCAAAGAACTGATGGATTTCCAGTTTTGATTCACTGTACTTCAGGACCATTGTAGCTCTAAATACTGTCTGTCTTTTTAGTAATAGGTGTTGATTTTTTAACACACTGATGTTTGGTGGCAGTTTCAATAGAAGGGAATATCAAAAGAATTTTAAATAGAATATTCAAGCATGGAAGGGGGCAGGGGGGAGGGGTGGTTTGTGACTTTGAAAAGAAACACTGCTTTCAGATCAAAGTTCCCAAACAAGGGTTTGGCTGGAAGATTAAAATAAATGAAACCTGACTAAATAAATTAGGTGCTGGGATTTTTAAATGTCATCTGCAAAACTCAACATAGCATAGCATTGACTTCAAACCTTCTAAGTTCAAGCATGTTATATATTCATGAAGCAATTCAGGGGGCAACCTGCCCCTGTCCCCCTGTCCCTTTTCTTTGACCATATAGGTGGAAATTGTCTTGCTAGATTTTTGCCTAGCTCAGGACAGCAGCCCAATCATGATCTGAAAATGTTCTTCAAAAACTGGTAGAAGAAGAACAAAGATTAACCTTAGTTATCCATTCCCTTGAGCTCTCAGCTACGTTCCATTTCCATTGCAGGATCTTTTGCCCACAGTCCTTCTCCCTGTGTTCATCAACCACCTCCCTCAAGGCAAGAAGCACAAGTCATTTAGACCTCATCACATCACCCAGAGAAGATGTCCTTTCCAAGAAAGTACCGGCTAGTCCCGTGAAGTTTCATGTTGATAATGACTGATACAAAGAACTTGGAGAAAGTCACTCTCTGCTGGGGAATGGGAGTGTTTAGGAATTGAAAGTCCCTTTTTCCTTCAGTGCAGCATTGGCTGATAACCTTATCCTGACAAAGTGATCTTAAAAAATCAATACTGAATGTCCTTTCCCTCACTGGTCTCTACCACAGCTTCCCTGCACACACCCTCCAATTCAGGGAACAAGCTGAGCTCTAGTCACAAGCATCTGCCTGTGTATGTACTTTTGGGCTTTTTCCTTTATTATTTGAGCTTCTCTCCTGTACTGAGTGATAATGAACTCCCATTCATTGACTGTGCGCCGATGAGGACATCTTCACATCTCTCTGCAAACAGGCAATTGTGCGCCATCAGCATTACATGTCATTATGATGCAGCTACAGTACTTCAGCGCTTTCCTGTACTTTGATCAGCAAAGATTAATTACCCTCAACTGAATTATTAGTGGTGATTAAACCTAACAGAAAATAAATGGGACTGCAATATTACTGGGTTATAATTTCACCAGTGTGGTCATTTGCAAGCAATTTCCTTATGCACAATTTTTTTTCTTAATCATTATTCTCTAAGAGTTTTTCTATCATGTATTAATTAGGATGAGACAGTCAGTACACAATACCACATTGTACATTACATGACATATGCAAATCATACGCAAAGCCCACATACAGCTCTATGTACAGAGCTCAAGCTGACTTGGGCAAAACTTTAATTGATGTCAGTGGAGGTTTGCTAGTGGTGGAGTGTGATCTTTGTACATGCAGCTGTACGTGAGCTTTGCATATGATTTGCATATGTCATGTCATCTTGACCCAAGATTTGATCAGTTGGTTTACAGGGTCAAGTTCTATTAAAACTACAACTTATAGTGATTTCCTGTGAATTCTGAATGTGATAAATATTAAATGAGGAACTTACTGCAATCACAATAGAGTTAGACAGGAGCATTACTTTGGTCTTCCTCAGAGACTTCATACATCCCACACGCTCTCCACATCACATCCTGCACTCAAAAACATGGCATATGTGGCACCCTAAGCACTGCCAGTGTTAACTTTCCTCCGAGGGTAGCTCAGCTCCCAGAGCATTATGAAATATAAGCCCCTGGCTTTCTCTTTGTCTCTTCTGTTGGACAAGGTATTCTCAGAAGTTTTGTTACCAAAAGAGCTCTGTACCACCTGTTACCTCTAAGGCATCTAGGACTTACCTTCCATTGTCAGGGACAACATTTTATTGTTAATTGTACTGTTTTTCCTTCCAATTCATCAGTACTCCTGTAGCAAAAAAAATTTTTTAAAAATGGAAAAATTTTATTTTGCAACACCCTCCCTCATTGCCCCTATCAACCCAAGAGGTAAATAAATTTTTTCACCCCAGGCTTCTCATTCTCCAGCCAATAGTCCCTGGAAAGAGAAGGAATTGCTGGAAGAAGTCTTCTTTTACATAATGACAGTCCATAATTTTGCAGTCTGAGCAAGTCTTGGTCTTGGCTTGAACCATAAGGTCACACATTAATTAGCCCAATCCCCTTCTTCAGTAAGACTTTTTCTTGTTCACAACAAATGTTTGCTCAGATGTTTTTGCTGCCTTATTCTGAAGCAATTCTGATGGCAGGCTGTGAATGCTGTGGTGAACACCATGGTTTTAAACTCATCTATCATAACCCCAGCCTGGAAGTGCCCGCTTTGCCTCTCAGAACACCACTTAATGGTCCCCCACAGGCTGCACCATTACCTGTGAGGACAGAGCTCCTGCAGTGGCGTTGGCTCCAGAGCCAGAAATAACCAGCAAAGATTTTTTTTTTCTCTGAGCAGAAAATCTCTATTCTAAACCAGAAAACAACTTGCCTTTTGTAAGAATGTAGTAAGGTCAATAAGAGGCCTTCCAAGCCAATACTCTGTCTCCCGCAGTGACCAGTAGTAAACACGCAGGGAAAAGAGGGGCTTGGGGATTTTAATTTTTAACTCTTCTTTGGCAGGAAAAGTAATTTGCAATACCTGAACTAATACAAATATTTTCTTAATATTTCTGGCAAGGGATGCACAACATGCAGTCAGTAGGAATTGCTCAGTTTGTCTGACTTCCAGAGCTGCAGAAAGAGCTCCTGCTCTTTCTTTGCTTAGCCTTTTGCTTTTCCATCACTGAGATCCCTCAGCTCCTGAGCCATGTCTTCCTTCTAGATGGGCATCCTGCACAAAATGCATGCAGTCACAGCAGGTCTTCTTGTGAGATTCTAAAATCCAGAGTCCAGCAATAAAATTTTGCCATATAACTCTACAGTTATTTTGGGAAACCAGCTACAGGATCAGCTTTTATTCAGTGAAATCCACACAACAGCCTTATAATTTTAGTGTCACTGGAAAGAACATGTTTTGTAAAACTGCAGGGGAAGACAACTGCCAAAAGGGAACCCTTTCATTTGATGGTCTAGTGTGTAAATCAGCCCTATATTTGTTAAAACGCTCAGATAAGTAATTTGTGACTCTGTCAGAATGAAAGATCCGAGGTTATATATAAATATATACGTACACACACATGCACACTGCAGATCAAAAAGGCATCTGGCTGTCAAACATGAAAAAGAAAACAAAAGGTGTAATTGTCAGCTGTCTGCCTTGGACACCTGGAGCCAAAGCTAATGTAATCATCTGAAAGGCACCTCCGAGCTCCTGCCATGGCTGTGGCTTTCATGCCAGGCAGAAACTTCTTCCAAAGGCAGCTAAAAGCCCACTGAGCTTGATTTAATTTCTCTACCCTCTCCTGAGACCTGTGACAAAGAGATCTGGGCAGCATGGCTTGGTTTCTCTCTTATGGGGTTGTTTCTTTTTCAGGAGCAGCTCAGAAGACTTTCAAATTAGTTTGGTCGCTGTTCCCCATTAGCTCTATACACTACATGTGCACATCTGTAGCTGACAAAGATGTGATTTTGTACTACAGCCTACTTTTTTTTTCCCCTTAACAATCCAACTGAATCAGGAAAAAATAAATAAACGCTGTCTGCATCTCTGAGAAGCCATCCTTGTCCTTGCTTCCTCCTCCGCAGAGGTCCCCTTTCAGCAGATGGTGCTTAGGCTGAGGGGCCGGCATCAACACAGCCCGGGACTGCCGGCCCTTCCCGGAGCGATTCCCCCGGCTGCCCTGGCTGGGGACTGCCGGCCCTTCCAGGGGTGATTCCCCCGACCGGGGCCGGCCTGGCTCGGGATTCTCGGTCTTTCCCGGAGCGATTCCCCCGGCTGCCCTGGCTGGGGACTGCCGGCCCTTCCCGGGGTGATTCTCCCGACCGGGGCCGGCCTGGCTGGGGACTGTCGGCCCTTCCCGGAGCGATTCCCCCGGCCGGGGCCGGCCTGGCTCGGGATTCTCGGTCCTTCCCGGAGTGATTCCCCCGGCCGGGGCCGGCCTGGCTCGGGGCTGTGTGAGGAGCGGGGTCCGGCCCTTCCCGGGGTGGTTCCCCCGGCCGGGGCCGGCCTGGCTCGGGGCTGTGTGAGGAGCCGGGGCCGGCCTGGCTCGGGGCTGTGTGAGGAGCCGGGGCCGGCCTGGCTCGGGGCTGTGTGAGGAGCCGGGGCCGGCCTGGCTCGGGGCTGTGTGAGGAGCCGGGGCCGGCCTGGCTCGGGGCTGTGTGAGGAGCGGGGTCCGGCGCTGCCCGCTCCGTGCTGGCTGCCGGGCCAGGCGGGCGAGCGGCTGCTCCGGAGCCCCAGGAGGGAGATACCAGGAGGCAGCAGCGGAGCCACAATGAGCGCTGTCTGCTGCCGCTGAAAGCTCGGACGTGCCTCTGCCAGCCTGTCCTGCGCTTCCCTCCAGCTAGTGCTAGGCTCAGGAGCGCTCTGAGCCCGCTGATCCCTCTGGATTATGCGGCAAATCCCCCTGCTGTTCTGCAGGGACAGCCAGGAAAGAGCTGTACTATGCTTCGCCGAGTTTTTCTCCCACTTGGGTTGGTGGCATCTCCCCGTGTGGAGCTGGCAGGGGAGGGGAGCGGGCTGCAGCAGACCAGTGACAGCATGTGACAGCAGCCAGCCCTCCCAGGGGTGCCAGGTCTTTGGCCTCACAGTGCACACAGCTCTCGTCCTGCCCCAGGGCTGGCAGCCTGGTCACCTCTCCCAGTCAAGCAGGGCTCCCCAGCCAGGACAAATGCTGAAGCACACTCCCCTCTCTGGTACGCAGTAGGGTTTTCATCCCAAGGGACTTTCCTTGCCCTGTGAGAAAGCCTTAGAACCCTGCGTGCTCCAGACGTGTTGCTGCAATGTCCTTTTGCCGTTAAAAAACCCCTTTCTCCTTTCGCCTCGGGTATTAAATCTGGTGCTAGTAAAGAGGATTTGTAAAGACAGTGCAAATCAGTTATGCACTGTATTCTAGCAAGAAAAAAAACAGGTTATTTATTTTCAGCATCATTGTCCTGAATTCAGAGTTCAGTATCCCAAACCATCTGTATGGTGTATCGCTTGCTCAGCTGGATTGCACTGGCATAGCTCCTTTGAACTGATGGAGCAATGCACAAGCACAGCAAATGGGAGTCTGGGTCTTAAAGATAATACAATGGAGCAAAACTCTACCTGGCCCTTAATTCATTGGAAGAAGAAAGGAAGAGCAGATGCCAAGGGAAATGCTATTGCCTTGCAGGCAGAGGAAGCAGAGTAATTTCAAGCAGCTCTGGAAGCCCCAGTTGTTTTATTTTGCAGGGAGATTCCCATCCCAGCTCACATGTGTGCCAGCACACATGCTGGGAACATTTTAACTGGAACTGGCACATTCGTCTTAAAGGAATGGCTAATTCCCACTGCATGTAAGAATCTATAGCCTCTCTGTGCCAAGGCTGTAAGGAAGAAAGACAACCTCATTCCCTAGAGGATGTTATTATCCCCCCAATATTATTATTCCTCAAATTCCATAATATTCAAGATATTATTATTCCTCCAAAGCCTTGTCAGCATGAAGCTGCTTGTAATCCAATCCCCGCCGTACGGCAGCCAAAGATAGAGCCACCCCTAAGAGGTGTTTGGCTCTTCCCTAGAGAGCAGAGGACCTCGGCAGCTGGAGGCTTTACCCTCCCTCAGCTCAGGGGTGTACAGGCATGGACCCCTGCACGCTGGACTGATCTCAGCCTTAGTGTATCCAAACCAGCCAAGGTTTCAAACCCACTCTGCTTCTCCCCCCACCAGAGGCACAGCAGTGCCTGGAACAAAGCGTCGCAGCGGTGGAGTCGCACATGACTCCCCGCATCAAAGCCCGGCGCTAAGCGGGCAGGGTTAAGCCTGCCTGAGCCATGTGAATGGGAAAGCCCAGGCCTCTGCCTATTCTGGTCACTTCTCGCCTTTGATCACAAAACTGATGAAGATTGTATAAAAAGGCAGCAATCCTTGCCGACACTCTTCCCCCCTCCCTGACTCCTGAGCCAGGCTGCCCTCCCCCGGGAAAGAAGACAGAGGACTTGAGGGCAGATTCGCCTCTCTTGCACATCTAGAGTGATTGCACTGACGTCTGTGGAGTTATTTCAGGTTTGGGCTTGTGTAAAATAGATCAGCTTTTCATCGGAAGATTCTTGCTTGGGGCAGCAATTAGTTTTGCTCTCGTTGTGCTTGCTCTGGAAAGCCCGGATCATTTGCACCATCTCTTAGGAAAGTGAGCCAGGACGACACTGTTTGACAAGGTATCTTAAGCAGCTATTCAGCGGTAGAAAGTGAGACTGAGATGTGATGGGAAAAATCAAGACTGTTTCTGAATTTGCTCAAAGCAAAGGAGATTAAAAATATATATAATCAAGGGCAGAGAGGCAAGGAAGCATTTGGGTGTTCATATCCCACCTAAACACGGTGTCTGTCCTTCAGTGATTCATGACAAGAAGAGAAATTGCTTTAATGCTAAACCTACAAAGCCTCATATTTCAAAAAACACCCTGTCTTAGAAATATTGCTTCTTGCTTATTCAAATTCAACCTGTATTCTTCCTCTAGTATCTGGCTAGAGAAGAAAAAAACAGCATTCTCCTTCTCCTTTATTTTCTTCAGATTCGGTCCAGTGGAAATTTAGCAGCCCAGATTTACTCAGGCGTTTTGAAGTCAGGCTGTGGTTCCTGCTACCTGATCCCACTCGTCTGGCATCTGGCACAGTCCTGCTTTTGTTTCCTATGACTTAAGCATCAGGCTTTACTGATGTGTGGCCATATTTTGCTCAGCCCTGCGGGTCAAGTGAATTCCATGTCTGTATTGGTTCCCAAGGGGCCAAGAAGGCGGTTGGGTATAAGCTCTCACATAACCTCTTCTTCTCCAGCCAACTTTCCAAATGGCTCTTATTGCTCTTCATGTTCACTGAGGGGCTTTTATTTAACTTGGCAATCGCTGTCACTTTTCATGTCCATTTCCGCCCTCTCCTTTTGATGTGTAAATTATCCCTGGATATTGGCACACAGGACAATTTGGGTATTGCTGAGCACCCCTAGCCTGACTTCCCCCCACCTTCTACAATCATACAGGCCTCATTGACTATCCTTCCTCCAGGCCCCACTTTTAATTTGTTGAAGTAGCCTGAACATACACAGTCAGTAATTTGACCACATTTAATCGGGCACCGCAGCTTTCTGTATCCCGAGTCTTTGCTCCGGTTCCTTTCTGATTTACTGTATGTACAAATTGGTTGTGATGCCAGAAAGGTCCTGGTTCAGCAAAGTGTTTTTGGCACATGGCTTTAAGAAAGGGACAGAGCTCTGTGCTGAGGAGGGACCAGTCTCCCCAAACCCCACTGCAAAGCTAGGAGAGGGTTTAGGCCCAACACTCTTCATGGCCCATGGGCTCTGCAGCAGCAGCAGCAGCACGCCAGGTCGAAACAGTCCTTCCAGTTTTTGGAAGGAAGACCAAGTTGAAGACCTGGTCTTGAAGGGAACTCAGATCTAAGCTTATCCGAGAGAATGCAGCTGAGCATCTGCTGTCCTTGCTAGGGTTGTTTCCCCTTCACTTTAAGTGCCATTGTGCTACAACTCTTGGGACAGACACATTGTGTGTTACAGCACCTCAGCAAGAATAACCCATGGCAATGTGTCACAGATGTCCTAATGAACCTCTGTCTAAGTACCCTCTGCACTCCAGTTCATTAACCTTAAAGTGGGGATAACACAGAAGTGGTGTAGAAGATCACAGCACCTGTGAGCCCAGACCAGGACATATGTAAGTACTAGACTGGTTCAATAAACTATGTACCAGATGAAAGCCTAAATGAGAGACCTCTGAAGGGTTTCTCACAGAGGGTCAAATTATCCTGCCTGGGGCAGTTGGTCAGCAGATGGAAGCAAGGAGAGAATGATGTGTGTGGTTGGCCATGGGAGAGAGGGACTGATTTCCTCTTTTCTGTGCTTGACTGGTTCCCAGGGAAGGGGAACGGCTGTCATCTGGTTATAGTGGCACATGTTTTTTCTGTATTTGCATTTCAACTCAAGGGCATCGAGAGCAGCTGGAAAGCAGCTATTTTGTCCTGTTTAAATAAACAATGTGTGTGTGGCAGGTTGGCATTCTCACCATATCCAGCCTTTGCTGTACCATCAGCTGTGAGAGATGCTTATGGCTTGAGACTCAAAAAAATAAAAAGTTTCTGACTGATTCTCTCAAGGTTGACCAACAGGTCCAAAAGCAATCCCTTTATGCACAGGCTGGTGTGGTTAGAAGTAAGTTTTGTGCTTTTCAGGGAAGGGGTAAGCTCAGCTACAGCTTACTTGTCTTTTTGGGAGAGGATCCCCACCTCCTTTAACCCAGAGAAATTAACCATCCTAACAAGCTGGCTCAGAATGTGCCATCCACCCCAGCAAAGCACCTCTGGGTGTGGGAGATGGTAGGGCAGTTCCTGTAAATACAACATCCAAAAAAAAACAAGGGAACAGAGTGCAAAGAACTATCCTTTTAATAGATTCATACAAAACACACGCTGAAGCCCTTTAGTTTTTCTAGGCTAAAGCAAGGGCATCAATCTTGTTTTCCTGGGACTGTTAACACCTGAAAAGCCAGGAGTTCATCTCAGTGACTTTGAAGCAGTAAAACCTTGAAGATATAATGTGGCTTAAACACATGGAAATTCCTCCAGGCCTTAATTAATTTAGTATTCTTCCACAGAAAGACTGTTGGCGTAGTAAATTATTCATTAGATATTATAGACTCACTGATCTCAAATTTCATACAAAATTACAGCAAAGCTTTCAAAACGTGGGGGAAGAAAAAAAAACCTGGCTCACAAATTAACCCTTGCATAATGCATTTCTAAAATTACATCCATGGGGGATATTTTTTTGGTTGACTTTTTTTTTTGTATGATTCTATCATTATTGCTAATACATATAATTGCCTTTCATTTAATGAGACACTACTAATTTCATATGAAAACCAACAGCCACTACCAGCAAAACCCAGGAGTTCATTTTACAGAAAACTGAGACATATTCATCCCTAGTGCTTTAGTTGTTTCATTCCAGGTATAATAAACTAGGCCAGTGGACAGAGCATGTCAAATAGCAGTTGCTGGTTGATCTGTCTCATACTCTCAATTTTATTCTGCCTGCAGAGTCCTCCCGATGAAAACACACCACACCAAAAACAGATTAATAAACAGAGCATAATGATAGCATTTTTCAAAACAAAATGACACCCAGCTTGGTGCTCTCTTTCAGTCAATCCTTGCCAATATTCCTCTCCCAAAACATCAAGAACAAAAGCAAAATATCAAATAATTTCTTTGAATCGTTGCAGAGGGTTTGAAAACCTGGCAAGTCAGGTCCATAGCACACTATGAAATATTCCAAGGGCTGCGTTTATTTACTCCAAAAGCTGCTGAAATTTAGAAATTTTCTCAGTTAGAGGAGTATATGGGGTAATGGGAGTGTCTTTAAATTTTTTCATGGAGAGAATCAATCTCTTTTTCTGAAAGATATAGTTCATATGCATGCAGTGACAATAAAAGGAATTTGAATTTATATTAATGCAGCCAAACAAACCACTCATTGTTAAAAGTACTCTGTGATTTTGTTTAGTTAATAAGATGTTAGAAAGCATTGTATGCAACCAATGCCACAACATATTCAATAGAAAAATCAAGACGTTAAATATATTCACTCTGGACTAAGATTAAACAGATCATCATCAAACATTCAATAATCAGTTGTCTGACTATTCATTGTCACCCACCAAGTTAGCTGGGATACAAAACAAACAGAATTGTAAATGCATCTCACCTTCCCCTCTGTGTGCTGGTAGAAGCCTGGATCCTTATTAATATTGAGCAATATATCCTTATTGATTTGGTTTTAACATTCTCATTTCAGGCACACTCCTGCAATAAAGTCACCTTCCTTGGTGTCCCTTCATCCAGTCCCCCCTGGGATGCTGAACAACCTGGACCAGTGGGAGGTGTCCCCGCCCATAGCAGAGGGATGGAACAAGAGTTTTTAGGTCCCTTCCAACACAAGCCATTCTATGGTTCCGTGTTTTCTAACCCTCTCCCCTTTCCACAATTCCAGACTTTGCCACATCCACCCTGGATTCACATTTCCAGGTACCCCATGTCACAGCCAGGTGTGACAGCCAGCCTGGAACTAGGCCCACACCAACTTGCTGACTGGTTGGGTGGCTGCTGACCTGTGGGAGGATACATTTCTAATAAAATCTTTCTCCTTGACACAGGTCTTGATTCACACAAAATGTGTCAGAATGTAATATCTGAGAGGTGGCTACCTTGTGTCAAAGGTGGCTGAGAGCAGCCAACGGACTCAAAAGTTATTAAGAGAATGACTGACAGGTAGGCAGAATAGGATCATAAATCTCATTCCCTTGGGAAACCAAAATAGAAGAAATTGGAGGCTTTTTTCTTTAATCCAGCAAGGTTGAAAACAAGAAATGCCTACAATTCAAGTGTGGGATTCTGGGGGGGAAACAGTAATAAGTGAGGTTATCTTTTTTATTTATTTATATTAAATATTTTACAATATTTTTTAATATGTAGAAGTATTAATTTTTAAACTAGATCTAAATTTTGGCCTGATTAGGTATGGTCAGAAGCTGTACACTACATAAATAGTTGTAGAAATAGAAACCAAACACCATGACGTAGTCAGAAAGTCATAAGAGACAGAGACACCAAACTATCTAATTTTGATATAACTGAGTTTTTTGTCTAAGTTTTAACACAGTTAGAGAAAGTTATTTGAGTGCCCAAATACAAACATGTATTTTGTTCTTCCATGTTAATTTTGCACAGATCTTTTCTGTCTTTGGGGAAGTGAGGTATAGTGATTGGAGACCTGCCTACAACCTGTCAGAGGCATAAATATTACTTACGAATTTCAAAAATGGAGATAAATGGAATCTTTGTGTAATTTTTCTTGCCATAAAGAGCCCTAAGGAAAGAAACAGTCATGGCAAATGTCTCCTGTGTGTGGTTCAGACTGCAAGCAGAGATTCTTGGAAATTTTTGGCTGAAACACAGTCATCAAAAATGGTTTGCTGAGTAAAAAAAAGAATATTAAAAAAATGTCTTGAAAAATGTTGATCTAATCCACAAAAGACCCTTGAGTGAACCCTGGACTCCTCACAGTTCTGCTGTCTTGGCTAGCAAGGTGAGCTGGTCCCCAGGCAGATGTACCTGGCAAATATCCTCCAAGATTTGGAGTACAGGTCTTTTCATCCCTCTGCTGCTCATGAAATTTGCAATCCTGCCAGCATTGAAGCCAAACCAAACAAAAATTATTCAGAAAACTAGAATCCTTCTTTTTTTAGCCAACTTCTCTGCATGTATTTGTCTTTTAAACTACAACTCCACAGAACACCTCTGACTTCAAGTTTCCTGGCCCACGTGCATGTCATTTTCTATATGGACTTCTCTTAGAGAAAGGGACAGCAAATTCTATTTCAGCCTGGCCCCTTGGAGGGCAGGCCACCTCTCCCAGGCAGGTATATGAATAGTTGGGCATCTTCTGCAGGTCTGCTTCTCAATCCTCTGGACAGCCAAGCAGGTACATGGCTCACGTGGGTGCTCAACCCTTCTGAGATGCCCCCAGGAATCCTGCCTGGCTGCTGCAGCAGGGGTCAGATGTGGGTTCTGTGTTAATGCTGCCAGACCCTTACTGGCTGTCTTGGATACCCTCACTCATCTCAAAAGGCCTCAAACTCTGTAATGCTTGAGGAACTGGATCCCACCCAGCAGGCTGATGTGATGTTATGCAGACAGATACTCACCTCATCCACACACCAAAATAACAGCATGATCTAGACTAATCCAGAAGTTTAAAATGAGTTTAAAGTCATCAACCCAGACTCACAGATTACATTTGTTTACAAAAGACCATGTAAATGTAACTTCTCCCAGAGAAGAGATCCAACAAAGTCCTTGAAATTCTGGTTTCCAAACACAAAAAGTTACTTAATTCCTCTCCCCACTTGCTAGCTCCACTCAGGCAAATATGCTTTATTTTACTAGCTCAAAGCATTCCTAGAGCTGGTCACCAATGAAGGCATCCTTCGTAACCTCAGTCCTGTGGGCAATGTTCTTACTTGCTTTTCCTGGCCTTTAAATTCCCTGGGAGGGACTACAGCACTGGCAGCAGAAGGAATGACAGCTTGGTCCCAGCATCTGCTCTGGTCATTCTGATGACTCCTCCTTGCCATAGAAGGCAAGTTTCAGTGAGAAATAAGTGCAGGGCAATTTTTTTGACCTGACTCATTTGAGAGAGGTCAGGATTCCTGACCCAGTAGCTGTTCCCTAGATTGCCAAGGACCACTCCCTTGAAAGAGCAGATGCTGTTCCAAGAAGCAGGGATGGGAAGAAGCAGAAGGAGCGCATTACCACAGTCAGCTCTTGTCCTACAGATATTGTACTCAAGCTTCTCACTGTCCTCCATCAGTGCTCAGAACACCACTGTTCTGTTGGACTCACCTGCTGTAGTTCATGACAAGATGCACAGGTGGAACAATTATTTAATTATAAGACCTTCAGATATTGAAAACTACCCCCAGCATCTTCCCAAGCAACTCAGAGCTTCCTGCACCGCTCTCCTCTTTGTACACCAGTTGCACAATGCTCCCAGTGTGAGCTATCACCAGCTTCACAGAAGCTGAAAGACTCAGGGTGGGAAAGCAGAATTTTTGGGGAGCTGTAGGGAGGAGGGAGAATGACAACAGAAATATCCATCCACCTGAGACACATACACACAAATATGTGAAACATCTGTGTATTGCATGCCACAGGTTACATCACTTAACAATATTTTTTCTTTTTAAATGTTCGTTTCAAGCTCTTCCACAAAAGAAATCAATTACTAATGACATACAGCCCTACTTTTCTTCCTGAACCCATAATTGCTTCCAATTTTAAGCTAAAATTAGTCATTCATGCTATCCAAATGAGCATAGTTTAGTGCTGATGTACGTAAGCGATGCTTTAGATTGTTGAACATAGCTGATCTTTGACAGCTTCTTCTTATAAATAACAGTTTCCTCTTTACACTGAGAACTTTTCAGAGGCGACAGATGTTTGAAAGATGGGACTGAATTAGCTGAATAGCCTGTAAAACCCACCAACCTGAGATTTGCAAATATGAAAGCTCAGAATTCTTACAAAGACAGCTTGCCGAAAGCATAAATCACATCTGCATAAATGCCTCTCTTTCAGCCTACATCCTTTGCACGTCACATTGTCAGCATTTAACACATAATAAATAATAAACAACTTAATAGTTAACAGTGCTGACACAGACTGCACTGCAGAGAGGAGGACACTGAGAATCCATTAAATGAAGTAAAAAGCCATAGTAATGGCAATGGTACTGGGGATGGTAATATAACAAAATCTTTTGTTTGTTCAATATAGAAAACACTGCAGGAAAGCAGAGCTTTGTCAGACACAGACCTATCCTCCATCAGTAGTTCATGGGCATGTGCTACACAAAGGATGCTGGGGAGTCAAGGTTTTTTGATTACTTCCTAACTTAAAAAAAAAAAATAAAAGTTGTCCCTATGGCAAAGCATGAAGATGACACTTCGTTCTAATTCTAACATCTTTTGTACCTTGCTCCTTGTTGAAGAAAAATGAGCATGTTCCAGCAGCACTTCAAATGACATGCCATGTACTTGTCACACAGATAAACTGTTCTCTCAGCAGGCACAGCAGAGAGTCTCCTTGTGATAAGCAATTTGGTTTTATTTACATATAAACATATGCGAGTACATGTGCATGCATGAGGAGGCAAAACCAAAGAAACATGTTTGATGCTTGGGGAGGGAAAGATGAGTTTCACAGAGGTGCCTTTGTTTTGATGGGAAGGAGAGGAATTCAAACCACAACTTCATATCAGTCCCCACATCTTCTCTGTTCTCTCCTCCTGGGATCACAATTTTCTTCATCTAATGGACCCTACAATTGTTTTTCACCTGTTAAACCCCTTCAGAGTCTTTACAACACCCGGTATACAAGTTATACTTCAGAAGTGTGGAAGCAGAATTTCACACACAGACAATTTGCTTCTCAAGATCCCATTTTCAACATTACTTCTATCAGTAAATAAATCAGACAGTTCCAATCACATTATTATTCCATAAACATCACTCTTTGATTAGCTCTTCTCTTTGGAAAATTCATACACCAGTCCCAACCTAAATGTACTTTGTCTGTTCAAGTGACGTTCTGCATTCTGTGCTTCTTAAAGAAAATGGCTTCAGATTAGTAAAAATTGCAAATTTTCCTATGCACTCAGTCAACAGCCCAGCAAACATTTTACAAAAGTCTCCCACAAAAAATAAGATAAATAGCACCATCCCACTGCTTCTTAAGGTAGAAGGCAGAAACAAATTACCCAGCTAACACACAAAGTATACAGAATATATTACAAAGAAAAATATGCATTATTAGAGCTAAATTTATATACCAATTAAGTTGTCCATCTCTTTGAAATCAGACATATTACCTTACTACTTTCAGGCTTGTGAATAGCATTTGTGAGCATTGAAAGGCACAGGTACCAGGAAAGTTTTCATTTTTCACACTGTCATTACACAGGCAAGGTTCCAAAGGCAGAAACAATCCAGGAGCTTCCCATGACTCGTGCAAGTCCAGCCACACACCTGCATCAATCACCACCTCTTTGCAAGCATTTATCTTCTCCCTGTTCATGGTCCCTCAAGTTACAAAGCAAAGCATTGATGGGTACCCTGGATGGGTGACTGGAGAGAGGCTGCTGTAACCAAATCCATGGAGAAGACCTTACAACCCCCCCTAATTCACTCCATCCCCCTTGTGTGACCCCAGCTGTGAGTCTGCACCTATTCCAAGCTGAAGCATGGTTAAAAAAGCCCTCTTGTTCTGATGATCTTTATGAATTTTCTTGATTTGGATAGAAAAACACTTATTTTTTCTCCTTTTTTTCCTGCTTCACCTAGCAGTCTATGTGTTTATTCAAGGTGGATCTGTCCCTTCTTCTACCACTGTGAAGCACAAAACACTTCTGTGAGCTTCCACTAAGAATTAAAAATTCAGTGCAAATAAGGCAAAAGCAACAATCACAGAAATTGTCTGACACTTCTCTTGACCAACTCCCTCTGTATTATTACAGTGTGATTACAGCAATGAAGAAGCTGTAATCAGCCTTTCAGATCCAGCAGGCTGAGCTGGGTGTGGAAAATAAAGTACACAAGGGTCCACTCAGAAAAATAAGTCAAAAATAGACATTAAAAAAAAAAGAAAAAAAAAATATGGAAAAAGTCCTCCCATGTATCCTGAGACATCACATTCCAGAAGATTTTGCTGGCTATATTCAGTAGGTTAGAGAATGACATGTTTGGGGATTCCTGGTGCAGTAAAGACTAATGGCAGATTTCAAGGACATGTAAAAGGAATTAAAAGGTAGCCTATTACTTAGCTTGGAGGTGCCCCAGTACCTTACCCTGTATCAGAGCATTCATTTCGCAAAATGGAAATAATCACAACCATCTTTTTCAGGTCACTCTATAATTTGTTCTCTTTCAGAGATTTTATAGTTGCTAATCTACCTAGAGACTCAGGTGGAAAGGCAGTACATAATAACGTGATTAAAGATCATGTCAGCATGCAGATGCCCAGAAGTCAAAGTCTGAACTCTTTCTGTCACTGAACATGCAAGTTTTAATATGATGTCTAGAGTTTCACCTCCTGATAATCTAAAGACACCAGTAAATCCTTGGGACAGAATGCTATAATTCAAGTCCAAAGGAACAGATCCCATATAATCAATTAACAACCACGTCTGTCAAGCTCTCACCACATGTGCAATCAGCAGCTGGGCATCGACTTGCAGGTTTGCCTGGGTTTGCCTGTAGAGCAAGATGTGTCAGAAAACAAAGCAGAAACACAAATCAGAATATTTATCATAGAACCATTGAATGGTTTTAGTTGGAAGGGACATTAAAGGTTATTTTGTTCCACTTCTCCCCTCTCATGGACAGGGACACATTCCACTAGACCAGGTTGCTCCAAGCCTTGTCCTGTCTTGCCTTGAATGCTCCCAGGGATGGGGCATTCACAGCTTCTCTGGGAAACCTATGTCAGTGTCTCACCACCCACATAATGACGATTTTCTTCCTTATATCTAAATACTTGGCACCCTACGGTTTCATACTGGTGCCGATACACAGTCTCACCAAGTTCACATGGCAGGAAAAGAAACAGAGAAATATAGAAAGTGCAATTTATAGAACAGATCCTCCTCCTCCTCATTTACAGATTAGCAAATTTTCTCCACTTAGCCACTATGTTCACACTTTGCATAATTAACCTATTTCATTAAAAGAAGTAGTATTTTTCTTATGCAAAATAGGAACACAGGTGCTGTAAGTTACGAAGATTTGCTTAGAAAATCCTATTTTCAAATCCTGCTCAGGCGCATTTCCTAAACTAAACCCAGTGATATTACTGATTGAAACAAAGTGACAAGGTGGGAAGAGGAGTGAAAAATACTGTGAACCAAGGACATCACCAAATGAATAATGTTTAATCCGTCTTAATGCTACCAGGAAAATTAAGTTTAAGCTGCACATTTAATTAGTCTACTAATGCTGTTTGATGGGCCTCCTCGTAATGCCAAGACCACTGGGATCTTCTGTGTGTCCCCAAGAAACCTGAGATTTTTCATTATGTCTGCATCTATGGCAGAGATATGACTTACTCACCCCTCCTCTTGGGCTTCAAGCCTATCAGTATTAACACATAATTCATGTGCCTTTGGCTTATGCATTCACAAGGAGATGGTTTGTGCTGTTCACAGAGAGTTTTCGTGTTGCTGCAGCTGTGCTGTGTGAAAACCTCATCTACTGCCAGGCCAGTAGAGCACTTTTAGTTTCCAAAAGGCTGGATGTGTTTGCCAGGTCTAGCAGTGCTACCAGCAGAACTTCATATCCCTGGAGTCTTACAAATAATATCTGGGGGCAGGGGTTCCTGGCAAGATGGTCAAAACACAGCTCAGAGGGTTATCAGCCTCTCTGTTAATAATAGAGGGAAATCCCTCCTGTTATGGCTTTGGATTAAAACCACCAAAGAGTAGGTGGATGTAAAGACCACAAAGTTACTCTGTTTTATTGATTAGCTTAGAGAATTTGTTTGTTAGAGATTGGATAAGGTCAGGAAGTCCAAAGGCTCCTCACGACTCTGTTTGGTTAATGGATTTTAAACAGCATCAGAGCACTTTAACCTTTCCTCACAGAGCTGGAGGCCAAACACAGCTCTCTAGCACTAATTATTGAGGGTCAGATTTACTCCTAGCAACGGGATCCACCAGCCAGCAGGTCCAATGACATCTTCCTGATTTAGGAAAAAAAAAACCCCACCAAAAAAAAAAACACTAAAAATGCTACAAACAGCAACAATCCCACCCCCCCATACACACACACATACAAAACAAACAAAACAAATTACAAAAGCAAACAACAAAAAAAGAAAAACAACAGCAACAAACTAACAAACAAAAAACCATCACCAAGTGCTAAATATCAGTCTGATCCTTCTGGGTGCATGGATTGGTTTTATAAGCAAACACACAGAGATATCCAGATAGGTCTGTTTGCAGCATTGTCTCTTTTTCAAGTTCAGGACAGCAACAGAAAATTACAAGTTTGTGTCCCATCTGCATGGTACTGATTCTAGTCTGATTTCCAGCAAAATGTTTTAATACAGCACAATGAAACTTGACAGCCTATACTTTGATCTGAATCAAGGAAGGCAACTGGGGATTAAATATGCATTGAGACAAGTTAGTCTGACTACTCCTTCTCTGTTTTTTGACTGAGAATGGTGACTTTGAATTTCAGCTCAATGACAATTTTTTTCCCCATAGAGGGACACCTAATAACTGAGAAGAGATACCAGATAAAAAGAGTTCTCTTCCTTGCATTAGGCAAAGACACACACACCCATGCACTCTAAAGTAAAAATAAATACATGTCTGTGACCAGGCTTATCAATATGGACAAGATTATTTTTACCAACTGCCTTGTATGCCTTCAGTATTTCAATATTCAGTATTTCAATCTGCAACAACTACTTGCATCTTATACAGCACCTTTTGCTCTTTGGCAAATCACATAAATACTCTTTGCATCCAGCAGCAGGAAATATTTTCAGTGCATGTGTTCTTGATTTATAAGTTTAATTAGAAACTTTTAAGCTTTATACTGAAATACTCAGAGAACAGTTTGACTGTTGATCATAAACAACAGCATTAGAATTCCAAACACATCTTCCTTGTATCTGAATGTTAATGCCCACAATTTCTTGTGCCACCCTCAGAGGGAGTATTGCAAGGCACACAACAAAAGGTTGGCATCACATTCTCTGTTCTTACCTTCCAATTCATGTAGACATTTCAGTGCACACCAAACACTGTGCAAAAGAACTTCTCTGAAGGCAAGAGAAGAAGCATGAAAAACTGTGCTAGGGCAGGACCTAACCACAGCTCTTAGACCTTCACAGGTGCCACTGGCTTGTCCCCACAAAGGTAATGCATTAACTTGCAAATAATCCTTTGATTTTGACAGTGTCAAGTAACAACCACGAGTCTTGGACCGGAGAGCAAGAAAAATAACAACATGTAATACTTCCAGAATTATGCCAAACTGAGGTGGTATCATTAACTTTATCTTATAATTAAAGAAACCAAGGCACAAGGCTTGAGTGATATTCATCGGCAACAGGAAAGCCAGGCACACAATTAACATTTTTGTGGCTGCTCACCCACTACACTGAGTCCATGGGAGTAGTAAGATCAAGCTATGTTTAAAGGCATAAAGAAGGAACAAGATGATTCTGTGTTTAAAACACTGGAATTAGGGTTTAGAGCAGAAAAATTGAGATCCTAGCTCTGTCACAGATTTACTAAGAGATACTGAGTGTTTCATTTAACCCTGTCATATTTGAGTCCACCCATTGTAAAACAAGATTAAATACATTTTCTTTCTTGAAAATGCAGGGCATTTCTCTGCCTCCTCAGTAGGTTTTCCCCCATACATATTTGGTTGGCAAAAACATTTTTTCTGAAAAAAGACTGATCAAAAATGTTCAGCCAGCCATAAATGGGGAAGAAACTTTCTCATTATCTGTGTTTATCAAAGTCTGAAAGGGTCTTAGTCTTTTCTGAGGTTTAGTACAGTACTGTAGCAGAAACAAACTGTGATCCCAGTAGAGTACAGATTAATCTCATTCAGAGCATCAGTGGAATGAAATGAACTCATTACCTTAAGAAAAAAAATATTACTTCTAACACAGTCCTTTGTTTAGACACAGTAATGAGTCAGAAATGGCAGTGGCAGAAATGATAAAGAAAGGACATCTCACAAATTATTTTGCACTCTGAGCTGAATGGTTAAGTGTCTGCAGAGAAGGTTAATCACAGGAATAAAGACAGCACTCCAGAGCCCTCAGACTCTGGCAATAGGATTTCCACCTGCTTCATCTTACAACTGCCTCAGTCACAACTGCACCACTGAATTTTTGTGCCTTGAGAAGGGGTATTTATTCTTATGTCTTATTCTCAAGGCATAAGGGCCACAAGGGCCCTTTAAATATTTCTGAAGGACTGGAGACTGGAGGATCTTGCAATTCCCCTGCTCCCTTTTAATGTAGAGAAACTCAGTGTAAAAAAAGACTCAACAAAAGCATTTCCTGAGCAGCTCTGACTCTGTCTCCCACCACACACTGACGTGGCAGCTCTTCCCAGATCCTCTGTGCTGATGCTCTATCGAAGCAAATCCCTTTGCCTTCAAAAAAGAACAAAGGGCACTGACTGTGGCAGCATGTCAGCAGCGAAGAGCACTGGGGAAGAAGAAAATCCAGATCTGAACTCTCCTCAAAGAGCCAGGACTCTGAGTTCAACATAATCCATGGTTTTACCAGAAAACTTTGATAAGGTGGTTAATTATTGGCTGAGTAACCCCTTGCTATCCCTAAAATCAATTACCTCTCCTTCTGTATTGATTAAAACAACCCTTTGCTATTTTCTCACGATCCTGGTTGTCAACAGCCCTGTTAGATGCTCTCTCTGGAAGCAGACTATTCTCCTTTGGCTTTTTCAAGTGCAACTCCTAAACAGAGCACCAGTCAGTAGGAAGTTTTCTTTTAGTTCTCTTTCTCCTCTCTACAGCTTCTGCTCAATGAAGTTATTGACTGACAGACCAAAGTGAAAATACCTTAACTTTGTACACTTAGCAAATAAATAATCTGAAAGCTATAATGTAGCATTTTCTCACACAAAAAAAAATGCACCCTGATGCTTTTCACCCTTTATTTGTAAATCAATGAATTAATTATTGAGCCAACAAGCTCAGCTTCATAACAATAACTGGAGGGTGTCCACAGAAACAAAAGCATAGAGCAACATTTTTACTCCTCCAGAGCACTCCCCTGATACAATCTCCAAGGTCTTGTGTTTTGTTATTCTGTTTGTAAATCTTCCACCGACCATCAGAATTGGGGCATGTAGTGCTGGGACTACCAACATTGTATCTGAATGGTAATGTCCAGCTGCATCTACTGCCTGGATCTAATTGGAGTCTAAGGGCTCTGTCTTTTTAACAAACAATCTCCCTACTATCACCATTCAATATTTTATTGTCATTATATCTGAGCCACCCAGCAATTTTTGTGTTCCCATGACACCAATCTGTGTACAAGAATAGCAGGAGCCCCAAAGATCCTGCAATCCAAACAGATAGGACAGGTTCAGGCAAAAAAAAAAGGGAGTGCTATTTTCCCTATTTCTCTAAACTGGGAATTTAAAGCAATAAAGTTTAAAGTTTCAAGAAGATGTTGTGGTCAGCTCTGACTTGCAGTGTTTCACTTATTCTTCTTTCTCAAGACTCAGCTCCAAGATACTCCAGCCCTCTTTGACAGCAGATGAGACAGAGCAAATTTGAGTTCTGAAGATCAAATGTCCTCCTTGACCCCCAGCTCAGGTGTAGCACATGCAAGAGGAGAGCACTGTGCTGTTCCAACACACATCAGGACTTATTCACAAAGAGGGAGTGTACCAGCTCCAGGAATACAAATCAGGGATATGAAGAGGTTTTCTTGTACTGGCTCCAAGAAGAACATATCGGAGAGCTGGTTAAACATCTTCATTAAGTTTTTGAGGTGAAAAACATTTTGAGTTGAACAAATTTACAAAGAACTTCTTTGTGAACACAGAAATTTAGGAGGTTTCGATGAAAAGTTAGCAGCAGCATAGCAATTGAAATTCCCTTCTGTATCAGCTTTCAGAGACCACAAACAACCCCAACTCATCTTATCCTACATTTTGGCAGGATGAGAAAAAAAAAAAACCTTTCCAAAGATGAGGTCCAGGAATATGTAAGGAAGCAGCAGTACTTGTGACATAAACACACCAACTCTGCATGGGCTACCAAATGGCAGGCAATATTTTGGGAACACCCCGCTCCCACACACCCCTACCAGGTCTAAAAGCACAGGAAAAAAAGGAAGTGTGAAGGAGCTCAAGGCTAATCAAGGAAAAACACTGTCAGAACCAAGAATAAGCTCTCTCTTAATCTATACTGTATTAACCCTGAACCCAAGAGACACATGGATCTCCTGTAAGTCAGGCTCTGTGAATAAAACCAGTCCTACACATGGCTCTAATGCTATGAGGGATTTCAAAAGAAAAAGAAAAAAAAGAGAAGAAGCAGGTTTGAGGCATAAGACTGTCACCACAGTTCATTCTTGTATTATTTTTAAATTACTCTTTACCATCACAAACTCACAGAACTGTCCATTCAAAGCAGTAGGTGTCACAGAGCTGAAGCTGAGGGCATGTTGATGTGAAGAAGCAGAGAAGCAGGCATCTGTCTGGATTGCTTTAATTTTGTGGTTTTATGTCAAATGCCGAAACATACTCTAATGCTCTTGCATATTTAATTTCCCTTGTTCTTTTAAAACACTAACAAATGTGACTGCTTGCACTGCCAAGATGCTGCAAATTAAAACAATATACACAGTCGAAATGTGACCTTGAACTGTTGCTAGATCACAGCCCTGCTTACACGAGGCACACCAGCAAGCATGTTCCTCTCCCAGTGTAGTCCCTTCTCATGGCACGTTACGTTATCCCAACATGACATCCTTGCAACATAAAATCCATTGAAATCACGGTACAGTCCAAACTTCCCGTTCATTGCAATGGGAGTTTGTCTAGTAAAAATAATTAGACCTGCAGGGAACTGTTCTAGAGTCTTGCCAAAACCAGTGAACAAAACCCTCAAAGCTTACCAGTTTTAGCTCAGAAGTTCACTGATGTTCTCCCAGTAGGATCACTCTTCATCATGAAAACTGAATGTACTGCTGATATTTTGTGTGATGAAGACCAAGGCCTAATGAAAGACATTTAAATATGTGCCAGTGAAGAGGAAATTCAGACTTCTGAAAAACAAAGAGATGTCTGAGCAGCTGGAAATACTCAGTATGATCCTCCAGCTGAACACAACTGTGCTGGCAGACAGGAAGAAAACTCAGGAAGAAAGCAGGGCTTGCTCTTACACACCACCCCATGGACTACCCTCTTAAGGGTTTCCCCCTGCCAAAAAAAATAGGAGAGGAGACAGGAGGGAGAGATCAAGAACATCACATGAGAAAAAACAGCCTGGAGTAAAGTCTCAGCATTATCCATAGTCCAACAGAAATGAAATACAGCAATTTTACTACAGCAGGACATACGGCTGGTGTCCTTCACAAATCTTTCTAATGATGGAACCAGATTATTCAGCTATCTTCTGCACAGAAAAATATGAAGAACTGGATGCATGAAGAGAATGATAATGCTTGGCCAATTAATCCATAGAGTAAATGCACTTACTTAAGATATAACCAATAAAAGTAGAAAAGATTTCTGGTTTTCTGCCTGTGTGACTACAGCTGACTTCAAATTGGAGAAGAGAGATCACTCAGGATGAAGAATCAGTTTTACAAGAGGTGACTGAAGGAGCTTAGCTTGTTTAGACTAGCAAAATAGCTGGTGAAAGGGGGGAGATTGCTCTCTACAAATCTGTCTTGAGGATAAACACCAGAAGACAAAAGAACTATTTGACTTAATGGCCAATACTGGCACCAGAACAAATGAATAGAAATTGGCCATGAATACATTTAGGTTGGAGATTAAAAGAGGTTTCCTAATCACTACAGCAATTAGGGTCTGAAACAGCCTGCCAGTGGGAACAGCAGAGCAGAATGAGTCCAGCTGCTTTTAAGACAAAACTGAACACCTTCTGAAGAGCTCAGAAAGTGATGCCTGGACTTGGGAACAGAGTTCTCCAGGCAAAGCACGTTGGTCTATGGCTATTCATGGTCATGGCAGTAGGTACTTTATATCCAGCCTGCCCACGGACATGAAGTCATGGATTCACTTGTCGCTGCACAAGATTGTTAGCAGCGGCCTTGGTCCACACAGGTGTTTATGGTACCAGAATCCTCCCAGCTCCAGTAGAAGTGTATGCCCTGGATGATTTTCAAGCCTGGCACTTGTACAAGGAAGGGGAATTTCACTCAAAGTCATTATCTATTTATCGTATTTCACTTAATTCAGTAGCATTTAAAGTCCAGTCATTGTCATCCTTCAAGGCCCCTGAGAGAATCCAAACTGACTTTCCTTATGGCACAGGGTACCCAGCCCCCTACAGACAGGGATCTCCATACCTGTATAGCACCTCATGGAATACCGAGGGAATATCCCGTCTCCCCAAGGTTGATGGAAGCTTTGCCATCAGCTGCAGCAGGACTGGGATTGAATTTGCCTGTCTCCTGCTGGCTTGTGCAGCCCAGAAACAGAGAATTGACAGGTGGCAATTTGATTAAGTGCACTGCTATGAGCAGGAGCCAGGATAGCCAGAACAGAGCCAACAGGAGGGAGCAGCTGGTGGCTACTGATCCTGCTTGGAGAGAAGTCTGTCAAGTCAAAGACCACCATGGGACCACAACAATTTGTTATCCTCAGGCAAATGGACACGGGATTAGGCAATGGGCTGTGACTCCCTGAGGATCCAGCCAAATGACAACACTTGTGTGCAGGAATTAGTGGGAGAAGCTCATCCTGCAAGGGGTTAGAATACAAAATCAGGTATCTAACTGGCCCGTCTGTTCCAAGGAACAAAACCTTTGCCCGTGTTATTTTCATTTTAAATGTCTTCAAAACTATATAGATGATATATTCCCTAATGGAAAGCCATTTAAATGCCTCTTCTATGATACACAGAACAATTACCAGAGCAAATGCATCTGTAGGTTTTGTTTTCTTATTACTGGTGGTTGAATTTGGATTTGTATTGTTAACTTGAAATTCAAAATGTTATTTTTCAGTATGCTACGGGAGACCACAGATTGCAGGTTAACCTGCCTCATTTGAAATAAACTGAAAGTCTGAATCACACCCAACCAATCCCTAATTATTTAAGTGAGACAGATGGGTCAACCCAGTCATTCTTGCCAAGAGAGTGGAGAGGTATCATTAACTGTGGGAGGATGGGAGGAGGAAGCCACATAAAGCATGGAGTGTACCTCAGCCAACATCATGGAGAGGAAAACTTCTCCATTGGAGGATCTGAAGACCAGAAGGCCCAACAAGTCCATTCTTAGTCTTCCTACTTAGAGGCATCAAAGATCAAAAACTACCAGCAAGGCTTGAACAGAATGCTCTGGGAAGCAATGCTCCTGTAATCAGATATCCTTAGAGTGACTTTTCACAAGCTTACTCTAGACAGTGACGCCAGATTCAAATGTCACTACCACTTATCTACATTTGAAGTGAGGTTGAGAAGTTGAGAAAGCTAAGGTTGCTTAGCCTATACAAAAAAATAAAATAAAATAAAATTACTTAGTAGAAAGGAGAATCTTGTCAATGTGTATAAATACTTGTCAGGGAAGAATAGAGATGACTGATAAACCTCAGTGCTGACCAGTAAAGAGGCAACAGGCACAAAATGAAACACAAGAAACTCCCCCAAACCCAATAATAAATTGCAAAGGAAGTTGAATTTGAGAACTGGTTGCACAGCATAGTTGTGGAGTCTCCATTCCTTACAGCAGTCAAGTGGATATGGCACTGAGAAAACTCCTCTAGCTGAAACTGCTGTGTTCAAGGGGCTTGAATGAGACAATTTCCAGAGCTGCCTTCCAACCTCAATGATCCTAAGATTCTCTTACACATACCACTGCTGTCTAGCTGTACATCACAGTTCTCTTGAGTTGATTTTGAGTCATACTGGTTCATCTGTCCATTTTCCACTGTTGTCAAAATAGACCATTTTGACGTGGAGGAGTGATCCTCCATGATATCCTTTTATCCTGTGTGATAAAAGCAGGAGGCAGGAACCCACAGACAGCAATGAGGCTGGGTAAACAAGGAGCACCTCTGAGTGCAGCTTTGTCAGCACATCAATCAAGAGGTTCTCTTGGAAAGAAGACCCTTAGTGCTACAGGATGGGCTGCTGTAATCATTTCAGTGCAATGTCAAAAGTACACAGAAAGGTTTGATACCCCACTTCTGCGTGATTTCAGCATTTGAACAACAGCAACATTATGAGGGCCCTTCTGAGACTCTCATTAGCCTCAAGAGCAGTTAGAAACCTTGGACAAATCTGGTCCTTCATCTCTGTCTACTTCAGCTACTTCCCTGTAAAATGTGTGCCATTGCTTTCCCTGCCCCAGTAGCTTTAATTGAAGAGCCTTTGCACTAGCCAGAGTGGATGTAGCATCCAGGAAATGTTACATGTAAAAAGCCTTTTTTCTCATTCCTTCTTCCTGGGCAAAAGACTATCTGACTGACTCCACTGGCTGATGACTCAGGAATTTGTTCATGAGTGCAGAAAGAACTTGCCAATGTTTCCTATTAAAAAAAAACCCATGAGACCTGAATAATTAATAACCTACTAGTGAAAAATTGGTCTAATTACCAAAGCAATCCCCCCAAAAAAATGTTAATTGCTTGGCCTATGTTCCTCCCTCAATGGAATGACTCTATTGACAAATCTCATATAGGAAGAAAAATCTGGTAGCCACAAGATACACTTGTTACAAATGGATCAATAGCAATTATGAAGTTTTCTTGCATTTCTGAAACTGCTTCAGGCTTCAATCTATTTCAAGACAATATCATACACTTCTGTCAAGGTACATTTTCTTCCTTTTTTGCTTCAGCTGAAGATGATTCGTATTTTGCTGGTGACAAAATAAACATGATGAAAAATTTTAAATGGTTATAAACAAAGGAAGTCATTATTAAGCATTGGCAAAAGCATTCAGTTAAATTGCACTCGTGGTTGAAATTAATTTTCTGAAGCAAATTCTGAAAGAGGTAGAAGCCAACAATCAATAATCTCTTAATGAGGTGCAAGAAAAACATGTGTAGACATGACAGGTTTTGATGGCTAATGAGCTTCAGAGGAAGAACATTGTTCAGAGGAAAACTCTGAAAGGCAAAGAAAATTGATTAATTGCCAGACCAAGATATTGCAGGAAGGCATTTGGAAATTCGGCAGCCCTCAGACCTCATATCATTTACACCTCCTATGCAATGTGTTAACTTTAGAAAACATTATAGCTGAAGGGTGTTGTTTTTCTCCCTCCCCATCTCTCCCTAGTTGGTAGCTCACAATCAATCTGCCTGCTGTGATTTGCTGCCTCAGAAACAAAGTTACCTGGTAAAACTTCCCCATATTGTTTGTGGGGATGAATAACTGAATGCAAAAGACAGGCTATGGGGGGTCCTGTTTTCCTTTTGTGTTAATAGCTGCTCTTCTGGGTGTAAGACATAACTAGGCTAACAGACATTTTGGTCTTCTCTCACTCGTGCTCACAAATGTCAGCAACACAACAGAAAAGATTTCATGTTTACCAAAAAAAAAAAAAAAAAAAAAAAGATCAAAAGAGCATGACCTATTTTCCTGCAGTTAAACACCTTCTTTTAAGGTACAGAACTGTGCTCCACTCTATTTCCTGCCAGCAACAAAGACACAGCTCACCTAGGTGAGAACACAGGATCCCAGCAGCAGGAAGATGGAATCCCAGCCTGGGACAATTGATGCCTTCTTCACTTGGGTCTTACTGCAAAGCATGGTCTTGAGGAATCCCCTGAGGCCAGTGGGAAGGTCTGGAGCAGGACTTACCCACTCTAGAGGATGATCAGTTACGGGAATATTCAAACAAACTGGACAACAAAGTCCTTGGGACATTGAGGATGCACCCATGAATGCTGGGGGCAAATGTCACTACGAGAACACTCTCAATAATCATGGGGAGATGAGAGGTTCCTGTAGAATGGGTGGAAACAAATGTTGGTCCTACTTTGAAGGAGGGCAAGGAAGAGGTTCCAGGGAAAAACAGGCCCATCAGTCTTCCCTGATCCCTGGAGCAAATCCTCCTGGAAACCATTTCCAAGTATATGAAGGACAAGAGGATGATTTGGAGTGGTCAGAACGGATTTTAGAAGGATAAATCATTTCTGACCAACCAGACAGCCTTTTGCAATGACATGATAGGCTTGATGGATGAGGGAAGAGCCGTGGATGTTGTTTATTTTGACTTCACTAAGGCTTTTGCCTTAACTTGTCTGCCGTAACATCTTCCTGGACAAACTGATGAAGTACAGACTCGATAAACGGGCTGGGAAGTGGACAGCAAACTGCCTGAGCTGCTGGTCTCAACGTGTTGTGAGCTCCTGACCTTTAGTACCACCATCTCAAAAGGTTTCACTTTCACAAATAGCAGAGATTATGCCCCATGTGCCCCCTTCCATTCCAACAAAGCCACCAAAACATGCATTTTGTTTTCCTAACTTGAGGTGTGGCCACCTTAGCCAGAATCAGGAGATAAGTAAGCAGCCTACTTTTTTTTCCTTATGTGAAGTAAAAGATATTTCCACAGAATGTAGAAGTATCTTTCTACAATAAATAAACACACTTCATCAAACACAAACACACTCAAGGATCAGAACACACTGAGGCTTCACTAACTATATGGGCAAAATAAGGAAATACAAATATAGATGAAATAAAGAAAAAGTGAAGATCATTTGTAAGTCTAAAAGTTATGAGTTCAAAGTTAGCTGTAATCACCTGTAAACCCTTTGTCTGAATACTGACTGGATTGGGAGATCATAAGTGATCCCACTATTTTAGATGATGACCCTGTCTTAGTTGCAGTGCCTCTTTTTGTAAACAATCTGTGCCTCAAGGTCTTTCCTAAGAGGACAGATGGTTATTTCCTCTTATGCATAAGGGAGAGATTAGAAGACAAATATCTCCTCACCAACATAAGACATAATAAAGAGATGAGGAGAAAAATTATGCTGTTTACATGGCTCCTCACATACTGGCCAGTCCTGTAGAGCTGCTGGTTGATTAACAGCAAGTTATAAATGGGGTAAACTCATCTGAGAACCTCATTTGATCTCAGAGACAAACAGCAGTTACCAGCACATCTAGACATTGATCCAGAAGTAAAATGGCCCTTAAGGAGTACGGCAAGAGCACAAAGCAATGGCTTCAAGAGTCCCATCTCTGCTGATAAATGTGATACACCATTTACTTCACCTCACTCCCTGTACTCATTCTTTTTTTCATTTGCTGCCTAGCAAGACAGTCATCACTTCAAGGTAGTGATTCTCTCTCACTGCCAACATGATTAGGAGCTTGTTCTTGTTTAAAGCCTCTAGCTGTCATTTTTATTTTTTAAAAAATAATTTTGGTTAAACACTTCCAGAGCGCTGCCACTTAACCCTTGGGCACCTCAAGACACAAAGTTCCTATATATGGTGATGATAAAGTTACCTTAATTTTAGGGATATAAAATTAGCAGTTTGGGGCACTGCTGGAGTTGTCCAAGTCTTTATGTTGTGGAGTAGATGGACACAATCTCATTTGCCCTACTGTGATTCACAAACCAGGTGTTTCCCTGCCTAACTCACACCTGTGGAGCCCAGTGCCCCTCCAGCTGTGATTCTCAGCCAGAAGACAGAGATTGATAGCAGCACATAACACATCACAAGAGAGCTTGAAAAGTCACTGAACAAACCAGATAGCCCCACACATGGGGACAGGGACACAGTAAAATGGGGGCAAATAAAAACCCAGATAGGCAACAGTGTAAAAAAACAACTTGTGAATTTATTTATAGGATTTTTAATTGTATGAAAGAATTCTTCAATTAAGAAAGCATTTGAGAAATAAAGCAAAGAGCAGACCTGCAGCAGGCCCTGACCAAAACATGAAGGTCCAAGCTCTCCAGTTTTAACTTCTAGCACAGTGATAAATGTGTTTGGCTGGAATGCAGGAAGACAGGATTTGAATTCCTCTTCTACCCCAGAGGCTGAACTTCTTCTCTCTCATATCAAAGAACCTCTTATCAAAGCTCAGTTACAAAAATACAGCAACACAGCTTGCAACTCGTATCTCCTTCATCTAAATGTGCAGACATGCAGCAGGGCCACCTGTCCATGGACAAGGTCAAACAACAAGAAAGAATAAAGTCTCTTGGACCCAGCTGGAAGCATGGAAACCTCGCATAGCCTTGCTTGGTCCCTCAAGTAGGATCAAGAAGAGAGGGGACAAGGCTGGAATTCAGCCAAAGCCAGGAACTCCTACCTCACACAAAGGTATTGCAAACCAGTTTGTCAAGAGTTCTAAAAGATGTTCAGTCCTACAAGTACCCTGACCACAAGTCTCAAGAGTTATTGTCTATAGCAATGTAATTATTCACCCATACAAAACAAAGAGCTCTAAGAAAAGGAGCCCAGTACCTCCTGTCTTAGAAGAATCTCCAAACCTAGTGGGGTTCAAGTGAGAAATGAGGGTTCTCCATCCCCAAGGTAAAGAGAAGATTTGAATAATATCTGAGTCCAAGGTCGTAAGATTGTTACAAAATGGGGGATGGGGGAAGGGGAAAAGGGACATGAATAACACATCTGATCACTACTTTGTGAGGACAGCAGCTGACCCTCCTCAGACTCCAGGAGAGAGTGATGACAGTGAGCCCCCACTGGGGAGACATCATTGAAATTTAGGCACCACATCACTGAGTCCTTCTGCTCATCAAGCTTTCAGAGTCTGATTCAAGACTTACCGAGTCAATGTAGAGTCACACTGATTTCAGTAGCTAATTAAGTCTTGAGTACTCATAAGCTTTACTGTGACCTAATCCCCATTAGAGCTGTAATTGTACAGATTGATTTGTCATTTGATACTGAAATTGGTGAGACTCCAAGCAATAAACTCTTTCTGACAAGGTTTTTTTTTTTTTTAAACAAAAAGGTGTCTTGTTTCGCAAAGTTAACCTTTCGGAGGATCACACAATTCTACTGAAAAATTTTCTGAAGAAAATTATTTCAATGGCATTTTGACCGTCAAAATGTTTGTCAGAATGAAAGTTCAGCATTTTTTCACATACTTACACTACACTTACACTGTAAAGTTAAATTTAAAAGGTTACAGCATCTTCTCAGGAATAGAAATTGCAGCCCCTGGCAGCTCTATTCCCAAGAGTTGCTGTAACCCCCTGCTGTGTCTGTGCTTCATGCTGTCTTCCCTGTCTGGTCCACAGAGGAGGAGAGTCTGCTGAAGTTGCCAAAAAGAAGCTTTTGCCAGAAGTCCCACCTCCTCAAAAGTTGTTCCATAAGCAGTGGAACTGTTGAAACCTGTTTTCCTACGATTTGGTGCCCTGCAGCCAGATTCTCCTGTGCCTAACAAGGTGCTAGACCTTCCCTCTCAAGGTTTTCCTGCATATGGATTTTATTCCAGTCTTTACCCACGTGAATTCATTCTGCCTAACAAGAGATGGAGTCAACCTTCCCTCCCCATCCACTCTCAGGAAACCATCAGGGTGGAAATTACCATCTCTGTCAAACTCAGCTACAAGAGACCAGCAGGTTTAGAAGTCATGACAGTGCACAGGCAGGTGCATGCATGTACACACACAAACATCCCCCCGTGCTCATATGCCTGCCTTCCTAAGGAAACCAGCCTAAAAATAACCAGCTCTAGTTGCAATGTGAGCTGTGCCTCTGCTCCCTGTCAGTATGCATTAGAGCACTTCTTAATTTCACATTTCTGTGGCTTGTCTCAAAAGAAAACCTGGTATTTCTCCTGTGATCTTTTCCTAGCTTCTTTATATTTTTACCACTGTGTATTCATATTGTTTTCTGTGTCAGAGCAATCCCAAGACTGCAATATAGGCTTAGACATTCTGCATTCAACTTCTTTGCTTAAAGTACTTTATAAGACATGAATTTTAATAATTGTTAGAACGGTACATTTTATTTTTAACCTGCAATGTAGCTCACTTTATATGCAGCTCAGGCAGAAATCTACAAAAGGTAATTTAGCTGTTAACTGGTGCAGTCTATATTTGCTAGCAAAAATGCACTGTCATTAGAAAACACTATATTTAGTAACTATGTAGCAGAAGGAGTTAAAAGGAGTTTTTTTTCCCCTTCACGGAAACTATTTCTGTAGACTGGATCTGGTAAATGCAAAGTAACACATGTTAAAGACTCCTGTGCAAGTACTTCTGGTCGTTTTTTTTTTAAAAAAAAAATGTTTATATAGTAATATTTGAGATCTCCTATATGGTCTTGCATTGAAAGCCACAGTGAAAAGTTTGCATGCGTTCCTTCTCCACTGTCTACATTTAGCTGGCTACTGTATCCTCCTCTCCAGCATTGTGTTATTTGTGTTTCTCTGACAGCATGAACCTCACAAAAAGTGCCCTTTTATTTTGTCTTTCCATACAGTAATAGTTCTTCATCATCACAGAAATCCAATATAAGCTACTTATTTTCAACACATTCTGTAACACAGAACCTTTGCTCACAAGACAGACTTCTGGAAAAATAATAATCCTGTATAATACATCTAAATCCCTCCTGATCAGTAGCATATTCCCAAATAATTTCCTTGATTCAGCCAAGTTTCCACTCAGAGGCACAAAATCTGGAGGGGAGAAAGTTGAGCTGTCCAGGTGGCACAGACAGCATTTCACATCATTCCAGCAGCTCAGGAACTCCTGCTTCTCCTCACTGTCTCAAGTTCAGGGGAGGGACACGGACAGAAGCAGAACTGCAGTGTTTGCTGAGCATCAGATCTCCTTACAGCAGACCAGAGGCCCAAATATTTAATGTATTGCAAGGGAAGGTTCAAACACAGAGCACCAAGAAAGAAAATGGTGCAGTTATAGCACCAAAGCACACTGTTTTTGTTTATGTTTTCCAGAGTTTTCAACTGTTTATCAGAATGGCAACAGATGGCACAAGGCAAACGCACGCACTTTTTCACAGTTTCCTACAAAACGAACAGATGTCTTCATTACATGCTACATGACCGCGTTTAACAAAATGTGACAAGAAGCAGAGGTAGAGAAAAATGGCATATCCCTCTCCTAACCTGAATTGCCTCTTGGCACAGATTTGAGTTGTGCCTGAGCATGGGACTGAATGCACAAGAGGGAACGCAGAGCGATTTTCACTTGTCTCTAATCCATCGTATCCAGCGTGCGTGGGAAACAGGAGCGGGGACTTTGGGGTGGTTCCATCCCTCGGGACACGTGGCAGCTCCCTGGACCTGTCAAGACAGACAAGGAGATGTTTTCATCATCTCTCCCTAGAAATGTTTTTGGGGGATGACAGTGCTCACCTGCATGAGGGGAGCCCCTCCAACAGAGCCCGTATGAGCCTTGGCACCTTCTGTCTCTGCCAAAAAAAACCACATTAGCCACAGTCCAGTGCCACTGGGGCCACAGGCAGCCCTTGCACTGCCCAAGCACTTCCAGAGACTCAGGTAGAAGATATAGCAGACCTAAACAGTCAAAATGCTAAAGGTTTCTCTAGTCATGCGAGTGAGTAGAGCACCATCCACAAAATAAATCTGTTCTGAAAGCAAGGCCCATGTTGGGTTAAATATTTCCTGTCTGCTCATCTGAGTGGCTCAGCAATTCCAGGAAATGCATGTCTTGCCACACGAGGACGGATAAGAGCATGAAGGCTTGCTCTGTACTGGAGATAGATGTTTTCAACATTCACTTTTGCTAACTGCTGCTCCAGAAATCAGACAGACTTTCTTTTATTTTCAAATCAGCTAAAGAAGAAATGGAGAGAAGTGTTCAGGTTTGGTGAGTAATGGGCACTTGACATCCACTCGCTCAGGTGTTCTGTAACTACCCGTGGCTCTTAGCACAGAGCAAATCAAAGTAAAATCACAGCTGATGTGAAAATTTTACAATAGGGCAGCAGACATTCATATATTTCATTTAGTTTCTGCTGAAGGGAACAAGGCCAACCATTTCAGACAGCTCTCTGAGTTAGACCATAGATATAACTTGCAAACCCATGTGCATTTTTGACTGTAAAGGCAGGGACAGAAGCAGAAAGGTCTGCAGCAAAGCACAGCCTTCGACATATTTCTTCCAGCTGGAAGCTTTGAATTGCTTAAATGCAGAACTATATTCCAGCCTCTTAAAGAAAATTTTAGACTCCTTGTAATAAAGCCAAAATCTGTCTCCAAGCCAGGCTGTCACAACACAGTGGGAGGACAAACCCATAGTGAACAGAACACTTTGCAGGCACTTCTCTTCACCCACAATATACATAGTTACAAAGGAAGAGAATTAATCTGTCCTTCTTCCCAGAGCTTCTCCAAATAGGCCAACAGAGTGGAAACTTTCATATTGTAAAATGCTAAGTCAGCTAGTCACGGCTTTGTCAGGCACCAGATGTGCCAGTGAGGCAAAAGCTCTTTCCAACAGTATCTCCCAGTCTTGCTGGATAAAGCTCAGAACCTAATGTCTTTCTCCTTCACCTTTAAGGGCTGTACAGTCCCTATGAGGGGCTTTACACAGTCAAGGTAACAGTGAACAAATAAACATTGGCAGACCCCCTTTCTGGGAGGTGTTATCTGCCAGCCCAAGAGCAGAGGCCCAGGATCCCTTCATCTGGTACCAGCTCACCTCAAAGGTCCTGAGATATCTGCAAATTTGCCCATCTAGACACACGCTGCTGGCCTGCAGCATTGTTCATGGGCTTCACAAAGTCATAATCCAACATGGAACAGAGAAGGTTCCAGAGTTCAGTACACTAAAGTAGTCATCAGATCAAACTAATGATCAGCTGCACACTATTTACCAGCACCTCTTGGTGTCAATGAGCTGTTGGTCAGGCTGACGGACACGGCCTGGCACAATGACACATGGCATCCCTGAGCTGCACTGGGCTGTCCCCCTCGATCACAGACAGGGCAGGACTCTGCACAGTGCTGTGACAAAGGGGATCCTAATGACTCCAGAGGGCCTGGAGTCCACAGAGCAGCTTATCCATCTGCTTATTGCTCCTCATTTTACCCTGCCAGAGGCAAAAATAGCTACAAGTCTCCCTGGGAAAAGAGTGTCCCCTCACTCACAGAGGGTTTTACTTAATAAAGTCCTCTCCTACTCGCCCATGGCTGGCTCTCTCAGGACAACAGAGACAGCCTTTGCTGCTGGTAAAATTCTACCACATAAAATGAAATATCTAAAACCCATCTACACTCCCTTTCCCAGCAGCAGGAATGACAGCCCAGGTAAAACCTTTGGCTTTCATATAATTCGTGCTCAGCCTAGCAAAACTCCATTCCTAGCTAGTTAGGGAGACACCAACCAGACTTCTACTTCAGAATACCATTTTCAGGAGTTGATCCTGTGCTGATGAGAGGCCATAGGAGCTTTCTCAAGGATTTCAGCAGATAAAATCAGTCCCTCTGGTAGCACAAAAACCAGAATGTAATTGCAGGATGACTACCATCCCCTGAGGAGAGAAAAAATATCAGGATGCAGCAGAGCAGGAATTCTCCCAAGGAGCAAGGAAAAAAACATTTTTCATTATTTGTGGCAGGAGCACTCTCACCATTCTTTCAACCATTTTATGACTTTAATGACTGGCTTCTCATTGTCTCGGCAGCTTTTCTCCTCCCTTCCCCTCATCTCCACCCTGAAGATTTCATCTGCAGCTGCTCACAGAGGTATTGTCCATCTGGACCGCAGTGTCTGCTAAACCCAAAGTTTTTTGTGGAGCTACTGTTCTTAGCAAACTGCTTCTCACAAGCCTTATGTTCATCACCAGTTCTCTGGGACTCTTGCTAGTGGCATCTGGCAGCCCCTCCAGCGATAAGAGATCACACAGGGTCTCATTAGCAGCGCAAGGCACTTCACAGCAGGGGCTCTGTGCATCAGTTGCAGTGATGTCCTTAATATTTATGTCCTGAAAGAAAGTGTAAAAATGCAGGCAGTGGTGACACAGAACACTTCTTGCATGTGACTCTAAAATCTACACCAACAGTCTCACCTACTGCTCCAAAAGGCAGAAACCCAATCTATCCTGCGTGCACGTCTATGTTTTTGTGAGCACATTTAATGCAATCCTCAAAACTGTTCTTAATGCACTTACCTCTGCACAGAATATTCAAAGTTTGACTGTTTCCACAACACTAAAATATTTAAAATCTTCTTTCTAGTGATAGGGGTCAAGGGGATTGAAACGAAATGATCTTTAAAGTCATTTTCCACCCAAACCATTGTATGATTATATGAAAAGCCAGATAAAACAGAGACTTCAAATGTCTACATCAAGTGTCTAATTTCTGCATGTGACTCAAGTGCTCTTCCTACCCAGCCCAGAAGTCATTTGTCACCTCCTTATCTTAGCCTGAGGTTCACTGGAGTCTCTGTCTTCATGTCCCCTTTGAAGAGAGTGGATACACTGCAAATCACGTTTTTCAAACAAAAAACTACTCTTTAAAATATTCACTTCAGAACAGGACTTTCCAGGTTTGAGGCTCTCTGCAGCCTGAAACTACAAGCTCAGTTCCTCTCTACTCAAAGTGAGTCTCTTCTCCATTGACAGTATTTTTTCCTGACTGTCTAAATCTTACCTATCTTGCCAGAACCCACAAGAATAACAAATAGGACCAACATACAAGCCAGGAAGCACAAAAAGCTGTGACAGAGAAGCCCTGCCATCCCTGACATCATTCATACCATTAGCAAAGAGACCCTTTGATGCTCAGATTACAGCTCTTCAGCACTAGAATTTGTCTTTGTTGTTGTTTTAAACCAATTCATCTGTGCAACTGCACATACTCTAAAGGATCCGTTGCAGAATATGTGTGTTATCTGGCTTTTGTTTAAGCATTTTCCCCAATACACAGGAGGGGACGGGTCTCTGGCATTGGCATCTCATTGGTAGAAAAGTCAGAAGGCTAAATAGCTTGAGTTATCTGGACATATCAGACATTCCTCTTGGAAGGAAGCAAGAGCATCCTGAAGTAAAGTTTCTCCTTCAGAAATTCAACTCTCCAGTTCTGCTTCCTCCAGAAATATTCTGCCCTATGAGTTATCATCAGCTATAGAGAGTGAGAAAAGACCATCCACAATTTGTTACATCTTTTGCTCAAAGATCACTGCGTAATGAAGAGAGAGACCAAATCAGACAGCAGGTCTTCCGTAAACTAAGCATTTGCTTACACACCAGAAAAGGAGCTCATAAGACTATGTTTAACACCATCTGGGGATCCTTCCATACAGTATTACCATCAATAATAACAGAAGCCTAGCTACAGATTGTTGTACTCTGTGACAGCTAAATATATCAGGCCTAATTAGATAACACAGGCCAAAAAGCAAAAATCTGCAAACACAAGGGAATGCAACCACAAGGGCCAGGAAGATGAAAGAAACCCTGCAAATTAAGTGAAGGGATGGACCTGGATTGAAATCACCAGTCTCAACACTATAACTGAAATTTAGGAAAGGTCAGCTCTAAATAAGGAGCCTGGTTTCTGCTGCACAGCTGGGGTCTCTCTGTGACTCAAACCAGAGAGCAGGCTCCAAACACCCCTCAGAGCAAGAGAGAATGCACTGGGGAATTTACCTCAGCTGGTGTATATCAGCCTGGCTCCATTGACTTCAATTAGCGTGATGTTAAATCTCCAGTGTTGACTTCAGTGGGATTACAATGATTTACATCAGCTAAGGAGCTAGCGTTTCACTTATAGGCAGACTCTTCTGTAGCATCTTCATTAGTGGAAATTCCATATAAAGAGAAGAAAAGGAGACATACTCCGTTCTTACATGCCCAGCTACCTCCTGGAATGGGTATATCACAAATGCAAGACATAGACTGGCAGCCAACTATAATTAGCTCTGTTTTGCTGCAGTTCAATCTGTGGTTACAATTGCCCTTTCTTTGCTATAAAGATCCAGCTAAGAATTGCTGGAGCCACTCCTTCCCCTTCCTGCCTCTCCCCTTTATTTAACAGCTCTAAACGTAGGTTTTTGTAAAGGCACAAGGTTCTTGCCCTTTCCTGTGCATGCACAGCTGGCAATTACTGCTAGCAGCCAGCCTTCCCACTTCCCAGCTCCATCTTCCCACCTCTTTTCCCTAAACCTGTAAACACAGGAATAGCTAGAATTTTACTGGATATCACACATGTATCCCAGGTTTAAATTCTGCGAGATACTTCAATCCAGTGAACTGTGAAACACGCAACAAGACACCGTGGTCCTCCCACAGGTTGCACTGCCAAATGTTGTTGGAAAACAACATGCTGGCTCCTCCCAGATGCCAGGTGAGACACTGCTTGTTAAACATGGAAAATATTATCTGAAACCCACAAATATGGTCTTTTGAGGAATCCAGGGATGGCATCCATAATTCCTTCTCCTAGGTACCCAATCTCAGTGGTGTGCCCAGGCTGCTTTACAGCCAGTGGAGACTTGGGAGATGTTTTAAGAGCTAAACTAGGAATTTACCTCTCTCCATGGAATATATAACATGCCTAAGCTCATAAATTAGGTGCTTTTATTAGAAAGCCTTAAGATGGCATGAATATTCTCAAAATACCTGTAAGATCCATTTCCCCCCTGAACTCTTTTTATCGCCTGACAACATGAATCAGACAAAGTGAGGAACTTTGCTTAGTCCAAGGTTCTCTTAAAATATGAATGCCTTGAGATTTGCACAGCTGTTCAGCATCAGGTCCTGCTGCCCAGTACCAAAACTGTGTTTTGGGTGGAACTACATAAATCATGGACTTCACATTTCCTGGTCAAATTGCAGTGGTTTCAGGCTGATCTAAAATGGAAGTTTGAATGTCTCAGTGAAATTGGCTATTTTAAATACATTTTAAGCCTGAAACAAAGGTTTTCTCTCCAATGTTGTTTTAAATTCACATTTTGCTTCACTTTGTCACAATTCTAAGGTTCTAAGGTTTAACTCAAAAACGCAGCATTTTAACTTAAAAAGAGTTCTCTTATGATTCAATTTTTATCTGAAAGTATGACACCAAATCCAGCTCTGACTAACATGTCTAGTTACCTCAAAAAATCATTTTCAGAAAATAAACAGGATGTTTAAATGAAAAATATGCCACTCTAATTTGTGTATCAGTGAAAAATACACACATAAAGGTCCCAAAATCTTATCCTTAATCCATGCAAAAATGGGAATTATTTCCTACCAACTACTGGTCCTCTAAGGACTACTTTGAAGAACAAAGCTTCTCTATGACCCAGCCAAATGCCCCTCAGAAGAAGAGCTGGTTTAACAGAGAATGACAAAATCCATAATCTGTCACCTTTTCATAGCTTTTTTATATTCTTGACTGTCTAAGTACAGAACAAAGTCACATGTAGGCTCTAGTATAAAAATACCTCCTTTACTGGGACAGGCTGTGCCTTGGCTACAGGAAAGGTGCAATAATTTCTCCTTGCACACACACTTTACAAGCTATGATGCCTCAAATTCTCCAGTTTCCTTGTTTCCCCTTCTATCTTCCTACCCTCAAGGGCCTAATACTCAGCCACTCTTTCCTGGAAAACGCCAAGAATCATACTCTCCATGGATACAAAGCTCTCCTTTCTGGTAATTAAACAAGATTTTCAATTTAATGGAATGTGAAGGATGGATTAAAACTGACTGTAGAAGGAAATAAAAGTGCACACACTACTTAGAACTTTTGAAAAGCATAGTTCTGTATGAAAAGGTTCATATTCCCTTAGATGAAGTTTATTCCTTCCTTATGTATTTGTACAGCAGTTGCCATGTCACAATATTGGGGTTTAAGACTCACTCCCCGGTTATTGGTCATCTTAACAGAACTGTTAAGCCCAAAAAAATACCTTTTTGTCTCAAGAATAACTTTTGTCTGGAGTGTTTCCTGGGTAGCTGATGGGAGGATGAATTTACTTTTCTAGGAAAATGTCACTGAAATATCAGACACACTGCCCACTTTGGTTGCTATCATTTCATTGTTACTAATTTTTTATTTCCCTTGTAAGCTTCCCATTTTCAGGACTTTTCCTCCTTCCATCCTCCTCCTCCCACAGAGCTCACAGATTTTTCTTCTGTTTTTGCATCATGCCATTTTTCAGTCATGGTTTGCATAACACATTCCTACTCTGCTGTATTTCTAAGCCTCAAAGTAATTTTAATTTTAACCATATAATTGAATTTAGCTCTTCTGAAGGTCTTTAGTTTAAGTCAAATGGAAGTGAGGCATTTTGACCTTCTTGCAAAATAGTGAGCTGCAAATGACATCAAGAGCTGCCATTCAGCAGCTGCATCTGAAAACAAAATAATATGGAATTATGAATAAAATTGTCAGAAACCAGGGAGAAGGCATGGATGATATAGAGTTCCCAATTTGTTAAAAATCAGAGGAAAGGATAGGAAATGTTCTCGGCAGCTGGTCTGAAGTGAGATACTGACCAACAGGAGCAGCTTAAAAATCATGCAGATTTTGTAATTCTAGTTCCTCTTACTTGACTTTTAAGTAGCTAAATATAGATTCTATTTCCAGGTTTTGAGAGAGAGAAAGAAATCAGACTCTTGGCTGGTCACATGACCCCAGGAAGCTGGGATTCAAGAAAAAATATTAGATCTTTTGACAAATCATGTGGGTATTGACTCAAGTAGAGGTTAAATGGTGCCCTGAGCAACCTGATCTAGTGGGTGATGGTGATGTTCCTGACCATGGTGGGGAAAGTTTGGATTTACATTACTGATGGCCCAACCATTCTGTTATTCTGTGATTCCATGACTCACTGGAAGTGCAGCCATGCTGAGCTCTGAAAGTGCTACACTATGACAGCAATTAAGCAAAGAAAATTATTCTACCCTTCATGTTTTCTAACCTGAAAAGGAGTGGAGGAAGGCCCAGAGCTTCTTCCCTTAAAAACTGACTTGCTCTTTAATGTGTCCCTCCTTTCTCAATCTTGCACCTCCCCTCTTTTGACATGTCCTTTCTTAATTTCTTTGTTTTTTCCTCTTTCTCAGGGATCTCACTCCAAGTTCAAACTTGATGCTTTCCATGCACTCCTGCTAGCCAACGTCCCAGCCCAGGGAGCCAAGGACAACTCCTGCTGCCATCACCAGACATTCCCAACAGCTCTGGTAGAGCTTGTGGCTGTGCCCTTAACATCCCTCTCCATGTCATAAAATTTAATGACCTTTTGAGTTTACTTTGACAAAGAAATAAGGGGTCCTTATCATTAGGTAGACATTTTCCAAATATTGGCTGCGCCCTATTGACAGGTTTATCTGTATTTGGCAGGCCTGTAATTACAAAAGAAATTAATATAAACTCTGTTCTTAAGGTTATATATTGAACATTTACCTAGGAGCTGGAGAGTGGTAATCCAATGAATTGCATGAAACCAGTAACAACACTAAGATTTTGTACACATCTCAAATATCTCTCCTTGTCATGTCAAATGTTTTAAAATTCCTGATCATTAAACATTTTTTAAAGAGTGCCCATTCAAAAAATCTTTTCTCTTTCTTTAATCCTTGCCTTGGTGTTCCCTATTCAACATTTTTAATGGCTTTTTTTCTAATACCACATTCACCTCAAGTGACATTAAGCTGATGTAATAGAACCATTCTAATCAGTAACAATCAATTTTATTACTAGAAAAACCTTAGGGACAGGACATTAAATACATACCATGTAATTAGTTTTGATAAAACAAGCCTTCATTTTAGCAAATCAAATATAATGAAAAGGAAATTTAACAACTATAAAAATCTATGGCATAAAGTAAGAGTGAATACGCATTCCATATGCACAGAGGTATAGCAGCGTATTTCATTTCATCCACACACATGATGAAGGGCAAAGATGAATTCTGGAAAGTCTTTGGAAATGAAAGAATGCCCCAAATATTCTTTTATTGATAATATCTACTTTAATTGCTTTGTTTATAAGCTGGTTGAATCTTAGAAGAGAGTTCAGCCTGCGAGGAGGCTGCAAAAGCACTTATTGAAAGCACTTATTGATGCAATGAAACCAAGATGAGAAGCAGTACTGAGGAAAGCAGAGTAAATATCCACTACCTAGCTAGTGATGAAACCAGACTTTCTACCTCTGTATTTATTCACAGGGTAATTAATATCTGACATGGCTCTGCATCCCCTGTGCCACTAAGGATGGAAGTGTTTACAAACAACCATTATTCCTGTGTCAGGAGAGCAGGCTGGGCACATAACAGCCTCCCCTGTAGGCACAGACCAATATTTCTCCAGCAACCAGGAATTCCAACTGAGGTCACTAACAGCATGAAGGCACTTTATTCTGTTTCTTACAAGGACCATGTTCTTGTGCAGCTCATGATATTCCTCGAGCAGGAACATTTAATAGGACTGAGGGGATTTGGTGACGAATTTTTCTTTTTCATTAGCCAGGGGTTGTTTTGTTTGAAATTATTTGGAAAATATAAATAATGTTTCCACACTTAGTAATGGTCCACTGGGGGCATATTTAAGTTGCAATTCATCAGCCTGGTGTTTTACCACACAGAGAGTAACACGAGCAACAGTCACTGAGACACCATCTTTCCAGCCAGGATTCAGCAGCCTCCTACTCCAGCCTTCTCTCCTTCATTTCTTGGCCAGACAACTTCCTGGTCCTTGGGAAAGACTCAATTCATTTTTCAGATAGCCATTAAGATTACTTTATACTATTCCATCCCAGGGGAACTGAAGATCTGCACCAGAATCCAGAACAATTGACAATATTTTCGCTTCAACAGAAAATTGGATTTTCTACTAAGCTTAAAATCTCTTCAAGGAAACTAGATTGCTTCAGAAAGTCTTCTGATTCTAAATCAGTTTTCCCAGAGCAGATTTTGATTCAATATTTTCAAGGAGTTCTCATCAAAAAACCCAAAGCTTCAAAACAAAAAGTCCTTGCAGCTTCTTGGGAAAAGTTCTTCACTAAATCCTGTCTACAAAAATTACAAGTATTTACTACTTTCCTCAACTCTTGCAACACGAAAACAAGGCATTTCCTAACTAGTTCCACTGAAGCATTTTCAGGTCCTGGTTTGTTTCACTCTTCCCCACAGAAATCAGGAATCACACCACAGCCAAGAGGCTGTAACTACATCTGAGGGAATGATCACACTTTGTCAAAAATATCCTCTGCAGAAACCAAGGAATCTGACATGATGGAAACCCCATGGCCCAAGAACTGAGGAGACACGCCTGAGTTTGGGTTACTACAACCAGCGTGGGGTTCCAGGTTTGGGGAGGACTCAGGAGATGGGTGGTGTCACGGCTGAGGATGGGATTCCCTGAGGCTCTGGATCAGGCAGGGCAGTAGAGCCTTGGTCCCCAAGACATGGCCATGGGATGGGGCTTGGGACCTTTGGAGTCAGAGATTCCAAATGACCTCCCAGGCTGCTGGCCCAGCCCTGAGCTAGACCCCATCTGCAGGTTACCCCAAAGTTGGTGGTCCTGGGACAGCAGAGCAGCAGCCCCAAGTGGATTGGGCTCTGATGGGGAGCTGGGATTGTGAAAGCCTGACTGGCACTGGCACCAGTCCAGCCACAATTCCTGAGACACAGAGCAGCTGCTACCAGCAGCAAAACTGACAAGATCATCGATTTCTCTGAGAAGCTGCAGCATCTGGGGAGCAGATTTCATTTCGGAAACGCTGTGTGTTGATGTGTCGAAAACAGTCTTTCCTTAGGTTTTCTGGTTCATGTGAAATAAAGAGGAAGGCTTGTTTTAGACTGAGAGAGAAAAAAAACCCCACCACAGTCTTCTGCCACCTGGAAACCCTGGGGGTTTAGCTGTCTATGTTTGGCACAGTCTATGTCTGATGAAGGAAAAGAATTGGGCTGAGAATCCTGCAGGATCAGCCTGACCCATCCCTTTGCTGTGCCTTATTATCTCTTTGACTGGGGTTGCTCACAGCCTCGTGTAGGCCAGGTCAGCTCCACCAAGTGCAGTCACATCCTCAGCCTTGTATTTCTCTGAACTAATGGTGACTCATGCACAGGGACAGCATTTTCCCAAGTCATTGCAACTCCCACAAGCCAAAAATAAATGTTTGAAAGAAACATTTGACACTCAAAACTGAATCCTTGATTCAAGGTGACCTTGCAGTTTTTATTAATGCTTTGATCACCTCCATGTCTACGAAATGACATGATTCGATTACCATGTGTTACATCCTCACATTTACTCATACCTCAGAGGGCCTAATTTGTGCCTCTGATGTGTTTCTGAAGCAATTTCTATGGAAATATATTTTTTAAATTCTTTTAAGTGTATAAATTGTATTATTAATTCAACATACTACTTTTGCTTCATTGTTCTTTTTTTTTATTTCCTTTCCTAGCTGTTAGACTACGTGAGGGGAAATTTAAGCTGATGAGCCAGTAGGAATGTATCACCTCTTTATATGACTGAAAGAAACATTCTGGTTCCAATCTGGACTATGTGAAAATAGGTGCTTAAATTCCTGCAGTTTGATGACTTCAGGATGAAAATCCTGTTTTTGCCCAAGTCAGTAGCAAAATTCTTACTGATTTGAATGGGGTAGAATCAAACCTAGAGAGTGACGACAAGGCACCTCTGTTCAGCACATTGGTCTCTCCTGTTATCTGTGCAACACATGGAGTTTGTTGATAACTTAATAGGAATAAAATATTCAATGGCATTTTTTATGTGTGTCTGCATATGCACTGCAGCTGGATGAAGAAGTCATCATTCCAGGATCCTAACTTTTTGTCTGATCACAAATTACCAGCCAAGGCAGTGGTTTTCATCACTTTTATTCTGTTTTTCCTAAACGTGCAATGGATCAGTTTAGGAATGCAAGCTGCATTTTGTAACTAGCTCACAAATAGCCTGTTCATGTCTGCCTTGATCCAAGAGAGAGCTTAAACTTGTCCCCAGAAGGAGTTACATAAGATTTAAAATATTTCCTTGCGTCGTGACCCGTGTGTGCTGGCTGGACAAAACAACTCACGCATCCCAGCTTCACTAGCAGACCTCACAGATCCTTCACAGGATCCAAGAATGGAAAGGTTGTACAGGGAAGAGTGGTAACCTGTCTGCATCAATGGACTGCAGCAGATAGATAGGGGAGGGTTCTAAAACAAGGCACTGAAACACCCCTCTGATCACCAGCAGCCCGAGGCTCACACTTCCAGCAGCAGAGGGGCTTGAGGTGCTTTGCTGGTGTTTAGTAAATCTGCGTGCATTTCTTCTCCATTAACTTGTCCAGCCTCCCCACAATCTCATATGAACTCCCAGCAACCAGAACATCCTGCATCAAGGAGTTCCTCAGCTCCACGCCACATTACAGAAAACGCTGACTTTTGCTACACCCACCACCCAAACAGGATGTGAACAGACAAGGCCTTAAAAAATCTTGGGAAATATTTCAGACTCTTGAATAGAAAAGGCTATTGTTTCTTTGCCAGAGCAGTAGAAATAACACACTGTCAAAGGTGAGGAGCACTGCATGATCCCAACTTTGTCACTGCCCATGGGTAGATTCATGCTCTTACATTTTCCTTATGTGTCCTCCATGTTAAAAGTAAATTTCAAAAGGACACAACATCATTTGTTGTGCAAACACTCTCATGGATAATTATTTACTGTATATTTCTGCTTTCTGCAGAAATTATGGAGGGATAAAATCTCACTTTCTCATCTGTTCACAAACAGACCAATAAGCAAGGCTGCAATTGCAGCCACTAGAAAATCAATTGCTGACATTTCAGCTGGTTTAGCTCATTTGGAAGGACATACATGGATATATTTGTGCTGTATTTGCCTAATTCTAATATACATTCACGTGCCTGTATACATTTCCATGTCAAGATGCAGTAATTAGATCTATGAAATACAAACAGCCAGGGTTTTATGGTGTTCTTCCTCCCTTCCTCCCCAACACTCCTACACTAGTAACTAGAAATAAATACACAACAGCATGAGAAAATGGGGGAAGGGAAGGCTTTAAAAATGATCTACTGATTTCTCCATGGAGGGGCTGGTCAGGGTAGTACCAAACCTTCTCAGGGATAACTTGCTAAATGGATTTACAGTACTAAGGTGACCCAATATGTTACTCCTTAATTACCAGTACGTGATGTGACATGTCACAGCACAGCTGTGGTGGCACTGTGATATACATCTGTCTCCAGCCAGCACCACCCTAAAAGAACAGTTTTCACAATATATGTTACCTCCCTCTGGAAACAGGATTCAAAGGAATCATGGTTTTGGCTTCATCCTGGGTGAAATAACAAAGGGAAAGGGTAATACCTGCACAGCACCTTTATTAGCTGGGATTTAGCTAGGACTTAAGAAATATGATGAGTTAAGCACTTTTGATAGCTGAAGCGCTTAGGCTTTCAAATTAGCCATGTTTGTTTTAGAAAGATCTTCAAATAAAACTGGGATGAATTACCTTCTCCTGATCAGAATCCAGTGTAATTCATTTTCTCTTAAAACAAAGAATTGGCAGGATTGGAGGGAACTGCTGTAAGCATGTCCAAAACCCAGGTGTGTCTGTTTGTGTGTTTATCAGTAGACAAAGGAATTATTATTGGAAAACAGCTCTTGCTTTTTAAAGGCAATCTGGCTTGTGAATCCTTCCACCAGGAATCAATATGCAAATGCTGATACAGATGTTACCTAAGGTACAAGCCAGATCAAAGCAACGCTTGCAAAACTCAACTCCACTTTTTGGCAAAGGTGCTGATGGTGGAGAGGGATTAAAAATAAGTAGGGCATAATAATTCCAGCACGAAACTCTGCTCCTTACGGGTAATGCACCAACCCACATAGAAGATTGCTGAAATGCTGAAACCAGCTAGACTGGCAGGGCTGATAGGGGAAATAGAGTCCATCACACTGAGACTTCAAACAGGGTCAGATAGCACAGGGATCTGCAGGCTGGGGCAGGAAAGGTAAGAGGATAGCAGAAGATCGGATACCACGGACTTTATAGCTGGCCTGCTGCCAGCAGACAGTTCAGAGGCAGAAAAGGACACAGTAAAGGAGAAGAGGGAAGTCATTGTCCAACAGGAAAACACATAACTTTGGTTCTTTCTGTTCTCTGGAGGCTGTCATTCAAGCCACTTCAATAGCTGCAGAATGCAAAAGAAAAGGTGCCATCGGGTGTTTTAGTTGTTTGCTCTAGCTATAGTTAAGGCGCTTTTACTTGATATTTAGTAAGCCTGGTCTGGATCCCCAATGTTTTTAACATCATAGACCTGATATGGTTGGAATAGATGATCTTGAAGGTCTCTTCCAGCCTTGACAATTCTGTGATTCTGTGATAAGTGCACACAAACTGTATCAAGGAAACAATACACCATCCACTTTCATTAGAAGACTGTTTTCATCCCAACAGATTCCAGATTCTCAGTCAAAAGATGGAGTCTGAAGATATTCCCCCTAGTAAAAGCATCCTGATAGGTCTTCTCCTGTTACAGCCTCAGAGGTGTGAGAATGAGGCAGATTTCCAGGAAAACATGTCTTTTAAAAATAAAATTAAATAAATAAATCTCACACACACAGATGCAGCTGGAAAAGGCCCTGCAGCTCATCTTCATGTCTGAGACAGAAGCAGAAAACTTCAGGCTAAGAAGATTCTGAGACAAATGTCCCAAGATTCACTTAATTGCAGGAATTGCCTTGCCACCCACTTTTTAATAAATGCACAACAGTACTCAAAGCTGCTTGAATGACAAGCTATATTAAAAGGTGTAAGGTGAGAGAAATTTAGAGTACTAAAAAAAAGTACATCCCAGTCATATTAAGTAATCCTCCTTTTGAGTTGGTGGTCTGTTACACCAAAGTGTTTCCAGCAGCTCTTACAGGAAGTAAGAATTGGGCCCATTGCCTTTTAAACAAGGTGTCAGGAAATAAATGTACATAGCACCTTTTATGTTTCTCTTCTCATTGTTCATATAATAATGAGCAGACACTGTCACAGGACCCAGAAGATTACATTTCCCATCTGTTACAGACAGCACAGAGCTATGGTTTTACATTACCATGTAGGGTTCAGGACCTGTGTTCACAAAAGTCTATTAAGAATGCACACTGACAGGAGATCCCAATTAAGCAGCAGAGGAAAAAGGGGGAAAAAAGCTGGAAAAAAGACTGCAAAAGTTTGGTATTTGAGTCTTAATTTCCTGGAAAACTACAATGCTTTGGGCTGGTTCTTCTCCAGGTGAAAATGCAGAACTCTTTACACAGTAAGAAAATGATCAAGAGTGAGGCTGGACACGTGGCCATGCACTATTGTCCAAGAGAAATGAAAATCAGTCTCTTGTGAGACTCTGTGCAGAAAAGTCAATGAAACTTATTGACTTATTTAGTTCACCCAGACAGGAAGATCAGGGATGGCTGAGTTTGGATCACACCTGGTAAACAGGAAGGGCAGGGACCAGCGTGACAAGCCCAAACTGGGTATGCTGGAAACCAGAGAGCAAAATAGCAACAGGATGGGTCTGTCACCGCTTCGCAGGATACCTTATCCGACACGAGTCCCAGGAGGACAGGTGACCTGAAAAGCATGAACTCTAACACACAGCCTATGATATTCATCTTCTCCTTTAGTCTCTAGGCCACCATGACAAGGCTGACCCTTTGTCCTGTTCTTAAAAAGAAACTGTCTCAGGAAGAGCCTCTGACATTAGCTCTGTGTCAACTTTATTCACAAACACCAGCTAAAGATCAAAACCCCCCTTTTTATTCCCTTTTTTCATGCACCTTCTCCTTTTCATTTTTAATGTATTTTCTAGCTTTCCTTTCATGTTCTGTTTAGCAAATAAAATAAAAAGAATCTAGTTTTGATGGCCACTACTGGTCATTCTCCAAAGCTACTGTGAGTTTGTGAGATTCAGGCAACAGCTGGACATAGCACTTGAAGACATGGTTTAATGGTGGACATGGTTGTGGTGCTGGGTTGATACTTGGACTTGGTCATCTTAAAGGCCTTCTCTAGCCTTAAAAATGTTATGATTCTGTGATCTTTTGTATTCTGTATATTTTATATTGCAAATACATTTGGTTTTGTAATTTCCTCTGCCTTTAAGGAAAAGTCTGAAGGTGACATTTTGAGCCAGAACTCAGCAAGGTGAAGCTTTGCACTCAAACCCATACCCAGTGTAGGCATTTAATATGGCACAAGGGGCAGAATCTACATTCTGAGACTCTGAGTCCTTTCCATACTTTCAAATCAAGCATGTGCAAGTGCATCTCTCAGTGAACTGTGGCTGAGACTGAAAGCCCTGTTTGCAAAATAACCAGCTGCTACTGCCAGCACTTTATGTCCAAGCAGCAGCAGCTACAGCTCCAGGTGTTTGTCTCTGCAAGGGCATCATTTGTCAGACACCACGAAAGCCCCAGGGCAACAAAAGCCTTGCCCCCAGGACAGTGCAGGACTCAGAAGCCGCAGATCCCAGTCCTGCTCCATGCTGCTCTGCAAACACAAGCTTTGCAGCTGGCTGACTGTGGCCCAGCAGAGCAGTGCTGTAAGTAGGACATCCTGCAGCACAGAAATGGCAACGACAGCACCATGGCCAGCATCAGTCTGGGCACACACCAACCTCCCAGCCCATTCTACGGACTGGGGAGAGCACAAGGGGCTCAGAGGTTTGCTTGCAACCCTCTGCAGAGCATGCCATGAGCATCCTAGGGCTGGTGAGAGGAGCAGTGCAGTGGTGTTAGTATTTACTCCCCTGCCATCGTGTGATGCAGAGAGTCTGAACATCAAAAAGAGAAGAGGGCATAGCCTTTAAATCATCCTCCCTAAAGCTTCACTTGATGGGCAATCAACAGCAGTGCTTTTGAAGAGTTACACGACCAGAGAAGTTATGAGGCGAGGCGGCTGCTATTGCAGACACAAACGCTGCTGAAGAGCAGGCTCTGTGCTGCACCCTCCTGCGCCAGCCAGGGGAGAGACCTTGCAAGGGAGGCTTGAGGGATTTAAAACTTTAAACTGCAACTCTATTGTGTGCTCCATCTGCATACAAACCTGCTCCAGGCTTCAAAGCAAGGACTACACACGGCCTGACTACACAATCAGGCTTTGTACACAAGAGATGAGTTAAAAATTAACTGGAAAGAAGGGAAGGGGGGGTCACCTGGCCAAGCTGTGAGCGCAGGAGCAAAACACTCACAAGTAAACTTGTTACTCATAATGTGGCCACATATGTTCACCAGCCAGAGCAGCCCCCTGCCCTCCTAGAGCAGAACAGATGTCTCTGAAATGAAATCACCTAAGCGACCTGTATCTTTTGGGCATCACCTTTTTTCACTTGCTGTCAGATTTGAAAGTCCAATTTTTCAGGATAATATCCCCTGCATGGATGGAGGCTTTCAAAGTTGAAGCATTCGTCTCTTAGCAACTGGAAAGGCTTGAAGGATCTTTTTTTTTTTTTCCCTTTCCCTTGATACCCACTGAGATATGTCAATTATTTAAATCTCCCCAAATAAAGATAAAGAACCAGATGTCCTCATCACACTCCACATCCCAACCACATAATGCAAAGAAGAGGACTACATGGAGGGGTTAAAAAACCACCATTACCTAGAAAAGAAAGAACAACCCAGTAGCAGAGTCCAGGGCAAGTGATGCCCACAGGTGCTTGGTCTTTTATGAGAAGTGACAATGCCAGGAGAGAAGGGACAGACCTGAGACTCACACCCCCTCTAAATCTGATGGAGATTGGGCACTTAGCACAAAGGTCCTGGTTTATGGTAGATGCTCCTCAAGGCTGGGAAGAACAGCACTCTGGTGAGGACATGGGCACTGGGAAGTGATGGGCAAGTGTCCTGCATGGAGTGCCACACTGTACTCACTGGGCAGGAGCAGCAATATATTCATTGATATAAACCGGCAACTTAATGAAGTGTGATAGCAAATCAGACAGTGATTTAACGAGATTTGGTGGACAAGTATTTACTTCATTGGAGAAACAAAACTGTCAGGGAGACCCTCCTGTTACAAGGTCAGAAAAGTCATGAGGTTCAGAAAAGACCCCCTTGTGTCCCAAACAGCTTTTCAAGGGACAATTAAGGTGCAGCTGGATCCAGACTTAGTCCTAGACTTGGTCAATAGTTTAAGACTAAGGGATTATATGGGGGCAATCAATCCTTTATGTAATTTAGCTAAGATTTCAAAGTTTATCATGCTAGTAATCACTTGCCAAGAAACCTCTCATCCTCAAGGAGTAACTACAAGAGGTGTCCCCTCAAGAAGAGATCTAGTATGCAGCCTACTGCTGCAGAAGACCTCAAGAGGCCCTGGGCTGTCAGCTATATATGGAGTAAGATGGTTGACTGATAGAGATTGGCAAACAGCAAGAAGTGTGGCTCAGCATTCCAGCCAGTCCTTGGTTACCACATTGCCATCCATTCCCCTGAGGTCCAGAGTAAGCTGAGTGCAGCTGTCACAGCCCTGCTGGTGGTTATGGCACATGGAGAGGCAGCTGGGAAGGTCACAGGAACAGAGAGCTCTGCAGAGCCAGTGCCAGGGAGCAGCAAGGGATGGCTGCTCCCTGAGGCAGGAACAGCCAGGAGCAAGGGTGATCCAGCCTTGGCAGTGCTCTCACCAACAGGCACAGCCCCAAAGAGTCTGGACATGGTGAGAAGAGATGGATCCTGGTGCCTATCCACAGTCCAAGACAAGTCCAGGCAGCAGGTGCAGCAGATCCAGGGGAAAACCAAGGACTCTGATCAGGAGTAAATGGACCCAGAGCCATAGGCAGGGCTGGAAACAGGGCTACAACATGGGTCCAAAGTCCATCCAGAAACAGAGGCCAAATACAGGCCTAGAAACTATCCACAAGGTACATTCAGAATGTCCAACCCTGAGAGCAGGTCCCCACAGCACAGCACCAAGGAGGTGGGTTCGCCTACAGCAAAGCTCATGCAGAAACTGAAGGCACAAGCTTGAACTTAAATAGAGTCTCTGGGAGGGGCTGAGTTCCAGATGAGGCTGAACAGAGCCAATAAAGCTCATTAATGCCCTCAGAGCCCTGACAATATGTTTGGTTTGAAAGCAGTGAAATGCAGTGTGGACAATATTTGAAATTTCTTCCCCTATGAACACCTCTCTGCTGAATAACACCCTGCAGCATCATCCAGCTCATCATTCCCTGCTCTTCAAAGGCAGCTTGTGGCATCAGGAGTGTATCTACCTCACACTAATCACTGAGACTTGTGCCACAGAGCATCTTCTGCACTGAGTCATGGGACTGGAACCCCTAATAAACTCCCAAAATTACCCCAGTTTGGCCAAACCATGAGTATCCTCACCAGGCTTCACTTCATATGGCAACAACACGGGAAGCTCCTTCCTGGCTGAAGGTACAGTACTAGCAGAGGTTCTCACCATCTCCCTATTCCCTTAAAGCTAAAAATCAGTGTAAACTCACAGACTAGCATATGGTGTGTCTGACACTACAAAAACAGTTAAAGTTGTCAGCATAATTTCAAGAGCTTTGCAGGGATCTTTAGTGTAAATAGCAGAGATCTCCAATGCAAGCAAGGGGAAGGTGGAACCTGTGGCAGCTGAGTCAAGCCTGGCATGAGGCAGGATTCAACACTGAAAAAAAGAAAATGGAGACATTTCCTCCTGTGCCTCACCCTCAATTGTGCTTTTAAATATCCCCTAGTGAAGGGATCAAGGGGGTCACATTCCTGGCTGGATTCCCAGCTCTGACTCAAATGTAGCACTGTCCCCTACACAGATTTTTAACAGCGCAAAATACACTTGAAATAATTTGTACTCTAATTAGAAACCTTGCCTGCAATTTTAATTGAAAAAAATATTCATCTCTAATAAACAGAATCTATTATATCCTCACTGCTGTGTCAAGGTGTTTATTATGCTGTATTTGCAATCTCTGTTCAATCTCTGGAAGCTTTAACAAGAATGAAAATACATGATACAAAAATAAATCCATATCTACCTGTGTCCTTCTTTACACACACACAAGCATAGTAAAATACAACTAACCTTAGCTACCAAACCTGACTTAACATCTTCTTGTAATAAAGAGGGTGAAAAAACAAGAAACATTCACTTGCATGGGAAGAATAATATATTTTTGGACATTTCTCCCTGAAAGCAAAAGGACAGGCCAGGATTTTCTAGTTTAAGTTAGAAGACAGATAGAATTCAATGGCACTAGTGGAAACTAGTCTCCTTTGCAGCATTGACATTGCACAGTAACTCAACATGTGAGCACACATATTTGATGACATAGCAGAGCCCCAGAACCTGCATGTGAAAAGAGGCATTTCCAGTGTTCCAAAGTGCTTTAAAAACCCGTAATGTCAAGTGATCTGCTCAGCCACACTCAGCCAGCAGACTGGAAGAGCAGTAGGATGTCAGCATCTCTGGCCAGTGAGTAATTGCACTGCTGAATTCCCAACAAGCAGCAAATGGACAGGGCAGTCCCAGCAAAGACATCATGGAGAGTGACAGCTTCAGCCTAATGCACCTTTCTGCTTTTAGCAGCACTGGTTATCCCTCCAAGGTCACCTCAGCCTTGAGTTAACAGCAGCAGCTGTCTCAAAGAGCTTGTCTCACATCTCCCAGTCCTTCTCTTATGGCTGGGAAGTGGCATTTGGGATGGTCACCCCACAAAAAACAGCTCCCTTCCCAGAGCAGGCAGTGAGCAGTACCAGGATGCTCTGCAGGTCCTGTCTGAACGCCAGCTGGGGCTGAGGAACCTCGGAGAAGTTCTTGAGCTGCTCTTGCACAAGAAGCTCAAGTGCTCTATCCCTTGCTCCAAAGCCTTGTCAGAGCCCTGTAGCTGTACACATGGGAAAGACACTTCCCAGACCTAAAGAAGGGCAGGGTGAAGGCTTGCCCACACCTAAAGAGTCACTGTGAACTCAAATAGATCTATTTTGTGCAAAACAGAACAGAACACGAGGTGCAGTGAAGGCACACAGTGCAGGTCTGGTCTACTGGAATATATAAAATCAGAACACAAACCAAGTGTTCTTCCATTCTGTGCACCACATCAGACATAAAAAGGCAGAAGACCCAAACATCACCTGTCCTTTTTTAAATTACTTCTTGCTCCTGTTTAAAACTGTGCAAGTTTATTATCGTGTATACTAGCTGCTGGAAAGTTTTGGACGTGTAATTATTTCTGAAACTCAGAGAGTATCAGCAATAAAAAGGGTGGCATTGTTTTGAGGTTATTTTTATTATTTCCTCAAAAGAATACAGCCCACCAAGGCTACGCAGTTTGCATAAATCTTGTAATCTTTTCCTACAAATGTGTACAGAAATATTTCCCAGTGTCTGCTGAACATGGTGATAGCAAATACATGTAGGCACAGCATGTAATTTAGAGAATATTTTTGTTTTATTTATAACATGGAAGTGAACAGGACAGTCTGTTTGCAGTTGCCATGGAAATTGCTGGCATTAGCTCACTTCTTACCAAAGAAGAAGCAGAAAGCTTTCCACTTTTTGCTATTTAACCTCTTTTAATATTAAAATCCTATATACTGCAGTAGTACAATTTTCTCCTCTTTGGAAGGTCAAGGGCATTCTAGAGCTATCATTGCTAAAAAGAAATTAGCTAATTTGAAGACTGTGCATATGCTTGGTGAACACGATATTTCTTGAAACAGATTGAGCTCATCTGCTTCAAAACATTTCTCTTTTTCTTTTTTTTTTTTGCTTTTATCTTTTCTTCTTTTTTAATATTTAAGAGAAGTCTTTGGATTGTGAAAGCTACAAAAACTGGTGAAAGGTGTGCAGAGGAAGTTAAAGCAAAGCACCTCCACATAATTTTTACTAACTTCTCCCTAACTGGCTGCTCACTAATATAATCCCAAGGGATTCTCACCAGTGACACACACTTGTATTTCACCAACCACCCTCTCTCCACTCTTCAGGTTCAAGTAACAAAAGTAACCCAAAATCCCTCCTCCCTTGCAGAATTACAACCTGGAATAGGGAGAAGTAACTCTGTCAAGTCTGTAGTATTTCACTTGCCTGTGCAGCTAATGGCAGGTTAAAAAGTTCCCAGTTAATATGAAATTAGTTAACAACATAAAACTCCACTCGGATACGACAGCAAAATTACTTTTCACTGAAGACCCATTCTACCTGTATCTGTACATGGAGCAGCAGTACTGAATCTTACATATCCTCAAGTTCAGTGTTGTAAAGGTTCAGCGTCCTCAGGATCCAGCAAGGGACAGAAGAGAAGCATCCACCTTGTCTCAATCACTGGTATTTTATTGTTATCAAAGATTAAAAAGCCTGGAGCATCCACTTTTTCCTGTAAGTCTGATCACTGGGGGAAAAACACACACACAGAGAAAACAAACAAACATTTATTTAATCCACAACATGTCTTTTTTTGAAAGATTTTAAAGTTTCTGGTGATGGAAGATCCACCAGCCCCTTGGAGACTGGAAGAGGGGTTAATCCCTGTTCAGGGGAAGAGAAGCTCCTCTAGCCTATTTGGAGCAGGAAGGAAAGAGGTCAGGCCAGGGGAAGTAGGGAGGATAATTATTTGTAAAAACCTGCAGTTCCTTCTCTCTCTCAGCATGTCTCAGATATCAAGGATGTAAAACTTTATGGTTCTAAGAAAAAAAAAAAAAGAAAGAAAGAAGAAAGAACATCAACAGCTTTAATGCCAAAACCCAGATTCCTTTTTCCAACCAATCACAGAAACTGAAAATATTTTTAAATACAGAGAAAATAAAAAAGGAACATCTCCATGATAAGAAGTTCTTCCCCCACCTTGGTTTTTATTAGTTTATGCACAATAGCGCATTCAGCCATTCCCTGTACCTCCTTCTCCTGTAAAGCCCCCTGCCACTCACTCATTTTTCACCTGGCTCCCTGCAGTTTCCTGCAGGCTCACGGTGTTTGCAGTAGCACTCCATGGTTATGGCATGTGATGCTCCCTGATCCACACCGTCGGCTGAGCAGGCTGTGAGCTGAGCTCCGGGGTGCAGGGCTCACAACTGCTGCCTTTGGCCACAGAGCACCTCCTGCACCCCCTCTGAAAACACAGGAGAGACCACTCGCCAGGGCAGGGCAGCCAGGATGTTCCACCCATGGCCGGTACCGATTTTAGGTGAGGAAATTAAAAAGATAAAGGAGGAAACAGGCTGGACTCATGCCATCCTGCTTAGAGGCGAGCCACAAATAATCTGTCACTAATGCAGGGGATGTGAGGCCAGGTGCCATGTGCCCTTCCCAGCACCATCACACCGGGCAGGCAGCACCTGCCTGTGCTTTCATCTCACTTCTCAAAGCGCTCACGAGCGTAAGTGTGGGTAAAAAGAACAGCTCGTCTTTAACGGGGAACTCTTCAAGTCGATATATTGCTTAACTGGCAAATAATGCAGGGCTTTGGACAGAGGTGAAATGTGGAGCTCATCTCTCTATTACAGGAGCCTGGCAGCAGCGTTCAGCACCAGCTGGAAATTGTACAGGGTCTTATCGGGCCAGGCTGTCAGGAGGCAGTCGCAATAATCTAATCTTGATGTGAGAAATGTACGGGTAACCAATTCAAGGTCAGGACAGCCACAGACCATAGATATTCGTTAAAAGATAAGGGAGCCTCTGGAATAACTTTTAAGATCTTGATTTGCTGAGGTAGGCAAAGTATATTTAAAAAAAAATAAAAAAATTAAAATCTGCTTTCCAGCAAGGAAAAGTGCAGGTAGCAGTGATGGACAAAGAGCATTTCACCTCAGACAGAGCTGCCTTTCAGCACTGTTTCAGTCAGTGATCCATCTGCATCATTTGTAAGGAGCAGTAATAGGCTGCCAATATTTTAATAAGAAGCTGCCACAGAATTCCCTCTCAGCTGTGATAAATCTGCAGGCTCGAGGGAAGGGTTGTTTGTGGAAGGAACAGGCAAGAAATTAGAAATCTATCCATTTGTCTTCCCTTTCCCACCGAAACGTGCACTTCAGCAAGCCCGACTCAGCAAAGGGAACGCTGACACCATGAGATACAGCACTGCACCCACCCCTGGGTGTGCTGGAAAGCCATGAGCTCCCTCCAGAAGCTATTTAGACTCATTAGCACACACTGTGCCGGTGATAATGAACCCTATCTTGCAGCCGGGCTCCCCCAGTTACAGGGTTTAAACAGGAGGCAGCTGATGCTTGTCTGGCTGAGAAAGAGGCAGAGCTAACCTGCATCCCTGAGCCCAGCTGCACTGCCAACCCCCAGGAGACCAAAGCAGAAAATTATAGGGACTGAGGCTAGGGAGCCCAAGAATGTACAGGCAAGTAGAGGGAAAGGTAAGCAGGATGTCAATCAGAAATGCAGGATTCCATTTCATGAGCAGCCTGGACTGGTGCAAGGTGTTGCTCCCCACAGCAGTGAGGTTGGAGCTAAATCTTCAAGGTCCCTTCCAAGCACTCCATGATTCTGTGATTTCAGGACTCTAATTGTTTGCTGGCACACCCTGCACTATCACTGCTATATATATAATTTCTATATTGAAAACCTGGGGGTTTTCAGTATAGAAATCCCATGTCTCACAGAAATGAACACACAACCATGAAACCATCTCTGCTCTGAGTTTACAGTATAGATGTGCATCAGACATTTAGGGCTTTGGCTCATCCCACTAGCACCATCCTAAAGCAAGACCCTTGGCTTACCAACTGCTTTTGAGTAAACAGTTTGCATAGCGAGCAAGACTTCCTTGGGCTGGAATTAAAACTCACAATTATCCATGCCAAGGAAGACACAGACAGAGGGGAGGAAGTCAGAGCATCTATCCAAACCCAGGTATCTGGAACAGAACATAAAGGCACTTCTTGGCAGCTGGCTAAATTAAGAGGGACAAGATGGGTCTCAAACAGACAATTAGTCAGTATTTTGCTGCTGCTGACTGTCCCTGGTTGCAATGTACTACCACTATCTGCTATTATTATTGAACTTCTGCAGTCAGATGCACGCTAATATTTTATTTCTGAGGGACAATCAACCACTATAATGACAGTGCACAACCCTGTAAAATGCACCGCTGATCAAGCTCACCAGCTGACACACAGCAGTTAGCTAATGGCTTCTTTATTTCTTCTTTCTTTTCCCTTTTTTCTAAAGGAATGATTGTTGGCATTTCAAGTTTTCTTCCCAAATACTCAGTAAAAATGCAGGTACATGAAATGAGTTAGTGCTTGTTGAGAAGTTTGTTTCTGAACATGATTCAAGATTTTTTTTTTTAAGCAAGTCATCCTATTTTCCCTGCTTTGAGTTTTTAGTCTAACAGAAGAAGTCAGGTCATTCCACTTCTTTAAATTCTTTTATTCTGGTAAAAAAAAAAAAAAATGTCTGTAGAGGATGTTTTTCTTTCTAGCCATAGTAATGAAACACATTTGCTGGCTTCACACCAGGGACTGTAAACAGGTATCTGTCCTTGTTTAATTTCACAGTAAATAAGGTCTTCTATACATTCTTACAGCTGAAGTAGTTTAAAGTAGATTTATTTCTATCTCTAGTTCTTATGGCTTGGTTAATACCCATAGAAAACTATGTTGGACTGCTACAAGGTAATCAGATCTCTGGTAGAAAAGCAAGAAGGGTCACCGAATACATATTCTTAAGGAAAAATGAAATAAAAAACTATCTAGAGGGAAGTGAAAATGTGTTAACTTTGTCTCCTGTCCTCAAGTCTCTGACAGCCCAGGGGATTCAGAGTTTATTGAGACTACCTTTCTTCAGCAAATGGTAGAAAAATTGAATTAAATGTATTTGCATGATGATGCTATCAAGTGGAAGAAGATGAACCGGCAGAATATGGGAACAGCAACAAGTTCCCCTCTCTTTTTTTTGTGGAAGAACAGAGAAAAGGCTGATAGAAAAGGCCAGCATGATCTCTTCCAAGGTCTATGGCCAGCATGGGGCAAGCATCACTTTTTATGATTCACATTCTACCACTGCAGTGCTCCGTGTACTTCTTCCAAAGGTAATGACGCTTTATTAGTTTCCACAAAGTCCCTTTCCACCCCGTGGTCAGTTCTGTTCTGTAACTTCCATTTTTCCATTATTTCCTCCTTTCCATTTAGTTTGTAATTGCCGTTTTCCCCCTCCAAAGCCCCTGCCAGCCAGCCATCACATTGGTGATTTGGGCTGAAGTGGCTCTGAGTAAGCTCTAATGACAGACCAGGGTCCCGCTGGCTCGGCAGCCTGCAGGCAGGGGAAGAAATAGTCCTTTGCTGCAGTCTTGCAGACCCAGCCCTTCCAGTCGTAATGCTTTGTCTTCTGATTCTTAAAACCTTATTTAACAGTGTCCAGCCAAGGTATCGCTAAGGGCTCTACAGCCCCCGTGGGCACACACTCCTCAGGAGACCCGCATTGTGGGGGACACTTCCAAACCAATAACCCCACAGCCTGCCTTCATTCACTGCTCCCTTCATCCCTTCTCCCCTGATGGTGCATTCAGCCTCCCAGGGCTCATTGCCACAGGCTGGCTGCTCCTGTGAAACAACCTCCCCTCTCAAGTCTCCCAGCACTACCTTTTCTCTGCTGGGATCTCTTCTATAACAGGCTTCTTGTTCTCCTGGCACTGTCCTGCACCTCAGGATTGCTTCCTGCCACACGCAGGCCAAACCCATTGCCTTAAACAAATCCTGAGCTCCCCTGGATGCCTGACTGCGCCTCAGTGCTCCTGAGCACGGATAACACAATCCAGGGCTTTATCCTCCCCCAGCCCAGAGCTGGATGCATAGCACTTTTGTGTGTGCAGCTGAGTTTACTCGCTCCAGCCCCAAAAAGTAAACGTGGCTGTGCAGCAGCACGCTGGAAGAGAGGAAAACACCCCACAGACATCGGCTGTGAGGCTCCAGTGATGAAGGCCCCCTGTGTTTCATCACATCATAGGAACACAGAATCCTAGAATGGTTTGGGTTGGAAATCACCTTAAAAAACATCTATTTCCAACCCCTCCACTAGATCAAGTTACCACCCACTGGATCAAGTTGCTCTGGGCCCCATCCAACTTGGCCTTGAACACTTTCTTCCCAATATCCACCCCAAAACTCTTCTAGTTTAAAGCCATTCCCACCTTTCCTATCATTCTCTGCCCATGGGCATAACAACTTAAACAGCCAGATAAGAAATGATGGAAAGTCTCTTCCCAACAGCATAATGATATTCTGTTGGATATCATCATATCAACAGGAAGCTTATCAATCTTGAGATAGGACAGAAGAGATGGTGACCAGAGGTGACAGGGCCTAATGGCTTCTGAGGCTGTGAGCCAGTGCTGAAGACTCCAGCTCTGTGTATCAATTTCCAGTCACTAACATTAAACCACAGTGACCACAAAGATAAGTGCCCACACAGGATCTAAATTAAATAGGGTCAGAAAGGGCAACATGAATACAGGGTGATAATCAATAAGCTTTGCTATCAACACAGATGGGACAGACTGGTGAATTTTTTATGAAATGGTTACTTCAAAATGAAAAGGACTTTGGTTTTCCCCAGTTTTCAAGAGCTTTCTGATGAAACACTGGAACTCTCCATTTCATATCTTTACCTCCTGAATAAATTGGTTTTCCCTATTGTCCTTATATTGCCCCTCATCATATCAAGGCAAGCAGACAGTAAAAACTTTCAACACTGTTTTCAAAGGATAATTTTCAGCATTATCCCTTTCACCACTTTCTATCCAGTGATTCTTGTAGAGTACAACCCAAAGAATAATACTGTAAGTAAAGGAACACTGTAAACACCAGTAACAGCCATATATACCAACAGCATGCTTTCAGGGAGATATAGATCACCCAACATTATCAAGCTGGGGAAGAAAACACAGAAAAATGCTTTCCAAAGGAAAAGATGGCTAAGCCTTATATTGGAATCTATATTATGAGAATTTATATTAAATATTCCTGATGGTAGAACTAATTACAGTCTGGAATAAATTTTTGCTGATGTTTGTATTGAAAACTGTATATTCAGATGTAATGGAGAGCAGAAAAAGAAATTAGGGTTATTCCCAAGTTTGAAAACAAGTAACTTAGTTCTAATTACATAAACAATGAAACCAGAAGAAGCCTTCCAAAGACTTCAATATGTCTCTGAGCAAAACTCTGGTAGCTAACTACAAGTGGCAGAGCAGCTTCAGGCTGACCAAGATCAAGGACTCACTGAGAACATTAAGCCCAGCAGAGCACCCCAAGATCTTATAAAAGAAACATACTGATAGAAAAACAGATCTTTCAAAAGTCATAAGATTAATGGATTCTCAGAAGGCTGCAGGGAGCTAAAAGGAGGCAAAATCACCTGGTCAAGTTCAGCTAATTCTGACCTAAAAAATTCAGGATGAAAATGAGAGTTAACTAGGAAGACAAGGCCAAAGTGGAAAAGAAAGGCATAGTTACAGTCGGAACTGGTCATAACTTAAAATTTCTCTACTACTGGAAAGTCAAACATTTCACAGTTTTTATTCAGAGTATAAATGAAAACTTGAAATCTTAGTTTCCTGTAGGAAGAAAAATACTTTAGTTATTTTTTTCTGAAACATATTTTTCCATGGTTTTTTTTTTTCTCCAAACCACATAAAAAACTTTGTAGCCTTGACTCCCAGAAATCCCCCAAACAGCCAGAAAATTAAGAGAGAACTAAATTGTCCACTGCTATCAAGACATCTCCAACCATGAAACCAGAGAGTCTTTCTTTCAGCCCAGCCTTCAGGTGTGCAGCCTCTGGCCCCAGTGCAGCTCTGCACACTGGTGTGTCGATATTGAGTGCTCTGGAGAAACGTCCCTCTAGGTGCACAAGAAGCCCCTGCCCAGGACAACTTCACCTCTGTTTCAGTCAAGTCTGCTGAAACATGAAAAGGGCAGGAGGTTTATCACAAACTTTACTGCTGAGGAGCAAAGTGTGAGCAGTCCTGGCCGAAGGTGGGGCCTGGAGCCAGCACAAATGACGATGGACAGACACACAGCCTCAGCACTCTGTTGCTGGCCAAGCGAGGAGCAACTGCAGATGCTGCACCAAAGAAAGCTCGTGCTCCCCACAGCTGTTTGCAGAGAAAGCACCCCCAGGACAACCACAGCCCACGTGAAAGAATCTAAATATGCTTCAGCTGCAGAGGATGAGAGTCCAAAGCAAATCGCCCTTGTTTCGTCACAGCTCTAAACTGGTGGGTCTTGACTTTCTATTACAGCGTGCAGATGGTCCTCAGTGGAGAGAAGGTGGGAAACATTGTCTTTCCAGTGTTCTGCCCTCCAAACACTGTAGTCCATGCCTTGTTCCAAACATTCAGTCCATGCCTCTCTCATGAGATGAGGGTCACAAGTCCCCAGGTATTTCTCACCTCCCTGCTGCCTGAAGGGAGGGAACACAAGCATCATCAGTTGCAAAAGCACTGGGTTGCTCTTCTCCTTGTTCTCCCAAAAGGTGAGCTTCCAGCTTTTCCAGGGCCTGGCAGAAAGATGCTCCCCGCTCCTCCAGGAGCTGTGCCATTACATGGTGGTGGTTGTTGGCTAGTGATGCCTTTAGCAAGAAAGGCTTGGAAGACACGAGCCAGCTCTGATCCAGCTTGACAGAACCCACACCAGAACCTCCAAACTACCTTCAACTTATTTCTGAAGATGAACATTTATCAAGACAAACACTGTATTTTCATGAAAACTGGCCACTTAAGAGTAAAAACAAAGGCCCTGTAGCAGATGAAGTAACAGCTCACAAGCCTTTCCAGCACCATTAATTACCAATGTAACAGGCAGGCTGCCTTCTTTAGAGACAGGAATAGCAAATTCCCTCCCACCTCTCTAACTAAAAATTAATGTTTGAAACAAATGGTGCATTGGAAGAGAAATCTCTTGATTTTAGAATGCCACACATCTTTACACACAGTGTTGGGATGCCCTAAAGTGTTAAATATTTCTCCACCATCTTCTTCCTTGCAGAAATATCTTTCCTCTATTCTTCCCTCCTTCTTCTTTGACATTAATGACTATAATTGACATTATTGTGCTGGCCTAGAACTCAGGCTGTCTTGTGCTAGGTCTTAGCTTTGCCTCAGATTTTTTGTATGACCTTGGAAAAGTCATTTCATATCCATGCATTGGCTTCCACATGGACGGATGTAAGAAGTTTTATTTTGTATAATCCTTCCCCTCTTTGGCACAGAAGATGCACAGTGCTTAAGAGAATGGGGCCTCACTCTAGGTTATCACCAATAGCCATTCCTGCTAAATAAACCCTGCTGTGCACCTTTCCCACAAGCACTGCCAAAAAGCCAACACAAAACCTAGTGAGCCATAACTGGAGCCTTCTGGAGGGAGAGACAAGGGTGATTTTAGGACCCAGTTTCAAAGGGTGTTTCTCTTATAAAAGAGCTCCATACTGAGTATTAGATGACCTACTCAAGAGATCCTCCCACAGATCACTGCTACAATCACTTAAAAAACAGTGTCTAAAGTAGTAAAATAGCCAAATGCTGCTGAAGTTGGAACTCAGTGCCCAATTCCCTTCCTGCTGCTCTGAAAGGCTGGGGTGGAAGAACAGCTGATAACTTTTGGAGCTTCCATTATCCCTGCTCTCCATTACCCCTTTTTTGTGTATACTGGGCCCTTGTCAGTGATATCCATTTAACTGCACTCTCCTCAGCAAAGGCCAATAGATGCACCTAAAATAAATTGCTCTACTAATCAGCACAAGCTGAAGTTAAAGGGCTGAGTGGCTCTGTGAATATCAAGAGTGGCATTCCATCTGAGGGATGCCATCTGTGGCTTAGGCTCAACCAGAGTGCCTATGTTTAATTAATGTGGCTGTAATTTGCTCAGATCTTAATAGATCATGGACAATTCCACTTAATCATAACACAAAATTTGGCATATTTGAGCCATCCCACGTGATATTCTGTGGGCTAAGAGCTGATCTGATGCAGAGTTTGAACTAACTCTTACCCTCCATAGAAGTTTGGGTCATTGCAGAGGTCAGGGATGTGTAAAGCAGCACAGGAAATCTCAGATTGCTGTTGCTTGTCCTGTACCTGACCTGTAAATAAAAAGAGGATTGATGTGTCTAACTTTGCCAGTGCCTTCACACTTAAAAAAGCAGAGGTCTCTCACTTGAAACATGAGAGCAAATCCTGAAAGTGAGGAAGAGCTGCCAAAGGCCAGGAGCAAAGAAAACTCAGGGATAAACTTATTCCTTCTGGAGTAGCAAGTACAAGGTGAGAGTGGTGCTTGCAACAGGGAAGAGGGGACCCCAGGTTGAGGGAGATGGATGTGACAGAACAGAGAATACAGAGAGGATCAAAAGCAGCATGAGAATATATGGGACACAGTGGGAAGGAAGGAAAGATATTCTTTCCCAGTACTTCTTTTTTCATCAGGCATTTTCCTATACCTAAAGTATTTTCTTGATTATGTGTGTGGTGAGACAGTGGAACAGGTTTCTCAGGAGAAGTTGTGTATGCCACATCCCTAGAAGTGTGAATTGTAGCAAATGGTTGCATTTCAGCCTCTTAATCAATAATGAAAAGATGCCTATTTATAGAGACACCGAAAGTTTGATTTCCTGAAAGAAGTTTAATGAAAGCTGGGGAAGTACAGCAGAAACAGGGTGGTCAGTTCAGAACAGTCTGTGGGTGCCTTTATTTTGTGGCATGAAACCCATGATGAGAAAAACAGAAATTACTGGTCAGCACTTAACCAATTTCTGACACAGAAAGGTCTCATGGAGGACTTTTGATTTCAGAGTCACCCAGCCCAGATTTCCCCAAGGAAAAACCCCAAAGCACCCTGGTTTGTGCACATCCTTCTCAAACAGGAGGGACTGCTGAAATGCATAACAGCCTCCAAATCCATAGGTATTACCTCTCCTCTGCTGACATATCAGAAACCCTAAAGAGCCAAAGTCAAGTATAAAGAAGAAATAAAGAAGCTGCCATTTCCCTCCAGAGGCTGCATCCAAAGCGGAGATTGTGACTGAATGCATCCTTCCAGAGGTCTACACCTGAACTATTGGGACATCTTCCCTCAGATTTTCCTTTAAAACAAATTCAGGAAAAAGCCCACCCCATCTCAAATTGCCAGAACACCTCTGCAGTAAGAATGCTTGAGAGAGAAATGCAACACCCAACTGAAAGCTGCCTTCAAAGACCTGAACATCTTCATGTGATGTAAAGATTTCTTTTCATCCAGCTGAAAAGACTGCAACATGAAGAGAGCTAGTGATACATAAGCTCTGACAGAAAATAAGCACTGAATAGTCCTTTGCTGCTGCTGTTTTACACAAATAACACCTACCAGCAACACAGGAGATCTGCCATCACTTGAAGTCCAAATTCTTTGCTGGAGTGCTATTTCTGAGGTGTTTTCTCAAGTGGCAGTGTCTGTGCCATTGGTGGGAAGTGATGCAGCACAGCAGAGGAGGAGAGTCACTGCAAGCTGTGCCATCTGCTGACCGTGGCACCCTCAGTATCACAGGCTCATCAGCTCTGTGTCGCCAAAGGCAGAGCACACACAACTCAGGCTTGTAAGCAGCTCTGGAGGGCAAGGAGACACTCAGAAATACACCTCTAACTCCGCCTTCCTCAGACAACATAAAATTAGTCTCTCTGGCACCTCTATCATGTGCCCACAGATCACCCTGAAGTATCAGTGCAAGTGTTTCCCAGCAGCAGTAAATCCATCAGTTCTGCCCTTGTCATGGCCGAGCTCCAGCCACTCCAGCTTGCTACGGCTGTTGGATTTGACACTTTCTCAGTGCTCTTTTTCACTGCCTTTTCTGGGATTTGAAGATGTTTCCCATTACTCTGAATGTGTGCCTTTCTAAATGGCAACAACACCCAGATACAGGAACAGTTTCATAACACTGCTGTTTGCAGATGTTTTTTCCAATTTGAGACACTCAAAGCCTCATTCTCACAAAGCAGTCCATGTGTGTGTCTCTACTGCACTGAGTGTAATGTGGGGCTTTATCTCCCTTGCTATAGCTGGCACTTTACACTGATGCCACTGATTTTCAGTTCCTAACATTTCTGGTTTCAGCAGGTGACAGCTTGTGCTTCACTAATGGTGCTTCACCAAACTACAACCAGGCCAGAAACTCATCCTGTAACCCCCTTTAGCAGATCATTTACAGGACTGCCATTGGTCCTCTCCACTCCACTGAATTACAGATAATTGAAATTAGTGGCAATATGCACTCACTGCAAACTGCTTAAATTTATGCCACAAAATTCTGGATCACTGTCAGAGCTAGTATGACTATTGGAAGTAGATGTGACAGGACTCATCTCAGAATTTGCTGATCTTCTAGGAGGACAGTGTTATGAATCCACAGCACGTTCAGCTTAGTGCCTCACTTTTTGTGGGGTATCACTCTGAACATCCCTTTACTTTCTCAGTCTCCTTTCCTATAGATTTCTGAATTTCTGTGTGCTTTACGTATTTTATTTTAGGCTTGATAACTCCCTTTGCTTGTCAAATGCCAGTTTTCACTGTTTAATGTTTCTTGGTTTATTTTGGCCCCATGTCTCAGTCATAAATACAGTGAGTATCTCACAGACCTAGTCCTTCTGCTTAAACAGTTAAGTCCCAGATCAGTATCAGATCAGCCATAAACTCCAGATCTCCAATTTCTGTGCTTCATTTTTGCCTTCCTGCGTTACAGGGAAAAGATAAAAAACAAACAAATAAACAAAACCCCTAAACCAACCAACCAAACAAAAAAAAAAAAAACCCCAACACAACTAGTGAAAACATCAAATGCTTGAGAAAAAGCTGTTGTCAAAATCAGGTCACCTTCTGCCACGTTCCTGTTTGCTGGCACTTGTACCTTGCAGATACAGAGTGAAATGTGGAGGGCTTTTATCCCCCAGATCACCTGCATAAAAATGTTTACATAAAAATGTAGCTCTAGCAAGACTTTTGGTTGGTTGGGTTTTTTGCTTAGTGTGATTTCTTGTTCCCTGGGTGGTTCCTTTTCCACTCCTGAACCCACTGAACCACCATTCTGAACATTGTTCAGAATCACTCTGAGCAGAGGTGTTTGAGGGCCATTCTATTTGAACAGTTTCATCTCGAAGATCAAATCCCTGTGGCTCTGACCCTTTTGTGTATCAACATACATATAGCATGTATCAACATGCTATAGAGATTAGCAGTTTAGACAAAAATGGATGGAAAAAAATATAACAGTAAACACTGATGAATATTAGGAGGGGGAATGGAAAAATGCAAGTGTTTAACAACAGAATTGTGATCTCCTGATGAAACAATCAGCAGAACAAAAAGCTTCTCTCCCAGCACAGAGAGGCAAATGGAGAGGGAAAGCCTTGGAGTGCCAGAGATAAGAAAATCACATCTGTTGGTCTCCCCTGATGGTGCTGACCACCAGCCCTTAACAATCCCTAGCAAAGCTGTGTACATGTCACAAACCCCTATCCATGCTTTACCAGCTGGAACAGGGGGCACCAAAGTTCAAAATGAGCCAATTTCATCCTGGAACATCAACACTAAATTGTTCATGTCCAGTCATTAAAAGGATTTCAGCCTACACAGATGGAGTTTAAAATTTAACCAACAGCCAATATAACACAATAGGGTCGCTGGAGTTTCTGCTCCTGGACACAAAGCCCTGGTGATGGCTGTGCCCATGCATGAATTTGCCATGATGGGAGGGGGGTTTCCCCCTCCCTCAGGCTCACCACTTGCTCTGAACCAAAGGTGGAGGGTGGGAGAAGGGAACTGCAGGGTACAAGTCAAAGGGGGAGCAGTGAATGACGTGTCTACAACGCCCATGTCACACTGCCTGAAAGGAGAGCATCCCAAAAGACAGGGGGCTCAGCGACACACGACAGGGGAGACAAACCTGCCAGCCTGGCAGTGCTCATGGGAATGAAAGGGACACCAGGGGTAGAGGAAAGGTTAAAAAAACATCAGACCGAGGGATGAGTTGGAAGGGATGCAGAGAGGGAAAGTACAGATGTAAAAGCAAAGCAGGACCCCAGATGATGTCTAATTTATAGCCAGACAGCACCACTCCCACCCCCTTAGCAGCTGGAGCATCGGTCAGCTGAACTCTAATGGAGTCAATTTGCTGCTGGAAATAATGACTAAATTACTCCCATTTGACCACTGAAGAGACTGAAGTCGAAGTAGATGAACATTGGGAGGTAACTGTTAGTGTCACAGAAACTGGGGGAAAAACAAAAACCCTCCAACAACATTTTTCGAAGTTAGAGAGTCATGGCATTACTTTATTATATGGCCAGGATGTACCATAGAAATCATCTCATGCACACATAGCCCAGGTGTGTAGAGATAATTATTCCACGTTGGTAGATTTTTCAGATCTTTTTAAAGTCAAAACTCACAGAAACTAATTGGGTCAGTGTTCTTTTGGTCCCGAGTTGGGCAGTTCTTAGTATGTGGTCTCCTATTGGATCCGTATTTCTTTGCTTCAGATGTTAATTACATCTTCATTCCTTGCCTTTCTTATGAGTCTTTTCTGGAGACATCTCCAACTCTGCCAGAGGCAGAGTCTGGGGTAGATGTTCCTAGATGGCTGCTGATGGCCCTTTATTTTTTGGGCTATTCCCAGTCTGTTGATATGTCGAGTTTATCATACCCCACCTGGTGGAACAATGCCCTGGAAAGAAAATTAAAATTCTTTTTCCAGGGGCAAAGGCAAACAAAACCCCTTGACTAAAGTTATAGAAACATTTTTAAACTTGTATGTTTTCCAACTCTAGGAGCAAGCTGATATGTTGTGAGGCTTTCTTTGCCTGCAAAGGGATCCCCCAGCACCCCTCAGCAGCACCAAACTTCCCTTACTGCAGAGCCCTTCTATCAAGCTAGAGTTTCTATCTCAGTTCCTGCCAAGCCCCAAGGAAGGACAGCTGGGCCAAAATGCCAGCTGTTAAATGAAAGTGTTTATTTGAGGAATAAACAAGGGACAAGCCTTGCAGCCGCAGCACGTCCAACCCTGCCCTGGCCCACCCCCTGTTGACAGTGAGGGGGAGAAGATCAGTCACTAAAGAGAAGGAAAAGGGCCATTTGCCATTTCTGCACAGGCAATGGCAGTCACAATCTTTGCTCTCACCCTTGCTGGCTGAAGCTGCTGAGGGTACAGCAGCTCCTGGGGAGTTTCTAGACCAGCGGCACAACACCCCTGTAAGAACCTGTGTGTCTGAAGATGTGTCTAATACAGCACTGCTGGAAGGTCTGAACAGTGTGGGAGAACCAGTTTGTTTCATGAGACCCCTACAAAATCCTGGTCCAGATAGATTCTGTTCAGCCATGTCACCTGGCTGCCTCTGCCCATTGCAGGGTGAAGGCAGGAGCCCAAAATGGAAACCAATGAAAAGTGCAGATGAATTCCCAAGTGCTCTAAAATAAGCAGAAGTTTTGCCAAGAGGCAGATCCAGAAAACCACTTAGGCACCAAAGCCCTCAGTACTTTTCTTGCAGGCTCTGACAGCAGGTGGGAGACATCTCCTGGCTCAGCCCCTCAGCACTCCCCAGAGGCTGACCTGCCTCAGGCCCCACAGCCTGCTCTCACCAAATGCTGGATTGCAACAGAGGCCAGACTTCTCTTATTTAGAAGCTGCAATACTTGGCTTTTAGAAACTTTTTTGGGTTTTTTTTTGGGGGGGGGGGGTGGGGGGGGTGGGTCTTCTTTGAATCTTCTCCCAAGAGCCATCAAGATGTTTACTTCCTCATCCTATATAGGCAATTACTCTGTTACTGTTCCCAGGATAAAACCAAGACCGAGGCCCTGGCTACACAAGCCTTGTGTGACAAGCCCTGGGGAGACCTGTCAAAGGAGAAATGAGTCTGAAAGAGATGGTTGCCCACCCCACACACCCCTCCCCACCTCACTTCAGTACCAGTTGATGATTCATATGCTGCCTGTCACTCAGTGGGAAAGATATCGCAACACTCCATCAGCATCACCTAGCCCTGATCCACACAGACATCCCTCAGAGAGGCAAGCTTCAGAGTTAAAAGCAGCAGCAGTCACAAGGGAGGAAGCCAAGATATTCCACAGTGAGCCTGCACCACCTGAGGATGTCTGAATATACTCCTGTGGTTATACAGCAGTTCAATAACAGGTCCCAGTCTGTGACTCCACTTGTCTCCCTTGTTCCTGTCACCTCTTCCACTCCATCCTCCCCATGCAACTGTCTGAGTGAAGGATCCCTGCAACCCCCCTGTCAGTGAAAAATTTCAGTACTTTGTCATCAAGAGTGAGTGTTCATTTTATTTCTTACAGGAGCTCAGTAGCCCTAGGCCTCCCTAGTGATTTGGCAGGTTTGAACTATTTTTAAAGGAGTCAAAAGAGAGGTTCAGCAATTCCCCACTCCTGAAGATGATGAGGAGCAAATCCTGGCACCTTGCAATAGGCAGGGATGAGCCAGTCAGGGCTGTACACTCAGAAATGGCACTGGGACAGACTGCATTCACTGGGTGTCTATCAGCTGCTTGGACCAGCTCCTTCAAATTAACAAAGCTTGGCCTTAAAAGAGAAGGGGATCTCTCAGCCTAGTACATGCTCTTAATGCAGTTGCATTTTCCAAGCACGCTTCAGCTGGCAGCTGAAATGCTCCCTCCTGGCTCCAAGCTGGCCGGTCACCCACCAGGAGCCAGGACCAGAGCAGCAGCAGGAGCCAGTGACCTCATCCCAGCACTGCCCTGCATTCCAGCTCCAGGGCTGGGTCATCAGGCTCAGAGGCTCAGCCCCAGGACCAGGGGGCACCACAGCTCAGAGGGGGCTTCTCAGCCCCAGCATTCAGAGCTGTGTCGTCATCCTTTGGCACGGGCCTGATGTGTGAGTCATGCCTTTAAACAGATTAGGGATACAGATAAGGTGCTCTGCACATTATTCATGGCAGAGCTGCAGGTAGTGGATGAGAAGAGCTGTTTTTGGTCATCTTCCTAACTGGAATGATCTTTCCCTGCTCATGGCTCAGCCTCCTGCCCTGCAGCATTAGTATGCATGTCCCAGTGACTCCCAGGGTGAGTCACCAAGTGTAACACATCACAGTGCAACCAAAGCTTTAATAAACAGAGCTCTGGTTTTTTTAACTTTATTTCCATAATAAAAGCCTTCTGTTATTATCTGTGCACGTACTTGTCAAATCAGAATATTCACAGGGATATTTTTAATTCCCAATCACTCAATAACTTATAAGGAATGCAGAGCAGACACAAAAGCCAGGACACCTGGGGTCCTGTGTCTTGGAGCAGTAACTCCAAGTGAATGTACTGCATATCTGCCCAGGAAGATTTTCTAGCCTGCTTCAGATTTAATCCCTGCTGATATTAAACCCCCCTAGCCCTGGGCAGCTCTGCACTTGCACTGCATGAGGGTCAGTGGTACTTGGCACCTAATTTGCCAGCCAGGGTAACTGGCATTTCCCGAGTCAGATCAGACCCAAAGAAGGAGGAACAGCATCACCTCAAAATGAAAAGAATTCCAGCTGAGCTTTGTAGGAAAGGTGCCTTGAAGACATCTGCTTGTATTCCCCAAGGGCTGTGCCACCTTTCTCACTGAGCAACACCCACAGCATCCCAGACTTCACACCCTGCTGCTGATCTAGGTGCTGTGACACTGCTTCTAGTTGGAGTCCAGGGTAACAGCCCCTAAAGCAGTGACTTTCTTCAGTCTCCTCACGTCTCCAGCTGTTCATTCAATGTGGCCTGGCTCACCTTGGCATGGAGACAGACAAAAATCAATACTTGACCCATCTTTTGGTGACATCTGTGACATATTTCTCTTCAAGACTTCTATCATATTTGTTTACCTCCAATGAGCTAATGTTTTCTAGATTTTCTAATCAATATTAGCCAGGACTTGAAAAAGGTGCTGAGCAAGATTATTCAAAAATGATCCAAATGAATCAATGAAGAAAGCTAGACTACAAAGTTATTAGTGTCATTGTATTGGAGAGACAGTGGGGGATGCTGGGCCAGGCTGGGGTTTTGGGAGTTTGTTGTGTGACTGTGCAACAAATGTCCTTGGGGCTGGGCTTTAGTGATATCTCCATAAATTCCTAATGCCCACAGTCATGGAATAGATAAGGTAGGCAGTGGAGATCCAGAAGACAATACTCACTTTTAGAGCTGATTTGAAAATTTGTTTTAGGAAGTGCTGGAAGAATGAAGGGGTGAAGGGACTAGAGGGGCTGATGCTGTGATGTGTTCCAGAAACCCAGAGAGAGAGCAGAAATGAGGAAGAGAAATGAGGACAGGAGGACATGGACAATTCAGGGTGAAATCCAGTCTAGAGAGGGTCAGAGGGTCCAGAATGGAAGCAGGTCTCAAGGGGCATCTCCACCTGGTCCCTCAAATTAGACAATTAGATTAATTGCCTCCTGGCAACAAGCTGTTACAGGAGGCTGCAGCTGTGCCCTTCAAGCCTTGGCAGCCTGGTCCTGCCCCTGCTTTGGCCTTAGGAGAGGTGCAGGGTGCCCTTCAGGGAACAGCGTGGCGGCACAAGGCCAGTGGGGGGCTGACAGTGCCACCACACTGGAAAGTTCCAGGGCTCCTGCAGGTCCCACAGCTGCTGCAGGGCAGAGGGCAGAGGGTTTCTGCACTGCCAGGGAATGTAATTCCATGAGTCCACTCAAAGGGAGCAGGGGTACATTCAAACCATTTCACTACCTTTGAGAACTAAGGACTTTTGCATTGTTTTCAAGGAGAGTTCTTTCCACAGGGTGAAAGGGAACACCCTGAGGACAGAAGGAGCTGAAGACTGGTAAAGGCCTGCTCTAACCCAAGAAGCTGAGATGCAGGGATGCACAGAAAAGGCCCAGAGTGTGCTCTGACATCCTGGCACCATGAGGAGCCTGTCCTGCTGCCAGCTGCCGAGCAGGCTGCCACCAACAATTCCCGTGCCAGCTCTCTTCCCTGGCCCCTTCTATCCTCTGCTCCCAGCCCTACTCTTTCTGCCATAATCCCACATAGGAGCCCAACTTTGAAACTCTGCCTTTGAGCTGATTTCTTTTTCCCCTCCGCAGTCAAAATTGCTGCAGCTTAACCTCAAGGGGGTAAATCTCCCGAAGAAGCACAGAGACACTGCTCTGCACAGCGCCTGCTAAAACCCAGCCTGACTCACCCCACAGCATCCCTGGCACTGCACAGGAGCACACATCCCTCAGATGTCTCACCCTACGTGTCACAGCCATTTCCTTCTGTCTCCTTCCATCAAGCAGAGGCAAGTTCTGTCCCTGTGACTCACTAAGGACTTTGTTGAATTATGTTTTCTGCCCAAGGGGACTGGTTTTCTGCCTTGACTTAGAAATTGCCAGAGGTAGGACCCCTGGTGATGTGACCCAAAGCTCCCTCTACTCTGGATGTACTCTTCCTTCTCCCTTGCAAAAGGTGAGCAGCAAGGATATCACACTCTGTTTGGATGATGAAGGCCTCTGGCAACAGCATATAATCCTTTCAGGCATCCTAAATCTGGGGAGCTAAAACTACATGAGGAACTGAGTGTTTCAGGCTCAGGCCTCGCTCTCCAGCAAATCCCGGTACAAGTTCTGCTAAGTCCAGGCTTTGGGAAGCGATTTAGGAATGAGCTGCCCCTCGTGGGCACATGCAGGGAGAGGCTGGGTAGATCAGGACATGAATTCAGAGACCAGGTAACTATAGGGACTGCCTGTAGGGAGCAGCCCCTGGAGCAATCGGTTCCTGAACAATACTGGGATTTACATTCGAAGAGAAATAGCTGATTGCCTCTGAGGGACTTTTTGACATTCATGGCGTGCTGGCAATCAAGAGATCAGGATGTGAGAGCAAACAATGGCACTGGTTTGTTGGACAGTGCAGATAAAACCTCTGGGAGTAGGGTTAGTTGTGGAAAATGCTGTTGCTTCTTAGGAAAGAAAGGGAGTGGAGGACTTGGCTTCTCCTTTGGCAAGACATCTATAAAAGGATGAAAATAGACCTTGACTATCCCCCCTGCCTTGGTCAAAGTCCTGCCCTGAGCAGGCTGACCCACAAGAAATAGCAATATCTATATTTCCTTCTGCTGTACCAATAGGAAAGTCCTTCACCTTTTTTGGATTCAGCTTGGGCATCTGCACAAGGCACTGTGACACACTGACAAGACATTCCCAGAGTCTTTTTATGTCCCTACTAATTACCTATATTTTTAATTGCAGAAGGGAAATTTTGAAAGCCACACAAAGAGCAGAATCTAAAAGGAGATTAGTTAGGTAAAATAAGAATGCCCTGAAAGTATACATTCAGGTAGCAGTAAAAAGACTTTTCTTGTCATAGCTTAGAGGCATACAATAAAAGTATATTTTCAGTGCCTGGGTGCCACAAATAACTGTACTACAATTAGATGTGTGTATTATAAAATTGTGTGGGCGTGGTAATTATCACCCTTTGCAGCAGAATATATTTATACAGATCCTAAATTACAGCAGAAAGAAACATCATTTGCAAAGGTTAAAAAAAAGAAAAAAACATGTTGGGGGGAGGATTAAACTTTCCACTTTATTTTTGGGAACTATTCTATGAAAAAATAGGATGCATCACATTTGTTGGTCTAGGAATGGGGAACTATGCAGCCAGAGGGAGAGGCAGCCTGTGTAGGTCTTTACTCATCACAGGAATGTGTAAATGTGTTTGTGTGTGCACACAACAGAAGGACCATTACAGGGCTGCTCTAGTGCTGCTTTCTGCCTAAAATTCTCCTTTGCAGCAAACTGTGCATGATGTAGCAATCCAGACCTCACTTTGGGTGCACAGCAGCTCATGCCTGCATACCCAGGATGAGAATCAGACCTCGTCTGTGCAGCATCATCATTGGTAAGACTGCACCTGCAAATGCTTCTTCAGCACATGGAAAAGTCATGGGTACAGCTCTGGAGAGCAGCTGGATCCTATACCCACAGGATATTTTCTCCAAGAATCTTCCTTTTTCAGTTCTAACCTTGCATTTGGTTTCCAAATGCAAAACATCCTTGATCTTATAATCTACTCACTATATAGCCTGAGATTAATTGTTTTCTTATGCTGTAGTTCATACAGCAGGTGCAGATGAATCCATCACAGCTTCCACCTTCGCCTCTACCGTGATTTTTTGGAAGATTCTTTTTATCCCAAAAGTGTTTCTATTACACGTGGATCCATCACTTTTATCTCATGTAAGACTGCTTAAGCACTTTCTCGAAACCTCTTAGCATCTGCCTAAAGCCACTACAACTCATTGCAATGAGATGGAGCTTGACTGGGAGCTTTTTATTATTTGGAATCCAATATTCCCAGCTTGCATATTATATTTGCAGAAGCCTTGTGAAGCTTTATAAAAATTCTGTCACATATATTCTATTTTGATAGGGCTATTTTCATTGTGTTTCCAACTCTATTATTTAAAAATTGTCTAGCCTGGTCTCCCAAATACCATTTTCAGGCAATTTCTTCTCCTAATTTGATGAGCATATCCTCTGTCTCTCTCTCACTTTTTACATAGCTCTGTTCAAATTTTCTAAGAGGTCAACTTAGAGGGCAGAACATGTTCTTTATAACTGGTGTATTCTGGGTTTTCTTGGCTGTTTAAACTAAATCAATATATTATCCTTCAGTGATGTTGTATTGACTCTCCATCTGTTGAAGGCTGTAGTCTTATTTGGTCACAGTATTGTTTGTGTGAGCTGGGGGCCAGAGGTCAGCAAGGTCATGACTTCACCACAATAGCAAGGTCTTCGTGTGCCTCATTTCCTCCCTCACCCATCAGCTTTTCAGAGGCCTGGCAGCGCCGGGCTGATGAAACAGGGTTGGGCTGATGAAACAGAGTTGTCTGCAAATTCAGGATGGAGCAAGATGGATCATTGACTGCTCTTTGTGCTGATACCACACAGCAGGATGATGGAAGTTTTTTCAGGCATCCTTGAACTGATTCCCAAAGTTACTACCCTCTGCTGCTACAAGTGCTCCCTCTCAAGGAGCGCTTTTATGCGGTACCCCAGCAATGCACTGCAGCAAAAGGACCAGGAGCAGGGAACCTATGACAGCCCCACCATCAGCAGAAGGCAGTGCTGCACCAGTGCCTCTCCCAAAGGCCAGGAGGAGGTTGACACGGCACGCAGGGGTGCTTGTGCTCTCAGCCTCCCTCAGGCTACAGCCCTGTGTGACACTTGGGACACACCTGGCTGAGGAGGTTTCAGGTGAGGTGTGTGGCTGCAGGTACCATCTAGAACAGTGAATCAGTGTTTCCAGACACATTTCTGACCAGAAATTTGTTAAGGCAGCTTTTCCAGCTTGCATAGGAAAGATTTTCCTGCCTACCCTCAGTGAACACCTGGTTTCTTACAGTGACACTGATCAGGCTGGCAGGAGCACGATCAACACTGTCCACACGGCTCTGCTCAGATCCAGCAAGTCTGTGGACATTTTTTTTGTAAGATATGTATTGGAAGAAGCAGTAGTGCTGTGAAAAGAGTGTGAATGCTGAAGACACTAGGAAAGAAAAGAAACCAAACAGTACCATCAGCCCATTCAGTTTGCACAAGAGCAGCTATAACAATAGTCTGGGCCCACAAACTGGTGCTGCAGTGAAGCATCACTTCCAAATCAGAAAAGTTGCACTGTTGATCAGACTTGAAGGTTTTAGAATGAGCAGACAGATGAATATCCCAACATGGAAACACCAGGGACTCCTGAGACCAATGGAAAGGGCCATCACTAGAGTCAGGTTTTTGAGTTTGTTCACCAGCCATGACATATCCTTTTATATCAGTGTACAGGGAACCAGCAGACTGGCAGAAACAGATAAACAGAATTTCAAGTGGAAGCTGTTAATGGCACTGCCACTCATTAGAATTTTACAGTGAATGACATTTTTTCCCCCTAAAAACTTTTTTTTTAAAAAAAAAGTATTTTGGCAAAAAAAAATAGGAGCTGTAGATCCTGATAGGAACTCTAGTTCCTTTTTTTTCTGTTCATTTGTGTACTGTGCCAGATCCTCAGATGTGTTGTATTTCCCATAGAGCATCAAAGCTCTGCGAGAGGATATGTGAGAAGATTCAAGTGTTGAAAAGGAGGGGGAACATCTGAGAAGCACAAAAGGATAGATATTCAAGAAACACCTAAAACTCAAGCAAAGAACCACTGCCCTACTTTGGTTCCTTGACTGAGCAGTTTAATAAAGCCAACAATTTTCTTCAAAAATGTCTACCAAAAGCCACATCCCACAGGCTGCTCCCTCCTAGACACAGTCCTAAAAGGATCATCATTGATCTTTCAAGGATTTAAGGTCTTAAGTTCATCCAGTCTGCCCCACTGAGGACTCCAAAAGAAAGACCCACACCTGGCCAGAGTTAGCCTACAACTCCTTCTGGAGCTGCTTCTTCCTGACATGGACCAAAAGCATCAGAGCATCCATTCCAGCCACAGAAAGGAGCCAGGGGTGGGGCAGTACAGCACGCAGCACCCTGCTTATTGAGTCATCTGGGAACCATGGAATCACTAAGGTTGGAAAACACCTTTCATATCACCAAGTCCAGCAGTTGTGAAGCTGTGTGCCTCCCTACAGAGCAAAGGAGACTATTCCTGTGCTCACCATGCCAGAGCCCTCCTGGGACACGAGCCCCCCAGTCCCCTGCTCCACATCCAGTCTCGGGCAGCACAGTTGGGTCCTCAGCTCTGAGTTATTTCAGGGCCAATGAAGATAATTTCCTTTGTGATAATACAGATTTATAAGGTAGTCTTCTGGAATATATTTACCCTTTTCATCCAGCCAAAAAAACAAAAAAAAACCAAAAAAAAAACTTACACTATTAGTAATATGCTTTACAATTATTATTAGTAATATGCTTTACAATGCTTTTTGCCAACTATGGCAAAAAAAAAAAAAAAAAGAAAAGAAAAAAAAAGAAAAAAAACAACTTGAAAAGGTGTAGAAGTTTCATTTCAGAAGTTTTCCCTTTTCTGCTTGAACTTGAGGTTTTGATGAGAGGCATAAATTTCCCATTTTTAACTGAGAAAAGAACAACCACTTCAGAAGAGATCAAGAGCATTCAGCCAAAACCCTTGAGATTTTTCATTGAAGATTTCAGCACTCTTCATTTGGGGGCTCATTGTTTATATGTTGATGAAAAATCTGTGCAAGAATGCTTTCCCCTGTGGGTTTTGAAAATTAAAATTAGATGTTTAGAAGTTCCTGCTTTTTTTATTGCCTTTCTTTTTTTTCTCCTATGAGCCCTTCTCACCCAGGTTTACTATTTTTATATTGAGTCCCAGCTGCTAACTAAGCCTTGGCTTAGTGCTCTTACTGCAATGATAAGGCATTTCCATTTCTGATTTCTAGCATATGTTGCACTTAATATAACACTGCCCTTGTGCACCAGTTACTCTGGAATAATGGCTGTGCCAGCAATGGAACAGTGGTATAGTCCCTTGAGAACAGCCAGGGCATGAAACCTGTGCCAATATGCAGATGTCACACAGTTAATAGAACAATGATAGATCCCTGAACTATACAGAGAGGTATTTTTGTAACATATACAGAAATACATTTGATACTGCAATGAAAGCTTCTTTTTTTAGATTTCTCTTAAATGAACTTGGAAAAAAAATATCTGCAAAAGAGCCAAGAGATAATGATGAAAACCTGAAAAATTAATTCTGGGGATGAGGCATCCACAGCCTGAGCTGATTATTTTTTGTTTCTTAGGCCTGTAGCCTGGACTAGATGATTGCAAAGACCAAGCTCTTGTGCAGGATTTATCCTTTTCAAAAAGGAAGAGACTATACTGCAAAATCTGCCTTTTGCAAGGTGTTTTACAGCTTCTGCTTTAGGAAACCAGAGCAGAACCTCTGAAAAGAGAAAATAAGAAATGGATTTGAAACCACTATTGGACAGAATTAGCTATGATTATTTGCTGATGGCTTATACTTTTCATGATGCTGTGAGCAGTGTCACAGGAGGTTTCATAATGGGTGTGCTGTGCAAGATGCTGAGCTTCCTTCACTTCTGGGGGCAACAGGTGAGGCCACACCAGTCTCACCAGTGACCTGACTGGGCTCTGCACCAGTCAGGCCTCGTGACTCAGATGCATTTTTGCTTTATTCTAGGAAATATTTAGCTGAGCAAACATCTTCAGGGCCACAAGGTGAAGTTTTCAGCTGCAGCTGAAGTAGAACATCCTCCTTACCCTGGGACCCAGCCCAGGCAGCCTTTGGGAAGGTGCAAACTGGAATAATTCCAGTCTTCTGGGTGGTTTGGCTAAATCTGCACTCCAGACCTAGAAGGCAAAACCCACCTTAAAGCCCAGCTTTTGGCTGCTGTAGAAGCTTTTGAGAACCAGTGCTATCTCCCATCCACACACAGCAGCAGAAACAAACACAGGGAGCACTTGCAGGAGGAGCAGCTTTCCCTGCTGCAGGAGCAATTGTTTCTGCTTCCAACTAAGTCAGAAGTCAAAAAGAAATTCTATCCAGGAGATACACAGTGCATTACATAAGACTTCATAAAAAGTAAATTGTCATCAGATTTAACACTCTTAGAAAAAGACTCTTCTGTCTGTTGGCATAAAATAAGTACTAGCTCTTAAGAGGCTAGTGAGAATGAATGAAACAGTATATTTTGAGTTCCATGTCCTAAGGCTTTCTGTGCAGGGACCTGTCAAGCTTTTGGAGCAGAAATGTTTCAAAATACTTCTTAAAAAGTCATAAAATTGTATGAGATATAACTCAGATGCATCAGGTCTTGATCAATATTCTTTGTATGTGTAGTATTAAAACAAAACAATAAAATCAGATTTAATATTCCACAGTGAATTGTGATCACTGGATGTTTGTTTTCCTCTCCGGGCTGGAGAGAAAAAGCTAAAATATCAAAGTTCTTTTCAGAATTTAAGTTCTAAGATTATTTAAACTATGAAAGACCTTATTTTAAGGTTGTTAGAAACAGCTTGCTTCAATGATTCTTGATGCCTGCTACAAGTGGATGTTTGTGAGTTCATTGCTCTTATCCTTTTTGTGGGTTGGGCTTCATACCAAGCATCTGTCTCCTATGATGCCTCTATAAGAACAAAACCCAGTCAAAGCAGAAAGACCAGTAAAGGAACCAAATTCGTGCTGTGTGCAGTGATTTTAGGATGCAGACAGGCCCAATATAATAATGTTCAAAACAAGAAGCTTCAGTTCAGTTCAACAAATTAAGTATTTTTATTTGGATAAAAAAAAATACCACTTTAGGGTGGTTTTTTCCCTCTCATGGATTTTTTTTTTTCAGAAACTGTGTGTCCAACCAAAACCAAAATGTACAAGATTTCACCATTTGTTATGGACAGGAATATTGCATTTAATCTAAGGATCATTAAAAAACCCACCACTGTACAAACTGATAATCTCAATTCTTTGTCCTTTAAGATGATACTTTGCCGTAAATGACTCAAAAGCCTCAACAGGCAGGAAAGACAATGACTCTTGATTGGAAAGAGAAGGAAGCCAGTCAGAAAACTCAGATCCCAATTAGCCCTAGCTGTAAGCCAAGCAAACTCCCCAATTTAATGGTTCACAGGGGAACACATCCATACAGTAAAAGCTACCAACCAAATAAATTCCATTGCCTTCCCCCTGACTCCCCTACTCCCACAGGTCCTTCAGATAAAGTCTATTTCCCTCCTTAGCTGTTAAAAATATTTTAGTGCTATTCAAATATGGAAGGCAGAAAAGGAAATAAAAAAAAACAATAGAATTTGACACAAAAGCGCCCTTCTCATTAGGACTTTTTAAATAGCATTAGAGCTCATTGAATTTCATACACTAGTAACATTCTTACTCAATTCAAGGCAAACCAGTCAAATCTAAATCTATCAGATTTTACAAGCAAAGGAATATTGCCAAGTTCTAATATTTCTCCTGCATTCAATATCAGAATAGGGTATAGAGTTTCTTCCAAACTCCAGATTTCCGTTTTTAAAAATCCTTTTTAAATCTACTACTCCATGGTGTTAAAAAAAACCAAAAAACAACAACAAAAAAATCAACCAACAAAAAAAACCACCCCACACAACAACACAAAACCAGAGTTAAAAAGGAAGTTAAATCTTGAGGGCAATGTCTATGCAGGATTCTCAGATAAACAGTGTTTTGGGAGTGAAGCTGGCTTTAGCACAGCAATCAGCCAGGATTTGAGATTAAAAAGTAGCTAAGACCCTACCAGACAAAGCCTTTGCGCAGCTAAAGCTGACTGTGACAATAACAAAGCCCCCAAAGACACACAGACATGTCTGAATCCTTGGCCAGTCAACACCAAGCTGCCTCTTCCACTGGGAAAAAGCAGCCAGAGAACCTGGTGCCACTGAAATCAGTGAGACCAGGCTTGAAGCCCAACACGAGATGCTGGTCCCTCCAGTGCTGCTGGGTTTCCTCCCTCCTGCACAAGCACTTAAGGCTCACACAGATAACTGCAGGGATCTGCAGTCTCAGCCACCTCCACACAGCCTTGCTAGAGGTGCCAGCCACTTGTAAAACCTTGGTAGAAGCTGCGTGAGGTGCTGTGGCTGCAGGAACAGCTGCCTGGGGGGTGTGTGTGCCTGTGTGTGTTTGTGTGTAATACATTTTCATTGAATGGCTGGCGAATAGAAGCAATAAGGAGGAATAAAGTCTGTAGTTAGAGCTCATTTTGTATGGTACAGGATGTCTTGGGGGGTTTTATGGGTTTAATATATTTGCTGCTCCTGCTGGATCTCAGCACAGACCTCCAGATGATAATATCTATTTGAGATGCAGGTTGCACTACAACTCATTTATAATGAATATAACAACTTGTGAAGTGGATTTAGAAGTCATTGAGTTATAGATTATTTGGGTAAACGGGGCACAAGCACTGCAGCAAGAAACCCATTTAAATATTAAGGAAAGCTATAAACTGAGAAAAGAACCGATGACAGGGTAATATCATGTCAGAACATGCCCTCCAGAGAGGGACCTCTACTGTGTATTGATCTGAAAGAGCTCCAGAAATCATTCTGCAAACCCATAAAGCTCAGCAGTAAATGCAGAAAGGTGAGCTGCAAAGGCCAGCAGAGAGAAGGGATACAAGAGCTGGACCAAAGTCTTCCAGCCTCATCTCATGAGTAGTTTCTCTCCCCTGGCCTGTAGCACACTTACCAACCCAGTGTTAATCACTGACCCTTGGACTGAAAAGCCATTTCTGGGAGGATTTCAGCCCTCTGTGTACAAATTCTGTTACTGTTCACGGGCACCTTATTAAAATTACTGATAACGAGTCATCCAAATGTTCCTATGTCATAAGCAACAAATAGGATTTTCAGACTGCCCTGGTGCTCTGCTTAGTTCAGGAAATTTTCATTTAAGTTTCAGAGACCCTCTTGAACCCAGCGCTGTTCCTCCCTGCTGCATCATACACATAGCACATCCAGGTGAGGTTGTGTGATTCAGCAGGAAGGGCTCAGCAAGAGAGGTGAACACCAGCCAATTCAAGGACACAGCTCCTGAAAAACGAGAGGTTCCTGTTTGGCATGCAATTTGCAATACAAAAGCACTGTTACAGTCACTTGTTTGTCCTCTTCCCTCCCTCCTGCCCTTGTTTAGAGAATGCTTTTCCCATTTTTTGCCGCATCAGGGAAAACACTGCATCTGGCTGATGGGCCAGAAGCACCCAACACCACTTACACGAGGCTGGCAGTCGCTTTTAGCACGAAAACTGAAGCACCCTCCTTGAATGATGGAGCACTCTATGCAACTTAAAAAATGCTGAGGAGCAAAATTCAGGGAGAAGTGCGGGGAAACTGTGAAGGTGTGAACTGTTGTTCAGTGAGCACAAAGAGAAATACGGTCCCAGTGAGTTGGGAATTGGGAGAACGAATGAAGTCAGTCCCACCGTTACACCCAGTCTTATCCAATTTATAGCAGGACATTAGAGCCGGTAATAACAATCTAATGAGAGGGCATAGCTGGCACTCCTAAAACCCTCAGCTCTGAAGGTCACTCATTTTATCATCGAGACAACGTTTAAAAACCCTGTTGGCGTGAAGCATCAACGGGAGGTGATCAAGGCTTTTAATCTAAAGCCTTTTATCCACAGCAGACTGCGGTGGCACATCATGCACCTGAAGACTGGGACGCATCACTGAGCACACACGGCATGGTCCTGGCCCCCAAATCAAATTTTCCAGACATCCAGGAAGGGGCTGCACAGCACATCACATCACTCCTTGTGGGCTGCCATCCACGGTGGTGGCCGGCGGAGCGGCGCAAAGGCAAATTGCTGCACACAGAATTCCGCACAGAATTCCATCCAGAATTCCGTCCTGAGCGTCTGCCGCTCCACCACCGGGTCAGGCTGCGCTGGAGGCACCACGCCAAAGGGGGTGGCTTTTATCAGGGCCAGACCTCTCCTACAGCAATTAGTGGCAAAGCCTAATAACAGGATTAATTAGGATATTGCCAGAAGAGACTAATTGTCTACTGCAAAACTGGCTCTTTAACCCGCTTCTTGGCTGAGAAGCTTCTCAGTGACCTGTGTGAGAGCTCTGCAAGCCAAATGCAGGCAAAAATGGAAAGAAGCTGAGAAGGGAAAAGCATGGTAAAGGGCTGTGAAGGGAGAGAGGGAAAAGCTCTCTATTCATAGGGCTTTTTTATAAAGAATGTGGGCAATGTCCCACTGAACATTGCTGATTAAAGACTTACCAGCATCAATGGGTGACAGAGTTCCTTCTCTGATAATATTTCACAGATATCCTAATGGATGTCAGTGAGAAATTTCTTTTTAATCCTCACTGAAGAACAACAAAACAGGACCCCTATGTTTTCCTCAGCTGCTACTAATTTCTTTCTTTTCAGTCTTTTCAAATTGCCAAAATTAGAATCCTGTTAATTACAACTAATCTAATGGCTTGCATTCCATGTTTTACCTTTACAGCCACCTTATCAGGAGACACATTACTACTTTATTTAAAAATAAATAAATAAATAGATAAATAAATAAATAAATAAATAAAGCATTGCTTTCTGCAGGACTTTTTGCATGTAAAGATGCACAGATGTATATTCACCAACCAAACTCGTGTCACTCTTGCATGTTATAAAAATCTAGGGATTGTGAATCATATTGCACTTTAGAAATAAGAATTACTGGAGATTCCTTTTCCCCGAGATAATAAGAATGTGGTATTCAGTTAGAGTTACATCCTGAAAATCTGGTCCTTAGTATTTTGCTGTTGCCCTGGAGTTGTGAATTAGAGATGTCCTGAGAAAGTAAAACAATTCCACAGTACATCCATCTCAGTCCTGCCTTGGTTTGCATGGGAAAAACACACTCCAGTTCCGTACAGATCTGTGAAGGTTTTCAGAAACATTCCTCATCCTAAGATGTGGCAAGAGGCCAGCACTTCAAACATTTTTGGTTACAGTGAAATCCCCCAGGACCACAATTTGGAAACATCAAAGCTCAACATGCTGCCCAGCATTCTCCAGCTGCTAGTCTGGCACCCAACAATAAAACTGTAGCTGCTGTGGATTAAAACTGGCATGGTTCCTCTCTCACCTATTCCATGAAAACAGTTCAAAATCAATTGTTGCTGCTTCTTCAAAGGCCTGTATCTCTGAAAAGCAAATTGTAATCCACAAGTGTGAATCAATGTGTTTGAATTTTGGTGACTCTGCCTTGTAGGGTGCTTACTCCCACCTGGGATTCCCAGCCCAGCAGCAGATAGGAAGCCAGACAGGTGATCTGTCAAGAAGCTATCACGAGTTCCTTAGATGAGTCTAGCCATGAGAAAGACCTTCAAGAAAAGTCCAGGCCCTTGAGGAGGTACGATTAGTCACCAACAGCTCACTCCCATCCGTGTCTCACCCACACCAAGCGACTGCAGTAAATCCACCAGCGGGAATTGCACGCTATCCAGTTTCCTGGTATTGCGCCACTGCAAAGAGCTCAGGTCACACTAATTGCTACTTAATGTTCACTGCCCACAGCTTTTAGCAGCAGGAATTGTCTTACCAGGTACCTCCAGCTTCCCTGGAGTGAAAACCAGTGCTAGCACCAGTCAGCTGTGACATGGAAGAAGTTCTAATCCAGGACAAGACAATCCAGGCAGAAAGGGGAAGAAGACAAGGAGAAAACAAGTGGACAGTAGTGGAAACTGGTAAGAAGACAAGGAGAAAACAAGTGGACAGTAGTGGAAACTGGTAAGAGCTCAGTGTGAGCAGGAAACATCTGGAATAGTCATGAGAACATTCTTTCAAATGGCTGTTGAGTTGTCATTCCCTCCTAAGGGACCCATGATAAAGGAACTGTGTGTAAGGGCAGCACTCACCCTGGTTCCACCATGCAGAATCAGCTTTTAGGAGAAATTCTCTTTCAGATTTGGCAGAGAGAATTTGCCAGTCTCCCTGTCCAAGCCTGACACTAGGACCTGATTCCCTGGCTCACAGGAAGGCTGCTGAATAAACAGGGAATTCTTGCTCCATCACCTGAGCAATGAGGCTTCCCAGCAGGCTGAGAAATTGTTCTTAATCCTGACATACCAAACCAATTGCTAACCATTGACATGAAAGTTTTGTTAACACTGCACATTTGGGATGCTGGATAATCACACATTCTTTCTCCCTTTTATTCCTTCTTTTCCTTATCCATGTCAATATTTCATTGAGTTAAAATAGTTACTCTATTCTCCTTCACGTTTTCCCCACTTCCACCAGTATGATTTTACTAAAATTACTTAATTGTTTATTCCAGTAAAATTTCCCCCCCCTCTGAAGCCAAACAAGAAGGAGAAAAGTTTAATTTAGAAAGATTTGAAATTCCTGAAATGCATGACAGCTGAGCAAAGACTGGCATGTTAAATCATTCAACTTCACAAACACTCTACTCTCATTTAGGCTTGACAGATGTAAATGCCAGCCAGGTACTACCTGCTAGTAATGCTATCTTAAATTAAGCAAATACATAACACAAAACCCTTTACATGTATGTTAGCCATCTGCAGAAGAGTGGCTCTCTAGCTGCTTTTTCTCCCCAATTTTTCATTTATGTCATGTGCAGTGGTGGGAGGACAGGCTTTACACTTTCTTCAGGTTAAATAACTAAGAGATCATCAAATGCTCCTAAATCATGTCACAAGTTCTGCCAGTGTCCTGTCCTGAATAACATATATTTTTTTTTTATGCAACCATGAATCAAAAATACTGACTAGGCCTGCAGTAACTGCAGTGATGAGACAGCAGGAGAAGGGCAATCTATAAGAAAGCCAGTCTTTGCAAATGTGCACAGTACAAAAATGTCTACCAGACAAAATAAGAAACTGAAGGATTTTATCCATTTAGAAACCAGGCGAAAAAACACATTCAATGCCAGATTGAAATTCAGACTGAACAGGAGGTTCCAAACCAATTGCCAGGTCCACCAAGAAGCAACACCTTCTGTTCCACATAGCAGACTCTTGGTTATATTGGCAGGTGCAGAGAGATCTGCTTTGGGCATGGCACTGAGGTCATGGCTCCAGCTCACTGAAGGTCACTCTGAACACAATATACCCCAGAGACTTGGCTTATCTCAGCTGAAAATTGCAGGGGGTGGAAGGATGGGATGGTGATAGGCTTGAAATAAAAAGATCCCCATGTTTGAGGTTTTTCACTGAAATAAGATTTTCTATCAGGAGAATTGCCAGCTGCAGTCTGAGACCCAGAGGCTGGCCCTTGCTCACAAGGGCCACTCAAACAAGAGGCTTACAAACCATGATATTTTCTTGTTCAGTGTGTGAATGCCAAGCAAATACTCAGTCAAAATTTGTTGTTTTAGAGGTGGGAAATTGGATGATTGCAGTGCTCACCTCCTTGTGGATGATGCCTTGGAGGCAGGAGGAGGGAATAGGAACTTGTGAATAATGTCTTGCACTGGGAGGAGGGAACAGAGCCTCTTCCCATTTTTATATTGTCCAGACAAATGAACAATCAAAAATGCAGGGACAGGAGATTCAACAGTGAAAAAAGTAGGTAGCACTTTCCTGTTTGACAGTCCCCATGCCAAAGGAGGAAATCTTGGACATCCACTCCAAGGGCCCCAGGATTTATCAGGATCTGAGCCCTTCTGTGCCAGGCACTGTGCAGGTTACAAAAGCATGAATAAAACCAGCCCATACCCCAAAACACTTGCAGAGTGTTTAAGATGCTGTCATTAAGTAGCAAGAAGGGGAAAGGCAAGCATGGGTCAGTATCTTGGGTTTGCTCTCTGGAGAGAGACAGCCCCACCCAGTCACCCTCACACCAAAAACTTTATCTCCCACCTCTCTCCCTTCTTTAGCCCCATGTGCCAGTGAAACCAGTTGGCTTGTTAGAGGCTGATAGAGACCCTTTCCCCATCATGTCAGATCACTCAAAGTGCTCAGGAGGGAGAAAACACATCCCCAGGTCTGCACCCACTTTTCATTCTGATTCTCCCTGTACAACCTCCTCTGGAAAAAAAATCTTGGGATTTGGCATAGGTAAATACTTCCTAAAAAAAGTCATGGACCTCAGGATGTGTCCTAGGGATGGCAGAAACTTGTGGCATATACAAGTGGGCAGATCCAGGTCTCTGTCTTTAGCTCTATCTGCAGTGGTACAGTTTTAATAGAATTATTCAAGCTCCTTCTCAAGGCATACGCTGACAACAAGAGGTGAGTTCAACTCTTGTTAATTACATCACTCACTGGTGGAATGTCCCAATGCTTCAGATATCTTCCAAAAAAACTTTAAGAAGAAAACAAGGCACTTGCATTCTCCACTTTCTTAATTCAAATCAGTCACGTTTTTCTTGAGGTGGTTCAGCTCTGCTGCTCTGTGGGTAATGTTTACGTTTATGTCCCTTTTGTAAAGGGACATAAAGAGGCTTGATGTGTCCTGAGAACTGCAGGTAGTTACCACACTGCCAAGCACAGCCAAAAATCTTGGGGGCAGCCAGTAGGAGAACAGCAGGTTTATGCCTACAGCAAGCTGTGGCAGCTCCATCCCAGGAGCCTTAGAGATGCCAAGACTGAGCCAATATAAAAATCTGCTCAATAGAAATGTGTCTCAGAGCAGCAGCTCCAGTGCTGTGAGCTCCACAGGGGCAAGTAGGGCAGCAACCAGATCCAAAATCCCCTGCACAACCTATCCAAATGTCCTGCTGGGACAGGGCCTGAGGATGTGTAATCTCTGGTGAGCTGCTGAGAATCTTCTGTCTGTTTGGCCCCTTGTGAGACCTCCAGATACTCATCCCTGCCCAGAAGGATCTTGTATACTGGTAAGGTCAAGACTTGGGCAAGCAGGAGCAGGGGCACTCAGTATCTAGCAAAATTATGGCTGTAACAAGAGCAAATGTTATTGTGCTAGACACTGTACATAAACATCTTCAATAAAATGTTCTGAATATATAGGTTGTAAAACTCTATATAGGACATTAAATACATAGAATACCAAATTCTGCACTAGAGTTCCCCTTAGATTGCTGAAATGTGTCAGCTCCACTGTGTTTCAGACACACTCAGATGTGAGCTCAGGCTGGGATGTTTCCCTCCTACTCGGCAGTGTAGCCTATCCTCCGGGAAGAGTTCAGAGAGAGGTATTCCTCACTGCAGGGAAAACAGCAGTGCATTTTAAACCTACCTCTAAATAACCCTGACAGTCTCTCCAAAAAAAAAAAAAGATTTGGCTTTCCTTGTCAGCAACGTCTGCTGCACACCCAGATGCTTTCTGTGTCCACCCCAGCGGGCTCAGCCCAGCCCAAAATCTGTCAGGGTCTCTGACAGAAGCAAACACCAAAGAACAGCCCTTCACTTCTCCTGGAGATGCATGGAAAAATCCCTTCCTCTGCAATGCAAATTCCAGTTCTCTCCACACCTTTCACACGCCCTCCTCTCCACTGCTGTCCCTGAGCTCAGCTGCCACCAAGTCTGACTGATGAAAGGTGGCAGCTCTATTATATTAATTCCCCCCAGAAAACAGAAAAAAAGCCTCACGTGCTTTTCATATCAAGCACATAGTACATTTCTGAGTTTCTCTGCCTGCTCTGGCTTCTCTTCTGCACGAAACATGGCCATTGAGGGGAGTGCTCCCCAGACTGGGGGATGCTCTTGTCAAACAAATGGCAGATTCTCACTTATTGCTATTTTCATATTAGGCACGCATGCAAGATTAAGTATGCTCTTTGGCTGATCCAGTATGATAGCTGCCTGCAGCTGCTCCAGTCTGATGGACCCAAGCCTGTCTGGGTGGCCTGGAAGTGTGTTTGTAGAAAAAGGTGTAGTCTGTACCTTCATGCTCCAGTACATGAACTCAAACCAAAGGCGCAGTCTTAACGGAAAATTAACAAAAGCCATACCCCTAAATTTTCCCAAAGTAGGAATCTTTTATATACAAATTGTCATGCTGCATAAACTCAAGTTAAAACACCTTCTGTAATTGCATCTTCATTTTAATGACAGCCTGCTTTCATCCTCATAATCTGCTGCCCATCGTACCACTATGGATGGTTTTTACAGTTTAAACACCATCCTGATATCAGGTAATTGCACCAATCTGTGAAAAGATTCTCCACATGACAGTAATTCCCAACCAACACTGTCATTTGATCACCTGTATCCCTGGTCTTTTCCTTTAGCTCGCTTTTAGGAAGCCTGTGCTATGGTTTGTCCCAGTACAGTGCCCTGAGTGTTGGCAAAACCCCTCTGCCACAAGATTAACCACAAGGAAAGGATCTGCACCAAAGAACCCATCTTGCCTGATAAAAAAGGTTATTTACTGACAACATTCACAATTTTTTCAAGCCAAATTGCACTGAGGGAGACAATTATCTCTAGTTCCTTTAGGATTTAGTGCTTTCCCTGTACTACATTTGCTAAGCAAGGCAGCTCACTCACTCCCTCGACCTGGACTGGGTCTCTCTTGGAGGGCATCCTCAAGCTCAGAGCCATCTCTTCAGAATCTTCCCCAAGTTTCTGACCCAGCCTTCTGTCTCCAGAGCAAGCTCAGCCCCAGGAGAAGCACAGCAAATGTCCCCAGGACACCCAGCCCATGTCAGAAAACTGTCCCAGGCAGCCAGCTTTGTAACAAGCACAAATCAGTCAGAAAAGCTGAAAACACTTGACCGTTGTCTTCTCCAGCCGCGCTTAAAGGAAGGAGCAAAGCTCCCAGACTCTGGTCGCAGCCTCAGGACTCGGAGGCACAGCAGGTCCCAGACGAGCCCCAGAGAACACAAGGCAGCAGGATATGGAAACTTCCCTTGGCAGCCAGACATGCCTTTTACAAAAGCAGGGGAACTAACTGCATTTTGCCACTCCTCAGTTTTGGGCCAGTTCCCAAGGGCTCTTTGTGCCGCGCCGGGCGGAGGAAGCCGACCACCCCGAGGAACAAAGGGCTGGGGGACAGCCCCGGCTTCAGGCTGGTGCCGCTCTCCTTGGCAGCAGACTCTTCCCTGAAAATCCCAACCAAGCCTTTTCCTTTAAGATTTTGTCCAAAATCCTCTGCAGTTTAGGGGCTGCACGCCATTCAGTGGCCTTGGAGTCAGACCCTCCTTTGCATTACTCTACTGGTCACAGCAGTAGGGAATGGCTCCACAGCAATTCCTGGGAAACTGAGAGGAAAAGCAATGGGTGGCCAGACACACATCACCTCCTTCGCACAGTTTTCTGCTACAGGGTCCAGCCCTGCTGCTGGATGTAGGAGTCAGACTCTGACAGAAGTGGAGTATTTTGAAATCTAACAATGAAAGACTGTTCTTCTTGTTACAAAGTGATAAAGAGAGTGAGAGAGGGAAAGTCCCTTCTGCAGTAGCTCCTCAGGCACGAGAGAGAATATGAACAGGTTTTTGCAGGAGTAAAAGGGGAATTGGGGTCACCCCGTTACTCTTGTACAACAGCTGTGCATTTAAAGAGTGATTAAAGTGGATGCACATGCAGACATGTCCATTTATTCAGCACTGCTCCTTGGGGCACTGCAGCCTTAAACCCCACAGAGGGGCATCTCTCCCTCCCAGCATGGCCCCCAGATGGGCTGGTTTGGGGAGCTTCACAGGTCCCCAAGCACACAGGAAAGTAGAGCTCACCAAAGTGGGCAGTATGTGCCTCTCTCTCTCTGTCAGACTGTATCTCTAGTTTCCCCTCCCCAGCACAGCAACACCTCCCAGCCCACCCAAGTAGCCCTTTGACTGTGTCAATGAGACCAAAAACCTAGAAAAGGACAAGGGAAACTCATTAAGTTGTTTTTGCAGCAAGGGAAGACCCTCCCAAGTGACTTCACATCACCAAAATGGCCGCAGAACAGCCTTCACCCATTACCCATGTCTGCTGGCCTCAGAGGAGAGAGAAAATCTCAAAGCTTTTGGATGACAAACTGGAACATAACTGGAACATCTGCATCTAAGTCGAGCACAGGAGGCAGAGTGGGTGAGCAGAGGACACAGCAGCACTTGGGGACAAATGCTTTCTGCCATGGCTCCAGCACTGCTGTACCACACAGCCACTCCTATTCCCAGGCTCCTCCACCCCAGCTCGCTCTAGCAGGGATGTGTATTGCTGGAAGCTGGGAGTGACCTCAGCTGGGGTGGGTGCTCACATGAATTTACTGGTTCAGGAAACTCATCCGCCAGTGGGTTCACTGAGGAAGAAGCTACCACACACTCAGGTCATCCAAACTCCTTTGCCAGACCACTGCAGCACCATGTGTCCTACCAAACACAAATCTAAAAACCATGGAAAATAATTTATTGACTGCTACAAAAGTAGGAGGCAAGTAAAGTCACGCACTATGGTCAATGCACTTTGGGAGATTATTTCCCTGCTCCTGGGGAGGTGTGGTTGTGCTGGGGATGGGGATTTTCTCCCTGTCACACTCCTGTCCCAGGCCACACAGCCACACCAGGCAGTGATATTGAAGAGGTGAGACTTTGCAGCCCTCTCTGGGAAACCCCAATCTGATTTATTCAGTGCATCCTCTCTGTTTTCTATTTTAGGTCCCTGGCATTAGTCTGTATTAGGTGTAGCAGTTCAGCCGCTGACTTGGAAGAAGTGGGGAAGACCAGGATGGTGTTTTTTCCACAGCTGAGAGATCCCACATGCCTGAGGAATTTCCCTCTCTTGTTCTATTAGTAGCAGTAGGAGTGAGTGATGGGGGCAAAGCTGTTATCACATTACAGTCCAAAGTGCCTGTGCTGGGCTCCCAGCTCTCCCTCTGGATGAGAAGTGTAAACACCTCTCCCTCACAGCCCCGGCACTCGGACACTGCAGCTCCACCGTGGAGGTGGCCAAGGAGACACTGCAGCAGGGTTTGGGTTTCCTGCCAAGGGAGTGCAAGGACGATCCAGCACGCTGAAAAATGATCTGAGGGGCTGCGCTTCCAACTCCCCCTGCTCTGTCTCTATCAACTCATTCCTCATCCAGCTGCTATGAAAACACTCCTGGAGTGCGCAGAGGTTATGTACTATGGTTTGGCCATTTGCCAGTTCAGTGAGGCTTTTTCTTTTTTTAAATATTAAGGCCTTAAAACTCCTGCTAGAACTGGGTCCTACAGCACAAACCTTCATTGCTACAGCTTAGCTGCCAGAACATTGCATCAGCCATCACAATAGCCTGGCACCAACCAAAGCAATAAGGCATCTTCTCCTTGTGCTCAGCTCAGAGCACAGATGTCAGTCATTGATGGCTGGAGCTGCTTGGAGTTTTTGGGATGAGACTAAAGTTTTGTCAAAACATTCAAATTCTCTGGAACAGGAATTGTTTTATTCAAAGCCTCTTCAGTCTGATAAACGTTAGTTTGGTGCAAGGCAGAGGTTTCCAGTAGGTCAGCAATGAAACTGGGACCAGTTCAAAAGCAGGTGATGAAGGCAGGCAAAAGTGCAGGGCCCCAGACAGCTGTATAACGTCATTGCAATGTTGGCCACCATCCTGATAACAAAGCTGCTTTACTGAGCAGCTGCGTGGTCTTGGGACATCCACTTGCCAGAAAAATTGAAATATTTTACTAATGTTCATAGTGAGATCAAAAGCAGACATACAGAAACCAACATTCCTGGCCAAAGAGACAGCTTAGTTTCCAGACAACTGTCTTCACGATCTCAGATGCAACTCTCTGCCTCCAGTCTCTTTGCATTCCCTGCATCCTCACTCAGACATCTCACCTTCCTGAGGATTAATTTTCCTTTGGCTTCCATGCTACTCTTCTGTCCTGTTTCTATTCATCCCTCTCTCACAGTCTCTCTGAAGATCCTCCTCACCTCCCTTGTCTCCTGATGAGAGGACCCTGTTCTCAACACTGCCTTTTCCCATTGCTTCCAAGACCACTCCCATCCCAGACACAAGTTCAGCAATCCCATCCCATGCAGGTGGCTCCTGGTTCAGCCCTGACCCCAGACTGCTCAAACAAAGCCATGCACTGTCCTTCAGCTGCAAGCTTAGACCACATCACTGAGACAGACTCCAGCTGCCTCTTCTTTCCACATCAGAGCCAACAAGGTCACCCTTCCAGGGGCATTTCCAACTATAGCTTCACCCCAGGATCACACTGCCAAGCTGAACCTTCCAGGCTCAGTCCTAGTACCACTACCTAGGCCTAGCCTTTTCTGCCATTCTGAACAGACAAAAACCTGGGCAAATTCTCAGCTTCTCAGTTACTGCAGCATCACCTCTTCTGTCCCTCACAAATGCAATCCTCTCCCCTTCAGAGCCACTCTGAAGGCTGCTGCAGAGACCCACAGTTTGCATCTCTGTGCCCTCAGAAACTCACCCCAGAGCACCAACTCCAACAGAGTCCACTTTCTTTTCTTTTCCACCCACTTGCCCACTACCTAATAGCCCTGGGCCAAGAGACCCCCTCCTAAAAGCTGAGCCCAAGATACAATTTTCCACAGACACCCTTTCAGACAGGTACCTGATGCTTTACACATCTGAGCTGATCCTTCAAGTTCCTCTTTGCTACAACACCTCCAATCTGTATCTTTCAAAAGTTTTTGCTAGCTGGAATCATGGCACTGATCCTTTCTGCTGCCTCATCTGTCTGTCCCCACCCACTGTTGATAATCCTGTATTTAGACTGCAAACTCTGAATTGCACCTGACACCACCAAGTCCTGACTGAGTTAGGAAAAACAACTGATAATAATAACATCATACACATATCCTGACTACTGGACTTAATTCAGCACTTGAAAAAGCTTTCAGCGACCTTGTATTTTATCAGTTCCATTCACTAATGGAACTAAATTAAATAACTAAATAACTAAAGCACTTTATCCTGAACACACTGCTGTTCTCCACTGCTCTGGTCCCAGTGCAGCTTCCTGGAGCCCATCAGCAGTGGTATCACAGCAGAAACTGTGTCCATACCCACCTGCACTGCACTCAAACCATGGAGAGGCAAAGATCCTATATCCTGTTAGCAGGTCCCAAGTATCCAAGAAAGTTCCTGCTTGGGAAAGGTGTTATTGCCCTACAGCTAAAGTAACATTTTATGGGCTTTGATGGTGTTCTGGGCATGGAGTTTCATGAGTCACCACACTTGCAGCATTGTCATTCCTGGGCAGGAAATAACCTGGACACTGCTTTAGGCTGTGTGCAGAACACTGTTGCTCATGTTGATGATGCACAGCGTGTTAGTACCACAACACCAGGCACATTTTTCAATGCACAGAGCTGGACAGAGACCAAGCTCTAAAATTACTTTTTTAGGGTTGGCACTAGATCCAGTTTGGATCTTGCCAAGCTATCCAAGCTCAGGATTGGCCAGTAGCTCTCTCATTTTGGGCCCAGGAAGGCCAGAGGTAGCTGTTCATTCTGTTTTTGCATGTCCAACCCAGCTGCTTCCTGCTCCATACACTCCCCATCAGACATTGTCAGTTTGGTTTCTGTGGGACCCACAGTGGCAGGAATTGGTCTGGAGGATCACTGGGAGTGGCTGTAAGGGCTACACTGTGCCAAGATCCCTGCTCCTCATGGGAACAAACCAGCAGGCACTGCAGTGCAGAGCTGCACCAGGCAGAATATTTTTTCTACTGAGCAGGTCCTGGCCCTCAGCACGGCCCACCTATCCCACTTCCAGGACCAGGTTGATGCTGCTGAGCAGCCCTGTGACAAACAGCTGTGTCATCCTGCTCAAAGGCACCTGGTGAGCTCTGATTCAGACCAGTTTGTCTGATGCAGACGTGCTCTCAGCCAGCTACAGACATGATCCTGCCTGGAAGGGCTTTCAATGCCATCAGTCAGACAAGCAAATATGAATTTGGGTCACCTCTGCCTACAGCATTTTTTCCCCATCCCAAATGCCCTTCTTCTCCCCCTCTCTCATTCCCAAGGACTCTCCCTCCTTGTTTCTGCAGGACAGGGAGTGCTGGAGCTGCCAAGCTGGGTCCGTACCTTGGCTGCATCCTGACCTTGTGATGGAATGAAACTTGTTTGTCCAACTTCCTACAACACCCATGTTTCCATTCCCAAGCCATCCAGACACGGAAAATTGATTTACAAGTCCAAAAACCAAATTTTTTTCCTGTGCAGGGTTAGTTTGTCTCAACTCTAACAGAGGTGGTTGCTAGACCACAATAAAATGACAGTAAGAGCTGTGCCCTTAGAGCAGCCAGCAAACATTGCATGCAGCAAATCAACACATGCTTGTACCAGAAATAAATAAAAAAATACTGCCAAAAGACACATTAACCTGCTTCTAATTGGGAGAGCTGCAGAATGGAAAGAACTTGTGAGAAGCATTAAAGCAGGGAGAATGCCTTCTCCAGACACATTTTGGAAATAATTCTGCTAATAAGGAACCCATGTTATTGTACAAGATGCAAGTTTCTGTCATGTTATTTCCCAGCACCTGATGCACAGAACAGTAAAGGGCCTCCTGTATAAGCAACAACTCTGCCCAGACCATTTTTAGATCATGAAGTTGTCGCTGCTTCTGAGCCTGTGCTTCAAAGCAGCCAGGACAAACAAGGTTCACTCAAATGTATGTGAAGAGAAGGTAAACTGCCAAGGAAGCCAAAAAATAAAGTCCAGGGAAAGGAAAATATTTTACGAGTTTTCTTGTAAAAAGAAACTTGCGTGGATGGAAGAAACAATCTGGTATTTAGCTGAAAGACAGCACCAGATAAATGTAAGAGTCCCATTAAGACGTCACCCAAAGAAAAACTGGGCTGCAGAAGACTGATAAATCGTCTCAGAGAAATGAGCCAGGGTGCAAACAAACAGGCAGTGTCACTGGACATCAGCATTTGAGTGTGAAAAAAAAGGCCCTGCACTCCTCAGACTTCCAGAGAAGACCAGAGTGTGCGGCCAGCTCACAAGCAGAGGAGGTAACCATGACCAGACCCAGGGACACTAAGAGCAAGGCCCACATCCATGCAGCACACATGTATTTCCATATCTGAGGAAAACTCACTGTTGTAACCAATGAGAGCCAAAATCTGACAATGACAACCTGGTGGGTGTGTAAAGAGAGGTATCCTTTGGGTTTCACAGCAAACACACAAAGAAAACATTGCACAAGAGCCTTCATCCAGCTACTGCTTGGAAGCTGCCCACAGCTGACAATACAGCTTCACTACCACGACAGTCTGAGATGAGTATTTATAAAATATTGTCAACATGCATCAACAGTTGTTCAGATCCCCTGAGGTCTTCTACAAATACTTTAAGGCTGGGCAAAGTATGCAAGGTGGATCTCCAACATCCCACCTGCACACCAATACTCCATCTAATGCTTTTTGCCACATCCAGATAACATCTCTCCTTAATCAGGTTTTGCCAGTGTTTCCCCCTTTTTGCTGGAAAGGGGAGGAACTCTAGCCTGTCCCTGCTACTCTGAAGTTGACTTTCAGAAATACAATAGTTTTTCTCAGATGTCCTCAATGTATTGTACCAATTCACCTCCGCTGCCATAAACCGTGTGAATGGGCCTCGGTGTGTGGGAGACAGACGAATACAGAAGGAGCAATTCTCAGGCTATGAAAGGAAAAGGGTTGGAAAGCTCCCAAAAAAAGGTCTTGTGCAGGTCAGTACAGGAGGCTCAGCTCTGCTCCATTGAGGGAGGAAGCAGCTTCATGTTACTGGTAGGTGAGGTGTGTGAGAGAACAATAAAATGCTTCAGTTGTGGGACACTTCAGGTTACACTTGGAGGTTTCATGTCACACCTCAATTGGCACACGTCAGAAGTGACATTTGCAATGGCAGTAATGCCACTGAGCCACTGCAACCAAAGCTCAGGGTTTTATTACACAGAGTTTTATGAAGCTCTCGCTTACAGAGAGGCCCCTTTACGCCTGTCTGGCACTGGAGAATGGCCTTACAGTGGGTGCAAACAACCTCACATTCATCTTTGTGCCCTCCACACTGGCAGAGGGCTGCAAAGGGGCCCTGTAGCAAAAAGAAGACCTCAGTCCAACCTATTGTCTTAAGGAATTATATTGCCTAAATCACCAGAGTACATATTTTCTTCCATAAAATGCTAGGTTAAGAGGATGGTTTCACAAGAAACAAAACTTTAGTATGTATAAGCTGTAAGATGCTATGTCAGTTTTCTCACTGGATCGTCACAAAAATTTCCATCACATTATGCAGCTTTGCTTTGTCAGCATTTTTTTAACATTGCTGATGAAGCCATAGAGCACCTTCCAGATGTGCAGCTTGGTATTTCAGTTTAGGGGCATCAGTATAGCTGGCCTCTTCCAGCTGAACTTGTTTTTCTCCAAATTCAGAAAAATAAAATATATATACACATATATAAATAAATGCAGTTGTCTTCCCTGAGCTTAGGGCAGCTCAGACCTAGGTTATTGCTGAAAAAGTAGTCATATTCATTCACAGCCAATTTCTGCTTTCCCAGACACTTCAATGGGAACCCAGTCTTCCACCACCAGCTCCAAACTGCCCTTCCTTCCAGGCAGCACAGTCTATATGGGTAAGGCGTATTGCTGCAGGCAGAGAAAATGTGTTTAGTGCAGCTCCCCCTCCCTCCACGCACTCCTGCAGCCCCAGCAAAGCTGCTGCCAGACTCTGCCTTCAGATCCGTGAGGATAGCAGGGGCAGGACGGGGCGCCGAGCGTCTGGCTCGCAGACGCAGCCCCGAACGCCGCAGGTTTGCACCAACGCTCGGCAGCGTGTGGCCAGGAATTAGGTTAGCATTGATTGGGGCAGGCTGGTGGGAGCATCCTTTGCTTTGCCCATAGACAGGCTGGTCACATGAGGAACAGCTGGAGTGCACACAGAGCCTTCTTTAATTAAAGTGCTACTCGCCATTTCTCTGGCAGCGCTCCCAGAAAAGCAATAAAATGGCAGCAGAGAAAACAAATACTACATAACACACTTCCACTCTCCTTTATGTTCCCAAGTCCTCCCTTCTCCCCCAAGCCTAACCTCCTTACTTTCTTTTTCTTTGTTTTTTTTTTATTTTTAATTTTTATTTCAGTTAATAACCATTCCTCATTTGTGACAAGCTTGGAAAGGAAAAGGTCAAGAGGGAAGAAAAAAAGGGTCAGGAGAATTGAAGCAGCCATTCACTGCCGTTCATGATTAAACATGTGGAACAATGTACCTGCTTATTAGGACATCTCCCACTCGGAGAGAACATCTGCAGAGCGCACACACCTTTTCCGGAGCCGCAAACACACACCGGCACCTCACGGGAACATAACAGCATTCACGTGCCAGTCGTTATGGAAACATTTTCCTTTCCCCCCCTTTCTCCCTTGGATCTACTGCTTAAACACACTTGGGATTGTCAACACACCAGTAGCTGCTGTCTTATCCCAAATCAGCCAAAGTTTGTTGTGTTTCTCCAACCTCTGGCTGCCACCGCAGGACGCAAGGAGAGAGGAGCGGTGCCTGTCCTGCTGCACACGGGCATTTCACAGATGGAGCTGTTCCCAGCAAGAGACCTGTGCAAGGATAATAATAGCCACAATGCTATTTTTGTTGTTGCTGTTGTATTTTTAGGCTCTCTTCAGCAGGGAAAGAAAAACACAGGGACACACAGAACAAAAATGTGAAACCAAAGACAGGTACTCGTTGCTGCCGACAGAGGAAATGCATAATCGTCTTCTGAAGGGGAGCAAGGTTATCAGGGACAGAGGTGCTGAAACACAGAGTGTGCTTCACTCTGGGAAAGCACATTGGAGTTGAGAGAAATCAGGAGCTAACCCAGTTCCTGAAGTTTAACTGGAGTGCAGTGGGACATGGGGTGTGAGAGCCAATCCTCTCCAAATGCAAGGAGGGAAGCTGGACCGAAATGAAAAACCAGTCCCAAATCCTCAAACCCAAAGCCCACAATGGAGATGATCTGAAACAGAGAACATCAGAAATCTGGATTTGATGTTTTCAGCTTGAGCCCATCTCTGTGTCTGAGATTTACAGTTTGACATGTTTATATTGAAACAAGATGGCTATAAATACAGTATATTTTTCTCCCAGTAGATTCTAAGGAGAGGAATGTTTAAAGCACTCAGCAGGGGACTAGCACAGCTCCCAGTGAATTTAATTATAAACTCTCCCTGCTTTTGCTCCAACTAGTTTAGGCTGGGAGTAGTTAGACTGCTTTTGAAAATCCCGCTTTCTTTTTGAATAGCAGCAAATCATCTATATTTATATAGCTGGATGTGCATCCTAAGAACATACACAAGAACATATTTTTATTAGCACAGATCAGAAATTTTCCATGCAGAACTTTTTTAATTTAAGGGGTGAGGAGGAGAGGACAAAATTAATTCTGTGCAGAGGGGGAAAAAAATAGCAATTTTGACAAAGCAAATGGATATTATGAATAACCAAAGGAATTATTTCATTTTGTATCAGTTTGCCTGAAACATTTCCTCTCAGAACTGCTGGCATAGCCTCAGGTACTGTGGATGGACCTATTCTCTGCCATGGGTTGGGATTTCTGGCCAGACCACATGCCCAGTCATGATCAAGTCTCATTACTACTTTAAAAACAGCCTGGTATCATTTCTGAATAAAAGCAACACTGCTATTAACTTATTGGGTAACGCTGGCCCACTTAAGAGTTTTATCAGATCTGTCTGATGATCCATGGCAGGGACAAGAACCTCTTGCAAAATTTTATCTGTGGCCATGTAATCCTGTGTGATTATTTTTCTCATTATATGAGCAGAACTATTTTGTCTCATAAGCATTTCTGGCATTTCACTCTGCACAGAATGAGCCAGTTTTAAACATGGAAAAAAGTGGAAGGCAAAAAAGCTATTGTTGATGTACAGTCTTTAATTATAATACTTTACCTTCAGAGAAAACTATTTTTCATTAACTGAACGGGTAGTAGTATATGATGGTGATTAAGTTTAATGGAGGTAGGGAAGATAAAGTTACAACTGAGAATCCACTCTAAGTGCAAAGCCAGCTTCTGTTTGGAGAGGTGTTTGATGGAAAACTGCACTGCTTCTAACTAAATGAAGTTAAATAGGTGTAGCTTTGCATGTATTAAAATTAAGATTCCTTTAGGTATAAACTATGAGAGTTTCCACACAATTACCACTCTTGAGGAGCACAGAGAGCACACACCATAAAGCAAATGCCACTTTTTGGTTTAGTAAATGAGACCAAGCACATGCTTCTCCATTGGGAGAAGGAAATAGAGCCATCAATGAGCCAGGTTTAGCCAAAATAACTGAATAAACTTCAAAAACATTCACTCCAGTGATTTCTGCCTGTTCCAGCCTAAGGGAAATGTTTTTCTTCCTCACCCTGCTTTTCCTGACTTAGGCTGTCTCTCCTCCTGCCTCCTGTGGATCCTCCAGCCCCTAAGCCCTGGATGGAGACTCAGGGCTGTGTATGAGCGTGGCCTTTTCACCCCCCTCTGCTCCCTGCATTTAATCCAGAGGTTTATCCCAGAGAGGATAAGTGCAAGTGGGAATTTCTCCACTGAAGGGAGGCTCATTTGGAGTCAGCCCCCTCGGGCCAGGCAGTGACCTGTCCCCAATCCCTCAAGCACCATGAAACACAGAAAAAGGCTCTAACTTCTTCACTAACCATTATCAGCACAGGGAGCAGAATAATGGAGTAAAGAGGTGGGAAGATAATAAACAGACACCATCTCCTAGGGATGTCTTGACGAGACAAATATCAGACGCTGAACAAAATGCATCCCCTCTTAAGTGGCATTTCTATATTTAACACCATCTAAAATGTGATAATTTACACTGTCACAACATGTCTCTTAGAAACAGTCCCATTTTATTTGCAGTCAGCCAAAGTCTGGAACTTAAATTCCGACCTCCTTTCTAGTAGGAAAAAAAAAAAGAAGGAAAAGGGAAAAAAGGAATAAAAAATAAAAGGAAAAGCTAACATCTGGCAGAACTGGGTATTTATTAGACTTTATAAAACTCCACGCTTCTCTTGTACATAAGACAGGCACAAAAGGGGCCCCCAAAGTGTTATTTCCCCACCAGTGTGAAACAAGTGGCTTATTCAGTAAGTTTTCAAAGAACAGAGGCAAATGGATTATCTCAAGGAGAAGTTAAACACAGAGAAATGCACTGTAGCTCACTGTTGGGTTTAGCTGCCTGCTGGATGTGGAGGAAGGGGGGAAATCTATAAAATCTATCATCGTGGTGTCCAGCTGAGACTTTACACTTCTCAGGGAAATCTGAGCTGTGAAGCACCAACAGCTGCTTTTCTCCCAACTTGTGAAATCACCCACAGAACAAAAGTGTTTTCTTAAGAAATTCTGAAAACACGGCAAAAGAAGAGCTCACTAAATCCTCCGGCTCCTGAGGCTGGGTCAGGATGACAAGGTTTTTCCAGCCTAGCTGTGACTGTCAGGCGCAATGAGGTGTGATTTGTGACCAGTGTAGCTAGGCTGGTGAAAGCCCCAGTCCAGGGAGAATTACACAGGCTTTTGCTTGTTTTCCTTCATCCAGCCTCACCAAAACACAGGTTGCCCAAAGCCAAGTCCCTCTCTGGGGGTGCTTTACCAGTTCCCCACTCCCAGCTTTCCAAACAGGGGCAGATCCAACGCAGGATTGAAAGTCCTCTTCACTTTGCACCCTGGCACAGTGCTCCGGGGATCTGCTCCAATAGGTGTGCCCAGCACCTACATCACACACAAAACCAGCATTCTCTTAGGTTTGTGGGGTAAAAGAAGCACCTTTTACCTTAAAGGGTTCAGTTGCAAAGTCTAGGCAGTGAGAGCAATAACTTTCCTACCTAATTCAAAAGCAAAAAAACAAAAAAAACAAACTGTTCTAAATTTGGGGTTGTAAGTTGTTTTCTTTTGTCTTGCTGAGACTGAGATGTTCCTGGTCTCTTTGGGGTGAAGGATACAAGGGAAGGCTAAGGATGATGGATAAAAGTAAAGGATACAAGGGGTTTATGAGCAGTCCCACAGGGAGATCAATGCAGTACTTGGTCCTAAAGCTGTTTGCAGGGCACAAAAGTAAGAGAGTGGTACCAGAGCAAGGCAGAGCTGCTGGACAGTGGGGGACAAAGTCCAGCCTGACCATGACACAAGTTCCCCCAACCCTGGGGTCAGCACATGGAGCTTAGCTGAGCCCTTTCCTGGTGGAACCCAGCAAATCTGTGCAGTCTGGGCTAATTAGTTTTTCTTTACACCAGAGAAATTCTGGCTGCCATTTTCCAAAACAAGCAGGTCCTTAACACCAGTAAAATAAGTTTGAGGGTTTCTGCTTGGCACAGCAGTGCAACAGGCTGGGGGAGGTAGACCTGATATGTGAAAAAGCAATTTCTTTTGAGTATATGGGAAAGCTGCTAAAAGATCCTGCTTCAGCCAACCTGAAACAGTTTGGGTTGCACTTGCTGAGTACTCTTAAATGTATAAATAGTTTCAGGGCATTTGGCACCTTTCACAGATTGAGAGACACAGCTGATGTCTCTTCTGCTGCAGCATCTCAGGCATTAATTTCAGTTCAAATCACATCCCTGTTGAATTCAAAGTCTTTCTCCTCCAAAAATAGCCTGACCATGCAGCTACAGGGCATGTCCAGGGGTGGGCACAGCAGAGTATTCCCACACAGGGTGATCAGAGTTTCTTTCCTGAGCTTGGCTCACCAGACAGAGAGATGATCTGCCTCTTCACCCTTCTCCCCATTCATGTTTCACACAAATGGTAGAAGAGATGGAAATCAGCCCAATTCCAAGGCACCCTCGTGGAGGGCAATGACTGAGACCTGAGCCCTCATCCCAGGCTATGGTCAGAAAGGAGAGGGTCATGACAGATATTAGTATCTGTTCTCAACATCCAACCTTTCACTCTTACTTATGGGACTCATTTTTGGTCAAATAAAGCATCCATTTAACCCTGAAACACCTTTTTCTCTTTCACTTTGCAAATCCCAAACCAGTCAATTTGGGGCCAATCTAAGTAATTACAATAATTGCTTTAATGTTGAGCTATTCACTCAACCTAAAGTAATTTATTCATTCAGTCTATTCCACTTCACCTAGACTCCAGGTTTTATACCACCCAGCAGAGGTGATACCCAGCCCAGAGTGTCTCTACAGTGTCCTGCCACCCCTGAGGATGGTCCCCACAGCAGGTACAGAGCAGCTTTGCTCTGCACCAGCTCCTCTAAAAACATCCAAAGAAAAAGATCAAAATAGTACCCTCAGTTCTTGTCTTATTCTGTCTGCAGCAGAGATGTGCCAGTTACCTAATGGCATCAAATTAACAAATGAACAGGTCTGGTAGACCAATTAGCAGAGAGTGCAAGCAATTTTCAAACAGGCTGCAATTGTCAGCTAATGACCTTGGGAAAAGCTTTTATTTTTCTGGCTCCCTCAGAAAAGTCCATATTAAAATTGTTGATAGCTGCTGAGTGTCACTTTTTGGGATTTCATGCCATGGAAGTGATCTGGGTAAAAAAAAAATAAAAATAAAAATTTTAAAACAGGGAGGCCAAGTAGGTGTAATTCAAGCATCATCTCATTGCCTTGCCAGTCATTTAAGAGCACTGCATCTTTGCTCAGCAGGAATATCAGCTTCTCTCTGGGGCCATTATCTTCTCAACACCCAGTAATGCACCATGCACCTGCTGAAGTGACCACAGGATGAGCTGAAAGATCATCTCAGCTGCACCCTGCACTTACAGACATCACTGGTGTTTTCCTTAGTGAAAGGCAGCTGCCTTCTTATGCTTCTCAAGGAAAAGCCTGGAACTGAGCCTTTCCCTCTGCCCCTCCTATTTTTTAAATAAAGTCAAGCCAGTGTGTGACTCACAGAAAATTGTCCATCCTCATCCAGGAATTGATAACTTGTGTGTTCCAGAGGTTGGTTACACCTCAGAGCCTGCCAGGAGAACTTGGTGATGAACATAAGGTGGGATAAGATAGATTTCTGCACACCAGAGCATTTCATTTGGGACCATGTAGGTGTGTCGCTTCATCTCACTTCAGCTGGCCCCTTCCCAGGAGCTGCCATCAGTCCTGGAGCAGCCCAAGAATTAACAGCCAGTATCACATGAGCCCTCTGGGCTGGAGAGGGAAGGTTTCCTCACCCAGAGGAAGCTGCTGTGTTTGCAACACAGAAGGGACATGACCTCATGGGGAAGGAAAATCCCAAGTGCCCAGGGCATGCAGGTCTTGGTCCTCATTCACATCCCTCCAAGGTGGCACAGCAAAGTCTGAACACAATGGCCAGACACTTAGAGCATGTTTTTGGTTGACTTGGAACTCCCCAATCCCTTCCTCAGGCAGCTAGAGTCAGTGACTCCCAGAGAGGTCCCTCCAAAAAGGAGAGTTTAGAGAGGGAACAAAATAGTCCAGGAGAGCAGAGCCACTGCTGGTTATTTTTCTTAAGTGCCCGTGATTTTGATACATTGCTTTGCAACACACCCATGATATTTCAGATGCTCCCCTCTCACACCCAGCTCTGCCACAACTGGGAGGGTCACGCTGGAGTCTCTGGTGGTGATCCCCCAAGGGCTTCCTCCTGCTGCCAGTTCCACAAAACTCTCAAGACCCGAGTGTCTTTGAGACCTCCATCCCTCTGTAGCTGCAGTTGGAATCAACTGAGAGGCTCACCCTTATTAAAGGTCAAGAGGAAGGTAGAGAGGCTGTAGGTGGATAACTCCTGCAATTGTATGTGCCTTGTTCCCTTAGGAAAGCAGGTTAAAGATGGAGTGGAAGGGATTAAATTCTCTGAAAATGCTTCAGAACACGCTTTTCTAAGAAATATACTGCATATCCACAACTCCTCACAGGAAAAGAGCAAGATGAAAAGATTTTAATGGTAATTTGCCTAGGAGGAACAAATTATTAATTACTTCTGGCTCAGATGCTCCTGAGTAAGGGATCAGACCAAAATGAGCCTGACAAAGCCTTTGTAATTTCTCCTTACTATGAGGTAGTAATAGCATCATCTGTCCTGCAGCATCAGGGTCACAGATAATTGTGTACATCAATAAAGTAGACAAGCATCTTTCATCTGAATCAGCTACTCTGTGTGCTGTTTATTTGGTACCTCTGTGACTCAGAAAGTTTAATTCCTATTCTGTTATTGTCCCCAGTGCAAGACCTCAGCAAGCTCCTGTGCCTCAGTTTCCCCACTATAAAATGGGGATGTTGTGATCAACAGTTTCAGAAAGGGCTTGAAAACACTGACATTTAAAGGTGACCATGATAAATCTCTTGCTGTCACATAGTGCTCAGTGTTCCACAATTTGTTATTGCAATGAAAAATAAATAGCAATTCAGTACATCTCCACTTACAGGTGTTGACAAGCTGTCCTTTAGGCACCCTGGGCACTACCAGAAGCAAGAAAAGATCAAAATAAACAGCAAAAATGGGCTGCTACCCCTCCTTTAACACTGCTGTCTTGCAGTTGCAGCCTTTGAGGTGCCTGATGCCCTGGGCTTGCTTCTCTCATCCCCAGCCTGCCTTAATCCCTCCCTGGAGGTGTTGGGATGGATCCAGTTTGGTTTTGGCCTGCCCCTCTTCTCTTACCAAAGAGTTGTCAGGGTAGTAATGAGATTTCCACAAGTATTGCACAGGCCTTGCCAGTCCTTGCTCACAGCCAGGGAATCAACACCATAACTTCATAAAGACCCTCCCAGACTCGTTTTCTCCGCTCTGTTTTGGGCCAGGCATTTTCACACGAGCTCCATCCCCTCATCCCATCTGATAAACTAAAGGACCGAGTCATTCACCCAAATAAGAAGTGTGAGCCAAGAAGTTTCAAGTAAGAGAGAGGACATTTTTTGCTGAGATAAGAAGTGAGATGATGAGCTGATAAGTAGGAGAGATTTTACATGGCTATGAATACGTTGTTTATATGGCCTTACACCATAAGGATGAGTTAATAAACGAGATGTACTTATATGGCTATCTGTCACATCCAGCTGGTGATAAGCACATTGCAATGACATAACTATACATCACATATAACCAGATTAAAAGGCATTGCTTCTTTTAGCAACACACTCTACTCTTCCTGGACATAAATGTATTTACTTGGTATTTATTTGGCATTCACTGTGTGTGTGTGAGACAACGATTACATTTCATCCACTCCTTTCTGTTTGAATGGATGTATTTGTACCCCTATTGCAGATTTATTCAAACCTTTTAGGATTCAAACATGCCCTGCTCCCGCTGCTTGAGGTGTCACCCGCACACCTCACCAAAAACGCTGGGTTCACTGCACCAGAGAAATGAGGACCCTGATTTAAGGTCATCACTTTGCAATCAGATTTATAAGAACCAGCTTAAATTAAACAAAGTAATTAAACAAATTAATTAAACAAACAAAAGTTCCAGAGTGAAACATAATATTTTGAAAGTCCAGAAGGACATCCAAAAAATTTAAAAATTTAAAAAAAAAATTTTTAAAAAGTAAGTAAATAAATAAATAAATAGATAAATAGAATCATTTCTTATCGTTGTTAAAAGGTTTAAAACCAACAGGAAATGTCAACATTGGACATATTTACCTCATCAGGAGCTAGTTCACAGGATGCAAACTGGGAATGAAGAAGTGCATTCACACAAGGGTGGGGGGAATAATCAAGAGTTGGTGCAGGCTGTTTCCCCTCTGTAAAATCAAGCTCCCTTTAGTCCCAGCATCACTGATGCTCCACCAACAGGAGGCAATTCCCCCAGTTTCCCCGCGGGGCTGGGGAGAGCTCTCCTCTTTTTGGAAAGGCAAATTCGCGGTTGTGTGGCCAGGCACAGCCATCTCCTGTGCCCGAAAGCCATTCACAGGAGATGCAGGTGCCCAAGAGATGCTGCTCAGCCCCACCTGGGCAGGTGCTGCCCTCGGGAATCCTTTCAGCATCCTCGGCCCCAGGAGCACCGAGGGTGGGCTCAGCTGTCCCCGGGCATGCACATATGTTAATGACTGCAAATGCCTCTCCCCCAGCAGGAATCTGCCCCTTTCGGATGCAAATGGCCCTTGGAGGGGGCCGATACCCCCCGTTCTTATCTGGGACAAATTCTCCTGCTCTGTTGGAGATGAATCGCTTGTGCTGGGAAGGTGTTGCAGGTGTGAACACCTGCGGAAGGGTGCCCGCCTGTATTTTTCTTTTGAAGTCTATCTCAAAAGGCATTTGTCATTCATTTACAGTGAAAAAAATATTTTATTTTTTTATTGCAGTCCACTTGAAATTTCCTGCAAATCATGGTTTTATTTCTCCTGGCGCACGAAGGGGATCTGCAAAGGGGATGAAGGGGAATTTGCAAAAAAGTGTGCTCATTTTCAACTTTCTTTCCTCAAAATCTCCAAACTTCTGGCATGTTTTCCTTAGGTGTAATTCTGAAATAAGAGTTGTGCTTTAAAATAAAATAACAGTAAGTTTTGTTTTCTTTTAAAAGCATTAGCCGGGGGTTAAAATGACAAAAAGATCCCTTAAGCAGCAGCTTTCAAATTATTATTATTTTTTTTCTTGCAAAGTATAACTAAACGACCCAGTTCAGATGATGGAATGTTATAAGTGATGGAGGGAAGCTGCATATTTGGGTATGTACATGAAAGCAGTGAGCTGCCCCAAGGACACAGCAAAAGCCCTTCTCTTATAGTGCCTTTGGCAGGGGGAGAAAATGTTTAAACACATTAACCAATTTAAATAGGGAAAAGGAAGGGGAGTTATTTCCTTTAGAATCTATAATGCATTGTAAATCAAAGCAACTTTCTGGAAAATGTAGTAGACATGAGATAACAGATTAAAGACAAACCAAAAGAAACTCAACTAATTGCTACAGAAAACAATAAAAGTATGTTCAAACTCTGTTGTGTTAGATCCCTGTTCCTTGGGAGCACGATTTTCCTTCAAAAAGAGAAAAGAAAAAGGCATGTAGATCTGGTTTCTGTCTGTCTCAGTTCATCCAATGTGTGCCCAAAAGATAACCAAGAGAGTTTGGTCTATGCTGTCATCTGTCTTTAGCATCTCGACTAGCCAAAGGGATGCTGAGGATGTCAGGGAAAAGAGCAGCCCTGTTAGCCCACCTTTGATCTTTCACATGTGAGTTATACAAATAAAACACTGCACATGGAAACTGCTTCAGTCTTTCAGTTTGCTGTGATAGAGAGGCAATGCTGAAGCACAGAGATGGCTGAAAGGAGAGAGGCTGCTGGGTCAGAGGAGGCAGAGCTCTGGGGACATTTGAAGATCGTTTTATGAACCAGGCTCCAGCTGAAGTTCATAGACCAATTTTACTGCAGTGCTGCCCACCCAGCCACAATTAGCAGGACTCCTGTATGGGGTGTAGGTATCTGTGTCTGCCAGGTTACACCCCATGAAATCCTTGAAAGTTGTTGTTTCTCTTTGTTAATGTTTTAATTATTGAAGGAATCCCTGAGTAGTTCAGGGACTAACAGTCTGTTCAGCCAGCTCTGCTTCAGGAGGGCTCACACTGGGCAGAGGAGCTGTGTGGATAACCGTGGGTAGAACCTGGCTTGCCTCCCTCAGCCCATCCTGACAGGTCACATGTGCCACAGCTTAGTTTTGCCTGTCTTCACCTGCTTTTATCTACAATGTGGGAGAAGGATTTGTGATTTAAATGTCTGAGGCCATCGCTTCAAATCTCAGCACGTCCCCCTGCTGAGAGCCTGAGACAGGTGCCAAGGATGCTGTTTGATCGTCAGCAACATCAAGGCTGACTCAGATGATGAGAGAAACCTGTCCTCTGCTAAAATCAATGAGATGCCTTTGCAAAGTGCCCTACTGTTCTGTTTGTGAAGCATGAGACCCTGGGAATTCTGTTTGGTGTATATATATTTTGTTGGCATGTTTCATTACGTAGCCACTCGACATTTCCTCCACAACAGCATTGCTCACCATAACAAACGTGTTGGAGCTGCGAGTCAATGCCAGGCAGCCAAGGAGAGCATTTACTGCCTCCTCTGTCTGCAAGGTTAGAAAGCTGGGAGGAGAAGAGAAATCCATTTGTTCTAGCTGGGATCATGGTGTGATCACCACTGGGGATGTGCTCAGCACAGTTCAGTCTCCTGGGGAACCCTCTTGGGTACCACAGGACAGTGGGAGCTGCGGGAGGTGAAGTGATCTGACAGTTCAGGTGCTCTGCAGGGAGGTACTCAGCCTCCTCACAAACCTCTCAATATCTCTCCATCCCTCCATTACTCACCCTGCAGCAACAGGCACAAGAAAATCCCAGGAGAGTTTAAAGCCAAGAGGAGCTCCTGCCTGGGGCTGTGTGTGGAGCAATAAGGAGCCAGGTGTCTGCAATAGCTGCTCAGTAAGTGAGCACCACCACTCCTCTGCCTCAGCTGAGACAGCCTTTAGTGGAAGAAATAGATTGTGACAGCATAAGTGAAGATGGTATCATGGGGAATTAGGGTTGCATGAGCAGCCCTGAACCCGGTCTTCCCTAGTGCCAAGACCTGAACAAGGCTCTGGGAGCAGCAGTGGGATTTCTGGGGAAGCAGCAGCCCACACTTAATTTAAGATTAATCAGAGGGTGAATAAAAATACTCCAGTTTTCTGGTTTCTTGAAACCTCCTTATTTTCCTCAAAGACAGAAAGGATATAAGACCTTCATAGCACCATGTTGCCACATACATTACACAATTCCTCCTGACATATATTGCATTACACCAGGTCACATAGTCCTACAATATACAAGATAACATCTAAGCCATGGGGCAGGCTGGGTATCTCTTCTTTTTCAGGCAAAAATTATGCATTCATTGCCATCTTAGGGCTTCCTCATCTGCTTGACTTTCCTATTCTTGTCTCAGTCCATGATTTTCCAAAAAAAGTAAAGGTTTCTGGTTAGAGGTGAAGGTTAGTTTGAGGTGTCATGCCCTGGATCTTTGTGTCCCCTGGAATGACCCTGCCATGGTTCAGTCCACAGCCCTTCCCAACACACACAGTTCATCCCACAGTGGGATTAAAACACTGAAATTTTGACTCCAAGCTTCAGCTCTGAACAGTTATCTAGGAATATCTGGGTCTGTGGGTCCTCACCTTTAGCGTTCCTCTGGAACAAGATTTAAAATCAACTTGGGTTTGCTCTCTCTGGAGACACCAGAGGATCTTCCTCTGCCACACTGCATAGTCAAAAAAGAAATCTGTGAAATGATTGAGACAAATCAAATACGACATCCTTCTCCAACAGTTAAATGTTTTTAATAGCAGTCAAAAAGTCTAGTACAAGTCCAAACTGTCTGGCCACTTCTTCCTGTTCTCCAGGCTCTTAAAGCAGTGCCTGTGTGGAGTTTTACTTTGTTAGCAATAGCTCTTTCATTTTTTTCCAGACCACTGCTTCTCTTCTTCTTGGGGACATTTGCCATCTGTTTTATAATTTTACCATTATCTGATGGTAGGACTCAATGACCTTTCTAGACTTTAATTAAAGTTTCTTTCTTTTTAAATCATCTTCATCAAATTCGTGTTTCCAAGCCACCTCTCTTGTGAATATTTTATCATTCTGACTGCAAGGAGATACATGACAGAAATATATTAATTACTTTTTATTTTATCAAACTGATGAATTAATCTGTGATTGGGTATGAAAAGGGTAGAAAATGTCTCCTGAAGTCTATACAGATGTCATGTTAGTCATTCTATGAGCCACTTTACAATTTCTACACTATTTGAGTTTTCAACTGCAAATGCAGGCTTTAGCAGTTCAAACCCAACATGTGACCACCCCGTTAAGCCTCGTTAAGCATTTACAACAGCTGAACCTGGCTGCATCGTGCACAGAGCAGTGGCATCACTTTCCCCTGCAGAATGCCCTAAAGATGGGAGAAAGGAGGTACCAGGTCATTATCTACCCCAGGTGGAGGGACCAGGATGGGAGCACTTGGGACATGAACTCCAGGAAGGTGACCTGGGAGCAGGGAGATGATTCCCCAGACCCAGATGGAGCCTTTCCTGCTGCTCAGTGGCCCCTTGGCCAGTGCTGCAGGGCTTCTCTGCATGGAGGAGAAATACTCAGTGACAGGCTCCTTTCTCCGCTGTGGAATTCTTTGATGGCTGCTGTCAAGACAGCCAGGCTGAGCTTTAGCATCTCTGCTCCACTCCTCATCCATAAAACAGGAGAAGAGAGGAGCACACTCCTCTATGTCCCAGGGAGCTGTGGATAAACACATCAAATTCTGCCGTGCTGTCAGGCGCTGTGTCTGTGCGGGGACATTCAAAACCACAAGCTTAGAAAGTCAGCCTCTGCTTTTGAGTAATCAGCAGGACAGGAGTGATTAGTGTCCCCCTCTGCTAGCTCCAGACACAGACACTTCCCTCCAGGCTGGGCAGGAAGGGAGGAACCTCGGTTGCACTGTTTCCTCTGAAGGCAGCAGAGCCCCAGCCATGAACTGTGAGTGAACTGGGCTGCATCTGTTCACCTGCTCTTGCTGCCAGGGCTGCTGCTCCCATGGTGCTTCCCAGGGCACACAGCTGGAAGGGAAAACCTCTGCAGGGACTGAGAGGTGTTACTCAAATTAGCAACCACATTTGTCATCGAACCACCTGGAATACAATGATCTCTTTATTGTGCTTCCAAAATAGAATTACACATTAGTGTCACAAAACTCTGTTTGTTTAATATTTTGTAATGCGAAGGGTGAGGTTTTACAAGAGTATGGCCAGAATGGAATTAGAGAAATAAGTAGCCTAATGTTCAGACTGATAGTTAAAACATGAAATATAGGAAATATTTCTCAACAAACCTCTTAGGAAAGCAAGGAGCAGGTAAGATGAGTCCAGCCCTCTCTGGTCCCAAAGTATTCTGTGGTCTCATGCAGCCCATTCCTTCCAGCGCTGAGGAAAGGACTCTGAAGGCAGGTCTGGAGCAGTTTAACCTCAGGTAACATTGCATTTGTTCTGTGCCTTTCTGTAGCCTAGAAAAACCCCTATAACAAGGAAACTCCACCTTGAGTTAATAGAGGGTGATTCCAAGCTCACCTAAGGGAAAGAGAAAAAGAAACTGGGAGTTTAAGCCCTGGATATTAAAAATGGGGCCCTGGACCATCACAGTAAGTGTCCAGCTCCCTACCACATTCAAACATCACTAAATGTGCTTACAGACTACATGCACAACCTGGCATGAAAATTGTCTGAACAGAGCTCAGGAAAGGAAGAAATGTCTTTCTCTGGCAGGGAGGAGCATAGCTGAGCCCCAAGGAGTTTGTGAAGGACACCAGTCATTTCTTACAACCAAAAGACAACACACTACTGCTATACCCATAGAACACTGGTGTTTAGGCTGTGCTAAGCCCCACCACTGCACTTTTCTGTTCCAGTACAAGCTATACTTGGAGAAATCTGCCTTTGTTTAGATGCACAACTGTACAACTCTGTACAGCTCTGTACAGCTGTGCAGAGGATACCTCAGGTGTGCATGAAATATGCATAAATTGATGCTTGAGTTGGGGGTTTTGGCACAAAAAGAGAGCCCTGGCTTTATGACAGGGCTAAAACAGGAAGGGAACAGAGTGTGGGCTGTCTCTCCTCAAAGGCATTGAGTGTCTCAGGGTGAGTGAGAGCATCAGTAGTTCTGGAATACCTGGGTTATGGATGGTGAGAGGATCCATGGAGGCATTCTGTGTCATCTGGAAGCCAGACTGATGCTGACTGCCAGTACACAACCCTCAGGGACACTGCATGTCTTGAAAAATGTAGAAGTGAAACTTACTTTTAAATTGAGGGAGCAAAGGGATACTGTTTTCAGTAAAACAGGACAGGGAGCAAGGATCTCTCTGCTCTCTTCTAGAGTTTTCTCTGAACTATCTGTGCTTATTGCTGAATTGTTTTGTGCCTCGCTTTCCTCATCTTTGTGATGGGGAGGGCGCTGCTCCACCCCTGAGAAGTGTCCTAGAAGTTCACAGACCCTTAATAGGGACACAGTATTTTCTTAACTCTTCTGGCACTCTATCTGGACAGCGCTGTGCCTGTCCATCTGTCCATCCACCCCTCCACCTGCAGGACACATCACTCAGGTCTGTCCCCTTGCTCTGGCAGGCTGTCTCCCTCCATGCACCCTGCTGTGCCTCTGCTGCTTCCCATTCCCTGTTTCCCTGCCCTGGGTGCAGAGCAGAGCAATGCACAGGTCCTGGGACACTGTGGGACTTTGAGCTGCTCTCAAAACAAACCCTTCTCCTCCCACGCTGGAGCCTGCCTCACATACCAGCACCTCGGGGAAATAACTCAGCTCCACTGCCTGCTGCTCACCTCCCTGGCAGGCTGATCCCACTGACCCCACTGATCCCACTGATCCCACTGACCCCACTGGTCCCACTGATCCCACTGATCCCACTGATCCCACTGGTCCCACTGACCCCACTGGTCCCACTGATCCCACTGATCCCACTGATCCCACTGACCCCACTGACCCCACTGGTCCCACTGATCCCACTGACCCCACTGATCCCACTGACCCCACTGGTCCCACTGATCCCACTGACCCCACTGGTCCCACTGGTCCCACTGACCCCACTGGTCCCACTGGTCCCACTGACCCCACTGGTCCCACTGACCCCACTGACCCCACTGGTCCCACTGACCCCACTGGTCCCACTGGTCCCACTGATCCCACTGACCCCACTGGTCCCACTGGTGCTTCCTCACACCCAGCTTTTATGCCACCTTTATGGTACAGTCCAAACATGTTGCTCTCGGGTTTTTCCCCCTCTTCTGGTTGGAGAAGGAGGAGTAATTGCATTTGTCACCTCTGGTGGCACACCCAGAGCCCAGGGAAAGCGAGCCATTATTCTCATTTACAAACAGGTAGGTAATCTCTTCTCACATGCCCTCAAAAATCATTGTGCTATCGGAGCAGGCTGTGCAGATTAGCCGATACTGGGAGATTGTCTTCAGCAAAGCAGTAAAAGCCTTAAGTGCACTAGATTGGTTTTTGATTGACTTTTGGAGGAATAGTATATCAGAAGAATCCCAATAAGCTCTCCCTGTGGTATTTTAAGTGGATATAATGGTCAGAACTGACAGACAGTAATGAGCCTTGTAGACAGGGGCAACTGTATGTTATTTAATTTCCACTAAAGAAGATATCTCAGCATGGAACCTCAGGTCTAAGACAACACACAAACACTCAACAGCCAGATTTTGTTTCTAACACTGCTGAAGCACAGGGTGTTCCAGTTCCCTCTACTGCTTAAAATTTGAGAGCAAAAATCTTAAACGTCACCAGGCAAGGAATGCAAATAAAAAAATTACTTCCTCTTTGGAAAGGCTGAGTGAGAACGCTCTCATACACCCCACTTCCTACCGTCTAATGCCTTTCACACAAATCATTTCAAGCTGAAAACGTGAGATCGTTGATTAGTACCTGGGGAATTTCAGCTTGGATGTGGGAGAATGAATCCCCTTTGCTTCAAATGTCAGACAGCAAGACATGGACACCTTGCAGCCAGTGGGGTGCAAACCTTGTGGGGCTTTTCTTTGAAGTTGTGAGACGTGAAGGAGAGTTTCTTAGAGAATGTGGATTAATTACCCTGTTAGACACTCCACACCAGGTCTCAGGAGGGTCTCCTTGGCTTTCTGCTATCTCCTGATTCAGAAAGAGGAGAAGAAAATTTTAAAATAACACTTTAATGAAAATTCCTGACGATCCATAAAACATTTGCTAAAATAAACAGGGCTGGTTGGGTGCTTTCATCCGCTCTAGCAAAGATGTAAACAGACTCTTTTCTGACTCGCACCACTGCTGTTTTCTCATGGTTTCTTCCCAATGGACAGCAGGAGACTGAATTTCAGCTCTCCCTGCAGGGTCAGATGGGGCTGAAGGCAGAGAAGGCAGCTGCCAGGCCAGCAGGGAGGAGCCACCACCCTGTCCATCCCCAGGGCCATTCCCAGGAAAGGAGCTGGAGCCTTCACTGCCTTCACTGCTCCAGCACCCAGCCCATGGCAGCTCCCTGTGTGCTGCTGCTCCCACCAGTGCTAGAGGATCTACTGGGAGCTGCTCCAGCAAACCCACCTCTCCTGAGCCCCCTCCCAGCACCTCATCCCATTGTCTGGTGGACCCCATTCCCCATCCATCCCCTTTCCTCCTCACAGGGGCTGAAGTGGCGGGGGAAAATGTAATACTGCCCCTGTTCTCATAGTGTTGTAAATAGTTTCAATGGATTTATGACCCTCCCTTCAGTTTCTATAGACTTTGCACTATGTGGACCTGAAAACTGGAGCTATTTTTAATGTTTTTTTCCTGGTTTTCTCATATTCCTTTTGGTTGTCTCAGCAGTCCCCCCATCGGTCTGTGCTGCTGCCTATCCACTTACTTCCCTGTCCTCTCATGTCCTCAATTACATGCAGACAAAGATGTTAAGTCTCTGACAGATTTGGATAAAATGAGCCTAAGCCTGGAGGTTTTCCTTGATGGCAGCTACAGCTTGTCCCCTCACCTGCTGCAGTCAGCAGTCGGTGCCAGCCAGCAGCCACCACGCCCTGTAAATGTGCATAAAGTCCTGTAAATGTGCTTAAAGTCCTGTAAATGTGCTTAAAGTCCTGACACTGTTTGCCACCCGGATGGGGAACAGACTCATCCAGTCTGCTGTGGGAGGCACAGCAGATAAGAGGCTAATGCAAAATCTATAGGAAATTAGAAGGCAGTAAATCTGCTTGTTTAATGAGAGATTCGGGCACTGAGGCCTGGTCTGCTTTCAAGAAAGGAGGAATTAGTCTCTGCTCAATCCATCTGAAGCAGAAAGACCAATATTGAGAAAATGCTGATGTGTGTCCAGGGGGTCCGAGCTGAAATGCCCTGAAATGTGTGGAGCCCCTGAGAGCCGTGCCTGGAGCCACGGACACGCTCCCAGAGCAGCCCTCAGCCCACATGGATCGGGTGGATAAATGCTTTTATATGTCCCCAAGGAATGAAAACATCGTGTCAAGACCTCCAGTGGAGTTCAGGGCAGGCCTCAGCGTGGCTCTCTAGAGTGGCATTTTACTTTTATGTTTTCAGCACACGGGCAAGAAGAGGCTGGGTTGTGGCCAGGGCTGACCATCACCCCAGGGCTCGGCTGCTCCTGCAGGGGCTGAAAGCCCTGCTTAGCCACAGCTGCTCTGAGGGGCTGATGGCACCACCCCAGCACCCCACACCCTTGTGCCATGGTTCTCAAATTCTTGCTTTCTGTTCATGTGCAAGGTCTGAGCGAACTGAATTAACTCACTGGCAGTGAATTAAGGGGTTAATGGCTTCCTAAGAAGTGTGTTTCTAATTCCACAAAGCCATCATGATCTCTATTATTTTTCTTTAGTTTAATGTTTTACTTAATTTCTTTGATCTTTTTTGATTTATTTTTTTTTTTTTTTCAGATTTTTGCAGCATTCTCTTCTCTCTAGACATGGTCTGAGACTTGCTGCTTGTATTGCTGGGGATGCACTGGAGGTCTGGATACCCCACCCAACACACCATCCTCCAGCCCACGTGAAAACCCAAATCCCATTTGCTAAACTGAGCAAGAGGTGGTAGAGTGGTTTTTCTGATTCTCTTGCTGTAGCAGGGGCTGTGACAGCTGGAAGACCCAAGAGTCTCTGTGATTTAAATGGGTTTCACTGGTTAGACAAGAGCTGCAATGCCAGCAGAGGCAGCTCCAGAGCTATGACTCTGTGTAGAAGATTTAAATAACAAAAGACACATACATAAAACCCCTGGTTATCCTGCCTCCTCATTGCAGTCCCAATGTCCTAATACCTGCCACTACATTTAGAAACAAAAATTCACACAGGAGCAGTAATTCAACAATCTGAGCTAGCTACAAAAATCTCCTTTCCAAACTCATCTCCTGGTGCCTCCCCTTCCCCTCCCAGTGGGATGAGAGCTCTCACCTTCCCAGAAAAACTCACAGTGTGCAAGTTCATTTTGACCAAGCTCTCCATCCCTCAGCTCACTGGGCTTTGTCCTTAGTGGAGAGTTCAGGGAAATGAACCCACACAGGAAACAGCTGAGCAGGATTTGTCTTGCCTCTCATGTTGGGATTTGATAGGGGAGATGTGATAAGGGTCTGTAAGCTCAGGAATCATATGGAGAGGGTGAGCAGGGACTGGTGTCTCATTGCCTTCCACAGCACAGAAACAAGATGGCATCAAACCAGTGGATGACAGGTTAAAAACAAACAAAAAAAGAGGGCTTTCCAAAAGAAAAAAAAAGAAAACAAATCAAAACACCAAAAAAAGAACAAAACAAAAATCAAGAACAAAACAAAAAAACCCCAACCAACCAACCAACCAACCAACCAACCAACCAACCAACCAACCAACCAATCACCACAAAGAAACAAGTAAACATAGAAAAAAGTGGAATTTAAAAAAAAAAACATCTCTGTGAGCTCCTTGCAGCACTGCCCTGGGGATGCTGAGGGTTTACCTGGCTTCAAGGGGAGAATGAAAGAATGAACATGTCCACAGAAAATAAATCTGGGGGTGGTTAATCAGGCTTGGGAAGTGCCTGGTGGGGCTGGGGGTTGTTGATGGGAACCATTCTCTCACGTTTGCTCTGCTCTTACCCTTCTCCCAGTGTGACCAGGATCCAGGAATTCCAGCAGCCTGCGGGGTCCTGGGGCTGCTCCTGAGCTCACAGCCACGGACTGAGCAGGGAGCAGCCCCTCCAGGCCAGGCTGTGGACACAGGCTGGTTCATCAGGGGTGTCCACACCTAAGCAGCCCAGGAAAGCCACCCCAGAACCCACCAGGTGGGTGTGCAGAGCCACAGCTGCCAGGCTGGGCTGGGGCTGCACCCACAGGCAGACACATCCCATGGCTCTGGCTGCCTCCATCTCCAGCTGCACGTTCAAAGGAATAACAGCATCGAGTGCTTAGATAGTGGTTTTCACTTTCCACCACTTTCTAATCAGCGACTAATTAATTCTCAATGCCCCAGTGAGGTAAATATATCTGTTTCATGCATTAATACATATATATATTATGTTTGATCTTTCCTTAACAAGTCCCCACAGCCCTGGAAATCCACACTGAAAACTGAGAGAGGGGGGTAAAAACAGCACCAGCTTTGAAATCCAAAAGATCTTCATTTGTATGTCAGATTGAAAGTAAAAAGAAAATAGTTATTTGGCAGGTCTGTTTCCACTGAGGGATTGGTTTGCCTCAATTTGTATTTAATAAGTGTACCACCAAAAAGTATTTAATGCATAATGTATAATATAATACAACTAGCACTACACTAAATAATATCCTGTGACTTTAAACATTAATGATTGTGTGTGACTATTTCTTTTGAATTTCAAACTACACAGAAAATATTTGTCAGCAGTAAAAATAAGCTTGTGATAGATAAATAAAATATTGGCGCAATAAACCCAAGTCATGATGTGCCTATTTAAATGCATATATACCTCTATTTAATGCAGAACAGTGAGTGCTGTTTTTGTATAATATTCTACTAATGTGTACACCACAATGTAGTAATATTCAACATCTTTTTCCCTTCAGCTGCAGAAGAATTGCCAATTCAGTACAACACTTGCTGCTGAAGGATATGTTTATACCTTCTCGTTTTTATAACTTCTTGGTTTTATGCAAAGATGAAAGAAATCGTTTCACCCACGTACAGATGGGAGATTTCACACCAAAGAGTATTTAGATGACATAAATCCAATTATTGCCATTTTATTTAACTATAGTTTTTCATTTCTGGGAACTGTGCACTAGGCTCGTTCTCTTTTTCCATGGAGGAGACAGCTTTCATGGGAAGTTTTGGGACAGCAACAAACTGAGCTCTGGAAAACACATGAGCATTTTCAGGGCCATGCTTAGATCAGTTTAAGTACATTCCTAAGGCTGGGAACACATTTAAGTGCTGTCCTAGCTCGGGCTGAGTTGATTCAACTTCATAACTGTTATCTGAGCTGGGACTTGAGCTCTTCTATTTTTATTTTTATTTTTTCCAATTGGATCTGATATCACACTTGGCTGGCAAAATAAGATGCAGTCCTACAGCATGACACAGGCTTGTCACTGTGATGGTTACGTAGATCAGAGCCTAAAAGTTTGTCCCACCCAACATTTTTTAGTCCTTCTGTTGTTCAGAAAATTCCTGGTCTCTGGGAAGCTGCCCTGAGTTGTCACAGGAGACCATCCTGAAGGACCTGATGCTCTTCAAGCCAGAGTCATGCAGGACAACACAAATGTCAGTTCACCCACAGCTTTCACACGGGGCATGGTGCCAGAGGCAAGACTTGGGGGCGTAAGATTGGGGGCTCCACGTAGGAAAACCAGCCAGAAATATTAAGGTGCAAAAAGAATTTTTTTAAAAAAATTAAGTCCTCAAGATGGCCAGATTTTATTAGCTTGGACTGAACTTCTTGGGTATGTTCCAAAAAAAGAAAAAAATAAAAAAAAATGAGGGGAGTGGAATTCTTGGAAATTCAGGCATGAAATACATGGCTTTGTTTCAAGCTTCATAATGAAAAAATAACAAAGTCAAGTACCAGAGCAGTCAGACTTTATGTTCTCACTAAAACAAAATATTTTGCTTAATATTTCACCTTGCAAAAATACTTTTAAAAATCTACTTTGAATTGATCTAACCTGAGCTTCCTTCACAGTCTGGCCAAAGAACAAAAAAATAGAAATCCAGCATTTGCACAGTTCCCTTGTGTTCATGTGGGCTATTTTGTTCTGACCCAAAAAAGATCTTTCAGTCCTCTGATACTTGGTGAAAGGGAGCACCGCTGCCTCCCACCTTGCTCTGCTCAGGATATGGAAGCTGAGCACAGGCAAGTGTCCCAAATGTCTTAAAAAGCCTCTAGAAATCCTGTTTCCAAAGAAAAGTTAAAAGTGTGGAACAAACACAGGTGATGCAGAGATATTTCCTTGTGTTTGCTGAGAGCCTGGGACAAAGATCTATGGGGTGCCTCGCTCAGCTGATGGAGAGATGGTTCTTTCTACAGCTCTTCAAGGCAGCATAGGAAAAAATAACTAAATGTATAATCTGGCAGTCTACCTAAATAGCAATAGGTCAAGGGCATGCTCGTTTTGGGACAAGGATTTCTTTACAAAGCACTCAAATTACGAACGCCGCGAAAATGCTGAGTTAACCTATCTGCTGGTAAGTGCAATTTTAACTCAGGGTGCAGGCATTCTTGTGGCACACAGTTGTCAGGGTGGGGTCAGAGTCAGGAAAAGATGGTTTCTGAGGCATTCATGTCTGTGCCACTGCTTTATTACATGAGATCCAGTGATAGCTCTGAAGTATGGGCCACATGCTGCTCTCTGTTACGCTGGATTAAATCTGTAACCCATAGGGTGCTAAATCTGGGTTTACACTTGCTTTGAAAATGCAGAGTGTGGTCTGTGCCCCTGCAGAGTGTCAGGAGGTGCAAACACTCGAGACAGTCACTGCAGCATCCCTGGACTGCACTGAATGCAGCATCCTCTGCAACCCAACCCTCGTGCATGAGCACCCAGCCAGTTTTCCAGCCAGCCTATCAGAAAAAATGGCCACAGAAGAATTCCCAAACCATGAACCACTGGTGTTTCCATATGGTTGATTTTAAAGGGGTTTCTTCAAAGAGCTGCTGTGAACACTCAGTGTTTTTAAAAAGAGCCATGCATCCTCCATCACCTGGACTTCAATTATCCAATTTCCCTGGTACCTGGAAAGGCAATGCATGATAATTACACTGAAAGTTATTTTAGTAATTCAATCATTCAGATTTCACCAAGCTTCTCATAAATTCAGAGAAGCCAAGGTTATGCTATAGACATGGGTGTGTTCACATGTCAGCTTTAGGTATCTAAAAAATTAAAGACTTGACAGCAATTTAGAAAATGAGTTCCTGGGTTTTTTCAAACACCAGGAAGATCAAAGGATTGATGCAATTTGGGGAGATGTTGTAATCATTAACTATTTCAGAAGGGATCTCCCAGCCAAGTGTTCAGCTTGAGGAATTGTTTGGAAATGTACAGGATAGCTCTGCATCTCCCAGCCTCAGAACCAGCAGAGAAATATGCATGGGATTTACTGTGACAGGGAAAAAAACCTCCTCATTTGGAGTTGGGCTAATCTCAGAGCAAGACAGCTGAGGCAGGAAAAGCCATTTAAGTAATGTAGTGTTTAAAAGGCCTGGTCTGACCTTCATCTCTATCTGCTTTCTTGCAGGGCTGCCTCTGAAGTGCTGTACAACATAAATAGCGTCTACCCTGGGATTTTTAGCCTGAGCTTAGCAGAAATGGCTCTGGTGGCTGTGATGCACCCTCTCACAGTGATTAGTCACTGAAGTTTTCCAGTTCTTCTGCCATTTGGGGCATATGCTACACTTCTATTTATCCAGACATGACTGGGGAGGCTGCTGATTAGTAGTGACTGAGGGCACTCTTACTCAGTCAACCTGTGTGCCAGATAAAAATAGCAGAAAGCACATAAAAGGGGAGGATGAGAACCGGCCCAGCAGAGAAGGCAGCTTTAGGGCACAAAGTTTTCCTTCAGCCTCCAAGTCTGCTGGAGTTAAACTTGTCTCCAGAGTCAAGTGATCAGACTGGCAGGGACTGCAAGGACTTTTTGCCCCCTCTGTAGCACAGGCAGCTTCCCTGGGTGGCTTACAGAATAAATTACTGTTGCAGGGACTTCAACATTGCTGATTTGCTCAGTCTCCTCTGCATCTTTTCTGATGCATTTACCCTTAGCCCTAAAAAAATAATAATAATTAAAAAAAAAAGAGTCCTGGGGGATAGAGGGTGTCAAGAAGTTTCTGTAACCTATGGCAAGGTATTACGTGACTCCTCAAGATGACTGCTGGGTTCAGGAAGAGGCCAGAAGCAGGATCCCTGCAAACTTTTATGCACAGCTCAACCTGCAGCTGCTGCAGTTTTAATAATGCTCCTCCTCAGTTCATCACCCCCATCTGATTGCATTTGCACCATCATCCCTGCTCTGGTCTCTGAATTCTGTGGTCACTGACTGGAGCTGGGGAGCAGCAGGGGTGATGCTCCCTGTTCCCTTGCACTGCACAAAATGTCCTGCAGCAAGGAAGGCAGAGGGGGAGCGTGCTGCTGGTGCAGGGAGGGATGCAGAGCCCACCACAGGATGTGGAGGACACAGGAGCAGGGATGAGGCTGCAGAAGCACAAAGGGAGGCTGATAAAACATCAAACCCTAACTGAAAGCAGAGCATAAAACAAACCAAGTGCCAGGCACATGGATGTCCTTATTGGATTTAACAATGTTATTCATTCATTTAAAAGCAAGCACATACACACTTTGGAGCCAAGGACCAGGAGGGGCTGGCAGGCAGCTACAGCATCTTCTTGGACAGGGCCTGAAACCAGAAGAGCAGCTCTGATTCCAGCAAAGATTTTGGGACAAATATTTCAGGACATTTCCAAGCTCTGCCTGACCTTCTGGGAACCTCACAAAGTTTCTCAGAGCACTGGAAAGGACAGACTATATATTAAGGGCCTTTTAAAAGCCCAGCAATTCTTAGCACATCCAGCAAGCTGCCAGCACCTGATGGAGCAGAATCAACAGTCCTGACTGGACAGTGAAATCACTCAGAAATATTCAGCCTCAGGCACTCGCTTCTAACAGCAGTCTGGGCATTTCTTCTCACCACATCTCACATGTTGTACAGGAAAAAAAACCAAACCACCAAACCATGAGACATCTTCTTAGTGCAAATCTAATCTGCCAGGCTCCTAATCCAGAGCTCTGGATAGCAAGGGACAGCATTTCTCCATGGGGTTGCCTAATACACCAGGGGTGGGATGATCCCACATCTACCCTCTGGGAAATCTGGGTTCCCATTAGCTATTTGTAAATTTGTACTTGAGGTTTCTCTTCTAGTTCCTGCCTGGACATAGCAGTGTTTCTAGATGCTCCACACAAGTCCTCAGGCACCTCCTGTGATCCCACATCCAGTCCCCTGGCTTTACAGTCTCCATCAGCCAGACAGATAAAGGAGGGGTGAGGAAAACTGCAGCGTCCTCAGGTTGCAGACCAAAGTGTGGCCCTTCAGACAAGTTATGTTTTGGGCCTCCTGTGCCTGCTCTGATGAGGAGGCAGCTCTGCTACAGCTGCAGGGGTGAAGATTAAGAAGCCCCCAGTTTTGGCAGCAAATCCAGTTTCCAAAATTCCTCCTTCCCATCGGATTCCACAGCTCCAGTTGCAAACAGGGCCACTGAAATTAGCCTGGGTTTGATCTGGTTTTAACCTAGGGTTAGAAGAACATGTATCCAAAAAGGGTATCTTTAACCTGGATCATGTCAGAGATTCAGTGCTCAGTCAGTTCAGGGCAGAGCAGGGCACTGTGATCTGACCCTGACATGTCCCTGTCTCTGTCACATCTAGATCTGGTCAGCTGAGCCCCCAGGGATCCTGGAGAAACCTTTGGTTCCAGAAAGGCACCTGGGCAGCAGAAAGGGTTTGCAGGGGTAGCAGAGACACTGAGGAGTGTTCAAATATTTTGGATTTCCCTAAAAAGCAAAAAACTGTGGTGCTGTGGTGAGAATGGAGGTTTGGTTGCTTCCTTCTGCCAAGATGGAAGTTCACATCCCTCTCTAGAAAGACCTGGAGCAACATGAGCCTCACCCAAAGTCAACTGTCGTGAATGGGAGCTGGGTATTAACTTCCATGGCCAAAACTTCCAGTCCTTAAACAGAATATGAAAGTAACACAGACAGGAAGAGCTCACCATTTCCAGCACATTTCCAAGGAGCAGCGTTCAATCCCTGAGATTGAGGAGAAATCTCACCAAGACAACAGGAAGAAGTTAATAAAGTTTTTCCATGTGATTTTTATTTGGTGTCAAGTATCAGCCAGTTTGCCCATCTGGGATATCAATAATGCAAATAGTGCTAAAGGTTGCTTTGCTCAGAATAGGCCACAGGAACTTACAGAGTTCATTAGACTCACATATTTCCTCTCCTCCCATTGAAATAAAGAGAGGGGATGCCGTGCCATTTCCTTTCACACAAAAGTGTTGGGCTTTGGCAAGGTTTTTACATTATTTAATTAGCCCACTCAAATTTCACTGCACCGGGAATATTCGAGTGACAATAATGTCCCTCTCCTGCTGAGTATCAGAAGGTGGAAAATAAAAAGCTCTGTCATGCAAATGCAGCCTCAGCAAAGTGCCTAAGGTGGTTGGAAAATATCATTTAGTCCAATTATGCTTCCTGCGATTCTTGTGAATTTGGGGAAATGAAAATGAACCGGAGATGTTCCTCTCTCTAAAACCTGCTGCTGCCTCACCCCATGAAAAAAGCCACTCCACGGATCAGCCTTGCCCACTGTCGGTGCAGTGCCCCAGGAGCCCCTGCAAACACACCCTGCAGGCACCAAAAAGAGAAACAACCAACACAACACGACCCAAAATACGATTAGCAGACAAAAGCCCGATCCAGAGCCTAATGTAAAATATCCTCCTGCCATTCATAGGAGTTAGCAAGCAGACAGATGACTCACTGATTGATATATTATCCTGCCCTGCCAACGCATCTGGGTACATCACAAAGTGGAAAACAGTGCATTAATCTCTGTCAGAGGGAAATCAATGGGAATCAGGCACCTAATTCCCTTAGCTGCTTTGGGAAGTCCCACCCTTTCTCCACTTATCATAAATCAAATTTAAAAGAAAATCTTTCTCTGCCTGTGCACATACTGCATCTGCCCAGCCATGATCTCTTCGCTCTGAAATTCATCCCTCAGTGTCTGCTCCTGGGGCCTGAGGACCACGTGCCTCCACTCTGCTTCCCAAGGTCTGGAATGGTTCTGCAAGAGCCTGGTATGGTTTTGTTCCCTGAGTGAGAGTCACCTCCCCTCTACCCAGTTATCCCTGAGCAGGTAGGTACAGGGGAAAGCAAAATGAAGGTGACTCCTTAAAATAAATATAGACCTGAGAATCAATCATTAATTTTGCAGTTGGGTACCTGCTGGCTGAGCTATTCTGATCCTCAAAGCACTGGAGCTTCTGCCTGCAGTAGGAACATTTGTCAAAATCACCTTTGTTATTGGGTTGGTACCAGTTCAGCAATTTAGATACATATCTGTGAGCAGCCACTTCCTCATTCCTGGCTTGCCATGTTCTGGGTAGGATTTTCATAGGAAAAGCTGATTAATCACAGGAATTTGAGGGTAACAGAAGGGCTGAGCAAGATGGACACCAGGTGGGTTTGTCCTCTGTTCGTTATGGAGCTGGGTCCACGGAGCGGCCAAGTGTTTTCCCTGCTGACAGGCTGCTGAAGTTCACTCCCAATGCCCATCCCTGTACATTTCCCACAGAGGGAAGAGTTCCATGTGGAGGAGGTTTCCTGAAGAAGAGGTGGTGCTGCCTTCAGACAAAGAGGAAAGAGATGACCGCCTGCCCATCCCCCTTTTCCACACCTCTGTGCCAGCGCCTTAGAAAGCATCTCAAACCAAAGCATGAAAGTACAGGGCAGCCAGTCTGGGGCCAAGTGGGTCTTACAGATAGCTCAGCCATGCCTACAGATCCCCCCTAGCCCTGCCTCTGCTCAGATCCCTCCACCAGAGATGTGGGTCACTTCCAGCCTGGGCAGAGGAAACATCAGTCTCCAGCATCCACTGCTGAACAGCAGTACCACCACCATGCTAAAAGATAACACATTTTCTTTATTTGGTCCTCAGGTGGTGGTGTTTTGTTGTGGTGGATTTATTTTTTTCATCTTCAAAAGACATTGATTCATGTTAAATTGTATAGAAATAATTTTCCTTTCACAGCACCGCCGAAGTCCCTTTCTGTCACAAAATCCCACCTCTTTAAAGCTGTTGGCTTCCTGCCTATTAATTTTCTCCTTCAGAAATCAGCAGGAGGACAGGCAGAAGTTATCCCTGCAGAGATGTGAGCTCACTGTAAGGCCCCAGCTGCACCCCAAAAATACCAAGTGCTTCAATACAGAACAGCAATTTCTTATTTTACACTCTGATATTGCTGCTGTACCAAAGGAGTGATGCAAAAACTTCCCAGACAAGAACAAAAGGCAGGAGAGGAGCAGGGGCATCTGGTGATGTTGGGGGCAGAGGATGCAGAGCAGCCTTCTCCAATGCAGGAAGGAAACTCTTTGTTCAGAGCTTATGCAATTGAAAATGCAGATTCAGAAGGACCCAAAGAGTTCACAGATGCATGTCAGGCAGGTCAAAGCAAAAGGGAGCTCAAAGGGTTGTCTGACAAAGGGAAGATTGACTACAGTATTAACATTTTTTTTCAAATTAACTTTTCTTTGTGAAGCAGAGTTTCAAAAGTTTACACATGATCCCTTACTATAAACACTAGAACAAGTGTGCATTAAATGTAACTTACATTTCAGGTGTGTGTGTATGTGTAGTAAATATTAAAAAAATACACAGTTCTCTGAAGTGAAATCAGATATCTGGATTGAGATCAAACAAAATGTTTAGAACAGCTTTTTTTTTTTTTTCCCCCTTCAGTGTTTTAGTTCAGCTGGCAAATCTGAACATCCATCATCACCCTGCTTATTCTTCTGTCCTGTCTGATGATGTATCCCCACATGGGGATCAGAAGCTGTGGCTTCCCATAAAGCCCACCTTCCAAAAGCACAAGTAAATCAGCCTCAACAAGCCCCACAAGAGCTGCTGAGGAGCAGAAAAAATTCACACATGGAAATGAACTAGATCAAATCAGGAGCTGTGCATTCGTTTGACAGGCTGTGTCCTCTGTAGTTAAAATAAACCTACTGTACCAGGGATGTTTTCACCGTAGTGCACAAACATCAAGTGCTAAGAGCATTTCAGTTTATTGCAAAAAATCTGTTTCCCAGCAGCTGCTCCGAATCCAATCGCATTTTTCTCTGATCTTGCTATTTTTGCATCTATCAGACACTTTAGTCTCCTGTTACTTCTACAGGATCTTAAACCCGACTCTGACAGGCTGCAGGAAGAAGGACAGCCCTGAGAAACCCCTGGCAGAGCAGGCCCTCCTCTCACAAGCTGCTTTCTAGTTTTTTCCTGCTGTTGCTGAGTTAATGAGTGTTTGCAGGCACATAAAAAAAAAAGAAAAAGTGCATCATAGAATCAGAGAATCACAGATTGGTTTGTGTTGGAAGGGAACTTAAAGACTCTTCTAGTGCCAACCCCCTGCTGTGTGCAGGGCCATCTTCCACCAGACCAGCTTGCCCGGGGTCACATCCAGCCTGGCCCTGAACACTGCCAGAGGTGCAGCATCCACAGCTTTTCTGCACAACCTGTTCCACAGTCTCATCACCCTCCCAGTAAAGAATTTCTTTCTACTATGCAATTTAAACTTATCCTCTCTCAGTTTGATGCCAGTCCCCCTTGTTCTGTCACTCCATGCCTTTGTAAAAAGTCCCTCTGCAGCTCTCATCATTTAGGTACTGAAAGGTGCTAAAAGGTCTCTCCAAAGCCTTCTCTTCTCCAGGCTGAACAATTCCAGCTCTCTCAGCCTTTCCTCACAGGAATGGTGCTCCAGCAGAGCAGTGTCCTGAGGGGATCCCAGCTCATCCCTACCTCATCCACATGGCAGAGCCGAAAACCCCCCATTTCACAGCCTGCTCTGAGTGTGCAGTTAATAAATACAGGGGAAAACATGAAATCTTCCACTGTTTTTTTTCTCAAGCCTCTGTGCTGGCCCAGCCCCAGGCCATTCCCACCCCACTTGCTGGCAGCATGGCATCATAGCAAAATAAGGATAAAATGCTTCCCCCAGCCATCTGAGCCTCCTCTGGCTGCTTTCCTGGGGGTAAAGGGATGAGCTCCATCAGAATAACAGTGGTGCCTGCATAATCCTACAGCAGGAGTAAACATTCAGGCTTAACTGTTTTGCAGGCACAAACTGAGCTGGCACAGCAGGAAGATGCTACCCCAGTGCATCAAGACTGGGGGTGGCAGGGCTTATCCCCAACAACCTGAGCTCCTACAAAAGGAAGATAACCCCATTTAGGGTGGAGGGCCTTAATGCAATCTGGGAAACTCCAGTGTCATTCATTCCAGCAAAGCCCCTTTGCCCTCACCCCTTGCAGAGCCTGTTCAGCACAGGGAGGGAGAGGCTGGCTGGGGTATCACTGCTGGCAGGGTTTGAACCAAAGCTGGGGACACAGCTGCAAAATCAGATGGTGGCTTGGCAAAGTAGAATGAACTGAGTGTTATCACCTTCCTGGCCTCAGAGTGGCTTCCACAGTGCTTCAGCATTCCTGAGCTTTATCCTTGCCCATCCACAGCATCTCACTTGCCTTTGTTAGCCAGCTCTGCTGCCATGGCACCCTGGCACACACCTGGAAATGCCATCATAACTGACGAAGAAAGGCAAAGTTTTTGCCTAAGAAAGAAACAAATGCAAAATAGGTCAAGTTCTTTTTAGGGAGATTTTTGCCCAGTCCCCACCAGCGGGTTCTTTCGCCAAGTGGTTGGTGTGACACTGCAGTATGATGTGTGCTAGGAAGTGGTAGGTGGGAAAAGCGCTGGCAGGGAAAAAGCCAAGAGCTATAAAGGTGCAGGGGGAAAAAAAAGGAGGTGAGATTTCAGCTGTTAACACACAGTTTCATGTGTGCAAGCAGCACTTGGCAGCCGCAGCGCAAGGGGAGGGAGATGTGCTCATTGCTTTCACAGGTCACCAGCCCCCACCCCTCCACTGGGCCCACAAACAAGGCAAAGCTCATGTACAAGCCATGGAGAGGGTGCTGCAGGGGATCTGTGTGCCAGAAACCTCCATCTCCCAGGGGCTGGAGACACCTGGGCTCCCACTCACCTGGTGTAGGGGCCCTGCGGGGACTGGCTGCTGCTCCACGGGAGGACAGCTGGCTGAGAAACCTGTACCCACCACAGATCAAAAACAGGATTTGAGCTAATTAATGCCAAGAATGATCATGAAAATCAGTGCATCCCTCTTTCTGTGACATTGCTGCATTCACTTTAACTGGCTTCTCTGTTGCCCCAACATCTCTTGGTTTCTAAGCAGGAGAGGTTTTGCACCACCAGTGTTTGACCCTACTGAAGACACTTCAAAGAGCCAGCCCCAGGCAGCCCTGGAGGTGGGATGGAAGGATGGTGATGCCTACCAGGGGTGCAGGGCAGGGCTTGGGATTGTTCATAAGCACAATGATTTTACTTTGCTGCCAGAAATGATCAGCAGGAGGACAGTCAGAGATGTTGGCATGAACATGTTGGTCATTACATTCCAGACTCATCCTCTGGGATGCAGAGGGAGCAGTCTTTGTCTCCCTCTCCCACATAAACAGAACATAAAACCAAGAGAAACTCCCCAGAATACCAACAAACCTTCCAGTTTTCAGCCTAGATTACTTCATGGTTAATTTATTCTTATTTATTCTTATGCAACCTTGGGTTTTTTTGCTTTCTATTTTCCCTGGTGCCTTCCCCTTTGAAGTATTTTTAGATTGAACTCAGATCCCCTCTTTGCCTTTGCTGGATGAGACAAGACACACTCTTCTGTGTCTGTCCTAAGATAAATGCTCTATTTTCCTACCAATCTGCTCTCATTTAAAGCCACATTAAAGGAGTGACCAGGACATGAGATCTAATAGTACAGGGTCAGTCTCACCTTCCCCTTTGGGGCTGCACTTCATGGTGACTCTTCCTTGCTCAGCATCCTGTGGGCCAGACATCCCTTCTGCAAATGGGTCCCAGGCACTGGAGTGAGGATAAGAAAAACGATTTCTGCTCTGCAAAGTGGTCCTGTCACAGTCATAGCATGGCTTGGACTGGGACAATAAAGATCATTTAGTTCCAAACCCCCTGCCATGGGCAGGGACACCTTCCACTTGTCCAGGTGGCTCCAAGTCCCATCCAGCCTGGCCAAGGACACCTCCAGGAATGGAGCATCCACAGCTTCTCTGGGCACCCTGTACCAAGACCTCACCACCCTCATAGTAGGGAATTTCTTCCCAATATCTGGTCTGAATCTGTCCTCTTTCAGTTTAAATCCATTCCCTCTTGTCCCATCCAGTTGCCCTTATAAAAGGTCCCTCTCCAGTTCTCTCGTAGCCCCTTTAGGGTGCTGTAAGGTCAGCTCAGTGCCTTCCCTTCTGCAGGCTGAACAGTCCCAGCTCTCCCAGCCTGTCTCCATCAGCAGAGATTCCTCAGCCCTCTGAGCATCTTTGTGTCCTCTGCACTTGTTCCAACAGCTCCATGTCCTGCTTGTGTTGGGGGACTCCAGAGCTGGACTCAGTGCTCCAGGTGGGGTCTCTGCTCACCAGAGCAGAGCAGAGGGGCACAGTCACCCCCCTCACCCTGCTCTTGATCCAGCCCAGTTTGTGTTTGCCCTTTGGGCTGGGAGCACACATTGCTGGGTCACAGGGAGCTTCTTGTCAACCAAGACCCCAAGTCCTTCTCCTCAGGGCTGCTCTCTCTCCACTCTCTGCCCAGACTGAATTTGTCCCTGGGATTGTCCTGGACCATGTGCAGGACCTGGCACTTTGCCTTGCTGAACTGTCCCCACAGCCCAGCAGGTGACTGGGAGCTCCTAAACCAACACTGAAGCTGAGGGAAGATGCACAAGATCCAGTGAACAGGAACACCCAGCCCTCCTTTCTGCCAGCTGCTGTGCCTCTATCCACACAGAATCAGTGGTGGATGCCACAAAATGCCCTCTTGAAGCCACTCAGGATCCAGTCCCTCTCAGCAAGATGCCCCAGGGTTTGCACAAAGCTCCTGACCCAGAACTTTTTAGTGGCTGCCCCACTCACACCCCAGCAGCTCTCAGCTCTGTGGTCCTGCCCCTGCACATCTCATCTTCTCCTCTCTGTCAGGAGCATTTTTGGGGATTTCACAGCAAGGCAGCTCCACGGTGCTCAGCAGTGTTTGCCTGGCAAACAGCGAGCAGCAGAAATGGTCTAAATACTTTCAGGCTTCTGGCAGTTCACAGAGCAATACCCCAGGCAAAGAAAAAGATATCTTGATTAGAATAATTATAATTGTCTTTTCCTTCGTTCTTTCTACAGAAATTCCAGGCTAAATTATCATCTAATTTCAGAGAGCTCCATGACCAAGATTATCTATGAGTCATTTGTAATTATGTGCCAGATTGTATTAAAGCATGAAAATACAAAGGTTTCTCATCAAATACTAAGGGGGTTGGGGGAAGAGAATCAAATTACATTGGAGCAAGATAACTGTTCCAGCCACTTTCTGATTCATGGCATCCAGCAAATGCAAAGGAAAAAAAACTGAGAAAATTCTCATTTTAATAATTGTATAATTGTGAAAACTGACAAATTACAGGAAAACTCAGTTTAAGGCTGACATACCATCCCCTTCCAGTGCTGCTTTAGAAAACACTGTAAGGAGCTTTAAGACTCTCCCATTCTGACTCTGCACTAATTCCCATGGGAATTTCTACAGCAGCTTCGCCCTGGGCCTGAGTTTAGTGTTAAAAAGGGGATAAAAACTGCCCATTTAGAAATGCAGTCTGTATCTATCCAAACAGCTTTAGCTGAGGGCAGCAAACACAGCAGCTGTCTTTCTGCACAAAAGAGAATGCTCCAGCAGCAGGAAACATCCTGGGACTTCTGCATCTCTCTCTGGCCACCTCCCTATCCAGGACAGGAGCTGCACTGGAAAACTGGGACTCTTCTCCCTCAGCAGCACATCCATGGCTCCAGTTCTGCAGCACTAGTGAGGAGCCCCGGGCTCAATCCAGGCATGCTGATACTCTATTTGAAATAGCCAGAGGCAAGCAAAGGAGGAAATGTTCTCCATGTGGAAGTGTGGGGAGGAGAGGAAGGAGGAGAGGGGATATTGGAATGAGGGTCATTGGCTGCAGGGGCAAAGTTTGGGGCTGTGTGTCAAGGAAGACCCAGATGACAGCCTTGACAAGGCTCTAATGTGTTCACTTTATAAACAAGACATGAGTTTTAAAAGAAATATTAACATGCTGTAGAACTTGGATGGGACCAGTTGTCCTTCCTGAGAGAACTGAGTCCTGTTTTCCCCATATAATTGAGCAGTCATAAACAGCAGGGAAAAGTCTCTAAGTCCAACAGCCACGTAAAAAAACAAAGTACAAGAAGATGAGATCTTCCATGTGCTACAAAGCCTGGGATGTGTCTCCCCACAGCTTTCCATGCCCTTGGTTAATTTGGATGCTGCCCACCCAGCCAGGGCTCCTGAGGTGCAGCTGCCACGTTCCTCTGCTCCACCGGTACAAACGTGCCAGGCAACTCATCCTCACCATCACAGGCACAGATCCTTCCTGAGAGCTGTTGTGGGAGGAAATGAACTTCTTTTGTTTTCCATGACCTTGCTGATGGCCTCTCACAAACCTGCAGTCAGAGCTCTGCCCACAGGGATTCCTCATTACCCTGGAAGGTGTTGCACTGAGATTTGTGCTCACAGGTGTGCCCAGCTCCAGGGAGAGATCAGATATAGGATTACACAGGTGCCTTCAACCATGCTTGGCTCACACAAACCAGGTGAAGCAAAATGTCAATATAGCACTTATTTACTCAAGCAGCAACATCACAAGTAGTTGTAAAATCCAGGGAGCAATTAAATAAAAAAAAAATGGCATTTAGCAGCCCTAGCTTGCCATGGGAACCATCTCCTCCATTCCCAGTCACAGTTACCCTGTGCCTTAAGCCACCCCTGACAGCTGACCCCATGACACACCTCACTGTTTTCACAGAGAACCCTCCACATGTGCCCACAGCAGAGCTTTGAAGCCTTCCAGGCTTCAAAACTTTATCTTTTACTCAGAAACTCAGTCCATTCCTGCTGCCAGGAGATATCCTGTTGTTTTACTCAACTGAAATGAGGACAGCTTGTTCTCCGTGGGATGCAAGTGTTTCCTGGAGCCTCACGTGCCTGCCCTGCCCTGTAGTGACCCCCTGCCCCAGGGAAGGGCACTAACTCCTCTTCCCCTTCCCCATCACACTGGTGTGCCTGAAATGAGAACTTTCAGGTGAAGCATCATTTACAAAGGAGTTCCAGAGGCAGATGGAGCAGCCACTTCTGGAGGGATCAGAGCATCCTGGGAAGATCCCTGGAGGGCTTCTGATGAGTCCAAGCCACAGTACATGGACACAGGCACCACAGCAGTGAGCCAAGGGACAGGAGACCCACAGCATTCAGGATGTGGCTTAACTTGGCACACATGAACTTCAGATTTCATTGATGGAGCCCACATTAAACAAGCACAGGCACCAGGATGTGACACAACTTTAGTAATAAAGCTTCAGTGTGAGAACTGCCAGAGAAGGAAGTTAGCAGCAGCATCAATAAATGTGCAGGGCAAACAGGCCAGCTGCAATTTATTCTGCATGTGCTTCAGACATTTCACATTGTCTTCATTCCTCACCAAGTTTTTGTGATGCCTGTCGCATGAGCATGCTCTAAATGCCAAATTTAGCTGCACTGAGCATTGCTTAGCAGCCTCATGAATGCTCCCCCTGCCTATTGTGAAGGGGAAAATAAACAAATTATTAATCTGAGATATTTATGGTGCAACATTTTATGATGATTAGTCAGTCATTAAAAGCTCTATATATTACATATACATTATACATTTAAAAGCTCTTTTATTCTGTTTTGTGGCACATGACTGCTGGTTAATAGCAGAAGGGAGGCACTCCAGCCTTTCCTTTCCTCAGAACAATTAGGACTATAAATGAAAGATGAGACAGATGGGAATGGGATTTCCTCACCTCATTCCTGGTACCTACAAGATTGACACCATGTCCCAACATCTCACCAGCAGTTCCTTTATATTCAGCGGAGAGCAACAGGCAGTCCAGGGAGTCACCAAGCTCAGACGATGGAAATGAAATGAAATGAATTTAAATGGAGGAAAATGTTCCTAGAGAGTAGACTGCCATATGTATACCTGTGGGTGTGGCTGGTGCTGCCACACCTGAGAGCATGGAAGGGTGAATTTGGAAGTCAATGAGATAAACAGGCCACATCAAAGGTGCACAGTCAGAACAGAGCAAGAATGGGAGTCCCTGTATGTTTTCCTGTGACCATGGAGACACGGGTTTGCTTCTTCCCAGAACACCCTGGCATGGAAACCTTCCCAACTGCAAAGGTGTTTCCTCACCCAGCTGAAATGCAGGGCTCCTTCTTGCCCCTTTGTCCCCTTGGCCACCACACAAGCCAGCACTGCAATCTGGAAACTGCAACCTCTGCAGTGCCAAGCCTGGCAGAGCTGTCAGCAGTGGGTTGAATGGAATTCTGCAGGAATCACAGTGCTGTGGGTGGCAATTTGCTGCTCATCAGCCACTTGAAGGCTGTGTGCCAGTGCTGAGAGAAGCCCTCATCATGTAGGGCATCTGCTGCAGGGGGCAGAGATGCTTCTTCTCTGTCCCTGGCAAAGGGTGGGATTGTGTTTCTCCTGCAAAGTGACCCTTCCTTCAGGACAGGGCTCCATAGAAATACCCACTGCTGGACAGAGAAAGCAGCAGAACACGACATGCGTCTCTGCTACCAAAGAGATGCTCAGGAGCTACTGGGATGGTGACAAAATGACAGATGATGCTTCCTATTTGATATTAATATCACAAAGCAGGGGAGAAGGTGAAGAGCTGGTGCTTCCCTTGATATATCCCTTCACTCCTGGGATCCTGAAGGACAGTTTACCCTGATCTCCACTTCCCAAGCTCCTCCTGAGCAGCTGGCAGGGAAACACTTCTTTTTGAGGAAGGAAACTTCATGTCAAGTCTTTGAAGCTCACAGGGCATCTCAGAGCAACTGTTATTTTCCTCAGAGCTTGTAAGTAAACAAATTCTCCTCTGCTGAGTGTTAATATCCCAGCAAACTGTTCTGTTTTCCCTTCTATGCATTGGTCAGGGCATTTCTAACAAGTCTACCACTAGAGCTCCTACACACATTAGAGATGTTATTTCTTGCTAGTGTGTAGTTGAGCCTACACTCTGTATCTGGAGAGAAAGGGGACAACTTTCCTTGAGGACCTTGCTCAGCTGTGAGGCTCTTCCAAATCCAAAAAAAAAAAGCTTTTGAGATCAGATCAGCCAGATCTAGAAAAACCTCAAGGACAAAGGTCCCCAACAGTGCAAAAAGCTGACACTGAAGCTTGGCCAGGTATAACATGGTCAGCAGTCCAGGGGAGGAACAAAGGGTTGGACAGCCTAAGGAGGTAGCCAGGCAATTACTCATTTAAGAGGCATTTTTTATTGCTTTTGTGAAGCATGATTCATCTCTTAATATGTGCATGGACAGTCGATCCTCTGGCTGTACAGATGAATCAGCACACGTTCCCTCTCCCTGCTCCCATGAGGTTGAGACCCTGCAGAGCCAAAACCAACCCTTGGAGGAAGCAGGTCTGAGAGTCAGCAACTGCTCACATAAAAAAAACCCACAAAACAAAACCAAAAAAAACCCACAAACAAGAATTCACAAGTTTAAAGGGATATAAACCCCTCTTGTCATGGACTGGGTGTTGTGGATGTGAACATATTCCTGTAAGGCTGCTCACACCTCCTAAGAACGTGGCACTGGTTGCTCAAGAGAGAAATATAGAACTGGAAGAACCATCAAGGCCTTGAAAGGGTTTCTGTCAACCATGTTCCTACCTGCTTTCAGCACAGGCATCTTATGCCTCAGGAAATTTAGCAAGGGTGGGATAAGAAAGCCAGGTTTTCACAGGGCTTTCCCTCATGGACAGGGTCTCAGTGCTCTCCAACCTCATTTATCTCATCCCCACATGCTGCTGACACTGACATGCAGAGATGTCCAGAAGGAGTTGGCACATTGCTGTCCTGCCTGTCAGCCTCTAAGCTTCCCAAAAAATGTCTTGACTGCAGCAAGGGAATGAGGTGAATATATGAGAAATGTACTATTTCTCCTGAACTGCATCGAGTTAATGATATTTTCCTCCCCCTTTGCACCTCTGTAAATCAACGCCTGACTGTGGAACTCAACAATGTTACACTGATGTAGAATCACTCTTGGGAGGGAACCGGTTGGTGTAAATTATCCCCTTCTATTTCCTAGTACATAATCTGGTGCCAGGTTCTGCCAAAAACATGGAGAAAACATTCACTAGATTTTTCCAGTGGCAATAGCTTGTCTAAACACAACTTTAAATGTCTGCCATTACAGTTTTCTTCATCTCATTAAAATGACTTGCAAAACCATCTGCTAGCTAATGAAGAGTTTTTAAAGCTTTAATATTTTATTTTATAATGAAATACACAAAGGGAAAACAGGACAGGTATTTAGAAAGACAATGGCAACAATCTGCTGTTCTTCCACAGAAAGCTGATGATGTTCACTTCCATGGCTAATTAAAGTGACTGAACACTTCAGCCCCTTGAACATTCCTTGTACAAATAATGCAATTCCTATTCTCACTGTATTTGCCTAACACACAGTAACTGAAGGCAGCACTTCCAGTAACTATTTCTCAGCATCCTTCCCTTCCAAAAATACCAGAGACTGGTCCATTACAGAGAAGGGAAGACAACATTTATGTAAGGGTCTACGTGCACTTGCCAAAATCCCTTGGTGGTTCTAGATTCCCTCAGCCCTCACGTTCACTTCCTTGAGCTAGCTAGAAATTGAACAAGACATGAGAAATCTTAGTGAGATCATCAAGGACAGTGATCAGCCAGACTTGAGCAAAGGCATGGGTGAAACCCCAAGGGACAGCACTGCTCCTTCCAGGAAAAGGAGCTGTTGCCATTACAGCCCAGTCCCTTTTCCTGTGGAGCCACAGAGCTGGGCAGGATCTGGCTGTGGTCTCTCTGTAATCACCAGCAGGAGAACAAACTGGGTTCATGCCCCTGTGAGCAATTAATGGCAAAAAGTCATGGGAAGCCATCTGAGATGGTTCCACCCCCAGCTCAGCAGTATTAGGGAACAGAGAGCCCATCTCAGAGCTGAAATGAGGAATTTCAGGTCACAGCTTACCAGACCAGGTCTCCTCAACTTGCTGCATGCTTCTTCACCTCTGATGTGGGACATCCCTGGCTCTGATACCTGGACCAACTGATACTTTCAAACTTTTCCAAGTTTCACCATAACTCTCTGTTTGTGCTGCTTTCCCCTGCTTTTTGTCTTATTTAACATCTCTGCTCCTCAGTAGTGACTGGCTACTCCTGCTGAGCACTGAGGACTCTGCTCAGAAGGAAATCTGCAATCCTAAGCACCATCCTTGCAAATTATGGCAATAGAGGGAGTAACTTAAAAAAACACGTACATCCTGCCCCAAAACGCCCCAAAACACTTTTTTGGACAGCAAGCCACCCTATGGCCCAATCAACCTAAGATATAACCAAGAATTTAATGACAGCTAAGCCTGACTGTGAAAGTAGGCTTGAAATTACAGACAGAGCTACAACCTGCCTTCCAAAGCTGTGCTAAATCCTGTAATGGCTGTGTCTTCATCCTGCCTTCTGCTGATCTTCACTTGAGGTGTCACAGATGGCCTTAATTGCTTATCTCCTTCTGAGTTTCATACCTGCTGTGGTAGATTAACAGATGGGACTGATCAATGGGCTGAATGCAGCCCTTGGGACCCCTGAACTACCTCTCTGCACAGTGATTAGTGCAATGGCTTCTCCCCACTCACATAAAATTCGTGATCTTCTACCTGATGTACTGTCACGTCTCACCTTCGGTGCAGCCCCCTTCACTCTGTGCTGCATCCACAGGCAGTGATGATCCCTGGGCTCTGTGCTGGGCAGCTTTACAGGGCTGGCACTACCCCTGCTGACAGAGACCTTCTGCCCACCAAGAGGCCAAGGGAGATCAGAAAGTCCACACTTGCACGTGTGCCAAGAGCACTGGCCAAAAGGGTTTCAGATGGCATTTTATGATTGCAGCGCAGCCAGCAACTCTGAACCAACATAAATTATACTGGGAAGATGAACAAGATGAAAGATCATTCATCTTACCACATGCAGAAAATACACTCAGACTCTTCCTTGTGGTGCCTGATGGTCCAGAAAGAAAACACAATGATTCACATCGTGCTGATTTGCTGTTGGAGACCTCAGAGCTTATAGTAGGTCCCACTGATTTAATGCAGCATGCAGCAGTAACTAACAATTTCTCAGTGGCCTGGTGTAAGAGTTTGCTTGAAAGCAGTGAGTAGAGTTTTGAAAACATTTTATTTAGCTGTATTTTATGCCATGCCAAGCCATGAATCTTACCTGAATGGTGCTGGTGTGTGTTGTCCTCTGCTGAGCTCCCAGAGTATGGGCAGGAATCACAGCTGATACAAGGATTAATCTTTTTCCCAGACACGATGCTGTGCTGAAGAACCATTATTCAATTACACCACATCCACATCAGAGTAAGTCTGTGATCACCTAGGAAGTTCTGACTACCTCAGCCATCCCCATTTATATTAAAAGCAGCAGAACAGATAACTCCTCTTTGCTGTTTAATTAGGCAAGGCTTGACATAGTAAGAAGGGGTTTTGGACTTAGCACAGTATCTGGCTTTACTCCAGGGCTGGTTTTTACCCACAGTACTCTGGTTTTACCCCAGAGCATTTCTATCCCTTCCTTCCCTACTGCTACCACTTCTAGAGACTGTTGCTAACAGCACAGATCCTTGAGTGATGTCAACCAGCAAAGCTCTTCCTGCCTGATGCTCACTGCCTATTGAACAGTCCAGTGCACATCATTACAAAGAATATTCCCTGATCTTTCTGGTTTTGATGCAGCTTTTCTCCTTAATTTCAAACTGCAACCCTTACACTCTCTAAATAATTAATCTTTTTTTTTCACTCGAGAAACAATGATACCTCACCATCTCTTCTCCCTCATCTGGCTTGGTGTCCTACCTCTTTCAGTACCCTCCACTGGACTGCTCAGGCTATAAATGATGAATATAATGCAGGATATACCATGAAACAGAAGAGTCTGGAACTCTTGTGTGGAAAATGGACAACACTGCCTCACCTCTGCTGCTGCCAAGATGCAGCTTTTGCCTCTCTTAGTCTCTGCATACAAATTCCTTTTACTTTTCCCACAGAAGAGCACTGAAGAAAAATCACCTGGGAATCAGTGTTGGTGCTGTTTCTTTTCATTGCTCTGTTCAAATTCCTTTAATTTGCTGCACTTTTTCTGCTTTTAAAGAATTGAGAAACTTTACTAGGAGCACTGAGAGCAGTGAGAAAGCATTCTTGCTACAATTTGGCAATAGAAATGGATAACACAGTGATTGCCATCCCCGTGCCCAGTACTGTGCCACTTACTGCCCTCCCACACAATAACAAATGTACAGTTCAGGCTACAAGTCATTAAATCCTGTGCTCCTGGAGTCCCACAGCAAGAAGGGAATTTCATTTTGCAATTTTATGAACTGTATGTGCCTCCCTAATTTCCATGAGAATGCACAACAGGTCCTGTAAGAAAAAAATAATTACAATGAAGCGACTCACAAAGTAAATTTGTTATGCCCTAAGTCCTGAATTCTCACTGAGCCTCCTTTCTCATGTACTTAACCCCTTTTGTTAAACAACCACCACTCACCAAAACCACTGCCAGGTATCAGGGTGGGCAAAAAAAATAGTGAATGTGCTGTAACTCTTCTTACAGATGAGATGGGAGTAGAAAACTGTAACAGCCTCTTCTGCACTACAAAACACGAACATAAGAACAAATGTGCTATGACCTACTGGTGACAAATGAAGGTAATAAAAAGCCTTGTAAGATTTCAGCTTTATTAGCATTATTTAACTTCTGAGACCATTAAAGGAGGCCTATTTGATGAATGCAGATGTGGGGACAGAATGTTTTTTGTTATAAAAGCCTGGTGTGGCACAGAAGAGAAAAATTACAGGACAAAGCCAAGAGCTGTACAGCTTGGGAAGAGCAGAAAATATGAGGCCAAGGCGGTCAGTACTTCTAAACAGCTCAGATGTTACCAGGGAGAGGGCATCCGTGATGGACATTGCTGGAGAAGTTCCCAGCTCCCAATGGAAATGGCTGGAACAGCTGAAGAGAAATTCAGATAAAAACATCCCAATGTCAATGGGAGCAGAAGTGTGCCTTGATTCCACTATGGGAACAAAGTGAAATGCTGGAATGACACATACTGCCTTATCAAGTCTACTGTTGATCATCCTTTCATAGGCTAAAACTTTGCAGGAGACACTCCTGAGGATCCAGTGGTACCTCTTTTTCCAGCAAAAACTAAAAGGAGCAAACACCCATCTGTACAAAGGGCAGATGTGGATTTCTGTCTCCAAACCGTGGCAGCCAGATGTTGATAAAATAACATGATTTTTAACTCAGCACACACCTTATTTATCAAGATACAACTTTCAGAAACAAGCACTGGAACAGTTCCACTAAATACACACACCATATATTGTTCCCACAGTCAGTTAATTATACAACCTAGTGGAAAAGCCTCGTTAATGTTATGTACTTTACAGAAAGTATCTCTATCAGTGGAACAGTATCTTGTAAAAAACACTTGCCTGATTAGCTGTGTGTTCCCTTTTAGAGACAAAAGAAAGCTCTGAATGACAAATTTTGGCCATGATCAACAATCACATAGCAATCAAAACCGAACATTTTTTAAGAACAAAGACAGAAAAATCAGAAATTATCAGGAGAGCATCACAGTAACAGATGGGCTATGTAAAGGTTTTATGTTTTATTTACAGCAAATATATTACAGTAGAAAAGGTTAACATGACTCGTGGTTGTGGAAGGATGGTACGTATGCTTACATCAAAAGGGTTTCATTTCCTTGGCACTAACTGAACCAAATACAAGGATTCAACACAAAAATAAGAACCAGAACATTTATTAGGCAAACTCTAACTGTACACATCTGCAACTGGGGTTTCAATGCAATCCAAAGAACACAAACAAGTCATCAGGATGGCAAGAACTTTTTCAGCGAACATGTTTAACCCTCAAGACAAGGCTGTCTGGCACCATTTAAAAGTTGCTGTACTGAACACACTGATTTTAAAGAAATGTCATAGATGATTAAGACTGAAAATGCACTCAGCACAGTGAAGAAGTCCATTATTTTCTGTATTTCTTTTTTTACTCCCACAATACCAGAGTGTTAAAAGGCTGCATGGCAGACAGGCTGGATGCAACAGCTGGAGGGTTTTGCCTGTCAAGGAAAGTGACTTGCAGCAAGAGATGTGCTTTCTGCAACAAACCCAATGATACACAGCTTGTGTGGCTTCAAGGAAGATGATCTAAGAACAACAAATGTTGAAGCCTTATAAGCTCTTTACATCATAATCAGAATCCTGAGAAAAGCAGAATCCTAATTACTCCAAGTGAATTCGGGCTTACTTATACACAACAAAATTGTCCAGATACATCAACAGTAGTAAACAGTTAATGCAGTGTTAATCTTTTTACATTTTAATGACTAGCTATAAAAACAGAAACTAGCATGTTCAAATCTGTTTACATTTCCTGAGCTTAGTTAAATGAAGAAGGAATGAACATTATAAAAATCCCGGTAAGTCACCAATAAATTAAAAATGTACATAACCACTATAGCTTAAGAAGCTCAGAGTGAAGTCTGCCTATCCAGTACCCTTTCTTTAGGAGTCCTGTACAGAAACCATGCCATTAACTTCACCAGCAATACTGAGATGCTATGGAATTGTAGGTCTTTTTATTGTTTCTTGCTCTTCCAGCAGATTGCCTGATGGCCTTTCCTAATCAAATCGTATGAGAGCATTCAAAAACTGCAACCCTCTACTTGCAGTGCACAAAACAATGTTCTCAGCAACACAATGTACTACTGAAATCCAAATTTCCTAGCTGCAGTTATTTGGGTGGGCTCTCAGCTCCCACACGCATCACTACCCTGGCAGCAGGTTTGGTATCCTTTGGGGGAACAAACCAGGAGACTGGAGGAAAGACCCTTGGCAATATTCATCTTAGCAGTTTCTTTAAGAGCCAACATCTTGCATTTGAGAAAAGCACTCGACCTACATGAGTCATAGACATGTTTATTTATGCATGTTTATTTCCTGCATAGAGAATACTGTGTACCTTGGAATAAAACCCAAGCCTTGAGAATATACTGAGAGTGTATTTGTAGCAGTGCTATGGAAGATTAATTCAAACCCAAACAATCAAACTCAACAGTCTCAAAGACTTGCAGAGCACAAACTTTGATAAAACAAACCATTTTTTAAAAAACTGTCTGCTTATAGCATACTTTTATTTTATAGATAAAAGAGAGGTAGAAAGGTTTATCTCCTCAGTATCAGTTTCTGTGCAGTATTTATAAAGTATCAGAAAAAATACCTATAGCTTTTTGGTGAAAATGCCAGCTTTTCTCCTAAGAATTATAAGGAATCTCTTCTTTCCACTTAAGTGCTGCAAACTAAGTAATTTGAATTTGGTTCAGAAGAGCTATTCTTTCTAGTAGCCTTGCCACACCAATTTTGTTACCAAGTTCTGCTTGTAAGAAGTCATTACAGAAATACTCCTAATGCTCAAAAATTCCTCACAGATACAACCCACCAAACCATATTTACCAGCCAAATAGTATCAAGTCTGCTCCTAAAAAAAGCACTCACTCTTGTTTGACTTGCATCATCCATCTTATGCAAGCTACCAAGAGGAACAGAGAATGGAAGTATGGAAGGCTGTGTGGCCCTTCCCCTCTGGTGATGACCTCAGATGTGAGCAGCATCATCACCCTCTCTCACAGAGCATCCTGGAGCAGCTTCTCTTCCTGCCACAATGCATTCTCTGTAGCAGGAGGATGGATGGTGCTTTAGTAACAAGTGCTCCTCAAAAAAGGTAAGAAGGAAGACCTGACCAGGAGACACAGCTGAACAGAAACCATACTGGAAAGATAAATATCTGTCTTTCCCTGGTGTTAAAACGAGCCTGCAGCACTACAGTTTTCATGATTGTCACCAGATAAGGGAGAGAGATGGAAACATCAGCTGCAGACATCAGGAGTGTGATCCAGAGTGCAGCTCATTTCCCACGGAGCCGCGAGCCTCGGGGCCAGCAGTGCCAGGGGAAGGCAGGTCAGAGATCCAGGGTGGGATCTGCCCACAGGGGCTCCACTCCTGACCCCTGCTCTCATGGCACTGCCAGAACTGATCTATCTGTAAGAGAGGACCTGCCTGCTGACATTTCAGGGCACACAGGGCTGGAGCTCCAGCTTTATTCACATAGCAACGACTGTTCAAGGGTGGGATTTGAGCCATAAAAGTCAGGCTGCTGCACGGTGACCTTTAATTTACCCAGTGAATGTTAAGCAAATTACATTAAATTAAATTCAATTCAGTCAAAGCAGATGCTAGCTTATTTATTAAAAAGCTCAGCTTTCTCTTTCTTTCAACTGGTTTTAGAGACCAGCAGCTCCTGGGAGCAGACCTCCACTCTAACTTAGGCAAGAGGAGCCCCACAGACATGGCCAGAGTGACTCTCCCATGGCAACACCAGCCTAAAGAAGACCTGGCTGTCCCTAAGAATGCCCAGCAACAGCACATGAGCACAGCATCTTTGCCTCCTTGCTCCCTACACTTCCTACCCAACCCAGGTTTTCTCCCTCCTTCCACAAAAACCACACCAGACTAACAGTGGAAGACAATTCTTCACTGCCAACATTGCCTTCTACTGTCAGATATTTTAAGGAATCTATGAATTGATTAATATAAAGAAGTATTTACTCTGCTTCAGAAAACCAGTACTGCTCTGCAAATATATAACCTTTGATAGGGCTAGGTAAGGGAGTTCATATACAGTAACACGGTTGCATTCACAATCCACGTTGCAAACATTTGTTTCTGTCAGTTGTAGCATGATGAGACAACTAATGCTCCTGTACTCAAACAATCAACAGGCCCTGTCCTTCAGCCTGCTCCCTTTCAGCACTATGCCTAAAAACAGTCACATAAATAAGGGAAGTGCTGCTTTCAGCCACACAAGCATCATGCACAGTCTGTTTTGTCTCTTTTCTTTTGTTCTCTGGAAACATTACTCTCATTAATTTAATTCTCCAACTATGATCCACCAAAATAAAAATAAATTCAAGTAGGAATCCAAACTGGTTATTGCTGGGTTATGGGTCAATGTAAACTGACCAGACCCAATGCCAACCTCGAATTCACTTTACAAAAGTAAGGATTGCTTGATTACATTTGCTGACCATAGACAGCTTCTTTCACTATTCATACAGTTTGAAGACATAAGATTTGCTGAGAACAAGACATAGTCCATGTCCCCTGGAAGTAAATGGAGCTAATAGCCATCATCTTCATCCATATCACAGCCATAATCTGAAACACACAAAGACAAGGGCATATAAAAATGCAAATATTCTGGGCAGACAGAAGACACAATAAGAAGTATTGCTTCTTTAAGGTTGTTTTCTTGCTATGTAACTACATCGTAATTTTTGCCTTAGGCAAGCATTTTAAAAATCATCTATTTTCTTAGGCCTAAATAAGTTCTTGCATGTACTTCCCTCAATGAAATAAAATTATTTTTAAGCATGTATGTGTAAGTATCTCTTCTCACTTGTCACTAGACCTTCATTTAGGAATACTTGGCACATGTATATATGAAATACTTGGTTTAATTTAGAGGCTAAGGTGATCAAGCCTGATTGTCACAAGTGACTTGGCACACAGTGGCTGATAAGCAGCAGCATTACATTTACAAGTAGGCACTTTTTTCACTAGACATAGGCACCAAGGAAAAAGTTGGTTTGTTTATATTATTCCTGGATTTATGAGCTGAAATTGCAGTGGTTCAGAGATAGCTCAGAGTTCCCATCAACATCAAAAGAGTCATGGAACAAATCCTGACCAATGCATCTGACTCAGACCTTCCTTATCTTCTTACTTCTAGACTTAAAATTCTTGCCCAGATTTTTAACCCAGTTTTGTTTTCTTAAACAATGCTGAGTGCAAAGACTGTGCTGTGTGTCAGAAGGCAAGTCTGTATGTTTCTGATTCTCTTCTGTGTGCTTCTGAATGCACTGACACAGATACTTTCTGTTGTGTAGATGAACTTATGGATAATTATTACACATGAGCACTGAGGAAAGTTAAACTTTATATTCCAAATCCAATACAGGGCAACATCTCACCCAAAGAGACAAGCAAATGCTCAGAAGCAGAATTAAATGTAATCTATAATGATTTGTAGAATGGGTGAAGTTCACCATCTGTAATTCATGTAGTTATTCCAGACAGACAGGCTTAAAATCCATGGAGAAAGCAGCTAGGAAAGAGTTATTTGTTGTGCTGAGCAGCTCTGCACACCTGCATTCGAATTCTGGGAATACTCCTTTCCTTCTCCTTTTTATTTTTATTTTTTAACTCAAATTTTTCAGCTGTTGTCCAGACCAGACAGGGAGTAGTGGAATGTTCTCAGAATGGTTCAAAATTAGTAACATTTACAAAGAAAAAAACCTCAGTGACCTTTATTCTATTTTTGTGGGGGGTTTATTAATAAACATAGACCCACCCTCCCCCACATGGGTGCCTTTACTTGGGAACGTTATTCTAATAATAAATGCAGGCAACAAACTGTTTTTCCTACAGTTCAGCAATTATTTTCCAGCAGAGGAATCAATTCAAAAGCAACAGACACTTTTGTGAAATGTATACATACTGCCCATGAAAGCTAAATGAGTACTGATGCAAAGATTTTTGCAGTAAAGAACATTTCAGTAGGAAACTTATTCCCATCTTGAGTCTTCGCAACCCATAATTAGCAGCTCATTTTAAAAATAATTTTGTGTATTTTCAAAGCTTAACTTCTAAAGGGAAGTTTTTAATAAAGGATAAATGTGGATGTGTCCAGCTAGGAAAAACCACAGCGGAGAGGAGACTGCCTTTTCCTGCCAGCAAAGAAATCTAATTAAAGCAGTGGCTTTGCTGGGTAACCCAAAGAAATTAGCACACATCTGTGTACCATACATGCACCACCAATGCCATTCCTGCACTTGGGGAATAACTGCTCCCTCCTAACACCCTCCCCAGGAACAGAGTGGGATGATTTGTTCTGTTTTGAGCTGGTCACACATGTCCCCAGGGCTCATGGGCAGCCTGGACATCACTGCAGCCTCCACTGTGGAGGCACAAGGAGCGGGGAGGGGAGGCTCAGGGGGCTCCAGGCACTGCTAATGGAGGTGTTACTGATCCCCAAACTCCTCAGATCCACCTTAATAAACCTAATCCTGGAAAACACCTCACACTTCTGTTTGTTCTTGAGAAGCCCTCTTAGCTTAAAGCTCAAGATGCAAAAGTTTTCCCAGGAGGAGTCTCTAAGGTCAGGTTTCAGACAAGGGTGACCCCAGGCTTCCCACAGGAATGGGCAATGCTGAAAATGCATCAGGAGCTCTGGGAGAGGGACAAGCAGGGGAACCCTGTGTGTCCCCACCCCTGCAAGAACAAAGCCCACAGCACCAGGAGATGGTAACTCCAGCTCACCATTTCCTCCCATTAACTGCAAGGCACTCATGCAGTGATCTTCATCTTCTTCTACCTCTTCCTCTTCCACCTCTTCATCAGGGTTGTAAGCTACTGGGCCACTCTCCACAAGCACAGCCGCTGGTTTTTCTACATTAGAGGCTTCAGCCTGTGCATTTGGGAAGGTAACCTGCATAAAAGAAGAGAGAACAGTAGAGCAGCCCTTCCTTTGGTCCAACATTTGCACAGAACTTCAGCAGCTTCCAAACAATAGGGACAGGAGAGATGGAAACTCATGTCCAGTGCTACAGGTTCAGCTGTTCTAATAAAAGTCTGAATGAAAGTCAGGCAAAATCACACAGTTTTCGCTGAATCCAGAACCAGGCAACTGAAATATCCAGTAATGGCAACAGCAGAAGAAGGATTCTCTGGCTAGCACAAGGGGAGGAGAAATTTGGGAGCAAAGGCTCCTCAGCAGAGCTCTGCGGGAAAACACAAACCTCTCCCACGGTGTGCTCAACTCACATCAGGCCTATTACAAAATAACAACGTTATTGACAATTTAATGATAGCAAAAATGTACCCTTCAAATCAGAAAAAGCCCAACATGTATTAGTTTTGACAGCTCTGGTTGGATTTATTTGGAGGCGCAATGAGCTGTGGAACAAATAGCACTCTGTAGACAGCACTTAATGTGATGGCAGAGCACTCAGTTGATAATGCACACTGGCACCTGTAACATTACCTATGGAATTCATCAGAATAATGATCTCCAAACACTAACTTGGGAATCAATCATTGATGGGACCTGTTCTGTACGTGTTCCTCTCCAGCTGCTCCAAGGTTAGGCACAGCATGGAGGGAGAGAAAGGGCAACACCACAAGGAAACAGAGGTGAATTTGGAGTAGGTAATATTGTCTTTGGTTCACTAAGGAGAGATCTGGGAACAGGGCAGGAAGCAGCAACACAGATTGTGCCAGCACAGCCCAGGCTCTGGTCTTTCTGATCTTTCTTCTAATTTTCATGGTGTGCTGAGTCTGGAGCTCCACCTCCTTCTCTCATCCAGAGAAGAAACATCACAGGAGCTTTACCTCCATCAGCTCTGTAATAAGGAACTTTCCACACCCACTCTGTACTTGGACTGTTTGGGGTTTGTACACTAGAACCCATGGCACACAAAACCAGCCAATTAGTATCAATTTGGAGGACCTTAAAGATTAACCATGAATGCTGTGTTGTCATGTGAATAATTCTGAGAAGGGAGTACTGACAGTACCTGTCACTAGTCAGCTGTTACCAGCACCAAGCCATCTTCTCTAGTAAGAAAGATGGAAAAGACTGGGACCACTTCCTTGGAAGGACAGTGGTGAGGTGCTTTTAAAAATGAATGGTCCAGAGAACAAAAAACCCCAAATCCTCTAGCCCATACCATGAGAAAAGTGCCACAGTACTCTAGGTTATAAATTACAGTACACAGCTATGTACTGCTGCATGTTCTCCAATTCCATTGGCAGCAAGCTCTGATAAAATGCTGCAGTTTATTTTTATTTACCTATTTCTCTATAAATGTATTTACTTGGGATGCAGTAGGTCCCAGAATCCCTGTAACTCCAGGCACTTCAGAGATACACCATAAGAGAAAATCCCTGTACCAGAAAGTTGATAGTCTAATTATTCAAACATCAAAGCTGTTCCTGAACTTGTCATATACCATGACAGTCAACCTAAGGAATCTGCCTGAGTTTTTCAAAGTCACCTCAGGGTTTGCTCCAATAGCTCATTAATAGGGCAAAAGACACCCATTAATTTTAATAGAAAATCAGGTATTTAGATATTCAGATCAGTCAAAGACAGGTTTTCATTATTTTTTAATGCTCAAATTAATCATATTATTTAGAGGAACTTCCCTCCAGTTTATATTTCCTATCACTGCTTTTGCCTTTAGAGTGATCAAATTGAGTCCATCTCGGTATAAGCAGAAGGAGACATAACAGTTTGAGACAAATCAGCATCATAATATACATCAATTTATATGTTTAAAAGTATCCATCTGCTCTGAAAAAGTGGGTGAATATAAAGGAGATACGATTCAGTCATTATTTTTTAAAATTGCACCATGCTAATTAAAATGTGACCTTCTTCTAATTATCACGTCCACTTCCAGACTGCTGTACTTCTAAAAATGTGCAGGGTTTTCTAATGAGCATAGAATAAGAAGTGAAAATGTATTTCCCTAGGCAGGATATCAAACTGTTTCTGAAAATCAATGACTTTTTGTAATTTTAAAAATAAGGCAGTCAAACAACACCTTTTAATAGAACTTCCTGAATTCACTTCCAGATGTCCTGGACTGGAGTTTGGCACTTAGCTTTATATACGGGTGGGCAATTGTCAAAGATGTTAAACTACCCAAGGGAACTGGTTCACTTTCAGAAGGTTGTCACTGTCACACATTCATGGACAAGAGGGACAAATACCTTTGGTATCCTGAATTTTTGGATAAGCAGTAGACAATTTGTTGTACACAAAATGCCTGTGAATACTCTGTACAGTGTGAAAATAACAGTGAAAGAAAGTAGCAATCACTGTTATCTGTTTTCACTATCTGATAATAATCATGACCCCTTTGAGGTGCACAAAGCCACCCAAGGAGGGCTTCTGGCAGTGGCCAGTTACCAGCACTAACTTTCCTGTGGCACTATTACATTTTCAAACTAAACAAAGCAAAGAGTAAGCCAGGCTGTACAGGGTAAGCTCTTTCCACACTGCTCTCTGACAGAAGCCCAGCCCATCCCTGGGGTCAGCTCTGTCTGCACAAAAGTGGAATTTGCAAAGTCCTTCTCTGTGAGGACAGCCCAAGTGCTAAGAAACAGGCACAAGCTCTGCCCTCTCCTACCCCTCCCGACAATTTATTTGACATGGACCTTTTTAGATGCCTGCATTCTCTTTTTTGCTGTCCAATGAGGCATCAGGAGACTGTGCTGATGTTCCTAATGGATTAGTAAGAGCAAGCCTGGGTTAGAAAACAGCCAATGTCAGCTTTGCAGCATTCACAGTAACCAACTCCTGGCCTGATCAGACAGACAAGACTAATTTCTTTTACCCTTATCTACCACATGACCAGAGCCAGGCTGAAAACAGCTTGTGGGAATTTCCTAACTCAACCTGTTGCACCAGGAGAAGTGCTGGACTTTTCATACCTCTTCAGTGGCAGCCTTCTTAGCAAACTGGGTTGAAATCAAGGGTCTTAATCTGCAAAGAAAGAAAGAAAAAATGCTGAACATCAGAAAAGTTGCACAAGAGCTTGACACAGTATTCATTCTCCAAACAGTGAAAGCACTTTGCTAGTGTTAGGTTGTGCAATTACTTTTTTAATGATTTAAGATAAAGAGCAGAGAGCCACAAATGCCATGATAATTAACACACACATTCCCTTGGAAGCATCTGTCCCAGATCAAGGTAATAATAAAAGATGCCAGCACAGTAGCAAAACCTCATCTCAGTCTGCAGCCCCAGCTTCTACCCAAGGTCTTTGAAATAGCTGCATTTGTTACATTTTACAAAAATCAAAAGAAAACTGATTTTTGGAAGAATGCAGACATGGCAAGACTGGGCCACACTCTGATTACCTAGCACTGGTCTGCAACTGCTTCCCTGTATCTGATGAGACATAGAGGATACCAGTAAGATTATGCATGTAGGATACCATAATCATCACAGGCAAGATTTTAACCTCCAGCTACAGAAATCATAAAAAAAAACCAAACCAACAGGGACCCTGAATACCTTGAATGAGAAATGACAGAAATTGAACATAAAGCATTTTTTTAAACCCTGCATCAGATGTGAAAGAGAACTGCATATTGGGGAGAAGAGCTGGATCAGTATAACTTTACAGCTAAGTGTTAAATATTATTACTTCTGAAAAACATTTCATAGTCTGTTGTTTCCTTACTGCCAAGAAGGCTGCTCTCAATCCATCATTTAGTGTTACTTTCTGGTCTCTCCTGCTCATCTAGATGTATCTAGTCACAAAGAGGATGACTTGCTTTCCACAGAAAAACTGCTCAGACAGCTCCTCAAGCATGTCTTTTAACAAAGTCTAGGCAAACAACTTAATGAATACCAATTTATGCCTCCAGAGATACAGTCTTTTATGATAAGCAGTATTTTACCCTCATTTTTCTCTTAGTCATTCCTCCTTGTTAACAGACAGAAACTCGTTGTTTTCCTACTAATTTATTTATTTCAAATACTCAGCAGGAGGAAACAAAACCCCAGAGGATGAGCAGGGGAGACTCAGATTATTATCTCTGATGGTGGAGACAATATTAAAACACAAGATATTGGCTAAGCTTCAAAAAGGTTCAAAAACTGGTCATCTCTGAAACGCTTTGCAGGACCCAAAAGGAATTTCAGCAACTCAAGTAATTGAAGGTGTCTCCTCCCAGCAGATCAAAACAAAAAAGAAGCTAAGGGAATGTTTCAGGAGCTGTGCTGCTGAAGAATCCAGAACACATTTTTTTGCTACAGATACTTCTTGTCATATTACATAATTACGAAAAAATTTCAAGAAAGAGATTTTCTTGACCTACATAAACATCTATTACTTACAAATCCTGGTTGACTTCTGGGCTCAGAGAGAACAGATTTGAAGGCATGGACACACTCCTCCCTATGTGCTCACCCTTCTATTTCCATTATCTAACCCCAGTTGTAGAGTTTTCACCTTTAAACGTTGTCTAGTCCAACCCCCCTCAAGGAGCAGGGACACCTTCAACCTTGTCAGGTTGCTCAGAGCCTTGTCCAGGCTGACCCTGAATGTTTCCAGGGACAGGGAATCCACCACCTCTCTGGGCCTGTGCCAGTGCCTCACCAACCTCATAACAAAAAAATTTCTTCCTTAATTCCTGAGATTCGAGAGTATCTACCTACTTTCAATCACTGTTTTCCAAAACATCATCCTGTTTAGATGCTTATAAACATAAAGATGCAGCAAAGCCAAAAGGTTGCATAGCTGAAGAATTCTAATTACCAAACAGGTTGTGTTTCATTGACATGACTGAAAAACACCCAACACTGGTAAGAAATTAAGGAATTTTATTTTAAACCCGTAGTCATGATTATTGCAATTAACACTGTACCAAAGATAGCACCTTTTCCCTCCTGCTACCCAAAGACATCAGACCTCCCTGGAGCACCCAGAAAATATTTCCTCCCCCCAATTAAAATCAAGCTGTTGAGTAAGACTCACAAGGTAATCAGAAACTGCTGACATTTCTTTTAGAGCAAATTATACATGTGCTCACACAGTGAAGAAAACAATCACAGCTACAGGAAGCAGAGAGTAAACATTCCAGTTTCATTTTAATTAAAATGGTCCCCTAATGAAAATAAAAAGATTCACGTTTATGAAAAGCCTATTTGCAAAAACTTTAGTGCAGCATCCAAGAGCCCTTCTATACCATTTCTCAGCAGCAAGGGACTCTCACACCCAAACTGAAATTAAAGCTATATTTCTGTTCCACGAGAGCCGCTCACAACGCGCATGTCTTCGCTTCCTTACTGCAAATACAGCACTGCCATCTGATTTGGGCAATACAGTTTCTCTCTCAGCACAGTATAAAATGCATCCAAAAGCAGTGGGATGGATCCTGCTCCTGCCATGGATGGTTGGCACCTGCTGCAGGCCAGATCCAAGGGGGTCACTCGTCACCTGGGTGGAATGGCCCGGCCTGCTGCCCCTCCATACTATCTGCTTCCTAAAACACTAGCCAGAACACTGGAAAAAGCTAAAAACATTGCAAAGAGACACAAAAACTTACTTCCCCTCTGAAATAAGGGATTTGATTCAAACTACAGCTATAAAAGTTATAAATATATAACCCCCTTGGCTCTCCTTATGCCTACAGGGAGCCCTACTATTACTACTGTACAAAACAGTTTAAGGTTTTATAGTTGAGGTGTTGTTTTGTTCCTTAAATGCCCCAATGTCCTGACCTCCTTAGACCAGAGCAGCTGCTGCCACCCCAGCCATATGGAGCAATAAATTACTGGCTGCCATGGCTACAGATAAGGGCCCCTTCTGCTGTCTGGCTGCATCTCAGAGGGTGGAAAAAAGTGTCTTCATGGAAAAGCATGACTGCTTTTGAGGCTGGGACAGGTCTGAGTATCAATGATCAAAAAGCACCTTGAAAAAATAAGTAATTGAAGTATCCTATCCAACTTTCACTGGGCATGACTCAGTCTCATCTGTAAAAGGCTAGCAAGGGACACACACACACAAATACACTACAGAAGAAAAAGCCCGTCCATCAAAGTCCAGACTGAATTAGAGGTTCACAAGCTCCAAAAATAATAACATCCTACACTGAGGTACAATTCCATAGATACTGAGGTGACAAAAGCATCCTTTTAAAATGCCATGTTGTGACTGGGAAATAATGGGGGTCTTGGTCTTCCAAAGTGTGTCAGTTGTTGTTCACTATTTATGATGACTTCTGGTTTGGGGAATTTTCTTTATGAACTTTGCAAATTAACACAGTACCTTGTGGGAGAGAATAACAGAACAATAAACTTTCTGAACATCAGTGTGATCCATAAAAGGGGATAAAAAAGATTTCACACAGCCCCAAGTGTGTTACATCCACACTTCAAACTACTTCAAAAATTATGCAGATCTACTAATGCTCATGTCAGCCAACACACAACACTGGAAGCAGATTATCCTGACATGTTTGCGACAAAAACTAATGGCATGGTACAAGGCATCAGAGGCTGCTCCCTGCCGAATCTGCTCCGCTCTCAGCTGAGATGTGCACGATAACGTCTGGGTTTGTCCTCCAGCTTAACAATTTACAAGAAGATTCAGTATAATAGCTCCTGACAGGGCTGGAGATCACACAGACTGAACTTTCAAAGTGTTCTTCTCTGAAAAACAAGCTGGCTGTGACAAACAACAGTTTTTATTTTGCTTATTATTTAATAACAAAAGATTACACAGCACAGTACATACATAAAAGAGAAAGAACATTGAGAGGTAATAAACCCACCTGCATCAGACTGTTCATCCACCAAAAAGTTTGACAATACCATAACAATCTCCTCAGTGCAATTCTGCAAGTAATTTGGAAACTCACCCAAAGCTCTGATTCTTACTGAATTTTAATTTAATCCACCCATGTAGGGAACATCTTATTGCTGCTTACCACCCATACTAATTTTATACACGGATGGTCCCAGAATATACAATGGGAAGCAGAGATTGAACAGAGCCCACAGCCACAAGCCAGCAGTGTAATTATGCAGGCCATCCAAGACAACTGCCCATGAAACCTATATATCCATGCACAGCCCTTTCATGTGCAGGGACAGAAAAAACTATTGAGAAATGACTCAACAAGAGACAGGTCAGGTTCTTCATGCTGGCCGAGATCCTCCTCCCACCTGAGGCCAGATGGTTTTGCCTCAGGAGGTCAGTTTACTAGACATCTGTGTGAGAAGGAAATTAATATAAATGTTTATACAGGCTAAGAGTGCCCTTTAATTAGGTGCCGTCAATGTTATCCTTACCGGAAAGCTGGGAATTACCTCTCTGCAAGGATTTAAAGCTCTTCTTGGAAACACAACAGCATCAGGAGATACTGACCCACTGTCCATGGGGTCAGGACAAAGGGGTGACCCTCCTGGACTTGGATGACTGCTGTTTTCCAGAGGGCAAAACAAAGGCTCCACCGTAACTCTGGAGCACTTCGGGGTTTGCACATCCAGCTATGGATCCCACCGTCTTCCACACCTGCTTCTGCCTGAGAGCCAGATGCTCACAGGAGCTGTTCCCCCTGCTCAAGAGGAAGTGGAGGCATGCAGCCAAGGCCATGGCTGGCCCTGACACCCATGAACAGCAGCATGATGCCCTGAAGACAGGGGCTGGGGGTCAGGGTGCACTGCACCACCTCAGAAGTCCAGATACAGCCACAGACACCATCGTGCTCTGCAGAATGACAAAGCACCTGTGATGCTCTCACCTTGAAACTGTGTGTGCCTGAACGTGAGGTAGGCTGGTGGTTTTGGCTTCCTCAAGACCAGGCTCTTCACCCTGTCCAGCTCACCATCACTGTGAAAGCCCCAAGGAGTTTGTCTGAATCACTCCCCCAAGTGCCAGAGCTGTAGAGACCCCAACTAATGGCAGAAAGATCCCAACTGAGAGCATGTCCAAACTGCAATGAGCTCAGCTCCCACACAGCGAGCTCCCTGTGCAGATGGCTCAGTGCTTCCAGCTGTACAGACACGACTGATGAAGCAGCAGGCAGGGTCTGAACCCTCCTGGATACTAAAAGACAGCTATGCCAGTTCCTGCTAACTCTGCTCCAACATCCCTGCCTGAACTCCAACTCCACCAACAGTCAGTGCTTTCGTCCTGTTTCTGAGCAAGCAACACTACAGAAAGAGCCATTTCAAGCAGGAAAAAAGCAAACTGAAGTTGACAACAAAAACTGAAGTGAAATGAGGAATTGTTACCACTACTGATTTCCACTCAGTCCTCTTTCATGATGGATCAGAGGAGTTTGGCTTTCATCAGTGCAGTGCCAGACAACACAGCATAGAACATCTTCAGTGCTAATGAGAGCAGTCTCTCCCAGCAAACACCTGGAACTGAGCACTGAGGAACCAAAAAACACCAGAAGAAACTGGACAAAAGTAAGAATCTCTATCATTCATTAAGGAATAGATTTACCACTGAGGAACTAAGCACCTACACCACTCACCAACAGGCTTTTTGAAAAGCAGGAACTTTGCTAGTGTGTCATGAGTTAAACAACTATTTCAAGGTTTTCAGAGAGGGACAGGGGCTATGACATCTGTCTTCAATAACCCAACTCAGAGAGGGCAGTATTCTTCTGCATATCTGCAGCACTTTTTCATCAGTTAGATGCTGGAAAATAGCAACTTGCTGTTCTTCCAACTGACTAAACCAACAGATTTTCAACAGTAAAAATGAAAAGAATGACATCTAATGCCACCTCACTGGGTGCAAATGAAATTATGCTCCTGCAGCAGATCCCAAACAGTATCTGCACATATCTGCTTCTAAAGGAAATTGCTGCAGACCATGGGAAATTACAATTGCTTCAGGACAAGACAGGCTGACTGATCTAATATTTCTGGTTGACACACCTTCTTCCTGCATTTGTCAATAAAGATACTGATGAGCTCATCTCTCCACAGGTCAGAAAAGTATTAGTTGAAAATATGCTATTCCTTTCACCATGGAAATTTTTCCAGATGAAATGATGGCAGCAAGGCAAATCTGCACCTTGCTGAGAAAAGCTACTTAAAATAAGGAAGCTATGAAGCATTTTAATGAAGGTAAATGAGTAATCATAATGGTCTCAGTTAAGCAAGTCTAATGGCAGTGTCACTTTTAAGACATGGGTGTGAGACAACTCATGTGGTGACAATCCATATGTCTTAACCATCGTGTAGCACCGACTTTCGAATGGCAGCAGTGCAGAATGCAACTGCTACGGCAGAAAGAACCATTATTAGCAGTAATAATCTGCTAATAATAATACTAGTAATAATACTGCAGTAATTAGCAGTATTAGCAGATAAGGCAAATAAAAATAATTTTAAAATGGTGCTTGAAACTATAGTAACGAGAAGTGAAATTTTAAAAGTTAAATGAACACATTATCATCTCAACAGAAGGATTATGCTATTGAAAAATTCTCAGCAGTAGCACTGCCGTCTGTTTCTGGTGCAAATATATTTTTCTAGACTCAAGCAAGGAGGATTACAGATATTTGCTTTTGGACAAGTGTTTTGATCAATCTTAACTTCATGAAAGCTTCAAATGAGGTAAAAGATAAAAAGAGAACACCTTGGTAACCTGCAGTCTCTCGGAACAATTCATCCAGGTTGTTATACCCAAAGGTGATGCCAGATCGATTGCTGGATCTTCCCTGTTGACATTACAAGGACAAAAATTGTGCCAGACAAAAGAGTAACTCACTTCTTCCATACCTCTAGCAGCCTGTACCACAAATTCAGTTTCTCTCATCTAATTATGTAGGCAAAACTTATATTTTAGAATTCAGGCAACTATAGATTCATACAAGTAATCCATCAAGGAATAAAGATGGATGACTGATTTTTTTTTTTCCTTGTGTCTGGTCTATTATACATTAAAGAGCAATTTCACTGGCAGCCATCTGGAAATCAATGTATTCCAAGCTTTATTTTATGATTACCAACATTCCCCTTCGTAACTCATTTCTAATTATAAGCAATAAATCATTCCTTCTTGCTTGTAATTTATAACAGCCAATTATGGCAAACCTCTTATTTAAATAGCAAATCTCACTGTAAAACATCACATATTTTGAGGTATGCACAGAACATCTAATCAGGCAGCCAAATGGTAGAACGGTGATTTAACGCGGGTTTTGCGGCCACCAAGAAGACACAAGTGGAAGAATCCACCCTCCCCTGTGACCTGTACACACCAGAACTTTTTAAAACTGAAAGCACAGGTTTTATCTGCCTGACTTGGGTTAGAAGAGATTTACGTGCAGCAATACATATGCCAGGACACAACTCAGGGAAGGCTGGTGTCAAGGATTCCCTTTCCTGTGGCAGGAAATGAATAAAGAGGCTGTGGCAGAAGAAGCTGTAGGTTGGTTAAGAACTTCTGGGCAATGTCTAGTTTCATTTCAGGAACTAACAGTGAAAGAGCACAGCTCTAAATTTAGTATTTAAAAAACAACTCAAGTAGCTTTTCCCATGTCTGGATTTGTGTTTGAAATGGGCTGGCCTCCTCCCTCCAAGCCAAAGGACTCCCCCATGCAGTGTCCAGATGCTCAACATCACACCTACTCCCTGTGAGAGGGGTTTTGTAGGTGTTAGCATTGAGTACGAGCAAGGCATTCATTCAGATCACTTTTCCCCATCCCTCCCAGCCAGGAGAGGATCAGGCAGAACAAAGCAATGAAACAGTCAGCAGAGAAAAAGTGTCACCAGATAAATCCTGATTCTTCCTTTGGCGAGAAGCCTTTAATGGTGGTTTGCTATGGCAACCCTTACCAACAGAACACCAGCAAAGAAATGTAGTGGAGGATGTCAGATAAGACCAAACAGGGTCAGTCCAAAAGCACAGGAAAGGACACAGGAAAATTTTTAGTTATATTTGTTCTTCAGTGTAGGTCTGAGTAACAGGCATGTGAGTGCAAACACAAGAGAGAGGCTTCTTATAAATAGCTCTGCTGGGATTTGTCCGTTAGGAAAAAAACCTCACTCTTGTCATAAAAGTATTTGATACAATTTTGGATACAGAATTTATTACATGAGAAACTGATCTCAGGAACGTGGAAGTGGTTCCCACTGAGATTTTATTCGGTCATCACACAGCTCGAGTCTGTTCCAGATTCACATCGTGTCATCTGGTAAGCGTTTACAGTAGGAATCTAGGGAACTGGATTTGGAAAAAATCCATCACAACTGACCTAAATCTGATCTGACCTGAATAATCAAACTGAATACCAAATTCAAAAATGGCTAGACAGAAGAGAGGAGAGGGAATTCTTCAGCTGCAGGAGTTATGCTCTCCTTGGCCATACATTGGGTTAGGCACCCCTCTTTTCCCAAACAGCCACGGTGATGGAGGCTGTGCGAACATCCCCTTGTTCCAAAGGTGTCAAAGACAAATGCACCAGTGCTGCAGGCTCCACCGTGTTCCCTTTCCTTTTGAGATACCATTCATTCATGAGAGAAAGTGGTGGTGCATTCCTCCCTGCCAGGCTGCACTGCAATCTAAGCACCTGGAAGTGGGGAATAGAAGATAGCAAGTGAATAAGAAAATCCAAAGAGAATGCTGTGGAAGGGCAGTGGTGACCATGTCAGTACCATCTGGCTGTGTCTTTGCCACAGTCACCCCAGAGGGTGGCCTTGGCTGGTGTGGTACAGCAACAATCACCAGGAAATGTTTTGTTAGACCCATGGCCATGCCAGCCCATCCTACAGCCACATGTCAGAGTCACAACCTGCCTTGTCACCAAGCCCTGCCCGTGTCGCTGCCTCAGGGTCTCAGGAGGTTACACTGCTTTATTGCTGAGACAGAGCTGAAGATGTACAGGTGCAGCACCACCTAAGCAACGCACAGCAACTCTCCACAGATGGATGATTATTTACAGAGACCCTGTAGTGATGTGTTCAACAAAAAGTTTCACCACTTTCAAGATTCCTTATCTTCTTTTTATGAGAGATCTAAGTATTATTTATTAGTCTCCTCCAAACACAAAGCTCAAAGGCATTTTAACATCTGGTTTATTCTCTCAGCAGTGAGAACAAAAACACTCTGAAGAACACTAAAAAATCACCGGCTTGATGTCGGCGAAACTTGGGCAATATTTCTGGCAAAAACTTGGAACAAGGGTGCAAAAAACAGCCTGTAGAAAACTAAAGGGAAGGAGAAACAGACACCAAAGCCTATAAATTTCATTTTGAAAATAAGGCGTCATTCTTATTATGCCTGTGGATGTGTATCTTCCTGATACAAAGTTTTAAAAGCTTTATATAAACTATACTTCTAAGCAAGCTTGTAATTAGCTAGGGGCAGGCTTGGCTTTAATTACAGCTTGAAGAGGCACACATTATGGAAATACTTAGCTAATAACCACAGCGATGCTCTTTTGATGGCTGAGGTCAGGCCAGCATGCGATTGCCATGTAACCCCATCTGAGCACTTTCTGTCCTGTGCAAACTGGGCTCCCTAATGAAGGAGCAGGACCAGTCTGTCAGGCCTTCCCCCTGCTCTGCCATACAGGCTAAGCCAAGCTTTGCTGGCAGCAGTGCTGAGATGCCCTCAGTGCCTGCATCTGGACTCCCTGCTCCTTACAGGAATGCTGTGGGATACCTGTTCTCACCTCACCTGGAGATGCTGTGTAAAAGGAACCAGGGAACCTGACACAGAGAGATGAAACTGCACTATTTCAGCACCAGGCAAGAACAGCCTGCATCCAGTGCATGAATTGGTCAGGTATCAGCATACACTGTGAATACAGACCCATTAACCTGTACAGCTTTTTTCAAAGTTAATAGGAGGTTGATCCCACATCCCATCCCAAAAACCCAACAGGATACGCTACAGGAAGAATATACCTCCAATACAAAATTCCTGCAAGTTCACACAGCTCTTTCACAATTTCAGATCCAACCTTTACTGGCATAAGAAAGGACCAGAAAGCAGACTGTACTTTATTCCAAACTCAGAAACTGCTTGCCAAGCAATCTCTACTTGGGTATAAGTATGCATGGATAATGAAGTGCAAAACCAATACAAATCACTGGGAAAATGGCTATTTACCATTGAATATGACACAAGCTTAAAACATGCATTGCTACACACTGTGGGTGCTTGCTCATACGCTCTGTTATGTACCAATGAATCCCTGAACTGGGTCACAGAAGCCCTTCATGATCTAGAAGTCCTGTCTCCATCACAATGCATCTGGTACAGATAAAAAGATGAATATAAAAATGCAGCCACATTATTTTACAGAAAGAAAATTCCGAATGGAAATGTTATGAAGGAAAAGGAAAACAATACTAATTGCTGTTTTAAAATCGGTGCACAATACTTGCAACTGCTTTTGAGAGGTGAGAACACTGCTGCTGATGTGGGGAACAGACAGCACCATCTCCTCCAGTGTGTGTAAGGTTGCACATCTGTGGTGAAGTTAGGTGAGCTTTGCAGGGGATCCTATGTGTAAAGCAGATTTACTTGATAGTGCTATGTTTTAATACAGCTTAATACTAGTGTTAACAGATAGAATTATCCAATAGAAATCTCACTCTAACTGCAGGGGAGATGCCTCTCACAGCCTCTCATGCTGGTTTAACTGGATCAATTGGAAAACCTGCCCAGGTGAAGACTGTACTGCCCACAGCCAGCTGCATGTGGCTGGTGAACAGGGGGCAGCTCTGGGCCACCAGTCCCTAATCTGGCTCAGCCAAAACAAGCCAGGCCAGCCTAAGGAGACCTCTGTTAACTATTACCTTTGAAATTGCTGGAGTTTACACTGTCAGGAGAAGGGCACTTGCACAAGCAGGTCAGGCAGCAGATCTGAGCACAGAGAAGCCAAGTTCAGCTGGGAAGATGTTTTCCTGACCTTGGCTTACAGCAAGGCTCCCAACACCTCCTCTGCACTGAACCCTCACCTGGACAGGTGGAAGGCTGACACCAATCTCCAACATTCAGATGGCCAAAACTTCTGTAACTGCGAAACAGCCACTCCCCATCAAAGCAAAACACACGTGACAAGATCTCTTTAAAAATCCTTACTCCACCTCAGTTTTTTACTCAACCCTTCCAAGAAATTGTGGCCCCTGCTGTGTAGTTCTTCAGCCAAAAAAAATCCAACTTCTAAGAAGGGCCAGTGTAAAAGCCAGGTAAGCAATTCCTCTTGCTGAACATCTCCTCCTCCACTTCACTGTAGCTATGGAAGATGCATTAAAAAGAAAATTACTGCAGCTACAAGGCTCCATTCAAAAACTACTCATGCACATCCTCAACTCTGTGTACACAGAAATACTGAGGGGCTGGAGTTGTCCTTCAGCACTGTGCTACTCCATCTGAGAGAGTCACATAAATGCTGTGTAAGCTACACTCCTACCAGAATGACTAAGATATGGGCTGTGAACAGTAAAAGAAGTTCAACTGACCATGAAATGTGCAAATACTACAATAAATAGATATTTATACACTGTCTTATTCATACAGAATTCCTCCTTCCCATCCTATTATTCATATTTTGTCACCGTATTGTGTCTAGTTTTTCAGACAATTTTAGGCATATAACAGATTTTAGTACAACTCTAGTGACAATGTGTAAAATCTGAAACAAATGCTATCCATCTCAAGTAAATCCCTGCTTTTTCCTTTGTACTTAGCAGAGCTTGCTCTCCAACCCCATCATGAAATAATTGTATTGAACAGAGAAGCCAGCAAATTCCCACTGCAGTTCAAATCCCTCTAAATACTAACCTATGTTTGAAGATCAATAAAAAAAAAAAAAATGTACTTTCAGGTTAATCTTCTGCCTCTTATTTTTTTTATTTATTTATTTATTTTGAACTTCAACTCCTCACATTAAAAATTCACAGCAAAGACACCGATATTGCTGCAAGACCTGAGCTACAAGAAGTGCTGAGCAGCATTGTGAGGCTGGGTATGCACAGCCCCTTTCCCGGCTTTGTGCCGCACGCACCCTCTCCAAAGGGAAGGGGCTCCCTGCTGCACACAAAGACGAGGCTGTTTGGGCTGAAGTCACAACTTCAAAGACCAGCAGCACAGAATTTGCCAACTTGCTTGGCCATTCAAGCAAATGTCAACTGAAACAAAAGCACACCGAGGAAAAGTTGTTACCAAACGCCACGCTGGGAAAATAATGCAAATTTGTATCAATGATCAACTTAGCTTTAGCTGAGCCTAATGAGCAAGTTGCTTATGTTTTGTTTTGGTTTTTTTTCCATCACCACACTTATTTTGCTCTCTAAATGCATTTCTGAAGCGTCAGTTTCAGAAAAAACTTGATTAAAAACAAACAAAACAGTGACACCTTCCCCTGCTTTTTAAAGAAACTTTAACACATAAAGTTTATATCTGCTACATTCTGTACTTGGTCAAAATGTGCAGCAAACGCCTAAGAAGTGCTTGGCCCCAGGGAGACAACAGCCTGCACAGACTCACTTGTAACACTCATCCGCCTTTCAGCTGTTTAATCTCCATACACTGTATTTCCTTTATCAGCATAGCTCCACTTTGCCTTAGTTTTTTGTGTCTACAAAGTATCGTGAGAACATCAATACTTGGCAAGCTAACACTTGGGCTTTTAGCATGACATCACAGATCTCTGGGTTACTTTGCTCTGTTGGTTAGTAAAATGTTACAGCAAATAAATAGTTGTATTAAAGAGGGCTTTTTGTTTTGTGGCTTTTTGGTTTTTTTCTAAATGCAATTTAAGTGCTATATTGCAACATAAACACTTTTTATTGTGAATGTTTTTATAGAAAAAGTTTTACAGAGTGAACTGCTTTACAGAAACTGAATCAGATTTAAATACATGCACAACAGACTTACATTAGAAATTAATTCAGTAGCAATTTATGATACTTTGGTGCGAATTTTCACGGTCATTCTTACAGCAAGAATGTATAAGTTCAGAAGTGTTACATTTTGCCTGGCCACAATGGGGAAATTACAGCTCTAAGGTTCTTGTTACCTCTGGGCTTCTGAATATCAATAATTTATTTGAAAATCTTAATACAAGAAAGCAGCCTAAACCTGTTAAACAAAATACATGTTTCTACTATGAACACACTTCACACAAAGGTGCTAAAACCAATTGCCAACTCTGGTAAAAGTCGATCAATCCAATATTGAATTCATTTACTGCCTCTACATCGTCCCACTGAATTCTGATGCCCGTGCAAGCAGTCCTAACATTCAAATTCCACATCCATCTCACCGGATAAATATGAAAAAATACACTTCAGAGACGGCACATGAGTGATGTGGTGTTTGCACCAAATGGCAGCACCACACAGAGAGCCCCGGAGCAGATTTCTCTCATCTCTCAACAAAAGCAGTCTGGGGAGGCCACTGAGCGAGTGCTGTCCCTGCAGCCATGCCCTGGGCTCCTGGCCCACCAGCCCTCCTGGCAGCACAAGGAGTGTTTGGCAAAACCACACTGGAACAGCTCCCCTTGCCTGCCATGCGCCGATCCCTGCGATCCCCCCGCGGCCCCCATTAACAGCTGTCGGTGTTTAATGCACTTTAGTTCAGACACAAAATCCACGGGGTGTTCCAGCTCCCAGGAAACTCAGGGCACAGGCTCTGGAGCTTGGCATCACCAACCACTCTCCTGTAGACATCACCTGAACAAATCCCCCAGGATGATGCAGGAGAGGCCAGGCTGATTCTGATGCCTGACCCACCAAACCCGGCTCTGCCCTCCTCCCATTCCCCAGTTTTCAGAGGAGGACTCCGTCAGACTCACCCCCGCAGCAGTAACAGCATCTCAGACCCAACCAAACCCGACTGCTCCCAAATGCTGGTATCCACCTTGGCCAGCAAGCAAATCCAGGTGTGTGCCCTCTTACACAACCAGCATTTTTGCAGCCTGGCTTTTGCTTTACTTTCCATCACACATTTCAGATAAGATGATGTGAAAGCCCCTTACATTTTTTAAAGGATAACAACACCCCGAGTAGGTGTCTTTAGCAGCAAGAGCTAAAAAGTTAAGACTCTACATGTCAAACTGCAACTCAAAGTTGGCTTTAGTTCTGACATGAACAGCATGCAAGCCTCGTATTTATTAAAAACAGATGAAACAAGTCCCAATTCTTTTTGAATAGCAAAACTACTGAAGAGACCTGGTGGAGTTTAGCAGAGCGGGAGGTTTAGTTGTCTATCACCACACATTTAAACACTTGAGGTCTCTGCAATAAATGTTGAATTGAATTCACCATCAAAAGACAAAATCCATGTTCTATCTGCCAAAACCTTTAGCAGCCTAAACAGAAAATGTCACAATTGATTTTCAGCAAGGGTATAGAAATAAAAAACAACGTTTTCAAGTCTTTAGGGGATAGATAGATAGACAGATAAACAGCATGACAGACAGATGAATTTATTGCTACAGGTAATTTTTTATTCCTCCTAAGCAAAAATCAGGCTTCCAATGGATTGTTACAGCTGGACAGATTAAGAAAAAAAACCCCAACTAATGAGTAATTTTATTGTTAAATTCTCTGATCTGTCACAACCATCGGCCTAGAGGTATAAAGCTAGCAGATTTTTTTTTCCTAAAACACTACTGTTTTATTTGCATTAAGGTTAAAGTGTTTCCTCGCTCCTTGACTGGTGTCAGATATAGTAAAATAAAACCATTCGAAAGGACAAAAAAACCAAAACGCACCCGGAGCGATGAAAAGTGCTGTTTTGGAGGCTCTTTTCCTCCCTCTCCACTTCTCTGACAAAGTCATGAACTGTCCCTGGGCTCAGTTCACACCACAGAGCTGCTGCTGGGGTCTGTCTGCAGAGCCCTCCCCAGCTCCGGCTCCTCGCCCCTGGCTCTCGCTGGCCAGGAGATGCATTTGCTGCAGGAGGAGGCAGGCCTGCTGCATTTCCAGATCCTCTCTTCTCTCTAAATTTAGCCTGGGTTTAAAATTTAAAACTCCTGATTTAAAGAGTGCAGTGAAATAGAGAGCAAAGGAAAGGCGAGCCAGTGTCCGGAAAGTCTCGAGGTTGACTCCCAGCATTTACTGAACACACGCTGCTGGCGAGCGGCTGCTGAGCTGATAAGCTGTCTGCTCTGCTCACAGCCAGGCTCCCACGTTTGAGAGGACTGTGAAATAAGCAACTTCATAACACTGCTGTAAGGGAATTAATGCTAATATTAGAAATGCAAATTTGAATAATCAGGCTCTGCAAAATGCAGGCCTACTAAGCAGCAAGCTGGAGCATTTTCGAAGCTACCACGTAACCTGTTTTCATACAAACCTTTCAACACGAACAACTGACCTGCACCCAGCATCAGATTTTAGTTTCCCCTTCTGTTTGCCACACTAAAAAACCCAAACAAACAAACAAAAAATCTTAAAGCAACTGCTCCTACTTGAAGTGGTAAAACATCTGTGAGAATGGCCACCAGAGCGGGGAAATAATGAGCTGATGATTTGTTTCTTTAGGACTAAACCCACTTTCACAGGGTCAACAGGAGCAATGGTGGAGAGAGGTCAAGACAGCTCCACACCAGCACAGCCTGGGTTGCAGGAAGGTTTCAGCTGCCCCCATTCCACAGAGCGTGACAGCCCCACTCATGCAGGAGAAACAAACCAGCCCTGGTGATTTACAAACTCCTTTTAAGATGTTCTCAAACCCTCTTGCACTTCTACTTGTGTGAGTAGACAGAAAAATGAAACTTTGCAGGTGCTGACTTCAATGAAGGGAGATGAAACTGGCCCACCCTGTCATCCTCATCCTCCCCTCTCACCCAGCAGTGACACGCAGCACCCTCTGCTTGCACACAGTTATGGATCACCTCCAGCTACAAAGGATCCTTGGAAGTGAGTAAATGCTTCACCATCACCATTTGTCTCTTTCTTCCAATTCATGAGTGCCCTAAGGAAGAAATTCAGACTTCATCTAATCAGATACAGCTCCAAAAGGAGACAAAGATCTTGATTCACTTCAGTATTTGGCCTTGAACCTGTATTTTGACTACGCTGTCTTCCAACACATCACCCAGCCATACCACCACTGAGATTCCTGCTGTCCCACTGAAATCAGCCTTTTCCTCAGCTGCATTCCAGCTCTGCCATGCCATATGCTGCTGTTTCCATCATCTACACTGCAAAGGCTTGCACACTTCCCTGTTCAAGGGCTCCTCACACCACACTCTGGATGGGGCTTCAGCATTTCCTCCAGAACAACATCACTATGTTCTCTCCTGCTGAAACCACACTAATGACTCCCATCCTCTCATCTGCAGAGGAAAATGGTTCTCCAAGACAGGCCCCTAATGCCTCCCTAATCTGTCACATGCTGCTCCTCCAATGAGTGGCCCAAATTGGTCTTTTTGTAGAGCCTCATATCTAATTTGCAGTCCACTATCTCTTTATCTTTTTCAGCCTTATGGCTTTTACAGCCTCTGCTCCCATGTTAGTCTGCGTTTCAGATTGTATTTCTTTGGATGCATTAGCCTGGATGTTTTCCAAGATGCTCTTTTTTATTTCCTACTCTCGGTTATATATTTTTTTTCCTTAGCAGCACTACTTTGCACAGCCATTTTCAGTCGACTTTGCTGTATGACTCACTTTATTGTCTCCTGCAGATTTCATTAGTGCAGTTCTCCAACTCATTATGGGGTAGGACTGAATTTCATGCATTGTTCAAGCTTTCCACAAAACATCTTCTTGCAAGTTAGCACCCTCCTTGCTGTTCACTTCGGCAGTTGTGGAACTGCTCCTCAAAAGGAAAGATCTTGGGGTAAGAGAATCTGCCTAAACAGAGAAAGTTTCCTAAAGTGCTAGGAGGAAAATGCTAACAGAGAATCCGGGTGTGTTATCACCATTAGCTCCTGGAAGACTTTGGTTTTTCCCATGACCTGTTTTGTTAGGTATTTGAAGGTAACTCCTTGCCAGGAACAGATGGTGTTCAAGCAGACAACTGGCAAAGGATCCAGAAGAGTGCACTGAGATGGTGGTGCATGAAAGTCTGGCCCATTATCCAAAACAAGGGTATGAATATAACAGGAGCTGCCAAAAGGCATTGTTTTGGAAAGAAAATGAAGTAAGTAGGACAAAAAAACCCTGTAGGTGACAAAATTTACGAAACTTTCTGATACAAGGATGGTGCCTTGGCTATTAGCTCAATTTTTGAATTTGTATCAAATAGTTACAGATGGTTGGAAGTGAGTAATGCTTTGACACGTGCCTGGATAAAAGAATATGATAATGATCTTCCACAGATGTGATGGCACAATTAAAATAGCGGACAAGAGAAGCACTTTTTGAGAAACACTTAAAACCAAACAAATCTTAATGCTCCACCAAATGCCTTCAAGTGGCTGAATAAATTTCCTCCCTATTTTTACTCCAATATTACCTTACTTCAGACCAAAAAAAGGATAACATCAGAGACCTTCAAAATAATTACACTATACATTATGTATGGTTTTCAGATAATCCCTGCTAACTCCAAAAACATTTCATTTTCAGAAATTGCATACTCCCCCAGCATAAACATTTCTAATGATGCAAAATAGAAACAAAAGGGATCCATCTCCTTTCTAATGCTAAATATTGCACAAGTAACTACCATCTTTGTAATCTTAATGCTACATCAACACAATTTCCAAAATAGAATACAAAATTGAGAATAAATTGTTAGGAGATTACTCTTCAAGAAAACTATTGCCAGTAAGCTCCTAATAAGACCTGTCACTTTGACCTTCATGCATATTTTTTAACACCTTCACTTGCTGCAATGTTTGTGTGAGTCTAAGTGCAGTGAAGAGCCCATTTAGGGAGCAGTCCCCTGTGCATTATGCCTCAGCAAGCCACAACCTTGAAATACCCATGGAACCATTTAAAATATTTACAGCCCCCAAGGTCAAGCTCTGGAGAGCCTGGACAGAAATCTATCACACTCTGAGAAATGGAAACATTTCTGCCAAACCTCCCTCCCTGAAAAAAGTATGGTTAACAACAATGTCAAAGAATTGTTTTAAGCAAACCCTGCAGATATAAGGAAACTCACATATTTTTTTTCTCATAACTCACCTCTCTGCAACACACAGATAACATTAATCTTTAGAATGCCCCCTATAAAACTCAGAAGGAAGTGGTCCTAACCACAAGATTTCATGCCTTTATTTTGAGTGACTGTATTTCTGGGGAGCAGGGGATGCTACAGGTGAGAAGCCAGAGCCAGCATTACAATTCCAAGTGCCAAACATCACAGCAGAAAAGCCCCATAAAGCTGTTTATCAAAGACTGCCCTGTTACTCTATTACTCATGAGGGAGCAGTGGGGCAGCTGCTGCATTTCAGGCTGTGATGTAACTCACTTTATTGTTGCAGAAGCCCCACTGAATGCCCTGAGGTGTCATCTCCAGACCATGCCAGCTCCACATTTCTCTCGTATCAGTGCATGCTCCTACCATTTAATGGACATATAGACCACTCCACACTTTGCAACATCATATTCCATTTAGAATTAATTTTTTGCCCCTTAAGCATCCCTCCCTGTACATAATCTGTAAATGATTTTTATTAGGGCATCTCAAGTACAGTCAAAACATTCTGATTACAATATCATGTTCTCATAATTGAGTAATTCAGGGAAAGTTCTAGTTTTATGTAGGCACCATTTTGAAATAAGTTTTTCACTCTGTTCCTCCCACTTAAACAGCAAGTTGATCCTTCTTATTCTAACCAACAACTGAAGGCTATGGAAGAGCAACAAAGCCCACAAAATTATACTTGCATAACCATTAACTAAATGTTTGCTGTGATCAAGGCAGTAATTAAAAGCCATTAAAAACAAGCCACAGGCTGACCCAACATCAGTCTCAACCCTTTCAGAAAAGGAGAACTGTCACTACAGAAGTGACAACATTCTGGCTCATCAGGACACTGGCAAAAAGAAAGCCCCAAGAAATCTTGTAATTTTTTTAACAAGATCCTAGTCTATCTCACAAGTGAGGTTTTCCACTGCCAGATGGTCGATAGGAATGCTAATGGAAAGAGTTGAAGCTGAAATAAATCTGCCACTTTTAATCAATCACAGACAACCGTGTCATCAATAAGGGACTCATGTTATGACAAACTCTCTCTGGTTCTCTACAAGGAAAGCTGATAAAATGCATCACACCTATGTATTCATTACCAATATTGGGCATCTTTAATATAGTTAGTTTAATATAGTGGTTTTGAGGGTTAAAGGTTATTTTTGAGGTTATTGTTTCCCTAGCAATGCAGTGATTTTGGATTCATCCTGAAAAAACAACAGTTCCTAAATGGTAAGTAAGTGTTTAATTTTTCCCAATCAGTTGGGGAAAAAAAGCCAAACAAAAAACAACAAAACCAAACCCCACCCCACTACAAGTTCAGAAAGTCCCATTAATTTATAGAGTCATAAAACAATTCAGGTTGGAACTGACTTGTAATGGTCATCTGGACCAACCCCCAAAAATAAGCTACTACCTAAAAGAAATGCACTCCTCATTTCCAAGTCTTTGCCCACATAAACAGGGTGCACTCTCCACTGTTTAGAAAAGATAATTATGAAAAGCTAACTATGCAATATCCTGACACTCCATCTATGTCTCTTACACTCCACTCCAACCCCTCCAAACATCTGGTGACCACAAAAAAAAACCACAAAGGCAGAAGTCACCAAGATAAACAAGTTCCTTTGTGAAAACTGAAAATAGGAAGAGGAGCTTCAAAGAGTTCCCCCATCAAAGGGGAAGGAATCAACCACATCCCACACAGCCATCAGCTGTAGAACTGGGTATCTTGCTTCAGGAAAGGAAGAGAAGGACCAAGGGAAAATGGATGGCAACCAGCAGAAAATTAGACTTTTCTACTTTCATTGCTTACTGGTTGTTTTGCAAACATATTTTTAACAGAGACTTCCAAATTCAGCCTCAGTACGAATCGTGTCTTTTTGCTTCCACTGACAATTGTCCATCGCTGCTTCAAAATGTAATTGCAAAACCAAGACTCTATGATTAGGTGAAGGAAATCTAATATTTTCCCAGATTAGAGGCAATATGGGATTCAGTTGCTTGAAAGAAAAAATAATAAATGACCGAAGTTACTACAGCACAAGAGCAAACAAATAATTTCAAATCCATTTACAGAGACACAGGAAATTATAATTAGCCCAAACTTCATAACTTGTCTATCAGTACAGCAATAAATACATCACTAAAGATGCTTCTTCTCCCTCCTCATCCAATTATAAACTCACAGTATCCAACAAACAAAGACCAGAAGTCAACACAAATAATTTCCAAGGTGGATTTGCAGCTCTCACTGGGAAAAGCAGGCTGACATAGACACTCCTTCACCTTCCCTTCATCAGCCAACTGAGAGATGACACCTTTGCAATGACGAGCAGCAGAAATGAAGCAGTCAGTTTGCTTGGGTTTCTTGGGTTTTTTTACATCCCCATCCAAGAGCAACTGTGCTGGACAGGATCACTGGAACAGCATGATCATCCTTCAATATAATTTTGAAAGAATATCGAACTGTGTCTGCACATAGAGAGCACTGTGGATCCATTTTATGAAATAATGAATGCCAGGATGAGTATCCCAATATCTTCAAAATTTAAATCCAACAATTTTTATTCCAGTAATAATACTCTGAAAGATAATATGTTGGAGTTATTATAGACTGCTGCAGCATCATAGATTAGTTTCACAGTATTGATTCTCAGGAGACCAAAACAGCAGATACGTGAATGTTCCCTACAGTTTAATCAGTGAGCCCCTTTCAGTGTGTCTGAATTATTTCTCTCCATTTTCCTATTTAATTTTTTTTGTGCCTTTGAAGTTCTAAGGAAAAGAAAAACACAGCTATTTTCTCCTCTTCATGCAAAATGAAAGGTTCTTTTTCTAGATTTTGAGACAACTGCAGTCAAAACCATGCTTAGAAGCCTAAGTTAGACAGACAGACAATAAATAACATTGAGATATACTTGGTAACAGCTGAAGAAAGATCATTAAAGGGTGATGCCCATCCTAAAAAGTCTCACAAAATAAGAAAGGAAAATCTTTGCATCAAAGAATAGACAGCATCTATACAATAGAATAGACAGCATCTGCAGTAACTTACCTGAGAAAGCTGCAGCATAAATTGGCAAAACTTCAATTGTTTTTAAGCAGATTGTTTCACCACTTCATCCCAAAAGCATGCACAATGCCTGAGTACATCCCTTCAGACAAAGGCCTGCCTCATTAGGGACAGAGCCTCACCATTTTGTGTGGTGCCTGTACACAAACCAAAATATACCATATACACATCAAGATACACATCACTCAGGCTTGAGAGCACAAACCAAAGTCCACCAAGGTCAGTGGGACAAACCCCAGGCCCAGGTAAGTACAGAAAATCTTCAGGTGATCCATTAACAGAAGATTTGGGAGATTGGAATCACTCATTCCTTATCTCATCTTTATGACATTTTTAAGCAGCTACATCTAAATTCCTCTTCAAAAATTCTCCTGAATATCAGTGCTTCTGCAGCTCCTGGCTTCGACCCTTTGGTTATGGTGGTAAATTGAGAGTGTTTAAATCATTTCAAATTTACCCTATTAAGTGAATTTAAACTGGAAGCTGGCCAGATATCGCTGGAGCAGTGATGTGGAGCAGAGTGCACGGGCGAGAGGAGCTCTGCTGCTCAGAGTACTTTAGGAAAAGATAAGTCTTCCAATAAAAGCCTGAAAATCTTCATCAACTTTTAAAATTACTTGGAAGTAGAGCCTGAAATGGGTCGCCTCTGCTCCACTGTGTCTCCCAGAGCATATGCCAACACCCTGCCCAGCACAGCAGCAAACATCAGCTCCTAAAACTGTGGTCTGTAGAGAGGTAGGGTATTAAAGGTCTTGATTACTGTGCTAGAAAAGCCCTTAGCTATTTCATTTGCTTTAAAATGGGTTTTAAAATGAAATCAGCAGATACTGAAATTGAAAAGAGAGGGAAGGTAATTTAGACAAAAAATGCGTCTGTTCCTGTGGTTGGCCTCTTAAAGCACTCTGCAAAAGCCATCTGAAATCTGGACTTCCCTCAGTTGTAAATCCTATCAGCAAATGCTGAACCATAAACTTGAGTTTTCTAGTGTCTGGACTTCACCAAAAAGTTAATATAACACTGCTTAATACCTGTGAGCTACTGAAGTAGCAACAAAATAATGAATATATACTATACTGCAAGCTCACCCAGTGCCTTGGATCTCAGGATTTCCTAATGCTTCATAATTTAAGACTTCCTTAAGCTTTAAGGAGTAATTTTAAATTGTGACCCAAAGCTAACAGAAAACTACAGCCTAGTAATCATCAGATCTCAGAAGTGTTGTCAATTGTCCCCATGAGATAGAAATAAATGCATGAAACCTGCATTTTTCTCCAACAGCTATCTGAAGAAATTTTTCTGTAAAACTTGTGTGTGTGTGTGTCATCATGTATAAGAATATATATATATAATTAAAAAAAAAATCCAGACTCTGAGGATTACTGTGTTGGAAGGCAAACTTTCAATGTGATGCAATTACATTCGTATTTTCTGCTGCTGAACATGGGAGTTATTTATCCACTCCTGGATAAAACACAGGAAGCACCTGAAAAATGTTGGCTCAGTAAACTCAGCAAACAAGCTTGGGCAAATGAACCCCGGAGTCGGGTTTCCCATCCATCATGTCAGGAGTGGTGGGTTGTTTTTCCAAGGATGGCCAGGCTGACCTGCAGCCAGGGCTGCATTGTTGGTGCCAGCGGGGGAAGGCTCCGCAGCAGGAGCAGGCTGCTGCTTCCTGAGAAATCACTCCTGAGCACAATGGGGCTCTGGGAGACAATAGTGTCTACGGCTCCTTTTGATGCTTGGACTTTTCCTAATCTCTTCAGGTTAGATTAAGAGAGAGGCAGCCAGGGTCAGCAAAGGTCAGCGAGATGAGGTTTATTTTTACAGAAATCTTTCCCTTCCATCCAAGATCTCTCGAGCTACTCAGTCATTTGCTATGAAGTTGTTTTGCATTATACAGAATTTATGATTCCTTACAGCTTACACACACCACACTTTACATTCGACTCAGTTTGCTGGTTACAAACCTCAGTGGCTTTAAATCCTTAATGATCCCTTTTTCTTTGTTTTTCATGACTTCCCCACCCTCCCACCCTCTTTCTTTCTTTTTTTTTTTAATGGAACAGAAGCAACTATTGTCATCTCATGCTTTTAGATTTGCTGAATTGGTATGGTATTAGGTTTATTTTTATGAAATGTATGACACAGTCTATCTGCACCATACAAGATCATTGTATGAAATCAAGTCAAACCAAATTCTTTCATTACCCCAATGCTTTGCTCTTGAAAAGGAACAAGAATATTTCAAGAAATAACAGGAAAATGAAAATAAGAATGGATAAAAAGTATCTCTAGTCCTACAGGGATTTATGGAAATTTAAGGTATATATACTCTGGATTTTTCCCATGATGAGACTAAAGGTTTCTCAGCAAGCTTCTCTCTTGTACTTTTGGAATATTTATGTTCTGACTTGAAAAATAAGTTACATGTAATCTGATAGTAAGACCCAATAATTTTTTATATTTCAGATTTCCCAGGGGTGGAAATCACATTTGGCCTAGAGCAGGTTGTAGGTAAAGCAAGCTCTTAACTCACCACTGCCTTTGGATGGTTTTAGAGGTGGGGTAACAAATGAACTTGTTGGCAAACAATAATTTTTTTGCACTGCCACATCACTGAAAGCCATTGAGGATCCCAATCTCCTGGACACTGTCCAGAGGTGGAGGAGACAGCTCAGAAGGTACAGCCTGACATGGGAACACCCAGACAAAGCCCACAGTAGGCACCATCAGTGATACAAGCAACCCAAGCTGCTCCCTCAACCACCTTGTTCCACAAAGAATCACAGAAAGGAGTTCACTCTTCTGCTGCTCTGTTCCCACCATTTTTCTCTGTAATATTTCAGTAGGTATGAATAAAGTGCAAACATGTCTAAGACGTGCTGTATTTGCATATCAAATTTTAAGCCAATATTGCTTGCACACAGTTTATCTGGCAGGAAAAAGAACAAGCTTCTAAACCACCTTCAATTAAGTAGCATCTTCAGGCACAGAATTAACCCTTACACTGACTTACTAAAGCCCAGACTGGATGGTCTGACCTCTGCCTCCAGGAACAAGGCAGGAGAGTGACACTGCCTTGTAATAACCTGCTGCAATGTTTTAAACTACCCTGATTTCTGTCTTGCTCCTCTTCATCTAATAATTTGATTCATTGTTGACTTTCATCTCCATTATTAATTCATCAGATGACTGATTCAACTACAGCTTTAATCTGATGATTATCTCACTCAACTTCAGCAATAGCTTTAGTTAGGATTCCAAATTATTTTGTTTCTTTATAGCTCCATGATAAAATCCATGTAGAAGTGTGCAAAGCCATTTTTCTCTTAAAACTACTATGTTTACCCCTGTAGACAGGCAAAGATAACCTTACAAAATAAATATGCCAGCCACTTCATTCCACTTCCAAATCTGTATGCATGTCCTTCATACTTCAGATTAAGTATCTCAAACCACTCAGATTAAATATGTTGATAACTTCTTAAAAGAACACTATGTTGTAACTATATATTTCTTTCACATAAGTATCATATCTAAAACCATTTCAGAATAAAGAGGTGACAGACTATTGAATATATATCTGACACTTCTATTCTGCACGTGGCCTGAGAGTGCTCTCAATGTCCAACACCTTCCAGTGCTCCAATTCAGCAGGAAGATTACACTCAGCTCTGAGTATAAATAAAGATTTAAAATCTATCGCACCATGTCACGCTGTGGGCTGTTACAGCCTTGCTGTATCCTTTAAATTGTCTGGGTTTTGACAGCTGTTGAGCCAAGCAATGCCTGGGAAGAGTGCTCAGGGCCAGAGGTTCTCCACTGCAGATAGACAGCAGGTCCTGAGGTCCACACGTGCTGTACTCTACTCTGTCTTCCCATCTGACCTCTGTGGCAGCACAAGTGTTCTGTTCATGGGCAAAACTTTGGAGGAGAGCAAAATATATATAAAAGTTGGTGGTTTGCCTCCATCATACTTTGTAGGTCACGAGGAAAGGGCCTGTATGAGAGAACAGGAGATGAACTGCTCTAGAGCAGGTCAGGAAGTGTCCTCGGTTCTGAATATCCTAAACACAGCAATGGGTTTGTTTAATCCATGGTCTTGCAGCACTGGAGGAACTGGAAAATGCTGGGCAGAGATTTCTGACTCACAATAAATTGCAAATCCAGCAACAGAAGAAAAAGTTAAATTTGCTGCATATATCTTCCAAGACCACATATAGAACTTATCTCAGAATGTTTCAACCTATATTTAGCAACAACTGCAGCAAGGTAAAATTGAACTCAGCGAGTGCATCCAGCAGCATCACTGGGTAATGGAACAGCACTTACATAAATGACTGAGTTACAGCACACTGGCTGATTTAAAACTAATTATGTAGATGATGTTAAATACTACGTGAGCAAACAGTACTTCAAGTTTTGTACCAAAGTGCTGCAACTTTCCAACCCTTTGTCCTGCCATGGTGAAAGAACTGTGCTCCTAACCACAGAATGGCTGCCAGCCATCCCATCTGGAAATGCCTGCACACAAACAAGAAGCTTCGTGTGACTGCTCCCCTAGCTTGGTATTGGTCTTGGTAAAATAATATATGCCATATTGCAGTGAGGGAAAGTTAACTTTTTGTTTGGTTGGCTCCTTTCCCTCCAACATTTTGCAAGTTTTCACTGAAGACTCAACTTCATTGACACATCTAAAACACATCAGACATACACTTCCCGTGGTTTAAACTGGAAAAATGAGCACACACACTCTGTAAAGATCAACAAGAAGACCCTGCTGGAAAAGGAGTAAAAAAAAAAAATCAATTCAGAAACCAACCATTTTCTACCCATGGAAAAAAAAAAGAAAAAAGAAATCAGAAAAATCTACAGACTGAGAACAAACATTTCACAGTGCTGAAGCCCTCTCAGCCACAGGACATGCACCTCCAGGGTTTGATAACAAGACACATAACACTTCCAGCTTTTGTTTCTTCCCACTCTCCTCATCCCTGCACCACATATAACTATTTTTGCTAACATGCTATAAAGTTCAAGAGACTGCACATACATATTTATATTGTCTCCCATTAGACCCACTGAGTGTAATTTGGAAGAAAAAAGCTTGCAGAGTCTTTTCTTATAACCAACCTGAAAATGAGAACATAGATAAACAAGGCACTCACAATCCAACTGTCACACAAAATTATCTTCTGGGCTGAAATTGCTCCTATTTGGTTTTAAAATGCAAGAAGAAATTATTTCAGACAGTCACCAAAAACCCCTCCACATTTTTGTGTTGCCCAGCCACCCTCCCCTGGAATCCAACACGGGGATGACTTTCTTGAGTGGGAGGCAGAAAAGAAATATCCAATTTATATTAAACAAACAAAAAGGCTGTTGTAAAAATAAGGAGACTTGACCTGGGTCTGGGCCACAAGGTCGAGCCGGATCAATGCCTTTTTAGTTTTAAATTGAAGGCATTCTAATAATTTGGGGTAGATAGAACAGAGCACTGGATTTGGCAGATTCTTGTTATTCCTGAAACACTCACACAAGTCTAGATGTGTCCTCACCCAATCTTGAAGGGTTTATATATGTGTATTTCTCAAAGGTTCTCATAACTCCCAGTAAATGACAGCTCAGGAACACTCCTCTGCAGTCCCAGCACACAATGCTCCCTTATCCTTACACTAAACCACATTCTGACAGCATTAAAAGTCTGTACTATAAAACTTGAAGGCTCTTAATAAATGATGTACAACTAGGGATGGATGATTTGCAGCATCACTGAACTTAAATAAATTGGTATGGGTCACATCAAGGAGGCTTCTTTACATTATTTCCCCTATCACTAAGCTATTTTTCCTCCAACTGTCTTTTACAGAGTGAGGATACAGGTGGGTTAATTGCCATACTGAAATTCTGGCATTTTATTCCAGTATTCAGAAACTAATAAACTTCAAACTGAGATCTGTAACAAGAATACTCATTTTACTAATATAACAGGCTAGAAAATCTTCTAAGTTAGTTTCTCTTGACTCACAGGCAGAACAGGCACGAAAGGGAAAATTATTCACCTCCTACAGAAGGAAGGAAAGAACTAAGGGATGAAGGAATGAGTTTTTTGCTAACCTTGCCCTAAGAAACACAACAAAAAGTTTAGAGATGCTGCAATGAGCAGGGAATGACTGTCAGCAGCAGCTCCTGCAGCAGGATGGGGACACAAGCCGTGCCAGGCAATAGCTGGGGGGGAGCTCCCTTCCCAGGGGTGCAGAGCACAGCCCGTGAAACACTACCCATACATGTTTAAGAATTTAATGCAGCTGTATTTTGAGAGGTACTGAGCCTGACAGATGTGAAATAAAAATGCTATTGTATCAAGGGTATTGATCCTATAATAAAACAGTCTAAGTAATCACAATAAACATCAATTCCTGACAAACACCTTACAGCTTGTGTAAGGACAGGTTTGGGGACAGCTGGGGGAGGCTGTTGCTTTGTTGAGGCATTTTTTGGTTTTGTTTTGGGGATTTTTATTTTGTAAGAAAATTTTATTCTTTCCCCATCTTTTTGTCCTAACTCGGTGTCAAGAGAACTGAATTTCAGGATAAAGTAATAACCTGCTGCATCATTGCCTGGACCCCAAGCTGGTTCCTGCCTCCCAGTCTCTCAGTGACATTTCCTTAACCCTGTGTCCTTCAGAGTGGTGTTCCATGCAGAAGACAATGCCTTTTTCCTCCCCTGTGCTCACTTACTGAAGGAGGAAAGAGTGCTGGTCATCACATTTCAGCGTTCAGATGTTAAAACCACACACGCTCCTTTTAAAACGTGTTGGGTCAGATCCATTTCTCTCCCATTCCTGCCTCTGCTTTATCTCTTTATTACAAAAGGCTGCTTAGCTCACAGGAACAGCAGTAACCCGCAGCATTAGCCAGGTTACAACACTACAGGCTTGAGCAGATCCACTCCTCAAATCAACTGTGAACAAGCAAACCAAGTGTCAGCTCCTTTCAAGGTCATTCGGGAGGCTCTCCCCCGAAGAGCTAACTTTAATAAGGAGATGCATGACTCAAAAGGCAAAACCTTGGAAGCTTTGAATTCATTTTTTTTCCTTAGCTTAGCTTTTTGTAAATAAAATACTAAACATAATTGGTATAAACTTGTACCTCTAACAGTTACAAGATTGGAAAACACTGGTAGGAGTACTTATCAAATGTCACCATTTTCCTGTTCAAAATGAGTAATCATTTTGATTAACCTTTGATTTAAATGATTATATACCACAGCAAAGCAGAAACACACATGAAATTTTACTCCAAAGAATCTCTCAAAGTGCAAATCACATAAGAAAAGAGTTATGTCCAAGTGGTTAGAGAATTTATTCACCATGTACACAATATTCAAACCAAAAGCTGACTCCACACACCCCCACCACGTGTACCCAAGAATCACAGTCTAGCCTGAATCCTGCAGCCAACATGAGACTGCTTCCATACAAAACATTAAATAATACCAAATAACAACTAAGCTATAGAATAAACTCCTAACTACCATCTCAACAAGGACTCCCAGTTATCTTCTGTAAGGAATTTTATTCCAGGTGGGAAATCAGTGTAACCCCTCTAATCACATATAAAGAGAAGGCCTAATGCAGCACAAGAAGAGAAATAAAATTCAGTATCTCACTTTGAGTAAATACACATTTATTCCAAACCCTCTAACAGAATTCAAAGCAGAGAGAAAAAACAGGATATCAAAAGTAAATTAGGCAAAGAGCTGGAGGAAATTCTGAAAAATAAAAATACATGGCAGAAAATTAAAGCATATTAAGATCTCATCTGAAAGGGCCCATCTGTAGAGAGAATGTTCACCAAAGCCAGCACAGAAAAGACTCTCAAAAGCTTCATATTCACCAAATGTAGGAATCTGTCCCCCTTCAGGAGTTCTCCTTCATCACCAATTGTCACCCTGCAGGACTGGCTGCAGACACCCACCAGCCCCCCAGACTCCACAACACCACTTGCAGACAAGGAACTTTTAAGGTACTCATTCCCAAAATTTTAAACTATTACTGCAATGTCATTTTTCTTAACAAAGAAGGTTCTGAACCAAAACTCTTTTCTTGACACTGAATCAAAAGTGCTCTAACTTTTATAATCACCTGGTTTAACTAATACAAAGGTTTTAAGATGCTCAGGAATCCCTTAGATTATTCAAACTAAGCTTTGTTTATTACTGGTTTGGATTGGCCTCAGTCATTTGGAAAACATGAGCTGATGCTCCTCCCCTCCACAAATACCAGTCTCATAATGTAGAACTAAAATTATCGTACATTGAAAAAAACAGTTTCCTTTGGTCTTATAAATCAGTGACAAGCCATGGCCAATGCAGAATAAGCATTCATAGAATCATAGATTCTATCATAAAATCATGGAATAGTTTGGCTTGGAAGGGACTTTCCAAGGTCAGCTGGTCCAGCCCAAGGGACAGCTTTCACTAGACCAGGTTGTTCAAAGCCCCCATCCAACCTGGCCTTGAGCATTTTTCCAGGGCTGGGGCACCCACAGCTTCTCTGGGCAACATTCAGACTTGCAGCTGAGTTTGGAGCACCCAGCCTTACAGAGCAGTAACTCCATCCTGGACACCAGAAAGGGACAACTGCAAACAAGAGTGGAAGCTGGGGGAGCCAGCTGAGGGCCTCTCATTGCTTCCCCAGGCTCCTCAAAAGCATCAAAATTAGGCTTTTGCCCATATTTTACTCTCCAGGGAAATATGATTCCAATTAGAGACAAGAAAGCACTGTGCAATTTATCAGGGTAAAGCAGATGTCGCATGCTAGGCTGCAGAAAAGCATCACATACGTTGTCCCTAATAAAGAGGATTTTTCTGGACTTCTGACACACACTGAAAAGCTAACAAAAATGTAGCTGGAGCAGATGCTAACTGAAAATGTGCATCCTAGAGCAGGAACTTGAGCAGCTGAACAAGTCCCTGGTACTGAAAGGGCAAAATTCCCAATACCCAAATCCCATGGCTCTAAAGCACAAGTGGAGCCATGCACCAAGCTGTACTGGCAATACAGATAGTCAGCAAATACAGGTGAGACCATAGAGAGAATTTGGAGGTGAATTTTCATATCTAATCAGATCTGAGATCACTAGTAAGGGTTTCTGTCACACTCATAGCAGGCATGATTTGGTTTGCTATTATATATTCATATGGTTCCATTCAGAACAACCTTGTTTCATTACAAGAGATTCCACTGTGCTTCACAGTCCTGCTTCATTTCTTCCAAGGCAAATTCTTCAGGAGATTAACCTGACACATTTACTCCCCTGATAATAGATCCTGTCTTTTCTGATATCATTACCAATTTCAAGCACATAGCAAGAAATAGGCTTAAAATTTTTTAAAAGTAGTGACTTGAAAGCTTTCTTGTTCCCACATTTTCTTGGTACAACACATTTCACTTTACATGTAATGTTGTAAAATTCAGCTCAAGTAAATATAAAATAAATTATTAAGCTTCTAACCAAGTACTTCCAGTCCTAAAACCCCTCTTTATTGAACTTGAAGTGCTCTAGCGCTCGGCACAGCTCTAACTGGAGTTCAGCTTTTAAGCAGCTTGAAGCAGCAATTGTTCTTTTATTGGAGTTCAACATATTCTTATGTTTCATATGCACAGAGGACATTAGTGAAGATAAACTGTGCAACTGGTAATTGAAATTAGAGTTGCAACATCTATTATGGTAGCATCACTGTGCCACATCTTCAACACACTAGGAATGAAAAGGCTTTTGCGTATGAAGCACCAGTTGTGATACTCACTGGAACAAAAATGCAATAAGAAATGGAATTAAATACATTCACACAACATAAAGTTGCCTAAAATTACTTATATTGTCATTACTAGTCTTCTACCATCCTGACAGATAAAATAAGTTAGCCCCCAGTATAATTCTGGGAGATGTGTCTGAGGAAAGCACAGCTTTTTCTAAGGCTCGAGAAGTTCACACTGAAGAAAGCTGTTTAAAACATCCGTTTGCCTCTGAAAATACTGATGTACATAATATCTACCCACCTAACAAAAAGAAACCTGCATGATCTTTGGAAGAATTCTTTGAAAATAACTTCCTCACAAAATTGCAGAAATTACCAAACATTTCTGAGATTTCAAAATTGGGATTTTTTTATAAAATAAAATGTAGATAAAACTATATTGTCCTTGAAATCCAAGTAATCATTAAGTAATTATAGTATCAACAAAGTTCTAACAAAAGGGCCACCAACTGAAAGACTATCCAGTTTAAGCGTACTCCTGGGACCTGTCTAGCATTTCAGCTCTTTATAAATTTCTTCCAAATCAACAACTTTTTACAAGACTGTAAAATTTGCCTATCATTAACACATCAGGAAACAAAAGCTTCTCTGTATTTCAACTGATTAATGCTGTAACTGCTACCTCATGTGATATTAAAAAAAGAAAAACCACCCAGAGATTGCACCCTGTCTGGTTGGGGCAACCATTTTTTTAGGGATAATCTGAAGTCCTCTGTATGGAAATAACAGCACAGACTATTTTAGAGCAAAAGGCAATTAGAAAGATGGAAATGAAGATCAATTTCCTATTTCCAGAGTGCTTCAGACTGTATACGAAGACGACTTCTAAGATGCATGACAAACTTGGCTACATCATCTGTCTAAATCTGGTGTGGTAAGTAAAATGACTTGCAAAAGGAAATCAAGAAAGATATTTATCTATATATATTAAAAAATTTCCATTTTTATACCATTAGAGAAGCACTGCTTTAATTACCAAGAATGGATACTTGTTTCCCATCCTGTAACTTGGTACTCCCTGTACTGGCACCTCCTAATTGGGATCAGAACTAAAGAAATAGCTCCTTGAAATCTGACTACAACTCCAGTTGATCCAGCTAAAGGACTGGATCAAAGCCTGGTTATTCATGGTGCTACTGGAGTCAGATGCAGCTTACTAAATATTTAAAATACATAAAGATAAATATTCAGGCCTATAAATCACTACAAACCAAAACAATAGATTATTTTTAAGGTCCCTTCCAACCCAAACTATGATCCCATTTCTGCAAATGCCTCCTGGAAAAAGACACATTATATGCTTCATTCATTTTCTAATGAGCAACGTTCAGGAGTTTTATTATTATTAATTGCATATAAATTATCATGATTTTTGTATCCCTGGGAAAGTATTTAGCCATTCACCTCTCAGAGGAACAATACTGAACAAAGGCATTGAATGCAAGGCATATAAGAACAATGCAGAACACAGAAATTTATGCATGTCATTTAAAAGGCATGGCATTTTAAAAAATCAAAAGTATGTCATAAATCTTTAATTATAAGGGGAAAAAAAAAAAGCCCAACTAATGTTTGTCAAGTCCTTGATAATATTTAAGCAAGAGCACTGCCTACTTCAAGAGTGCAAAATCTTCTTAGCTCACTTATCCGCATGTATCCTCAACCTCCTCTGAAGTGTTCTGCTGCAAAATTCATTGTATCCAAGATCTGCTAATCATCATCAGGAAACTCTGTTATGCATCTTAAGGATGTACTTTAAGCTCTTGAGAGGAAAAATAAATATGTTTTATTAGCTGCTTTTGGAAAATACTGATTTATATTTATTTAGAAACCTTTTCAAGTTGCACCACTGTTAAATTAAATATTTATGGCATGATTTTCCAAAGAGTTTAATACCTGTTAAGAGTTTTACATGCTGACTTCATCAGGAGTTCCAAGGGCCCAACATTTCTGCAAACCTCAGAAGTGACAAGGCTGGGATGTGGTGAAGGGTTTGAGCTTGGATGTTACTGCTGAGCTCTGAAATGCAACCAGGATTGTGCCCAGCCCCTACTTACCACCCAGCATTGCACTTCAGACAACTGAACTGGTCCTACTTTACTGGAAATACCAGAAATATGACTCATTAATACCTGTTAACTACAACTAAAGCATAAGATAAATGCTGTTAAATTAATCCTCAATGCATATTCCCCATCCTTTACTAGTGGGAAACTTACGTGCAGCTTACAGGGGCCTAAAATCCCCAGTGAGTCAACAGCTGGAAAGCAAAGCTTTTGATACTGAGAACATGAAGTTGAATGAGGATGAAGCCAAAAATACAGAATAAAGAAGAAAGTCTGATATACTGTAAAAATCTGTATCTGGTGACAGTGGGAGCAGTGACTTTAGCATTTGGCTTCTCAGCCCAAACTGAAGCCCACGCCTCTGGCCTCACTGTCAAACGACATTAAAATAAGTGTTTAGGTTTTGCCATCCTTACTTTCCTCAGCTTCTGAGCAATTTGCACTTACTGTCCTTCCCAGCATTCCCAGTTTTCAGGTATCCCATGTATCCTGTTCTTTCACAAACAGATATTTTCTCACACCTCGTAGGTGGCTGCCCTCCTGCCCTCCCAGGTCCCTTACCCAGTTTCAACACATGCCTAAATCTGAACAACAGTGCAAAGACATCATTTAATATTTCAAAATCAAATACCAAGACTTCCTTGTGGCATTTGGTCTATAATTCTGGCAGTAAATAAATAGGCAATAAATAAATAACATCTAAGTAAGAAATTACATCAAAATGATTCAAATGATGATCCAATGTGGCTTCATAAACCAAAGACAGATAAAACAGTTGAATATTGCAGATTGGACACACCAATCTCCTTATACATTTTACAGCACACTACAAATCTGCCCAGCAAGTTGAGTATTTCTCTCATTAAAACAGGAGCTTTCACCACACTATAAAACATTTTCAAATGCAGACCAGAAAACCGACAAGCATATTTACTGTAAAGCTTTGTATTTGTGTCATCAATTAACAACGAAAGTTTGGAATAAAACTAAAATTAAAGCTAATCAAAGCAGCTAGCTGTCAAAACAGATGGGAACTATAGTTTTTAAATCAAGCAAGAAGGCAAAGCTTTCGAACATTTAGTGTCATGTCAGCTCATACACACAACTTAAAGGAAGGACAACAAATGTCGGGATTTTATGAAGAAAAGGTGTCCCTGGCTGATAGATCCACATTTATGAATCTCCATTAATTTTGTGGGTCTTTTTGCTTCAGGATGATTAACTCACACCAAAGCAGACCTCTGAAACGTGAACTGTAAATAAGGTGTCGCCATGACAGTGCAGGCAAAATAAATAAAAACAGAGCCCTGACATTATTTTAGCCTCAAACAAATGCTTCAGTCCCTACATTGTCTGGCTCAGAAAGATACATAGACAGTCTCACAGACAGAGATATAAATGAACAATTGCAGTACCTTTTTCCCACACTGTTTACAGGGTTGGCTATATTCCTACTGGCAATAGATTTTCTTCTTGACAGCTTCTTGGTGTTGGTGCTGTCATCAGTGCTGTCATCCTCTTTCTTTGGTGTGTTACTTCCTTTGCTGTTCAGGTCCCTTAGCACATTATAATTAATTTTACTCGAGATTTTCTTCTGTTCTAACATCTTTTCAATTGCCTCTCCTGCTGTGCTGGCTTGAATTGGCTCCCGCTTCTTTGCAGATTTCTTTGGCTTAATTAAAATATAAAATTAGTGATGTAGATATAAACAAAGTTTCCATGAAGCAGAGGGGCAAGCTGGAGTGCAGCAGTCCTGGCTCAGGTGCTGCTGATGTGGGGGATGCAGGTGATGTGCCCAGGCTAAGCCAGTGCTCCATCTCCTGCCACTCGATGGGATCAAAGGGTCTCTTTTCTCCAAGAGATGTTTGTTTGCTTTTTTGCCAAATGCCCAGAGTTTATTAGAAATTCTTTACTTAATAGAGAGAGAGAAGGATGGGCCATTTTTCACTTATGAAAATAAAAGGGGAGGGAACTCCTGTTACAGGAATAGGGACCTCAAAGCATCACCCAGCATGGAAATAAAGCATCTCCCCTGCTAAAACTACCTTTAAAGCGAGAGTGAAGCTGGGTCACGACTCCCCAAAGCACTGAGAACTCCCTATCAGAACTCCAACTGTGTTTCATACCAAATCTGAACACAGCGTGGGAAAGGCTCTACCCAACTCCTCCTGCACACTGAAAAGGCCAAGAGCACAAGCAGCAGCAGCAGCTTCCCAAGCATGGGCTGGCACCAGCACCAAGGGACAGGGAGCAGGAGGCTGCAGACTCGGGAGCACTGTCACCTGCAGCTGCCTCTCCCAGGCACAGGCTGGGAGCCTGCCTGATGCTGTGCAGAGCCAGGCAACCAGGAACGACACTGGAGAACATTTCCAGCCATGTCCCATGCCTGGGTGGGTACAAAAAAAACCCACAACCCAGAATCTCTGTTTCTCATTTGGCATTTTCCTATTCAAAGGAAGGTTTTAACACCAAGCTCTGCGGGAGATTTATTTTTTAATGGATAATAGCCCCTCTGTTTACCTACATGGGTCAAGTGCTACCTTGAAATTGGAAAGCACCATATTAATCAAGTTCTACTTGAGCTGTCAGAAACAATAAAAGGTTAGAGAAAAACTCCTGTGTTGTCCGAACAAAAAAGGGGGTGTTTGGGCTACGTGGCAGTGCCAACGAGTTATACAATTTTGAAAATTGCTGGTAGACTGCCACGTCTGCATAAATGCAGGATGAATGAGAAACTCTGAAGTATAAAACAGTGTTTCATTGTCTGGTTTTGTTTTTATTGTTGAAATACCTAGGGGAAGCAGGAAACCCTGCCTTTCACATTAGTTGGAAAAAAAGATAGAGGATATACACACTAAAAACTAACATGGGTTTTAGTTGCATGTGGAAGATTTGACTTGTCACTTGCTCAATTACACAAAATACTAATGCTGTAAATCGTGAATATACGGCCAATTAAGCTGCTTTAAACTGCTAAACATGGAGACAGGACATGCCATTTGTTAACATAACTGTTGCATTCTTTATGAAAGGTAGAACAAAATACCGCTTCAAGTGACTGTAACAAGGATCTGTTCAGTTCTTCATAAAGAAATCATTATTGTAAGAGCAAAGAAAGCCACTGAAGTTATGGCAAGTACAAACAAATTCCCCATGCACACGTTAAAAAAAAAAAAAATCAGACATGTCTTAAAACCTGTATTTTAATAAGCAAGCAATTAGAACAGCAATCATAAATGCAAAGAGCCAGCTCTGACTTTGACATGCACAGAACTTTCTCATAATAGCAATTTAAAATAAAAGTTTGGGCAAGAAAGTGTTTTACTCACCACCTAAAAAAAAATACAGCCTTGCAATTCAGTAACAGCTACACGTACTGTAGCTTTTGCACCTTTAGTGGTGACCTGTACCATTATGCCCATACATCTACATGGAGCTGATCAGCAGATATAATGAATTTCCAGGACATTTTCAAACAGACACAGTTAACACACAATTTAATACCTTGTGTTCCTTATAAATCCCAAGCTCCTTCTCTTTTGCTATTCTTGCTTCTTTTTCTGAAAGATGACAAAAGGGTAACCAGCATGAAGATTACACAAGACTATGTATTTCAGCAACACCAGCCAAAAGGCAAATTTCAGTCCTACATACTTACCTTTTTGCTCCTTCAAATAATCTGCATTCTCTTTCATCCACAGCTCTGCTTTTATCTGAGCTTCAGCTTCATTAAGTATATACTAAAAGAGAAAACAAATTTATCTACTTTCAAATCAAATTGAAAACCACAGAGCAAAACTGAACTGAAAAACCACTGGCAAGGTCAATCCATATCCCATTTTTAAAAATACATTAAAAGAAAACATGAGTGATATAAGACAATCAGAGAGCACTTCTAGTAACATCCGAAGCTGGCACAAGCAACAACCTGTTTTCAAAAAACAGTGCTTGGTTTCCAAACTATGATGAAGTAACCAAAAACCATCTAGGACTCATTACACATGGTCTGTTAATTAAACAAAAATGATCCTGGGTTTATGATCTTTTTTCAGATGATACAAGAGGCTATCATGACAATGTGGTTGTCTGCAAGTAATTCTGTGTGTTGATGGTGGTCTGTAATTCAAAACAGGATAGGAACCATTGCCCTGTGCAACCAAAACAAAAACACGTGTTTTCTGGGTAGGTTTCTGTGAAGCTTTACACAGTTACTGAGATTATTAGTTCAATGGCCACATCTGTGTGAAAGAAACCAGCTCAGATTGCTGGAGCTTTAGTCCTCTAGATTTCAGACAGCTGGGTTCAGTAACCACATGTAGACATTTTGCAGTTAACTCTACCTAATCTCTGTAATATCTTTAGTGGGAATGGAGCTGTAAAACACATCTAGGACTATTCAGATGAATCACAGAAATAAATAGACAGGTAGCAATTACTTAATTGTAGATGACCTAAATGTAAAATGAAGCCCAGTATTTAGCACAATTATCAATGAAACAAAAGTTCTCTACAGATGATGCTGTTTGGGAGTGAAGAATAGCAGAATGGAGAAGACAAATTAGGTCATCCATCATGAACAAGACACTTTAATTTTAAGCAGTGCACCTGAGACTTGTAAAACTATGTTTAAGTGCAAGAAAAGCAATCAGAGGTTTCTCCATCTTTTGGACCTGAACATTCAAGATTTTCTCCACAGTAAGATGTACATCTAGGATTTCATAAGAAAAATAATTCCAGTCAAATGAAACTAATGCAGGGAAGAGTCCTTCCTCCAAGGGCCAAGCATGCAAGCAAATGGCTGTGCAGGCCCTGGTTTATCAGACCAATATTTTTACTCTTTCATCTGCTTCTATTAAAAGTGGGCCATAACAGTAAAATCCACTTTATCCTAGCTCAGTTATTCATCCCTCTTAGGTTTTCAGAGATTTCATAATTGTGGGCTTCCAATATTACAGTCTATTGCCATAGAAATGAACATAAAGTCATAAAAGCAGAGTTATGACTTCATCATATAGCCTAGGAAGAGCAGAAGATGTGTTCCTCCCCTGTGATTGTTTAAATTATGGAGTGGCTATGGTGAGAAGTATGGTGAAAGCAGCCTTCCTGCTCCCTCCATTCAATGTCTGCTCAGATTGTGAGACCCTAATGCCCAGCCTAGCAAATCCCAGCTCACAGGTATGCTTTGGAGATCAGTAATTCCTCTGCAACCTCATCAGTCTCAGTGATTCTGCACCCCAAAATAAATTTTTAGCACTGGCATTATCTGTTCAAATGACACTATAAACCAGCTGAAGAGGGCATCAGGCTCAGAGAGCTGGACTGCCACTGGCCAGTCATGTGGCTTCCAACAAGCCCTTTTCCACAGCCATGTGTCTGTCCCACTGAGTCTATATGTTAAATGGTATTTTTTGCTGCCACACAAATAAAAATGAACCCAGAAAACATCACAGAAATCTTTGGAAGTACATAGGAGCCACACATCCTGGTTTTACAGTTTGGTTTCCATGGCAGCCTCCTATGTTGAATCTATCTTAATTAAATAATGAATGTAGAGCTCCACCAAACTTTTTAAAGTTCTCCTTTGGAATAAAAGACATTCTAAAACATAATTATTCCAGCATGTTAAAAGCAAGCAGCAGCCTCATAAATATATATAACTTGGGCAAGGAACACCAAATTCACAGGTTTGCATGAACATTAGATTTCAGATCACTGAAATTGCTCAAACCTCTCTACAGATCGGAGAGAAGAGGCAGTAGCAAAGAGAGGATAAACCAGGTAAGAACCATCTTGTCTTTCTCAGACATCCAAACAACCAGGATAAAAGACACCGAGGACAACAGGGCACCTTACCCGATCTATTTCACTGTCATCGATTCCACTCAGATCTAATTCGCCATCTCCTGTATTCTCACCTACAGAAAAGAACACATTTTAATCAGCCTATATGTTAGTCCAAAGTCTATTGCAACTTAAGTTCTGCAGTAATGTAACACTTCAGGACTGTCCTTCAGAGATTTGCAACCTTCTGCCTTCATCCAGGAGGTTTAATGTGTTGCTGAGTATTTTCAATACAGAACTTCACGCACACAAATTCATCACATTGGATTAATTTAAAACTCAGGAACCAGCACAGTCTTCATCAGCACTAAAAATCTGCCAGAGACTTCCAGTCACATTTTTTTTCACCCATTTTAATTTACAGCCACAAATGTTCAGCAGGAAGCTGGGGAAACCATTTCAAAAAGATGACAACTTTTCTTTCATCATAACAAAAACTTCTCTGTCAGAGCATATAGGTCAGTAATTTATCTCTAAATTATGACTTAGAAAATATTTTCTGTTTTCAGGGAAGCAGCACAGACCACTGCTGACAGTTACACCATGGCTTTCTTCTTGACTTTACATAATTACAATTTCACTACAATTTTGCTAGTTTGGTAGTTATTAAGACTTCTGAAAACAAATTTTCAAATATTCCATCCATTGAAAAGCATAACAGCACAGAACTGAGGCTTAATTTGTGACTAGAACAGCATACAGCTGCAAAACCTGATTTTCCACATCACATTAAAGAACTATAGCAATACACTATTAATGTAGTCCAGGTAGAGAAGAAAACAAATTATTTAACAAAGTCTTATGCTCGGGAATGAAGCAACCTTCTTGGTCATCTCCATTACATCTAATAAAGATCAAACAAGAAGTGACCTCACCAGTTCACTTGCAAAAAAATATAAACAAATTACATTTAAACAATCTGCAATAACAAATTAAAACCAAAGTGGTGCAGAACAGCTTGGCATATTCACAGTTCTCACTCCCCAGTACTGGGGATGTGTCTTCCCACAAACCAAGATCTTTGAACGGATTAATTCCCCAGCCTGGTGCTCCTGCACAGCGCTGGACCAGCAGAGAGTGGTGCCAGCAGCAGCTCCAGGATCCAGTGACAGGTCATGGCAACCAAATGGTCAAGTCAAGCAAAGCTTGTAATGAAGAACACTCCCAGAAGATAAAAAAATTATCTGCTTGACAAAAGTCAGGGGTTTAAACCAGTTGCCTGAAGTATGTGAAATCACAAGGCTGGGAATCCAACAAAAAGCCAGGTTAGGAATGAAGTCTGAGTTTGCTGAGGTGGTGCAAAGGCTATGGCTGCTCAACTCAACAGACATTCCCTGGGAACAGCCACTGAGAACTCACTGAGGACTCAGGTCTTTTCAAAATCCACCTGAAACAATCAACAGAAAGTTTTGTACCTTCCACCTAAGCCACAAGCAAAATGGGTTTTAGCCCCCCACAAAATGTCCCATCACAAGGAACAGCATAGAATCACAGAATGGTTTGAGTTGGAAGAGACTTTAAAGATCATCCTGTTCCAATGCCAGCCATGGGCAGGGACACCTTCCACCAGACCAGGTTGCTCCATCAAGCTTGGCCCTGGACACTTCCAGGCATGGGGCATCCAGTTTCTCCAGACAACATATTCCAGTGTCTCACCATCTTCACAGTAAAAGATTTCTTTTCAATATCCAATCTAAACCTTCTATCAGTTTGAAACCATTTCCCTTTGTCCAGTCACTCCATGCCCTTGTAAAAGGTCCCTCTCCACCTCTTTTGTAGCTCCTTAAGGTGCTGAAAGGCTGGAGATGGGTCACCCTGAAGCCTTCTCTTCTCCAGGCTCAACAATTTCAATTTTCTCAGCCCCTCCTCATAGCAGAGGTGCTCCAGCCCTCCGTAACATTAAGGTTTGTTTTTTCTCCTGAGATTGTCTTACGGAAATAATAACAAGTTTACCAGTTCAGATAATCTGGTACTAAAGACTTTAGCACCAAAAAGACTTTAAAGAACATTTCTCACTGCCGTTATATTTAAAAATTAATCACACACCAGTCCCAGGCACCAGATTTATTTTACAACCCTTTTTCCCCAAAATACTTTAGAAGTGCAGATTTTATAATAACTCCATAATTGATCAGTACATATGCTTTTCTTCTGGTCTGATCTCTGCACAGTGCAGTAAGAGCAGAACTTTCTGCACCAGTGCCAGCAGCTCCTCACGCAGGCACTCTGCTACCAGCCAGGCAGGCAGGGATGCACCCCCAGGACATGGCCCAGCACTCCCTGGCTTGAGAATGGGGAGGAAAAGCAAGGTGACAAAATACATCCCTGTGGTTTGCTGCCTTTTTAATGCAACTGACTGAAATTTTTTTAGCACAGCATAATCGTTCAAAGTGTGGAGGGGAATCACCCAAGGGAGCGCAGGGTATTCTGCAAGAGAGTACTGTACATCTCTCCTGCTGGAACCAAGACAGAAACTTCCAGTGAGCAAAATGGCTGAATTTTCACCAAGGAAATGAGTAAATACTGGGTCCACTGTCTGAGACACCCTCCCAGGAGATGGTCCACCTGGGTCCAAGAAATGTTCCATCACATGAAATAAAACAGCTCAACAGCAGAGTGCAAGGGAAGTCCTGACCAGGATAACTTGGTTCCTAGGCTGGAAGCAGTTCATACAAAAATGGAACTTGAACTGGGTCTCCCATAGGCTGGGTAGCACTTTAACCACCAAACTGTAGGACAGAAGGGGGGATGGCCTCCACCTTCATTGCATTATCTACCCCTTGTTTCCTCAAGGGTTTTTTGTGGAGAAAACCCCCAAATTTTCAACTTGGTTTACCTGCATGAATAAAGGATTTCTTTTTCTTCACTGTTCATTGTACCAGACAAACTGAAGTGTCCACTGTCAACACAGGCTTGGAATTATGGACAGAATAAAACTGAGCCAACCTTGAAAATCACTAGTAAATTCTTAAAATCATAGGTTGGGAAACCAAAACTTGGAAGTGGTGATGAACATACCTACTGTTCAACTTTACATAAAATTGATCCCGATATTTATGGTAGTAAAAACTGCCAAAGCATCTTAAAAACAATAAAAGTATCCCACTGAAATCAAGCTGCCACTGTTTTTCATCATTATACACCTTGTTCCTCCTATACCCCACTATATTTTTGGATCAGAGGTTTAAAATTTAATATGTCACAGTACAGTAGGTGCCTGTTCTCTTATACAGCCTTAACATGCCAGACTGAAAATGATGCAATTTCAGGCACCATGAACAATTTTACTTGTCATTTTAAATATAACTTGTTACTGAATTAGGTGCCAGTTTTTCTCATTGGATCAATTAGCAACAGGGACAGAAAACTCATTCTCCAACTGTTAAATTGCAGAGAAGAATCCAGAAGCAAGTTACACGTAATAAGCATATCTTAGACCCCCATAACAGCAGCGGAGGGAGTAATTGCAGGATATCCCTCTGCCTGCAAATCTTCCTTTTTCCTGCCATGGCAATAGGCATTCATTAAATGGGTTTTTCAGAAGTGAAGGTGCCTTCAAATCCCGAGTTTAATGCTTTCACTGAGAAAAAAAAGACATGTTTCATTACAGAATGCCAATTCAAAATAAAACACATCCATTTTGGCATGAAAATTTCTGTGGCAATCATTTCCAACAGGAGTAGACCCTACCAGCCACAAATATCTGTCTGCTTGATGCTACACGGTTCACTGCAGGGCATGGAAAGCAAACCCGTTGCTTTTTTATGTACCAGAAAGATCTTCCCAGCTGCTAAATTTTTCAAATCGATTTCTAAATTATCATTTTCTCTTTTAATAAAAGGGTCGAAATGAAATGTTCAACGAAATAAAAACACAGATGTGGCCAACATCTGGTCCAGCCTCTTAAGAGCTTATTTAAAAGCAGTTGCATCACGTGGCACAGCTCTGAGACATCACGGATTTCTTCTGTCAAGAAAAACAACCACTTTACTGCAGGGCACAGGCAAAAAATAGGTTGGGCATTAAAAACAACAACACTCCTCCCCTTCCCTCCAAATCCAGTTGTTCAACGAAAGGATCACCACAAAGAGCTTAGAGCAAAGACCAGCTCTTTGCCATCCTCACCCAACATCTCTGTAGCAAGTGGAGGAGGATGGGTACTTCTAGAGCTTTCCATCAAGGTACTGAATCAGCTACATTCATACTACCTAAAACCATCAATCATCCAGCCAGCTCCCTAAAAATTTAAAAATAAACTCCCCCCAAAGCCCTCCCTTTACAGCCTTTTAACCTCTCTCCAACCAATTCCAGTAGACATGAGGGCTACAATCAGACACTGGGGATTAGGTTTGTAAACCTGTAGGATTATTAACTGTTCTTCTCATTACTAAATACAAACTAAACTGTCTTTTAACACACCCTCTCCCCTCTCCCTGCCTCTGTGCAGCTAGTTAAATGCATACATAGTGCACTATTATGGGGATTTATTACAGAAGAATCATTCCACCCAATATATTTTAAACCCCACATTTTTAAAAACAGCCACATGAAGAATATGTTTTTCTGTTTCTATTACAGGAGGCAGCACTATTTATTGCTCTGCCCAGATAAGAGGATTTCCTTGCAGACAGAAATGGAGGCTGAACACTTCCCAGGAAATCCTCTAGAGCAGATATAATAGAAAGGCCCCTGGTCCTCTGGTCCTATGCAGCAAATACATCCTTCATCACACCGTTTCATAGCAAAGAGTTTAAACAAAGAACCTTTCCACCTATTTGGCACAACACCAGACACCAAGCACTTTCAGCACAACAAAATCTGAAAACAGTTGAGAGATACATTTTCAGCTACAAAAATCCTTAAGCAACAAACTAAACAACCTGAGCCCAGGGCAGCAGAAACACTGGGATTGATTGCTGCTCTCCAGGGAGGGATTAAATCCAATGGGAGCCACCGAAAGCTCCTGCAGGTCATCAGAGGGACCCAATGGGCAGAAAGGCTTTAACATCTCAAACTGATGAGTGAGGCCAGTGCCACTTTGGGGAACTGCAACTTTGGGGAGTGCAAAGGGAAGTTGGTGGCTTAGCACCAAAAAAGGCACTGCACAACCACGCCAGGATATAATTGATTAGCTGATCAGAGGGGACACAAACCCATCTGGAGGGGGAGATAACTGATTTACTGAGGGGTGTGAAAGGGACACTCATTAAGGGTGGGTAACCGGGAGGGGAGAGGAGCCGGGCAGACAAAGTGCCGTGGTGATCGTGCTGTAGGGACCAGGCAGGGAAGAGAAATGGATGGGAAAATGCTGCAAGAGCAGCAGCATCACAGGATGAAGTACAAGGATCGATGGGTGTGCAAACGAACACACCACACATGAAGGCATGAGCAGAGTCTGCAGGGCCATATGAGCGGAGAACACTGCAATTTTCACTAACACAGGGCAGGAGCCTCCCTACAGAGCAGGCTGGGAGGTAATCCTGGCTGTTTAAGCTGTTGCCAACCCCATTGCTCCAGGTAAGGCAATCCCAGCCTGCCCTGCCATGCTCCCATCCCACAGCATGCACCCTGCAGCTGCCAAGGGCTCCAGTTCCCCCAGCTCACCTTCAGCAGCGTCATCATGTGCTGTCACAGAAGAAGCATTCCACAAAAACAAAACAGAAGGGCAGAACAAAATTAATGGCACTTGCTGATGAAATAAGGTCACAAGACACATGACGTGTACGCTCATATTTAAGAGAAAATGTTTTTTACTTTATTATACCTGGAGCCACCTTGAAAATTACAGCCTACTCCTTCACAGTGCCAAATCGACACCACGATTTAGGTCTGGTGGCGTACAGAGCACATGAGGCCATGCACACAACATAAAGATAAATGAAGTCTGTCACTTTATTATTTCCTTCTGCCAAGGCAAGGTTAAGGGGTCCTCTCCAGCCAAAGCCAAGTTTCCAGCCTGCTAGTTCCTCGGAGAAAGCAAACACATCACACCACACAGAGTGAGGCCCTGTCTTCCCAGAAACATTCATTCCTGCTGACGAGGGACGGTGGGAAGCGCTGCCGGCCGGCGCCGCGCTGCCCAGCACGGCCAGGGCACACAGCCCTGCCTCTGCAGAGTGCCCACTGGCCAGCTCCTCACACTGGGACTGTAACAAGTGTAGAGGCACAGCCAAAAATGGTGCAAATGAAGGGCAAAGAGGGAAAAGGCTCAATTTAATAAAAAAAAGCAAGTCCACATACTCTACTATTGCAAGGTCAGCCTGTAGAAAAGCTGGGATGTACAAGCTCATCAGCTATTTCCTCACTCCTGTCTACTGAAAATAGGACTTTCTCACCAAGCAAAGCAGAGTAACAGCCAGGGCCAGCCCTGGCTGGTTTGCAGGCACTGCATTGGGCTCATCTGCTGTAGGCAGAAGATTTTTCCTACAACACTGGGCCTGAATGCAGCACAGCACTAGAATCCCATCTTTATTAAGTGTCTGTGTCCATTTCCCCACACTGAGACTCAAGCTCCAGATGCTCTGTCCTGCACAGCTGAGTGACACCCGACAGCCTTCCCCCAGCAGCCACCTTCCTACGGTGGTCTCAGAACAGTTACCCGTTCACAGGAACGGAATTTCAGATTTGTGGCTCTTAATGATATAAGGAAATAAATTATGAGAAAAGCTTTTCCTGCAGTCAATCACTCTCACGGAACTTTTGTTAGTGAATGTATTTTTTATAAATTAAATTTCAGTTTTGGAAAAAAAAAAAGCACCTAACCACCAACGCTGCTGCTTTCCTGAGAGCACATCCATACTGAAACAAATGCTATTGTTTAACCTCATAGTCCATGGAGGGTTTAACCAAACCACATCCTCATACTTTACATCCAGTTAGAGGTTATACCACTCATCTAACAGACATGGAAACTTGTTAACTTATACTTAATACTTCAGAAAAACAGTTAATCTCTCCATTCTTTCCAGAAATTCACCCTGCAATATGTATTTTTTTCAAAGCAGGTAGTACAAAACCAGCCCAGGAATAAACAAAACCCTTGTGATTCTGAAGAATTTTCTTTGAAAAGGTAAGCTCCTGTTCATTGAACTACACAGCAACATAAAAAGCCCTTAAGAAAAAGCCCCTTTCAACCTCCTAAAATAAATACAGCTGAAAATTAGGCTTTTGAACAGAAGAACATCTTGACACTGTCCTCAAAACCAGCAGCAGATGTTCTTCTTCTGAAATAATGTTCATGTTCCCCCAACACCTTTGGAAAACAATGATAAAAAGCATGGTTTATGCAACCTACTTGTTCCAACCTGTCGTTCTTTTCCAAGCTCACAACCCTGCTGCCATGACTGAGTGCTCAGAGAAGGCCTGCTTTGAACACTATCAAAAAAGTTCTCTTTTGCTGATGGAACCAATAACCAATAATCAAACTGACCAATACTCTACCCAGAAACATACTACCTAACTACCACAAATGACATTTTTCAGTGCCAAACTCTGGAAATTGCAAGAGCTCCCATGCATAGACACAAGTGTTCTCCAGCCTGTGATTTCTGCACCCAGCAATGCCAAGACCACGGCGCTAGTGCAGAAAGAGCCACACACTCACACCTCAACCTACGTTCATACATTCACCTCCTCCTGCCTGAGCAGTTATGGACTTAAAACTTTTTAAAATGAAAACTATAAAGACAGATTTCCCCTGCTTATTATGCTTTTCCAGCCGATCACCAATTCCCTGCAGTATTTTCCTCCTTTGCCTTTTATGCTGTTCTTGGCATCTTTTCTCCCCTTTCCCTTCCCCCAGCCTTCGTTCTTCTTGGTGCCTTCTGGCCCGTATTTTCTGCATTTTTTAAAATCTGTGCAGGGGGATCCAAGAGTAACAGTTTATACAAAGGGAGAGACCAAGGAGAAGAACTGATCAGCATCTCAATCAGCTCCCCTCTCCAAACCCCACAAGGGCAGAGCGCTGCCGTTATCTCTGGCGGAGGGCGAGGGCAGTCCAACACCCTGGAGAGCCGACAGCAAGAGCAGCCGGGCTCAGAGCCCACTCCAGCTCGCTTTCCCCATACTGACAGACCACTGTGTAAAACAGCAAGGGCACTTTACACCCAAGCCAGCCACAAAGGGAACAGCTGGCTTCATGTTTAAGTGCTGAAGCATCATTTCTGCAACTCGCCAGGTCTTGCTGCGGGCGCTAAATGCGCTGCTGTCCATCCCTACAAGCCCAGGATCCTTGACTGGCCAGCGCTCTGCCAGCCCAGCGTATGTTTTATTGAGAAGTAAATCTCCTCCTGTAACCCCCACACCAAATAAAATACAATGGTGAGCTCTGTACTACAGAGAACTTAAAAGCAAATCTTAGAATATTGCTGTGACTATTATAGTTGTTTTTTTGTTTTTTAATTGTGAATCAATTTCTGTTCCACCATGAAAAGAATTTAAATTTATACAGCCATGTAAGTATCCAACATACACAAATTAATCTAGTGAGTGGCATCCTAGCCCATGGCAGGGAGGTTGAAATGGATGATCTCTAAGGTTCCTTCCAACACAAACTGCACCAACGAGCTGCTCCAGGTCAAAAACAGCCTACCAAAATAACTTAACTCAGTTGAGCAAGAAAGTGAGGTGAGTTGAATTTTCCACTTACAACTTGCATCTAGTCACCCTTACCACCTCTCAGCAAAGGTGGGCTAATTTCTACCCTCTCCTTTGAGGTTCAGAGCTTACCTATGGTAGATCTGGTGACAAGCTCAGCAGCAGCCACCAGAAGCCACCTAAATGGCAGAAATGCTTCAGCAGAAAATTATTAGCATTAAGAAAACATCAAAATATGGAGTATGAAATTATATACCCAAGTCTTTATTTAGAGAAAAAAAATCAATTTGTGTCCTGGCCATTTAACACACTGTCTGGGCAGGCTGAATGGTGAGAAGCTGTTAACTGAAAGAAAATTATTAGGTAAGAAATTTCTCATTTTGTTACCCAGCTTCTTCCTTCCTTCATTGCTAATGAGAAATAGCAAGCAGGGAATTACAGAGATGGGGACAGGGAAGAGAAGATAAGAAACTATCCTGCTTATTAAACAGAATAACAGGCAAAAGCAGAAGCTCCCCCATCAAAAGCAAGGTGAGAACCTGGCCCAAAGGAAATCCTCTGAGGTGGATGGGGGCTGGACTCAAGAGCAAGGAACAGGCAGAGCTTCATGTTGACAGAACCATCAGAGACATGGAGCAGAGAGAAAGAACACATAAGATCCTGACTGATTTTGTGATCAGGATCACCAGTTGGGGTTTACAAACATGGAAATAGGAGATACTTGGTTTGAATTCTTAAAAGGCGTTTGAATAGCTTAAAAGCTACAAAAATGCAGATCTGTGGTATGAGCATCAGTCATTTATGCAGCAGAGACCTCCAGCCAGCAGAGACCATATTTTAAAGTAAAAATTACAACAGTTGCACTGTTTCTTGTTAGATGAAGTGCTCTCTTTTTGTCTGTGACCATGCCTAGTGGCTGAGAAACATATAAGTGATAAAGTACTTCTCTATCTCACTCTGGACCAAACAGAGCTCTCGTAGGAGCCCTGCCCCAGGGACCAAGGCAGTTTTGTGTCCATTCAGGCAACTATATATGAAGCATATAAAGATGTCTGCAATCCAAAGTTTAGGCATTGCCTGGGTGGCTCCAGGTGCTCCTGGAGCACAGCAAGCTCCCTGGGTCACCTGGCCACACTGCTGCAGATAACACAGCTGCTGCAGGAACTCCTCAGGAGGACAGGCAAGGCTCCGTCCCTCATCTCCTCCTCCTCTCCCCTCTGTTTCAGTGACTGCAATGAACCTTTTCCCAGATGCACAGTAGACAGAGGAGAAGGATTTTAACATTTTGCCTGCAGCAGCTCTGAGGCCTTGGCATTTGGACAGACTGATCCATAAGCACAGCACAATTAGCATGTGTACTCCATATGCTTGAGATCCATCCATTACAGCACTGGAATGCCCTCTGACACCGCAATTCTCCAAAAGAAGAAATTTGCAGAGAAGTTCCTGGAGAATAATTTGTCTTATCCTCCAAGAACAGTGGAACAAGGCACTTCCATGCACAGGAGGTTTTGATGGAGCTGGGGAAATAACCTTTTCCCAACAAAGCTCAGCAGCATGATTCACCTGTGAAGCACGGAGCCGGTTTCAAAGGCAGCCTTTCAAGCCAATGGCTAGCAGAAAGGCCAGCCATCTGCTTGTACAACCTGTCCTTATCATTAATCTCAACATCTGACTTGTATATAAAGTTTATGTACTAACAGGACTATGCTTCATGTGTCATTTTAGCTTTGTACTGCATTGCTGAATTTACAGTTTCTCCTCAATCTGGCCAGGTTGTTCTCAACCTCTCCAGGTTACAGGCACTCAAAGGACCCTGCTTAAATGTTGATTAGATGCAGAGCAAAGCAAAGACTTTGGGAAGATTTTACTAAGTCTCAAAAACCCGGTAAGCATTTCAAAGAGCTCACTGGAAAAGATAAGGTCCCACATCCAAATGTAATTAATTCTGTATTTAAATTTATTAGGCCTCTACTTAACCCAGTGTTGCAGAGGCAGAAAGTCACAAATCATGTCTCAGTCTCACGTACACTGAAAGGATCCACGCCTCTTTCTGCTGTGCAGACATTTTATTGTACAGCATATGGCATAGTATCAGAGTTTTTCTTTAATTAAGTGAATAATGATATTTCTGTGGAGCTCAATCCAGGTTCTCCACAACAAACAGTATTATCCACCCATTCTCAGGAACATGCCTACATGTCCACGGCCCACTAGGAGAGAGTGATGTACTTTTATCACACCAGTTCATTTAAACACATTCAGCACCACAGGTAATACTCATTTCTCTGAAATCAGGAAAGTTTATTTTGAATTAACGTAATCAGAGTTGTCTTCTATAAATAAGTTCTGGATAGCATTTTACTATTTCATTACAAAGTCACACTAGATCATGATTACAAATTCAGCTCTACCGTACTCTTCTGCAGAATATACATTTATTTATATTTTATTTATTTTACTTCTTTAGGTAAGAATAGATGGATTGTTCCTTATCCTAGTTTTAACTAGGCAAACTTTCCACAGCAAACTTCAGCATCATGAACTGTGCAGTGAAATAAGCCCAGGATAATGAGCTGACATCATGAAGGGACTGGTGAGGGAAGAGCTTGCAAGATGCACAGACAAAAGCCCTGTCTCTTGAAGGAGTAAGACTTTAAATCTTGCTAGCAAGATAAAGCAGAGAATACTAAAGTCCAGACAAAACACTCCCATGCAATTCCCTTCACGCCATCAAAACCAACATAAAAATCATTAAATGCTAAAATAAAGCCAAGCAAAGGAACATTACTGTCAGCAGCTGCCATCTGAAATGAATGACCTGGGTTGAAAGCGTTTGCTGACGTAGCTACAAGTTGCCACAAAGGCTTGAGGGCTGTGGCAGCAAACTGGTCTGTGGAACAGCTCGAACCAGGCTGGTGGAGCTCCGCTCTGCCATCGCCCCCAGGAACCGAGGGGATGAAGCTGAAGCTTTGCCACTCAAGGGCCTTTTGGGAGCAGGACCACCTGCACCCCTCCCTCCAAACCAGGAGTAACAGACCCAACATCAGGCCAAGTCACTATTTCTGGCAGCAATGGGAAATAAGCCAGGGATTGTGGCCTTTGGCCAGAAGAGGTTTGCAGGTTGATGAAAGCACCTTATCGGTCTGACACCACTGACAGGCACCGGCGTGGCTGTGCCAAGACATCCCTGCCTTGGCATCATCTGGGGGAAATCCAGCCAAGGAGCACCAGAGGCTGTGGAGGCACAGACCCCAACATCTGCACCCACAAAAGTTTAATTCTCAAGGTGTTTCTCGGCTGCTACCAAGAGACAATTACATCACCGCAGTGACATTGCAATCAAACAGCTTAGCTGACCAAAGTGATGCATCTGCCAGCCATAAAAACTTACAGAATACGTTTTTCTGCATTTTGCCCAAAAGGAGAGGGCAGTTTTGAACAACACAAGTCATCTAAATCACAGCCTTAATTGTGCTGGCACTTAAAAAAAAAAACAAAAACAAAAAAAAGAAACAAGAACAACAATTTTAGGCTTTTGTGTTAATTTTAGACATTGCATTTTCCTTCACATTGTAGGAAAATCAACATTAGAAATCTTTGGATGCAGTAAAGAGAATGAGGAAACTTGGAAACTTTTGAAGAATCAACAATTAATATTATAGCAATTAACTCAGAAGGGTAACTACATGATACTGTAGGGTTCCCTGCATGCTCTGTCCCAGTGATTGCTTAAAAAAAAAATTTAGCAATGAAATGAAGTAAAAATGTTCTGTTTATTTTTTCTTTCGAAATTACCGGCATTGCAAACTCATGCTGGTGTTTGAAAGTCAGTCTGGGCTCTCCTAGTTATATATCCTTATTATCATAAAGATTCCACAACTGGAAATTACTTTTCGTGACACTTAAGCCAAAAAGAAAATAGCTCTATTGCATCTGCAGACCAAAAAGTAGTAAATAGTAATAAACATTCATCTTTGTCAATGGCTCTGCAAACCAATCTGTTCAGCACGAAGGTGCCATTTTTACACAGTTGCTTTATTACTACATAATTATTGATGGATCAGCCAAGTGCTCTCTCAAGGAAGACCAATCTTAAAAAGGAGCTTGTTAAAAATTTAAGTGTAAACCTTGGGATAGAAACTAGCAGTTATGTTTCATCTGATATAAACTTTTAAAGAGGAAAAAAAAATAAATTGGAGGGACAATTTTGAAAAATGCTACGTTTGAGGCAGGCATGAAATTGAAGCAGACAAGAAACTTTAATGTGATAGAAAGAAAGAATTGGGGACATCTGTACTGAGAATAAGCTGTAAGTAGCAGGAGGAATTATCAATCTAGTGCTGTGCCAGCTCTCTGCATTTCAATTGCTTCACAGGCCATACCATAAAAATTGTTTGCAATGAAAGAAGTATGAAGCATCCCTAGATTTTATTGCTCCCAGTGATATTCCACCCCATTTATGTGTGTACACCAGTTGTAGCCTTTCAAGTACAACACTGTTTCATATTAGTACCTGTTTAAATTACCTGCCCACAAACATCTTTCGGCGTTCAAAATGCCTCACTATTAAATTTTCTGTTTCAGTCAAAGTACTTCAAGAGTTTCTATCAAGTTTTCAAAGGCAAGGAAGTTTCATGCAGGTTTTCTGAAAGTCAAGATAAAGCAATAAATTTTAAATTTAAAAGGAGGCTTTTTCAGGAGAGATTTTTTGAATTCCCTCCCCACCTTGTTAAACCAAACTCCTTCATTGCTCCCAGATTTCTAAATGTTGCATTTCAGGAGCTGAACTTCCGAGCATCAACCTTACTCTCTAAAAAGAGCCTGCATTGTAAAGTGACCTTGGGCAAGAGTGTATCTGAAATTGCCAATTCCAAGTCACTGATGGTTTGTAAAACTTTTCCAGCACTGGAACCTCAGCACAAGCACAACTGCCACTCAGCCTCCAAAATACACGTTCTTTGCTGCTGCAAAGACACGCTCTGAAATGCTCCTCCAGCTCCAGCTGAACTGGGGGAGCTGGTTCCTTCCCCCCTGACTCAGCCCTGTTCACCTTCCTTCTGCTTCCCCCCACCTTCCACTGCACCTGCCAGATGTCACTCCCTAACATGCATCCATCAAAATAACCCTGCTATAAAAAGCCTACAGAAGCCTGTGACATTTTTGACAGAGCTGGGTGAGGGAGGCAACTACTCGTGCACTGATGCCAGCAGATAGGAGGGGGATGAGCCAGTAAGGCAAGGCACTTCTTAACCTCAACCAACAGCACCCACAACATCCCAACACGTCTACTCTGTCCTAAACTAGAGCCAAATCCAAACAGTGCAGTATTAAACAGGGAAAGAACTTGGGACAGAAGCTTTGTCGTAGTCTTGCAGCAGCCACCAAGCCATGAGACACAAAGCAGTGGTCCCACTAAGTGCAAAAAACTCTGGCTTAAAGTGAAAAGAGAGATTTCATAGTAAAGCAACTTCTCACCGAAGTATGTTTTATTTAATGGAAACCACTGCCAGAATATAATACTGCCACCAGTGTTGATAAGATGCTGCTGCATTTCAATACATGATTTCCATGGTATTGTGGATTTGCATTTTTTACTTTTAGCCAGAAATTAGTAAGAACCATTAAGCCTAACTTCCCAAATCAGCCATTTGCCCTGATGCCATGCTAGTGTTAAGGATTTGGTCACAGAGCACTATCTTCCTTCCCATCTGTGAGCACACAGTGACCTCCCTACCATAACTAAATCAAACATGGCACCTGAGTAGTGAATTTGCTGAAAAATGGTACCCTTCCACCCCCTGCACAGCAGTTTACTTCTGGCTTCTGTGCTTGTACCTGTCTCAAGAGCCCTGTTCCTTGCTCCCAATTTCTTCCTAGGTACTACTTCACAGCATTATTTACTCACTCATATTTCACATTCATTTCCTTATTCCTGCTATACAGTTGTAAATGTCCAGGTCTTTCATAACAGAAAACAACTTCTACAGTATTATGTGTACATGTGTGTTTCAATATGAGAGCTGAGTCTTACCTTAAAACTGCTAACTTCAAAAATAAAGTATCTTCTGCTTCCTTTTAGCAAAACTTGGCTGCAGAAACTCCCTAGAGGCAATTGTTTGCAATTTTCCCTTAATTTGCAGTTACCCCTCCCTTGGCAGCCTGCCAACATCTCCTCCTCTGACCGCTTGGGACATTGGCCCAACACAGTCCACCCAACCCTAGATAAAAGATCACAATTTTTGCTATTAATAACCCACCCAAAGTTGTTCTTATCTGCCCACTTCTTCGACTCTGCACCACTGTAATTAATGAACACTGAAAACTCTACCCACAATTTTTTCAGCCTTGCTGAATGCATTCTGGTGAGTGCCTATGAAATAAAATTAAATTGAAAAGCTGAAGACTACAGTAGCCTCATGTTGACAGGTCACTCTGATTCCAGGTCAAAGCAGACTCTATATTTGGCTGTTTTGATTATAATTGCTTGCAGGATAAAAAATAAATAGCAATTATCTCATTGTCACACAAGAAAAAAGACCTAATAAATGAACCAATCCTAAAGTAACATTGAAAACAAATTATTTCAAAAGCAATCAGGAGAAGTAAAATTCAGTTTCCAAGATTGTTTTTAATTGCCAACAGTGTCAACACTAATATTCTTCCTCTATTGGATAATACATCCCTTTTGGTTATGAAAGCATTTAGCAAACTAAAAATGTCAAACTACAATTATACAAGGCTAAACTCAGGGCTGTTTTCATCCCCAGTCCACAGTGCCACAGCTGAAATCCCTAATTACAAGGGCCATCCATACAAGTCACAGTCCAGCCCATGCATCTCTCCTGCTGTGACAGTCCCACAGACTTAAGACCAATAAACAAAACAGATGAAGTGTTTAGGGGTGTGATGAAGTTAATCCTTAAGAGGATATAGGAATTAGTTTTTCAAACTAAATTCAAAGCTACCAAATAAAAGCAAAACTGCTGCAGAAAAACATTAAATCCTTGCAGAAACAGCACTCCATTTAAAGGGTTTACTTCGGTGGATTTTCAGTTTCCAGGTACTGCCTTTACCAGCTGAACCTGTACCACGAGAAAATAAAGTACTAAATGGAGGATTATTTTAGCTTTTCCAGACAAACCCAAGTGGTTGGGATCCACCACAGCACTCCACACAGATTTATTACCCACCGTGTTAAACCCAAAGTAGCTAAGCCTTGCAAATCTCTCATTGCTGTGTTTCCTTCTTCCAAGGGCACGTTTTGTGGCTCCTTGACCTGGGTTAATAAGTCTTTATTCTCAATAACAACTGGGACCATGGAGATTCCCTGAACTGAACCCAGGTCTCCACTCCTGACATTTCAGATACCGTGATGAATTGCTTGGTTAACATCTCCCTCAGCAGTCAGCTTTCCCTGCAAACTTAGTGTCCTTTCTGTAGCCTCCGCACATTTAACTTTCCACAGTTCTCTAAAGAAAAATTTCAGTTTTCACTTGAGTTTTTTGGTGACTTTTCTTCTTTTTTGGTAGAAGGGCAGGGCAGAAATGTCTGTCTCTTCTGCAAAGAAACCACCCACCCAAATAACTCTGAGCATTACTGGGCTCCAGTTCTGGCAGGTACAGAAAAGGATCAAATAATTCTTATACCAGCAGGGAGTTCCTTTTAGCCAGGTTTTCTGAGTGCCTGCAGGTGTCTGAGTCATCACCACCAAACATCACCTCCCCAGTGTTGTTTAATCTGCAGTCTATGGGGCTGAGGGTGGTAATACACTGGTGGTTACCCTGGGAAGGGTGGTGGATGTCCCATGCCTGGAAACATCCAAGGTCAGGTTGGATGGGACTCTGAACAACCTGACCTTGTTGAAGATGTCCCAGCTCACTGCAGAGGGGCTGGACTAGATGGCCTTTAAAGATCCCCTCCAACCCAAACCATCCTGTAACTCTATGACTATTTCAGCCAAAGTTTAAGAGCAGGGTAGTGATTCTTTAGATGGTTACCCTTCCACAGATTCCTTGAGAATTGACCCCCAGAAAGACAGGAGAAATTATAAATGCCCCTGAAAGTATCTCCCATGCATCTTTTCAGATGCTTGGGAGTGCAGAGAGGAAAGAACCTTGAAAAGAAGCCCCACAGGAAGGAAAATCTTAGACTGGCACCTACAAATGCTGAGGCATGTAAGTCAACCACGAAACACAACCCTCCCTTAGTATTTGGGGAACAACTGTTTGTGCAATTCTGTTATTTAGGTACAGAAAAACGTCCATTTCTAAAGCCCCAGCTGAGCTTTTCCTCCCTGCTTGCCCAGCTCTGTGCTCCTTACCCCTAAACATGGAGCAGGTGACAGCAGACCTGGACTTCCCATCAACACAATGGAAAAACAATGGATAAAAAAACCTGCTGGGGCTGACTGCTTCTCCTTGCTGCACTAAAAAAGCAGGATTTATGCCACAGCACACACATGTCAATTATCTCACACGGAAAGAGGCAGCAGAGCCCCTGTTCCACACGTCCAACCTCTCCAAGCCAGACACAGCTCTGCTGCCACCTCCTTCTCCAAAGGGCCCGTGGCCAGCAGCCAGCTGAAGCAGCCAGAGGAAAAAGCAGCTTTTTGCCCTTTTATTCCTCAAGCAAGGGAGGATGAGGCCTTAAGCAGCTGGTTAGACCCATCAAAGAGCAACGTGAGGCTTTTACGCTACTCCAACTGAAAATGAAGCTCATTTTCCACCATGCTTTTAATGGAGAAATTCAAGACAGAAAAGACACATTGCCCACTACAGTCACAACACGGCACGCAAAAAAAATCCAAAAAAATCCCACCTGGAAAAGTTTTCAGGATTTTAACATTCCCCATTCCAGACCAGAATTTTAACAAACAAAACAAAACAAAAACAAGAAAAACCAACCAAAAAAATAAAATAAAAGAAAGAAGAAGACAGAGAAGGACATAGATACCTTCTCCTCTAAAACAGTTGGGGTAGGACAGGACAGCCAGGCTGGTCAGCCAGGTGCTAAGGGCCCTCATTCACAGGCAACACAGCCAAGTAAGGTTTAACAGATGGGTCTTCTTCACTTGTCTCAGGAACCTGGACCCAAATTTCCAGTATCTCTTCCTAACCCCAGCACCCATTACTCGGGGACACCTCTTTTTGATCAAGACTTCTGACACAAATGACACAAATTTTCCTATAGTGAGTGTCTGTATTGACAACCCAATCCTTTGGAAAATTCCTAAACCAGCCAGAAATACTATAAAAATGTATTCACATGATTCGGCTTATGCTTTCACTCAAATTTATCCCCTTGATGGCTCTAACAAACTGCAGGTTTCTCTCCAAAACCCCTCTCTAAATTTGTTTAGAAATCCTTCAGCCAAACTCTATGATTAGTTTTCATCCCTTAACCTTTCTAGTTACTCAAGGCATGAATATGGAATGAATTTATGGCATTCCTATCCCTTAATGAAATGCAAAGATCCTGCATGAAAAAACACGCACAAAGATTTTGGAGTGAGACATGCACACGCAGTGTTTGTGTGTGAGTGACATACATAGCCAAGTAAGAAAATCCTGTCATCTGTAATTCACACCCAAGACTTCAGGTATCAAAAAACTGCACTCACAGCAGCTGGTGGTCTTGTATTGCCGTGCTGGCTGCAGCAAGCTCTTCACATCTCATTAACGGCATAATGAAGGCTCAATCAGGGATACAGCTTATCAAGACTGCCAAGCACAGGCACACTGAGGCCAGAGGAGAAAGATCAGCTTGTACCAAGGTTTTTATTGTTTAGATCTCAGAACGGGGAAAGATCTAGTCCTGCCACAGAAAATATTTTCCAGTGAGCAAATGGCACACAGAGACAAAGATCAAACCCTCGAAGTGCTTGGAAGGCTTTGCACAAGGAAAGGGGCACCAAGCAGGTCATGCACAGGGCTCATTTCCACAGGTGGAGCGTAAAACCACTGAAGCAACGGGGATGCTGAAGCCAGAGGCCAGAAGAGCAATCAGGATGGGGACACGCATGCTTGCACTGATGACCAAGCATCCCTTCAATATGTAACACAATTAGCACTAAACTCAGCAGCTTTATTTCTCATGTATGCAGCAATTATTTGTAGTAGGGCTTCATAATGTTCTCTCTACTAATTATATCATAGAATCAAAGAATAACAGGCTAGAAGAGACATTGAGGATCATCTGTCCAACCTTTCATAGTCTACATAAGATGGCCCAGCATTCTGTCGGGGCAAATCTTATCAGTGTCCTATTTCAGGGTATCCATCACTCCTCTGGGGAGATTAATCCAAAGGATGATCTCACTGTGAAAAAATTTTCTCTTCCATCCGACCAAAATCTCACCCACTACCCCTCATCTTTTCCATGTGACTCCTTGCAAAAAATCAGTCTCCATCCTCTCTGTAGCCACCATTTAAATACTGGAACATGGTGATAAGGCTCCCCTAAAACATCTGTTCTCGAGATTGAACAAACACGTATCTTTTTGTATGTAACATATACGTTTATATATTTCCAAACAGTTGGCAGTGATGTGTTCAGACAAAACCCAAGGAAGAAAGGATGCTGGAAGAAGAAATCAGTACAAAGAGGGATCCAACACCCAACCATTGATGGAGCAACCAGCAGTGAGCCTGATGCTCACCATCCTGCAATCCATGCTGGGATCCTGGGTGGGGTCAACTACCTTCCTTGGCACATGCCTGCACACCCTCAAGCATCCTTCCATGGCAGCTCAGACCCTGCCAGAAATGTCACATTCCTGCAATCTCCCCTGCCCACAGTGCTGCTGGCACTGGTCATCTGCTGCTGTCAAAAAAAGGAGGAGGATAGAACATGTATTTTTCCTTGTTGGGTGAGGGAGCTGAATCTGCTCACAGAAGGATTAGCAAAGCCCCAAGGGCAGGATGAAGCATGAGGTGGGAGCTGGCAGCTGAAGGGGGTGAAATGCAAAAGACAAGAGTAAGACCCAGGAGGATGAGCCCATCCCCACCTCCTATCAGATCACCTTCAGCCATTTGTCACATCCCCCTTGAATATGAAGCTGAACGGTGCTGGTACACAGGGACAAGGACCACGATCAATGAACGCTGCCTGCACGGGGTCTTTAACACCCACAGAAATCAATGGCAATATCTTTCAACCTCAGCCCCTGTCAGATTATGCTCGCAGCAGTAATGGAGGCGTAAATACGAGGAGCAATAAATGAGCAAACTGCTAATTGTGAAGCTTTCCCATGTATTCTCTGTGAAATTAGCAGCCAGTGCAGTTCGCTGGGTGCCTAACCAGGCACAAGATGGTACTTGCTCAGCGATTGCTCACTGCTAAAGCCGCTGCTTTCATGGGGACGTGCAGGAGCACGTTACCACCCACCGCACACGCACTACTTGAAATTACGGCCCTGAACGACTGCATGTGAATTTAGACTCAAAACAAAACCTAAATCAGGTCTCAAAACCTTACCTAGATTATGAAGGGGAAGTTATATAAAGTCATTCTGTAATTTACACCCTGTATTTTACCTTTATCTCTGCTATTATCAGACCTTTCCCATTTTTTCCGCATGTGGCAAGAGATGAACTGGGAGTGTACAGCCCAGTGTGGGAAGGACAAGGCGACAGCCAGTGAACAGCAAAATGACAGAAACACTAAGAAAGATGATAAAATATTTGAAATGGTATAAAAGAGACATAAAAATAAATTGCAGAGAGAAATTTCACACCGAAGTATGTTATTTCTTGAGAACAAACTCCATGATACTTGACTGTGACAGTCTCCTAAAAGAAATGTACTTTTTTTTGAGGAACTGAGAATCAGAAAGAGCATGTAGAGTGTGGAGAGGATGCTGGGATGCTGCATGGCCAGGAAAATGGACAGACCGATGTACCTGGTCTCCATCTCTGAAACTCAGATCTCACCATAAGGCACTTTTATCATGAAGAATTATAGAGAAATAGTTTTCAAAGACTCAAACAGTTTTCAGCTTAAAGTCTGTGCAAATTAATACACTTTGCAGGAAAAAACAGCCAAATGTAGTGTGTTGCAGCCTGCAACCTCAGGATCTTGTCCAGGGAAGCAGCAGGGTTCTGGGGACCAGCATGAAACACCAACGAGACGGGCTCCCGTTCATGAAACCATTTATTCAGCATGAGAACAAACTCAGGTCCAGAACAGAGAGCCCCGAACAGAGGCACAGCAGGGGTTTTTGAGGGACAGAACCGAGGGTTTCCACCTTTGAGGGTGGAGTTCAGGGTCAGGGACCATTAGAAACACAGCAAGGGAGAACCCCCCAGGGACTCAAACCCAATCAGAACTCCTGGGCCGCCCTTCACAAGGGGTTTGGGGTGGGACAATGTAACTCTTTGTCTCCCTGAGGCCGCTGCAACATCTGCTCCTTTTTTTTTTTTTTTTCAAATTTTAATTAGGAGCTTAAAACGTTTCCAAACATACACCTTAAAATCTCACCTCTTCCACAGAGCACCCACTTTGCTTTGTGGGACACCAATAGCTCAATAACAAAACACATTAAGCAAACAGAAAAAACAAAATTGAAAACAAACACTTAAATCTCGGACTACGCCGGGCAAATTAAACGGTGATGGTACTTAATACAAACATAATGGTTTTTTAGTTCAGTCTCTTCCACTTTAGGATTCTCTGTTAGGAAGGGTGCAGCTCTTAGATCTCCTCTTACGAGGGGCAGAATTCTTCGATCTCCAGCTTCGGCTCCGGCTCCCATGTGGGTGTCGCCCTTTAGATGATCTCAGTGTGACACTGGCTTTCGGAGCTCGGTTACAGTTTCGATTTCCCCGGAGGAGGTGTTGCCCACGATGGAGAAGGCACAGCCCCCAGGGGTGGAGCACCGAACAAAGGGATGGGGCCAAGCAGGAGTTACTGGGAGGTTCGGGAAGGGAAGGTTTGGGACCGGAAAAGAAGGAGCAAGGCGGGAAACCAGGGATCCCAGACCGCGTGGCCGGCGCCATCTTGGGATGGGGGGGGGAGGCCAGGACGGACTTTCCCGGACAGGGAACGGGGAATATGGAGAGACAGGGGGTGAAGGAGGACACGGAACGGCGGGCAGACGGCAGCAACCCCGAGCCATCTTAGCTTTTTTCACCCTTTGTCCTGCCCTTAGGAACAGAGGAAAGGGGAAGGTACAGGGAGGTATACACCAAAAAAAAAAAAAAAGGAACTTCACAGAAGACAGAAACAGTCCACCGGAAGATCCATACCGTCCATAATCGTCCATAATGTTAATCGTCCATAATGTTGATATCGTCCATAGTGTTGATATCGTCCATAATCGTCCATAATGTTGATATCGTCCATAATACGTCTCGTTGGGTGATGTTAGGTGCTTGTCCCAGCGTCTGGTCTCGGCTCCCACACCTCCGTAATCCCTTTACTTCCCCCATGCCCGAGGCACTCCCAACCCAGTCTCCCTGCCAGGTACTCTCGAGTCCTCCTTTCCAAGGCGGGGGTCTCGCCGGCTCTCAAGCCATCAGCCGGGGACTTACGAGGTGTCCATGGAGCCGCTCCTGCTGTTCTCCTGGATGCCACGCATTCTCTCACCATTTGTTGCAGCCTGCAACCTCAGGATCTTGTCCAGGGAAGCAGCAGGGTTCTGGGGACCAGCATGAAACACCAACGAGACGGGCTCCCGTTCATGAAACCATTTATTCAGCATGAGAACAAACTCAGGTCCAGAACAGAGAGCCCCGAACAGAGGCACAGCAGGGGTTTTTGAGGGACAGAACCGAGGGTTTCCACCTTTGAGGGTGGAGTTCAGGGTCAGGGACCATTAGAAACACAGCAAGGGAGAACCCCCCAGGGACTCAAACCCAATCAGAACTCCTGGGCCGCCCTTCACAAGGGGTTTGGGGTGGGACAATGTAACTCTTTGTCTCCCTGAGGCCGCTGCAACAGTAGTGTTTACTCTAAGCACTTTACTGCCTCAGACTCATTAACCCGGTACCTTTACATGATGTCTTTGTAATGCAAATCTGTTAAAATACTGTGCTTTTCATAAAACATTTATACAGACAAGCCACACTGCTCAAATACCAATTGTAATTGCAGCAAAAATACACTTACTTTTTCCTAATATTTCGGCTCTGCACCTAAGTCTTATCTGCATAAGCAGTTTGTGAGAAATCTGCTGCTGCTGCCACTGTAGCAAAAAGGTGGAAGATTTCCCAAAGCAGCTGATGTAGGCAATTATAAACTGAATTACCACATGCCAAAGCCAAATGAAAAGACTTCGTAGAAGGTACCTGCAGCAGAGGTTTTTTGAGGAAGAGGGATCATTACAGAGAGGAGGAGAGATACCCTGCACTTAAGGAGGCCAAATGTTGCACGTACTGCACCTGTTTGCTGAGCTCACATTTAGGAGCCACCTGCCCTGTCTGCAGCACATCACCACAAGAGTTTGCTGGGAAAACCTCACCATGCAGCACCAGGCACGCTGCTTCTGACAGCTGAACTGGCTGGACATGATACACCCATCCAACCACACCGGGAGCCCAGCAGGAGATACAAAATCATCTCCATAAGATCTCCAGCCCAGCTTGACCCACACAGTGAGAGATGACTCATGGCAGGAGAGGGCTGAGGGAAGGAAAGGCTCCTGATTTATGACTTAAACAGCTGTGGAGAAGGACCAAAACATTACCTTCAGTCTTCAGTGTTATGACAGCACTCTCCCTCCTTCAGTGGACTTAGATCTTGGAACATGAACTACCACAGCAAAGCAATGGTCAACTGAGAGTCACAATATAAACTGCACTAAAGCAAATTAAAATACACAGGATAAATGCAGGAAATTTTGTGAGATTTTCCTCCTCCCTCCACATTTACCAACTACTTTTGTTTCAAGACAATCTATAACAGTGCTATCTCAAATTAAACTCTGAGCAACTACTCTCATCCTGTATTTAGTTCTGAAAACTGTCATTTCTTTTTCAGTCCTGAAGAAGGGCCCACAAACCTGGAAAATGTCTAACTTTTACAACTGTACCAGTTGCTTTGACAGAAGAAAATACTACCTTCCCAGACTTCCCAGAGCTATGAGGCAGGACTCAACAACATTGCCTGAGGTGCCAGAATCATCTGCACTGGTTTTCATCAGGTTCAGAGCTACGACACAGAGGTAACCAACATGAGGCATCTTAACAAGAGGTTTTCTTTACTCTGCATAATAACATGCCAACTGCAAGCCAGCTGTACTTCCCAAGCTGTCTGCTGGTTCCCACTCACCCCAAACACATCAAGGTTCCATTACTGCTCCTGAGCACAGATGACTTCCCAAAGGAAACCAGGTCCTCAGGGGGATGATGCACACATCACTGGGATGCATCCACACCACGCAGGCACCGCATGGCAAGGGCCTGGAGGCTGGGAACTGCACCCACATTGACTACACTGCAGTACAGCCATAACCAAAGTGAATCAGACCTAACACAAAACTTCCAAATTGTTAAAATAAATTAGCAGAGTCACAAAAACAAAACTAACCAAAACAGAAAAGAAATCCACCCAAAATCCCCTCAAACACCCTCCTCACCGCCCAAAGAAAACCTTTAAATCCAACAAAGATTGGGGCAGGATCTGTAATCAAAATAAAACCAAAACAGTAATTTTCCATATGTGCTTCATAACATGTTAAGAAAATAAGTACTTGTTCAAACACCTGCAATGATTTCTCAGACGCAGGAGAGGAGAGTGAACATACTGAAACCTGCTTGGTTTCGAAATTCAGTTCATTTGGCACATCTTCCACTTTTGCAAGAAAACAAACAGTAAAGGCAGACAAGCCATAGCATGAGCAGCCCTGCACTCTCCTGCCCACCTGCCTGAGGCCCAACTCAGAGGAACCTCCCTGGCTACACCAGATTAGCTTCATCTTTACACTCAGTCCTCAGCCTGCCCATTAAAATGGTCAATAGCAATGCCAGCTGAGAAATGTCCATCACTGGGAACTCCTTTTTACAGGTCACTGGCCAACCAGACAACAACAGCTTCTAGCCACGACTGACCTCTCTGCGACACGAAACGCTGATTTCCAGCAGAAAGAAAAGCCATCCATTTTCTTAATCGTAATTAAAAGAAAACCAAAACCATGCAGCTGTTTCTATAGGAATTTGTTTGTATAAAATAAAAACCTGCAGTCATCCTGCTACGTTTCTGGAGAATGAACACTAACGTAATAAGAATCTGAATGCATTCCGTTCATCTACTGCTCAACAGAGATCAGCATCACAACAGTTTGGATAACAAAATGTTCTGCTGCACAGACCTCCAAGTAAGCTGACAAAACAGATTCAGATGGGTGTGTCTTATGATGGAAAAATTAACTGTGATAAAGAAAAAAATACCCCTTAGATATGTTGTTTTCAGAGTCATTAAAATGCAAAAGGATTTTTTAAAAAATGCCATCTCCAGAAAGTTCAAGCACATGTATGAAAAAGCAAACAAACCTGCCTGGATAACTGACTGTTTGCACTACTGGCTCTGGAAAAACTGGCTTCTTTAGTTGATCAGTCCTGCTCCCACTTTGCTACACAGAGCTGAATGATGCAGACAGATCTGGGGGTTTTAAGAAAAACGGAGCAAAACCAGCACAAGACACACTGAAGTTCGTATCAAAGAAAAAAGCATAACACCAGTTATTTCCTCTTGCAAGCATTTTAAATGTTTGCCATTTGCAGAGATTCTCAATCAGAGATAGCCTGCACCATGTTTGACTCCAGCAAAATGTCTCCAGAGAAAGTCTGCCTTGATCGAAGCTTCTCATACTTGGGTTTTAATTTCTAGTCATATTTACAGGAATCTGCTTCCTCCAATTTCCTAATTGAGAGTGCATGGCTTGAAATATGCCCATCAGCTATCATATGACTGAACATCAACTATCAGCTTAACCAAGACATACACATTCTCAGGCTTCAGAAAATAATCAGGCACCCCAGATTTTCCTGCAGCTTCCAGAAGAGCAGATGTTAACAACCACATCAACAACCAAGACCACAGCAGCCCTCCAGCCTCGCTGCTCTTGTACCCTGACATCTCAGCACAATTCTGTGAATTGCTACCACAGAAACCAACAAGATACATGGAAATGACACAACAAACCCACAACTGGCTGCCTGTGTCCAGTTTCTGCTCCGAGCTGAGCTCCTACTCACCAGGCTCTTGGTCCTTGGTGGATATGCACTCTTTGATGGACTCTGTTATGCCAAGACTAGCGGCGGTGGGCAGTGGGCCAAGCAAGGATTCCAGTGCAGGGGGTCTTACAAGAGTCTCATTTCCATTTCTACATTCACCATCTTCATTTCTTTTAACTCTATCCTTCTCATTAAGTTCATCATAAAAGTCCTTGTTTAAGTGATTAGCAGCTGCTTCTAGCTCTTCATCTTCTGCCTCCTCCTCTCCAAGGATGCTAGAGGCATTATCTTCTATAGAATCTGTAAAGGGAAAAAACCCAACAGATCATTGCATACCATCTGCTACAGAAACTAAATAAATAGAGGCACTCACTTAAAGAAAAAAAATATTTACAGGAAATTTGTAAAAGAGATACACAATATTTTAGTTCAGTGTATGAATACATGGAGTTTCCAGATGCTCTTCAAATTCATTACCTTGACTATTAAAATGTATTTTTGTGACTACAATCACCATTTAAAATAGAAGCGTCATCTTATCACATTAGGTAAAAGGGCTTTGTGAGAGAAGTCAGCTATTTCCTGCTAAAATTACAAATTAAAAATAGCCAGTTCAACCTGCACAAAGCCCTTCCATATGGGAAGTCAACTGGGGAATTTGGTGACAGAAGGGTCTAGATCTTGGTCCACTGCACTTTCAGTGATAAAAAGAAACATTCTCAGATGCCAGTGCCAAGCTTATACTGCACCAGGAAAGAAAAACAACTGAAACCATTAATGAATTATCCCTGCAATGAACAATGTGGTTGTTTTGAAGACTGATCTATGAACCACCTGCCTGGGAGAGAGAACCCCAATGCAAGAGATCCTGTACTATGCAAGCATATATATGATCACATATATCACTGTAACATTCATACACTTCAGACTGCCAGATCTGAGCTCAATACTATTTAAGGAGTCGTAAGGCTTTATAGACTTACCATCTTTAGTGAAATTTGCAAATACGCCTTTTGCTTTCGGTCTACTGTTTTCTAATTCAATCTCTATTTCATCTTGGTAGCTCGATATTTCTCCTGTGGTGTTGAAATAAAAATAAAACTCAGCAATCATTGATGTAATATTGAAGAAATGAGTGATATGTTACACTAAACACAACTTATACCTTCAAAATCTTCCAGCTTTTTTGATAATGCCTTTTCAAGCTGAAATGACAATAAACAAAATAAACATGAAATTACTAAAGAAGTATGCACAATTTTAAGCTGTTTGTGAGCTGTACATAGAGACAGAGAATGGCAGGGTATTTCAAAAGCATAAGCAGGTTTTGAATCATCACTGAAATGACTTTGTAGTGTCAGGCATGACAGACAGGTCTCAAAACACGGACCAATTTTCAATGTTATCTCCCCCATCTCGATACTTCAAAAGGAGCCTCCACTCTCCAGCAGTCAGACTCTGTGGTTGTGCCTGTAGATGTGAGAAGTGCAAGGACAGTGCTGAGACTGGACTGCCCACACCAGACAGAACACACAGTGATGGGAGAGTGAAGCTCTGACCTACAGCACCTGGCTGGTTCTTGAGAACATCAATAATACCCCTACAGACCTTTAAATGATAGCACAGTTAGAACAAGCAAAAACCCTAACAAACCAATAGTGTAAGAATTGACTATGGCAGCAATAAAATCTTCTCCTCTGCTGACAGCTTTAGTTCATAATTTGTAAAGAAATTAAGCCACATGAGAACTAATCTCTGTGAAAGCAGGTGTTGTACCACACAAAACCACCAGCAACCTCATTAAAGTAAATGGGTTATTGTTTTCATATCTATTAAAAAAAGTTCTCTGTAATGGCACTTCTCCTAACCACAGATCACTTTAAAAACAGTGCACGGTTTCTGATCCCTTGCCATTTTTAACTGGGAAACTATCCCTTTTTCCAATAAACCAAAACGTATCTTTCATTAATGGGCACCATAGCACTAATGCTCATCCCTCTCTCAAGAACCTCAAAATAGAAGTACTGAATCTTACCAAGGGCTGGCCAGTTAGAATTTAGCATTAACTGACTCAAAAGGGAATGCACAGAGGGAGGAGAGAGGAAAGAACTGCAGAGAGATCCAATTCAGAATTTACCTGCTGTATCTTCAATTTTTTTTGACCAGCTGTAAACGAAGGAGGATCACATTCTTCTTCCAAGTCAATCTTCATAAACTCATCTATGGTTAGCTGACTGGTTGGTGTATCTTCAAACTCTGTCAACCTACCAAAGCATACAGCACATGACCAAAACATCTCCAAGAACTCCTTTGAAAGTAACAAAATTTGCAAACTGCCAAGCTATGGAATAAACATGTCATCCCTAGCAACTCTGGCTCAAACACAGACTACATTAAAACTGAAGTACTACTAATTGTTTCATCTGCTGCAAAGAAAGTATCTTTTCATATCCCAAATTAGCTTTTGATTTATTAGAGTGTGTAACATACTTTTTTTTTGATGAACAAAGACTGAACAGAAGTACTGCAGCCCCTACAGTCAATTAAGTATAGACAAAATTAAGACAAGAAACACAGCTCAATCCTCCCCTCTCATTGCTTTTGTTATCAATGGCAACAACAAAAGTGATTCACCAAATAAAATATCTGTCATCCTAGTCTAGGAGTTTGCTCAAAAATCTTCCTGATATGTCAGCATGATTAATCTACACAAAGCAAAAGTTAAAGTAATATCTCTTCAGCAGGCTGGAAAAGGGACAAGAAATAATCTTCCAAGGATGCACAGAAGCAGTGGTAAAATAAATTGATCATTTGCACAATACACAGATGAAAAAGATGGATGAACGTAATTTGACAAAAATAAACTTTAAATTTGTTTAATGTTTGCATTTTTGAAGTTCCTACCTATGTGAGAGAGAGGACTGGCTCCATGGAGAATTGCCATGAAAGCAGATGAGTCCCTCAGAGGAATTCAATCTTAAGTAAGACCACGTGGTCATAACTTAATCCACAAATACCAGCATTTTATACAGGTGGCTGAGAATAAGCACATCCATTTTACAGATGGAGAAAATGAGACAAAAGGTTAAGTACAAAGCCAGGTCAGGAAACGTCTGGCAGAACGCTTCTCTGACAGAAAGTGCCCTTTTAATAATATCAACATTTTCCATGGGAAAATGGCAATGATGGGTCTGCAGCTGCTTCGCTGGAATATTCTCATCTTTCAGAGGAAGCAGAGCTGACAACAGCTTCCATCTGCAAAGCTAGGGAACTAAAAATGGTGTTTCGATGCTCTCAGCAAAAGACCTTTCTGCATTTCTCTCTCCCTAAAAAAAGTTGCTGTTTTCTCCCCAGTTCTCTCCTCTACCTCTGGTAACTCCTTCTGAAGAAGGAATTTTCCCTAGGACAGAAATTCCGCTTCCAGCCAACACTAGGGTCAAAGCCAAGAGCACGGGGCCACATTCTCCTGCTGCATCCTCATCAGTCTTTGTGTCTCTTCCTTTATAAACTGAGGAGCAAGACAAGACAGCCCATATGGAGGGAAGCAGGCAGGCAGGCTGTGAGTGCAGGACGCTTTGCCCGGAGACATCCCACTCCTGGAGCAGGGGCCAGAGGCCACAGGCAGCACCTCATGTCATGAACCACACAGAGAGAGACAGACACCTCCATTTGACTCCAACAAGCAGCACACTAAGCCCATGCACAGCTATGTGAACAGCCAGAATTAGGGCTGCTGAGGAGAAGAAAGCCTCCAAAAACTAGACTTGGTTTTGGAATTCAATCATCTCCACAAAGCCCCAAATTGGCCATGTACTTAAGAGTGACTGACAGCCCAAACCCTTCCCTCAGAGTACCAGGGACTAGCTCCCTCCTCCTCTCTTTCAGATCAAATTGGAAAGGAGAGGAGGATGCTGTTGGCAGCAGCAGCACCCAGCTTTTAATTAAAAGACTAGAAATCTTTCTTGGCGTTAACGGGTTTCACCCAGCATGCATTACCCACCTTCCAGGAGGGAGCCACATCTATCAGGTTAGAAGGAAAACCTGGCTAGGGCACTATTATTATTATTATTATTATTATTATTATTATTATTATTATTATTATTCAGGATTCACTTAATGCCAAACCCATGTATCATTTGACGAGCATGGATCTTCCCAGTCACAGTCATTAAAGAACAGCCATCCATCTCTCCACGAATGAATCATGTACTCACAGGCAGCCTCACTTCCACAGCAAGACTCTTCCTCCCAGCTAGCCTCACCTTGTTAAAATATTACTCTCCTCCCAGTGTTAAAAGCCAAAGTGCACTTTGGCAAAGACACACAGTTTGTTTATCCAACACTTGCTCTGAGATGAGCTGCCAGAGCCCCACCAAAGCAGCACCACCTCTGTGTGTGCCGAGCAGCCAGGCAAACACCAGGAGCAACCCCCATGAAACCAGGCTGGGGACGAGATGACCATGCCTGGGTGTGAGCACCCAACCCCTGCAGACACCTCAGGCTCTGTCTGTCCCTCTCCTGCCCACAGTGTCATCTGACTCACGTCACGTACCCTGCACCCATCAGACGCCAGCCCTGGGGTGAGCCAATGTGCCGGAGCTGGCGCGAGCTCCAGCTCAAACACAGCTTCCACCCCAAGCCAGAATGACAGGATGGGTCCCTCCCACCACCCTCAGTGTATCTGCACCAGGACAGGGCAGAGCTACATCGTGTTTAACTCCTCTCCCAAAATGAGGAACCATCCCTGATGGTCAGGATCCCATCTTGAGCATCATCTCCGTGGGAGAGCGAGCTGCACACTCAACATTTTCTCCTTTAACTTGATATAAATAAATACCTGCGTTTGCCAACCACTCGCCTGCCTCAACATTTTACATTGGCTGATATCCTGTCTACATATTTTTAAACATTTCTTTAATTTTATCCACTGTTTGGACACATGCCACCAAGGCAACAAACTGATGCTGCAGCAGTCTGCACCACATGAAACAAAGCAACATTAGTTTGGCAGTTAAGAAAAACTGAAACAACCTTAATTATAAACACAATAATTTCAGGGGCAAGGGAGTGGCTTCATTAAAAAAAAAAAATAGCTACAGGCTATTTTTCAAGTCCCACATAAAAATGCTATCCAAGTTCATTTTCCACTTTTGTTAACCCAAAAAAATCTAATAAGAGTTGCCACTTTAAGTTATGCACAGACAGAGGGAAAATAAACAGATATACAAATTAAAATATTATTTCCTTGGCACAAATTCAAAAAGGCTCTAAAAACTGAAATTTTACAGACAAGGATTTTCTATTTATAGTCAAAACAGAGGCAACCACAAAAGCTCAGGCTAAGATTCAACTTCCAGTATAAACCATCCTCTTACAGTTTCTCACAGCAAATTCTTTCAAGAAAATTCCTCTGGGAGAAAAATTTTTCCAGAGCCTGGTGTCATCTGCCTCTAACCCAAATCCTTTTTTACAAAGAAAAATTTCCACAGTTGTTGTTTCATCCATTTACAGACAAGACCACACCTCTGTTTCTGATAAAGCACTTTTGTGCACAAACTAGTAAACCGATTCTGTTCACACTTAATTTAACTCCCAATAAGGGAAAATGGGTCAATCATTTTGAAGTTATATGCAATGTCCTTTTTACTTCATTTTGTTTCAGGGATACCCTTCAGTGGAGACTCCTGAATCCAGTCCACAGTGACGGAAAAAACAGACTCGCGTGCAGGGTTTGGTTTTAATGTTTAATTGAGATTCTGCAGCAGTGGGTGCAACAAAGCACACAAAAGCACAAGGAGTTCTGGAGTCCGACTCACAAATGCTTCAGGAGCCCAAGTTTAAAGCCCAAGAGGGACTTGACCATTCAGGAACAGCCACAGTGTCTTTCTACCTATACACAATCAGCATAGAGCTGCTAGGAATCAGGCAGCATGAGCAGAGGTATCTCCATACAGAAGGGCAAACAAATTACAACTTCAGAGAAAGATATTTTTTTTTAAAGAGGGAATGTGGGGTTAAGCCTGAGCCATCAGCCTTTAAGTTACCTGTTGTGAGAGGTCTTTTTAAAGTACTTAAAGTATTTTATCAATGGATTAGAAAAAAAAAGCTGATATGCCACACTGTTAGCAGAAATATATGAAAAAGAACTTTTATTGCAAGATAAACTGGTGCTAGTAATTAAAATCCGAGTTTTCCCAAATTAACAATATAAAAACCGTAAGTAATAATTTACATGGTTATCTACATAATTTTAGCTCTTGTATCAATTACAAATATTCTAGCAATAGATCAGCTGATTTGACACCTCAGACAATTCCAAACTCTGGAAAAGTAAGCAACTTACTTTTGTGCCTTAGTGAAGAACCACAATACTGCAGAACATCCCCACTGTTTTAATTTAACCCTCACCAGTGCTTCCTGCCACTCCAAACCTGTGCAATGACAGCAGAGAAGCTCAGAATTCACACTGGGGTTCAAACCATCACTATTTCTATACTACAAATCTAACAGTCTGCTGCATCTCTCCTTATTTTTTTCCAAGCCATACAATGTTTACAGATGAACTGTTTATAGGAGTATGTAAACACATACCCTAAAAGTGATACTTAATATAGAACACATAACTGAAATAGTTATTAAATGCTTCCTACATGATGTAACAAAAAGTTTTCCAGTAGTCACCAGCAAGTAAATAATTTTACATGTACTTGCAGTAATATAAAAGGTAGTTTTAAGCCTGTGTGAATGAGTATCTCATTACTAAAGGTAAGGACAAAATCAGAGGTGATCCAGTTGCTGTAGTTTTACAACTTACAACTTATCACCCAAGCTGTGCTAAATTAGTCTGTCTGTTCCTGGCCAAATGTAACTGTTAAAGAGAAATATTCTCACCTTTACACAACTTCCAACATCAATACATACCAACTCTTTTTGCAATAGACAAAGAGTATACACACAAAGTCATTTACTTCCAATTAATAGGTGACTGATAATTTATGGGGCTCATTTGCTGACAACTCTCTGATGTTTCTCTAAGTATTAGAACAGGTACCTCTAAAGATTGTACCAAATAAAGCACCCTTTAGAATTAGTTAGGAACTTGCTCACACCAACACAGATTTAAAACTGTCACAAGTTCATTTGGAAAAAAATTAAAGCCATTACTCTACAAATGCTTGCACAAAGACTTGCATTAACACTTGTGGTCCACTGTCAGCCCCTGGACAATCCCAACAGCACATCCCTGGCCATCCCAGAACTCTGTCAGTCTAAACCACCTGAAAACTTTTCTTCTTCTTCCCCCTGATTCAAATGCTCACACCATGCTAATGAAACAAAATGTGTTAGCATTCCTTAAAATTCTGCTTCATTAATGCAGCTCCTCTGCTGTGGTCTGTCAAAAGCACCCTATGATCTCCTGGAAAAGAAAAATAGAGCTGTTTAACTTCTTAACAGCCACTCAGATGAGGCAAGTCAAACACAGGAAAACTATTTACAAGATCTAGGCCTGAGTTAGTGCGAATAAGTTACTGATTGTTTCAAAAGTAAGTCACAAAGTAATTTTGAAATTATATTTTTAAGTATGATGTACTAAAATATATTAGGTATCTAATTAATGTATTAACTTGCTAACTGTATAGAAGCTGGACTTTTATAAAAAGGAACATTGCCTGTGAAATTTGATTCCTCAGAAATAAAACCTTTTTTTATTAAACCAGACAATCCAACTTACAAAGGTACGCAGTATCAGCCCACGTGGATCAAGCTGTATTTTACTTACCATACTAGAAAGGTTTCTAGAAATCATCTGTAAACCACTTGAATTGATTTAACTGGAGACATGAGGTATTGCTCAATTTAGCTTATGGCAGCAGCAGCCAGTGAAGGGGCTGCTTGGTTGCTGAGCTGGGATCAGAGCAGACACCTCCACAAGGTCCTTTACATGAAATAAATGTCCTGGCAATCTAAGTGCTTCTCTCCACATCACACTTCAAGCAAGAGCCCTTACATGACTCTGACATTCTGAGCATCCCTCAGCCCCTCCATGCTCAAGCACCTCAGGTGTCCAGCTCTCACTGATTCACTGGATACCCTCCACAGAATTTTAGCATGGCTGTACGTGGATCACAGCCCAACACTGACTTCTACACGCCTTTCCTTTCAGTCCTGGCCTTGAGAGGGCTTTGGTGTTTTGAATAACAGCAATTTCACAGCTATCCATGTCCCTGCTACCTTCCCTTCTCATCCTGACTCCAGACTATGTACGGACTGGCTCCTCTCTTTGCCTGCTCTCACAGGCATCTGTCCAGCTTGAGACAGCACTGAGAGCTTGGACACAAGGTTTATGCCAGCCAAACATTACAGAAATTTTAAAGAAAAATGAAAAAGAAAAAAAGAAAAGCTGCAGGCAGTATATTCAGGACATTTATCTCTACGCATAAATCTTTAATTTTTCCAGGAAATTACAACCTCGGTCACTGAAAGAGCTGTAGCAGGGTCCCCAGGATATAAGCAAAGGCACCCCCTTCTGAGAGTTCCTGCAACATCTACAACTGGTAAATGAAGCCCCTTCATGTCAAGTCTTGTCTTCCTTCCCAAAACACTATGAGGTTCTGAGACAAAAACATTCACCTCAAAAATGAGCTATTTAAACCCATTCTGGCCTTTCGTTCCAATTTCCTCTAAATGAAGCTTTACTGTTTCTGAAGTTCATCACAAATAAGTTTTTTAGCAGACAGTATTTTATGGAACTGAGAAGAAGTATCTTTTATGCAAAAAGCAGTTCAATTTAAAGATAAAGTGAGCAAGTCAAAGCAGCAAAATGCAAATGTTAAGAAAGATAAGCTGTTTTTTTAAATTTTTTATTTTTTTTTTAATTTCTATGGAGGAAGTGCCTGAGATCTTCAACCAGGAGTAAGGGCCGCACAATATTAGATAATTCACAATGGACAAGTATCAAAAGAATTATTCCTACTGAAGATAACACAAAATGCAGAATGCAGAGAAAGCGTGCAAGAGGTGAATAAAAAGATGAAGGGGCAGAGTATTTAAAAGTTAAAAAGACAGAGGCGAAAACAGGTGCATTGAACACAGGCACCAATATGAGGACTGAACTAAATAAAAGGACCGGGTTTATTAAAAGTTAATTTTTGCTACCTCCACGGATGATTACATAGAAAATAACAATTTGACTAATTAGCTAATATTTGTACAGTACTTTGAATATATAAAGTGATATATAAGTTAATATAATTTCAATTAGACTGGAAATGAGATAGAATTATCAGTGCATTTATTAATATTTAATAAGTTCACTTTCAACAACAGCAACAAGCTTTACATTTTAATTGTGTGCTTCAAAACGTAAAGCTAGAAGGCCCTGAGAAGTGATTACAAAGTTTTCTCTAGCAATATTCCAAAAACCCACTCACATTAAAAATAAACAAGCATTGCTTTTTAACCAAACTGATGCCCAAATTAAGAACTCTTGATTGGAAGATGAGTGACAGCACACATGGGCCATGCTTTGTTGCTTCTTCCTTCCAAAACAGATTCCCTGTACAACCAAACCATGAATTTTATGACCTGGAGATACTTCACAATTTCGTGAGCCTCCTCCTAAGAGCTCCTCCAGCTCAGAGCAGGGAAAGAGGACACAGCCTCCAGGTACATGGGCATGCTTCTCTCCAGCTGATGCACAACATCCATGCGCTGCCAGCACCAGAAATAGTGCCCTTCTCAGGGAAGGGCTGCCACCCCTTGCTGAGGGTCCTCCCCAAACATTCCCAGGAATTCCCAATCAGGATTTCTTAAAGAGCATCATTCCTGCATCCTCATCCACACATTCCTGTCCCCCCCCAGGCAGACACACATCATGTGGGGCCTTCCCTTGCAGACTTCTTCCACCAAAAACAAACCCAGCTTCCAATGGTCTGTGCTTCCCCAGGAAGCCAACTGGGAGCTAAATCAAACCACAATGCAGAACCTGCAGGATGGAAGTGTCAGCATTATCTGGACTCATGTTGGGTTTCACTTCCAGAGCTGTCAGGACAAAGCCATCAGCAGTGAGCACAGCATACAACACCTTCATGAAACACAGCAGCAGCTACTCTTTACCAACCAGAGCAACTATAATTAAAAGGAAATAAAACTGCACATCAAACTGAGAAGCAAAGGAATTTTTAAGAATGTGAAATAAGTTCTTATTCATTTAGACAATTTCTATTTGATGGCATTTTGAAAGGAATTCTTGAAAAAAGAGGAAAAAAAAACGGAGTGCAGAAAGAGTTATTCAAAGGTATTTTTTTTATTTGCCTTCGTTAAATACTATATAACGTGCTCTTATTTGAAAAACATCAATCAAATTTATAGATTCATGATAAATAGTTGTAATTATAGCTGCCTGAAAATAATTCAGCTGTCACGTTTACCCTGTCAAAGTAAATAAGGCTGTCATTTTAGTTGATGTGTGTGACTTGAGTAAACATTTCAAAGCATGAATTTTGAAGTAAGATTTGCTCGCTTGAAACAATTGCTCAAATTAATTTTCCTTCCAACTCTAATTTATTATGCTTATTTTCTTAGTAAGTACAAACTCTTCAGCTATTTAACCAAAGCATCTTGGAGTAGGCTGTGGTGCACAACTCATTAATCATACAAAATGCACAACTAAAACACATCACCTTTTGGCCAGAAAAAAAGAAGTGGCATTGGTATTGCTCCATCTTTATAGCTGTAGTACCTTGAAGCATTTAAAACACTTAAAATTTATCCCTATACCACCCATGCATAGTTGGAAAATGGCATCATACCTGTTTCACCAATGAAGATCTGGGGCAGAAACATTTTCCACAATTAATAAGTGAATATTTTTAACAAGTATTGGTCTCAGTTGGATGTGCTTAAGCTGATCACAGCAAGGTGGAGAGAGACACTAAGGAAGCTTTATAAAGACAGACCTTGGGGGAACAAACATCAGAATATACTGGTGATAGAAAAATTTCCAGCCGTGGGCAACAGAAATCATGGCATTTCAGTTAGGTCATTTTTAACTCAGCCTATGGGGAAAGAGTATGTTACAACTTTTCAAATGTAAAATGACATAAACTGGGTATCTGCTTACATCATTAAACTATGGAAATACCACGTGATCTTTAAAAAAATAAACACACAGAAGGTACTTGGAAAATTTCCACTTTTCAGGGGTCCTTCACTGAACTTACCATTAGATTCACTGTGCTGTCCTCTATCAGCACTGCAACACTACCAAAAATGAACATTTCAGCAAAATATTTTGAAAAGTTCTGTTCAATAACAGCTTAAAGACAAGACTTTTCATCACCTGGCTTCTGGATTAATGAAAAAATCTTGCAGTAGACTGTCAGCTTTAAGAATCAATAAATTATTTTTTCTGAGGACATAACAATATTGTTAGTATTACTGACATAGCATTATTTTGCCTTTAAATCTTCACTTGTTAAATAGGCACAGTGTTCCTTACCATCTTTGCTAAGCATTTGAGGCCTTACATAAGAGGCAAGGTGTTAATACTTCAAAATGACCAGCCAAAATATATACTTATTTGACTCATGGCACTTACGAAAATAACCTGGTTTTCTCCAATATATATTTATTTTAGACTATATCACTGATCAGTACTGAAAATGAAAGATAAAAGCAGTAAGACTGCACTGACCTTTTCCTTAATGTAGACTCACAAACCTTCACCACCCTGATGACCTCTTTAACAGTCCGTCGGAAGTCATGCATTCTTGCTGCCACTAGCAGAGCTAGAGAACAAGCAGGGGAAGTTACTATCAAAAAGAGGGAAATTTCCCGAAGAAAAGCAGAAAAACAGTCAGGTAACTATACCTTCTCCCTTCTCCCTGCCTTCAGCCAAAGAGCTCTAAATGTCTATGCTCAGCTGTGTCCCCGAATATTGGTGATGGACTTGACTTCACAAACTTTGCTTTCTACCCACTAAGCCAAGTGCATGTTGCACCCTGAAAAATTCTGTGCTTTAACATTTGGGAAACTATGGTTATCTACAGCAAAAGAACATTTCAATGATTACTTATTTCAGTTACCATCTTTTTAGCAGAACTCACTAAATTCTGTCACAAGTAAAAAAAATCTCCAGAGAAACAGTGAATGTGCCTAAGCTGGTCTCCTCACTGCTGCCACTACTATCCCTGTCTTGCTGGTGTCCAAATGCTTTCCTGCAAGACCCTCTACACAGCCAGAAAACCAGTTGCATTTACATGGGGTGTGGATTCAGAGCACCAGCTCTGTTTTGAAGCACTACCCCCCAATCATACAGTAGCTGACTGCACAGAGCAGTTTTAATAATAAAAAAGTGATTTTTTTAGAAGAAACCAAACCAGAGCTCCACTTCTGGTATGTGCTTGAAGTGCTCTTAACAGGAACATCACGGCTGAACTAACCACTGGTTATTCGAGCTACGTGTGGCACAGACTTTTGAGCCAGGGAGCCAAACTAAACCCAGTTCACAACACAGCACGTGAGCTGCATATTGCATGGATGGATGGAGGGGGCTCAGCACCACCTGCCTCCATCTATTGATCCGTGTCTGTTGAATTAAATTACTTGCTCGTGTGGATACAGCCCATGTAGCGCATCAAAGAGCAGACTGCTCTCCCATAGTCTATACTCAAATTTCTAGCAATGTGCAACAATCAAGTACTATTAACAAAAAGAGGCTAGAAATGTCAAAAAAATTGCATAGTCCTGGGCTCTCAAAGGTTTGAGCACTACTTCTTATTCATGCATACCAATGTAAGATCTTTCAAATAAAATAAAGCACATCCATGAACTCTGTGACTACCTACACTCTTTGTTATTCTCACCCCACTGGCTACTATCTTTCAACCTGGACCTCCCAAACCCATAGGTTTTAAGCAAGCATCATGACAGCAATGGATCTTGGAAAAAGATGAAGAAAGAGAGAAAAATAATTTCACAAAACAGGTCAAAGAGGGCACTTCTTGCATAAGACTCTGTGTAAAGACACAAATCAAAGTGTTTGCACTAATGGTGTCATTTTAGCTGACAAAAAAACCTTTTAGCAGCTAGAGCCTGCAGAGTCGGGGCAAGAAAAGCACCAGGAAAGAGCTTAAAAATAATTCAGATCGTAAGCTACAAAGGGTCCGAGCAAGTACTGTAGGAGCAAGGGCAAAAATGAAGTTATAGTTTCAGAAACTATTTTGATGAAGACCTATATAATCTGTAGACACCCGACAGAACAAAACCCTTAGAATGTGGATATCACCAGTGAAAAGGGAAAGTCTTAATTTGTTCCAGGCTTCCCTATCCCGCCTGCTGTGGGGAAGGGACACAGCCAGGCACTGACATACCCGCTCCGCAGAGCCCCGAGGGCCGGCGGCCGGTGTGCATCCAGTCCCGCTTCATCCTCTGCAGCAGCCTCAGAGCCGTCATGGACACCTCGTGGTTCTTATCCCCAAACTCCAGCATGTGTGCAAATCGGGGGATATACAAGCACGGATCTGCAACAGAAAGTAACACAATTATGTCTAACCCTAACATCAATTTAGGAAATGCAGCGCAGCGAGGCTGCTGTGCTCGTCTGGCTTCACCTCAGCAAACACAGACTGTGCTGCTGGGCAGATCCTCTACCACTAAGCTTTAGAAGGACTTTTTTAGATAACCTAAAACAAAATAATTTCTTGCTCTATAGACATGAGATCTTTAAAGCACTGCACAAATATTCTTACATGCTTTTCAGCATCCAAGGCTGCACACACTGACTGTGACATGTGAGCAGTGTTACTGGTATCAGGGAAAGCATGTCCGTAGTGAAGCATTTACAAAAGCTTTTGCAGAATGAGGACATGATTTAGGCCCAAAACTTCTAACATCTCTCTTATAACACCTGTAGAAAAATAAGAAGGTAACTTGCATGTTTTATCTTAAACCTAACTAAAAACTAAGTTTGAAAAACATTAATTTGCTTAAAATCCTCCCTAACAAAAATCTAGTTACCTTTAAAGTTGATTCCAGCTGCATCTCAGACTCATATTCCAAGAATACAAAACACTGTTTATTATAGACACTAAGGCAGACTTCCATCAGCATAAAGTGCTGAAACCCAATTAACATCATTAGCACTATGACAATTTACATCAGCCACAGATCTTCCTCCAGATGTATAAACTTATTTCAAGCATTGGTGTTATCAGCTTCAAACTAACCAAAATATGTCAGTACAGACTGTGCTCTGCCTAAACCAATTTATAATTTATCAAACAATCTTGTTAAAGCTACACTTAACACATGTTTACTCTTAGTTGAGATATCAATTTCTCATTTCCTGCCAGCCTTTTATCACTTGACCGAAAATCCATGATGTACGGTAAATTGTTAACTATTAGTCTCAACTCAATTTCCTCTGCTGATCCCCTATGTGGGCACTTAAACCAATAAAGATGAAAATTCAGCTCAAAACACTGGAAAAATCTTAGGGATTTACAACTAATCAAAGCAGTTTCATTTAGCACCAAGTTCTAACAATGATGCCCTGTTGCTATCCATAATTACCAAGATCACACCACAGGTGATAATGCCTGTCAGCCCCACAGAAGCATTTAAATGAAAGCACTTATAAAGCAAGAACTTTCAACCTCAAACTCCCTCAAAACTGAGGCTGCAGTCCCCTCCCAAACATGATCCAAAAAAATCAAAGGTTTAGGAGAACTTTACCAATCCCCATGATTCTAAGGACAGGTGCTCTGCACTTCCAAATATGACTTTATGAAGCTCTGCTCTGGAGAAATTACATATTCCAAATTCAACAACGAAAACCCAATCTTTCAGAAGCCATAGCCTGGCTGTACATTTAAACTTTGCTCTTGGCACTACAGGAACATGTGCAATGTTACAAAGCAATGCCTGGTTTGCTTTTCCATCTCTTCTTATCCAGAGAGTGCCCAGCTTCAGGTCCTGCAGCTGCCAGAACAGAGCAGACAGTATCCTGGACATGTATTGTTTTAAATATACATCACTTATTTCCACACACCCCTCCCCCCCCCCAATAGGTTGAGAATTACAAAGGTAAGGAATTCCAATATCAATTCAAAGGGAGACATTTGAGTATCTCCTCTGGGTCTTGCCAAAGCCAGTGGCAAGAGCCATACCCACAGTACCTTCATTTCATTCACCAGCTTCAAAAGGTGTTTCTTTATTTCTCCATTCTTTCTTTCAACCCGGCCTGAGCTCTGGGGGTGCCATGGGATAAGAAGGTTCCATTGTATTTCAAAGCAGCCATAACTCCTTAAAGGAACTTTCCTGTAAAATGAGTTCCCCTATCTGAATCTATTGGTTCCACAATCGCATATCTTGGAATTATTTGTTCCAAAAATACTTTAATCCTGTAGTTGCTAAAACAATTGGAAATGTTTTTGGCCACCCTGTTAGCTGACATACTATTACCAGAAGATATTTAAACTTCGACACTCGAGGCATTTTGGTAAAATTCACCTGGCATCTTTGAAAGGGTCGTACAGCCCAAGGCCTCCCTCTCCTGCCAATTTTCTTTGTAACCCTGTTACTGACTTTAGCACAAATCAAGTACCTTCAATAGCTCACTTTGGAGAGGCACAATTACACTTACCATTGTTAGGGGAACCCTCTAGCAATTGGACTGAATTAATAATAGTACACAATGCAAACAAATAGGCTCACCTTTAGGAAAACCCCTTTTTCAGTTATCACTCATCAATCAATGTTATTTATGTGGAGTCAAACTTTACAGGACCAAACTTCAGTTTAATAATACTACCAATTGGACCAGAATTTCTATGAAAGATGTCATGTAAATTCACCACATACCTCACCAGATTGCAAAGAGCAACTGTCAGCGCTCTCTCTGGAGCTGAGTTGAATTTCGGAAGCATTTACACATTTGCATTGTAGCTATTCAGACATTTCTGCTGGCATTCATGCCCACAGGTCATTTGACAAAACATTGCACATCGTTAATTTGAATTCTGAAGCTACCAAACAGTCAGAAAATGAATACGTGGGTGGGTTTTAAATAGCAAGCCTTAAAAAACCCAAAAAAAAGTAAGACAGTGAATATACAAATCAGAGGCTGGGCCCAGGTTAGCATGGACAAGTCCTGCATGGATACAAACACTTAAAAATAAACAAGAAACGCTAGAAGGTGCAAACCCCAAACACATCGCTTCATTCCAGAAGCACCACACCAGCACGGGTGCACCGAGTGTGCCCTGGTCCCCTTTGCCTTTGGGTCATCTCTGGGGCTGCAACCCCTGCACACGCGAGCAAGTTACAGTCGGGCAAAACCCCGTTGGTTTTCCTCAAAGGGGATGCTGGGGTCCATGAAGCCGATCACAAGAAAAACATTTCATGTTGTGAGAAAGCAGCATGTGTTTTGCAGAAGACTTTCCCTTCTGTCCTGATCCCAATTCTGACTTGGAACTTGGACTTTTGGAAGAACTTTGATGCCACACAGTCACTAAGAGTGATGTAAGAACAATTTCGAGATGTGCTCGAAACAGTGCTCCAGACCGAAAAGGGCAGGGCCCGCAGAGAGCGAGAGCCGCTCCGCGCTGCAGGTCGCCCCCAGGGAACGGGCACAGCGGGGGGGACATTCCTCGCCGAGCGATGCCGGAGGATGGGCGGGTCGGCCCGGCCGCGCACAGGCGGGGCACGGCGGCTGCGGGGAAAGGGGAAGAACCGCAGCAGCGTCCCTCGGCCGGAGCAGCCCAGCCGCGGCCGTGCCCCCGCGCCCCGAGCGGCGGCCCCGCGGGGCAGCGCGGCTCCCCCGCGCAGCGCAGCGCGGAGCGGCGGCGCCCCCGCCCGGGCCGCCCGGGAACGGCGCTGAGCGCTCGGGGCCGCCGTCTCCGCCCCGCCGCGGTCCCCCCGCGCTGCCCCGCGTCCCTCCGCGCCTGTCCCGCCGCGGCCGGAGCGGTGACACCGGGCGGCGCGGGGGGACCGATGGCGGGGGGACCGCGGGGCTCGCTGCCGGCGGCTCCCAGCGCTGCGCACGTAGGCTCGGGGGGGCGGATGACGGGCGGGCGGCGGGCGGGGGGCGGCCCTTTCCCCGCCGCGCCCCGGCGCTCGCCATTGGCGCGGGCGGCCGTGACGCGCGGAGCGGCCGCTGCCTCTTAGTGCGGGAGGCGGAGGCAGGGCCCGGCAGAGCCGCGCCGAGCACGGCCGCGCAGCGCCGCATCCCGCCGCCAAGGGAGCGCCCAGGGCAGCGCCGCATCGCTCCCGCCCGCCGCGGAGGAGCCGGGGCGCCCCGCGGGCAGCAGCGCCCCTGGCGCGGGCGGGAGGAGCGCGGAGGAGCAGCAGCAGCAGCAGAGGCAGCGGTGGCGGCCGCCGCGGGGACCGGAGCAAAGTTGGTGCGAGCGGCGGCGGGGCCGCCCGGGAGCGGGACTGCAGGGAGCCGCCGCCTCGGCTCGGCCCGGCTGCCGCGGATGTGCCCCCGCCGGGCCGGGAAGGACGGAGCGGAGCGCTGGCAGCGGGGATCGGGCGGCTGGCTGCGCTTCACCCTCGCCGGGCTGCTGCACTCGGAGGATTTGTGGATTGACTCTCGCTCCTGACCCACCGCCTCTGCCGGATTCCTGGGGTTTTGTTGCTGGATTTTGGCTTTTTTTTTTTTCCTTTTTTTTTTTTTTTTTTTTTTGTTATTAATTTTTCTCTCCCCGTTCCTCGGGGAAGGAGCTGCCTGCCGGCCCCACTCGGGCTCCCCGCTGCAGTCGTGGCAGTGCCGTGGAGGCTGGGACCCCCCTACAAGCCAAGGTGAGCGCTGGCACTGATCCGACACGGCATCACCCCTTTCCTCCCGGAAAGGTGCGTCGGGCCGGTAACCAAAGAGCGGGCACACACTCCAAAAAAAACCAAAGGCCACCCTGCATCTAGAAGCGTACAAAATATCCTGATAGTGGGACTCGCATTTGGGATCTGTTAGTTCTCTCGCTCATGCCACTGCCCCCTGGTTGCCTCAATGGCAGGATCATGAAGTGTTTGACTTTTTTTCTTCTGCTTCCAGAGACCTTAAAGAAGTCCAAAAAGAGTGTGAGGTCAAACGGCAAGGTGCCAGGATGCTATGAAATAGTGCCCCTGTCCCTGAAGAAGAAGATGGCTGCAGAACTTTACCCTGCCAGCACCAACACTAACATTGCAAACAGCAACGCCGCCGCCGCCGCCACCGCTGCCAACAGCAAGAAGAACGCCTTGCAGCTCCAGCAGAGCGCCCAGCCGCCCCCGCCGCCCCAGCTCCAAAACCTCAACAACAACAACTTGGAGAGCGCCAACTGGCAATCCTTCCATCCCACGCTGCGGGAGAGGTAAGGGCCAGGCCCGCCGGACCCTCCCCGGGCGGGCGGGAGACAGAGAGAGAGAGAGAGAGAGAGAGGTGCCCGCCCTGTGCACCTGCGCCCCGGCCAGGCGTGAGCGCAGGGATGGGCTGGAGCCCCGGGGGCCGCCGGCGGGAGGCTGGGGCACCGGGCGAGGGGCAGCCCGCGGCTAACGGGCCTTCTCCCCCCTCCCCTGCTTGCAGGAACGCGCTGATGTTCAATAACGAACTCATGGCTGACGTTCACTTCATCGTGGGCCCGCCAGGGGCATCCAAGAAAGTTCCTGCCCATAAGGTTTGTGCAGATAATTTTTGGCTTTTTAATGCTGCTGAGCAGGTCGCCTTCTCCCCCTGCCTTACAACTAGGTTCCACTTTTTTTTTTTCCTAATTATAGCTCTTGTTTAATCCCAGAAGTAATTCCCATACACTGCAATTAAAAGGAGCAGTCGAAGGCAGTGTTCTGCTTCCACTGCAGCTTGTAACTTTCGCTAAATGTAGCTTTTAGGAAAGCCAGCACGCTCAGCTGTTCCTGATCCATGTTACTGAGGCTCCTCTCTCTTTATTTTCCAGTATGTTTTGGCAGTTGGTAGCTCTGTCTTCTATGCTATGTTTTATGGCGATCTCGCAGAGGTCAAATCTGAAATCCATATACCAGATGTGGAACCTGCAGCCTTTCTAATCCTATTAAAGTAAGTGGCCACTACAAGTCTGCTAATTACATGGACAGAATCAAAGTAGCTTATAAAATATACATCTCCTAATTGACATTGTGCAATATGCACTTACTGCTGTTTACTTAATGTACTGACAAATATTGAATGTCAGATTCACTGCCAGCAAAGACGACTATAGATTATTTTCATGGCCTACTTTTTTTTTTTTTCCCTGAGAAACTAATTTTTTTTTCACCCACCTCCCCCTCTAGATACATGTATAGTGATGAAATAGACCTGGAAGCTGACACAGTTCTGGCTACACTCTATGCTGCCAAGAAGTACATCGTGCCGGCCCTAGCAAAGGCTTGCGTCAATTTTTTGGAGACCAGCTTAGAAGCAAAGAACGCTTGTGTCCTGCTGTCTCAGAGCAGGCTCTTCGAGGAGCCAGAGCTGACGCAGCGCTGCTGGGAAGTGATTGATGCTCAGGCAGAAATGGCACTGAAGTCAGAGGGCTTCTGTGAGATAGATCAACAAACACTAGAGATCATTGTAACCCGGGAAGCACTCAACACCAAGGAAGTGGTAGTTTTCGAGGCTGTTCTCAACTGGGCAGAGGCTGAATGCAAAAGGCAAGGGCTGCCGGTTACGCCACGCAACAAGAGGAATGTATTAGGGAAAGCTTTGTACTTGGTGCGGATTCCAACCATGACTTTGGAAGAGTTTGCCAACGGAGCTGCCCAGTCTGACATCCTCACCCTTGAGGAGACTCACAACATATTCCTATGGTACACAGCTGCAAATAAACCCAAATTAGAGTTCCCCCTGACGAAAAGAAAAGGACTCGTGCCTCAGCGCTGCCATCGGTTTCAGTCGTCTGCGTATCGCAGCAATCAGTGGAGGTACCGGGGGCGATGTGACAGTATTCAGTTTGCCGTAGACAAACGGATATTTATAGCAGGACTGGGATTGTATGGGTCAAGCTGTGGCAAAGCTGAATACAGTGTCAAAATCGAACTGAAGCGCTTAGGTGTTGTCCTTGCTCAAAATCTGACAAAGTTTACCTCTGACGGCTCCAGTAACACCTTCTCTGTGTGGTTTGAACACCCTGTGCAGGTTGAGCAAGACACCTTTTACAATGTAAGTGCTATTCTTGATGGTAACGAACTCAGTTACTTTGGACAAGAGGGAATGACTGAAGTGCAGTGCGGGAAAGTGACGTTCCAGTTCCAATGCTCCTCGGACAGTACTAATGGGACCGGAGTACAAGGAGGACAAATACCTGAGCTCATTTTCTATGCATGATGCATTTCACCTTGATTGTATTCCAGTGCTGCAATGATGCACATTAAGGGATTTTTTCGGTTTTACTACGAACTCTGCAGCAGTATGGAATGTTACGCTACTTACCTATCTGCTACATCAGGCTATACAAATAAGTGAAGGAATGCTCTTGAATTTAATCTTATTTTATTTATTCATAAGCTATTTGACTTAATTATTAAGACTGCAACATGCAGAAAAATGTTAAATTTTGCACGTACTGTGCATTTATTTTGTATATAGATAACTAACTTGCAGACTGCAGCTGACTCAAACAGAATGTTCTAAACTAGAGCAGTTTATGAATCTGTGAAATATAAAACATTTTTACTTGCCCTAAATCCTGTGTACTTGATCTTTGCTGACCTTATGGCTCGTGTGTGTTAATTCATGTACAGCTAACAGGGGTGATAACACTGTAGTCTGGTCCCTGTGTGCATCCACACCCAGCAAATAGGAAAGTTCCCTCTCTTGGTAACTGAAACGATCCATCAGCAGCCTTTATTTTCCCTTCATGAGAAAAGGAGCTGACATTTGAGGAAGCTCAGGGTTTTTTGTGTGTTGCCCAAGCTGAAGATAGACAAACCATCAGTGTACTCAAAGCTCATCAGAATCATCCTGTGGGTATATTTGAAAACTCCTAATGCCCCTAAACATCAGCATCTCAGTTAACCTGCAGCCTGCCCACCAACCAGCAGCACTGCCACTTGCACCTGTCAAACTACACCCCCCTTCGACTGGCCAGAGTCAAGACACACAGATGAAGTTAATTAATTCAGTGACAGGGCTGCGTCACAAATTTAGCCCAGGGCTGTATTACTGGCAGACACCATCTGAATTTACATCCCTGCCTTATACAGAGCAGTAGGCATTAGAAAAATACTGCAAGATGGTGTTTAGGTTCATTTAAGTTTGCTGACTACAAGTAAGCCACCTTAAAAAAAAAAAAGGCTGTTGGATCTTTCCTCCTGCTCTATCTTTTTGGGAAAACAGTCTCCAGCATTATCAGCAATCATTTTATGCTAGTACTTTTCTCAGAAAGTGATGAAAGTACTTCTTTTTTCTCTAAGGTCTCATGATCATATAGCTGAGCCAATTAGAAATATTTACTAGGTTTTATAAATGTTAAGATGGGCTCGGAAGAGAGTACTCAAACAGCAGTCTAAACCAGTATTTTTAAAATGTATAACAAGTACCTTTACATCTAACATGTTTGCCTTTTCCCAAGCTGCATTAATTTTCACCTTGAAACTAAGCTGCAATGCAAATCCTGCCTGTTTTCTCTCTCTAAAAAAAAACAAAAAACAAAAAAGTAATGAAAAATAAGAAGGGAAGTGAATTGCTGAAAACAAGACCTCTCTAGCAGAGCTGGAGCTGTGCTGCTGCAGCCACGCTGTGCCGCACTGCCCGGGCGCTGCTCCCCTTGCTGCAAAGGCAGCAGTTCTGTGCCAGCCCAGTACAGCTGAAGGGGTGTGCCTGTGTTGTCGTTCTGCAACACAGCCATCTGATTCTCTCAGTACAGATTAAGGAGAGTGGGAGTGAGAGTGGGTAAAGATGCAGGCAGATAATTCCTACACAGAGGTGGATAACAGTCACAAGACCTCACCAAAAATGCACTCTTCTTACTGGAATTGGCAAATTCCCTTAGCTTAAAAACCCACAACTTAGAGAATGGCTTCTGTACCCTTTCAACAGGTTAAAACCCACCTTCCTATTGCAGTCATGATTACAGTGTTGACTTATTTGAAGTTATTCACGAGTTTGGAAAAAGCTGCTCCTCATTTTCCGCCAAGCCGTTTGTATTTCAAGCACTGAACAGCTCAGCTACAGGTGATGGACAGATAGTAAATTTGGCAAATACTTATCAAATGTTACATCTGTGGAATTGAAGCATGACAGGCCTGTAGGAGCTTGCTGACACACAGAAATTTGTTACACATCAGTCCATTGTCTTAGTATAGCCCAAATTACTCTTGGAAAAAGCAAGAAAACTATTTGCAAAAGAAAACAGCATCTAGTTCCAAAAAAGTTCTTACATAAACGAGAACAGGCTCTTAGAGTCAGCAATGCTCCTCTGCCTGGATTGATTCCAGCTTCACTATAAAGTTACTCCTTGGGTACCAACATACAATACTATGTATATATACGTGCATACATACATATTTTTTTCAAGTAACCATAGGAAAAAAAAATACTCAAGTAGTCAAAAGTCAAATCATTAAAAAAATACCTATGGCTGGAGCATTTATGCAGAGTTCTCTGGCCAACAGAAGGAAAGTTCTTCCCAGCACATAGACATTCACCTATTAAAAGACAAAAGAAGCATTATGTAAATCTTAAACCACAAATGTTTTTAATAGAACATTTATATGGAAAGGAGAAAAACCCAACTTCTGAAATCTTAACCAGCTTAAAAAAAAATCAAGTTATACAAGCACTATTCATATGTACAGGATAATATTCAGTGCTTGTCAAAATCTGCACAAATTAGCATTGTAAATCGAAGCATAAGTTTATATTGAAAAAATTTTAAGAAGTTTTTCATCATGCTCTCCAGTGGGCTCTGTGCTGCTCTGTAGTACAGTTTTTCAGTTGTCACATTACATCATAAGGCATTAAGCAGACTTCAATGTAATGTCAGTATATATAAAGTGTCATTTATCTTGTACCATTACAAAACCTGAGCAAATACAAGTCAGTGCAAATTTTGGTTCTGCATGATTATCTGTAGTGGCATAATTAAGTATTGCACAAGTACACACCAAACTTTTCACCAAATCAAGGAGTGGTGCTACATGCCCCAAGGGTTATTTGTCATACCTTGCTGTTTGGACATTGCCTCAGATCACATTTAAAACATTAGGAAAAAAAAAAATCATCAGAAAAGCTCAGGGACCAGGGACAGAGCTCTGCTCCCCTCCCTCTTTCACTGCTGCACCCAGGAAGATGTAAATTGAGGGAAGGAGTTACCCTTCATACTCTTGATTTGCAATTTATAGCATAGACAAACCATATTTGTATTTTACAAGTGTGAGGAAGTTTTCTTTCTCTATCTTAAGGTGTGTTTTTGTGGTCAGCAAGAAAGGCAGGATATACTCCAATTCCCAATCAGTCTCAAACATTTCCCACGGAGCTCCATGAACACCTTGCTTCCCCCAAGGCATATGTAAAGGTCAAGGTTAGTATAAAAAACTCCATCCTCCTACACTCCAAGCAAGTAGGTTTCTGATTTGTTTTGAACAATGGTATATACTCTATTGCTTTTAAGGAACAAAACTGCTCCTCTCTTTCCTACCCAGCATAGTGAAGGCGTTTACTTAGCAGTCAATTACACAACTGAGTGATGATTATGGTACAAGCCTATGGAATTAAAAAACTATTGCTCTTTGCATTTCATCAAAGAGCTTTGCCAACCTTAGTTTGAAAGCAGGCTTTCCTCCCGAGCATATAGACGGTTCTATAATATATTTATCTCAACAAAAACAACCAAACCCCCAAACAACTGACATATTTTCACCTAGCCCTTCAAAAATGTTTACATGGAAATGTTCTTAATGTGTATTTTTCTCAAATATATATATAAAAAAAATCATAAATTAGAACTTCAAAGAAATCTTCAGAATGATCACATATCCTGAAAATGACTGTGCAATCAATTATACATGACATGATGGTAATTCACTCCATATTTAGTGAAAAGTGGGTGTATTCCATGCTGTGTCTGACCAATAGTTGGACTGGCCAAGAAGATGCAAAAATACAGCCTTAAATTTTACTGCCTTTTTTCTTCCTGAAATAGGGCACAACACAGAAGCACAATTCTAGGGGAAGGAAAAGAGCAAAACATACTCTCTGAATGAGCAGTCTGTTTTCTAGGAAGTAAGTCACCAAATTTTATACAGGAAAAAATATGCACCTACTGAATCTGGCAATTCATACTGGAGTCTGAGAGCGTGTGACTTTCCATGAGCACTGAGACAGAACAGATATCACTAAAGCAAAATGTCTGCAGCATTTCAGTTGGCTTTAGATTCACTGCAAGCTCAAAATGGGTTGTTTTGACCTTTTGTCTAAAAAATATTAACATAAAGAATGAGTGTTTGGCTGTAATTTCAGCCTTCTAAGCTGGCCGAGCAAGTTACTATAAATCTTGAACCTCATCACTTAGATCTTGTTCTGCAAGGACAATTCACCGCACAAATCAATAAAGTTACTTCAGTGGAGCAAAGTACATATGATGCTTCCGTTAGAGGCTTCACAAACTCATCTAGTTCTCTTATATTAGTCTAGAAAAAAACCCATAAAACTCTAATCCAAACAAGTATTTTTCCTTCTAGCTTTTTTCCTTGTCACGACATCCAAATACTTGATGTTTGTCACCATCAAACCACGTCACTGCCTAAGAAACTCCTCCTAAGCAAACTTTCCATAAATGCAATTATAAAGAGCAAATAAATATGAAGAGGCATAAAGAAACAGGTATTTTCTTCTAGTGAAGTTCTAACAATCAAAGTGATTGTCAAATTAAATCTAAAGCAAAGACAAATGAATAATAAATGTGCTCAATGACTATATATCCTTATTTCCTTGGCCTAAATAAAAGTCTCCTGACCTACGGTTTATTTGAGAAGTAATGCACTTAAATCTAACCTGCTTTTCTACTTCACCCACATCATCAGTGCTTTATGACTGACTTCAAGGTGCAGACAATGTATTTGCACAAAATAATAAATTAAAACAGAAATTATAAATGAGGGAATTTCTTTTGCTCACAACCCCATTTCTTTATAGTTTCTGGTTACTAACAATTTAGAAAGAAAGCAAAATATACAGTATAGTCCATGTTTTCTATTGTTTTCCTCATGAAGCTCACACATTTTTAATGCCAGGGTCACAAAAAGAATCAGGAACATTTAATTGCTTCCAGTTTTTCTGGCAAATTAGTACAAAAAAAAAGACTTCAGGCCCTCTCAAACAATATGGTTCTCAACTTCAAAAGTTAAATATTCACAGGGTCTGGGGCACTTCTCATAAATGAAAAATTAAAGATGGCATAGAGTTCACCCAGAAATCTGTAATGCAACTGAACTCCTGAAACATAATATTTAAGATTTCCTGGGTTTAGTGCAAGGTGGCCCTTTCACTAAGATTTTATTCCACTATCACTGATTTCTAGTCACACACACACACACACACACACACACACACACACATATCTCGTGATAGAAGAGATATGATATAAAATAAGCATTTAGAAAGGGTCTTTCTTTACTCTCATCATTTGGTTTTTCTGTACTCCATTAAGCTTAGGAAATTAAGAGAATTAATTTAGAGGCCTACTTTAATTTCTAGTTCTTTCTTCATTAAGAACTTCTTATAAAAATTCATATACTCCAATCCATCAAAAGCTTAACGTTCCAAATTTAGAATCATATGACATTTGCATTTATAAAACCTAATTTTATATGAGTTCTTAGAATAGTGAATAAACAAAAATGCCCTTCTAAAAGGATGTATGTGGCTTAAGCTTGAATTGGTGCAGCTTTAAAGCTTACCACATCAACTTCAGCCTCTTTTCCCTTAATTTAAAAGGATCATACTGAAAAACAGTATTTTTCCAAACTCTCCCCAATCAAAACTGTTGAAGTGAGACAATTGTTTTGTACACTTCCACTGTACCACTATATGACTTGTGCTCTTTTTTTGCAGATTTTCACCAGATACTAAAATTTCCTAAACCTGATGCAATGACCACGTTTAAGCATCAACATCTAATGCAAAAGAGGGGTGTCAACCTCAGTTGGGAGATTTAAAATATCTGCATACCCTGATAGCTTTTACCATATTCTCATACATTCAACTCATATTTAAAACAGTAAGTTTACAACAATCTGGACCCATCATGGATTCTTTTATTTTTTTAAAAAAAGGCAAAACAAAAAAAAACAAGTGTCTTCTTTAGCAGGAAGACATTTTTCAGACAAAGAAGTATGTGCTCACCAAGGCACTGCAAAACCCTATTTCTACAGGAGACCTTAAGATACTCTAAGATGTTGTCCTTTACCAATAGTTAATTTCTGTTCTCATTATCAAACACATTATGTTAATTAAAAGGGGCATTTAGTAAAGGAATGGCTTCCAATTATTCAGTTACATCTCCACAACAGGATCCTTCTACTTGTTATGCTCTTTGCCCTTCACAGTATTTTTTGGAGACAGTCTTTTCATTTCACATCTGTCAGTCATCAGACACTGATTTCAAAGGGACACTTCCAGAGAGACTCTTATCCTTTCATAATTTCCTCTTGCTTTCACATCATGCCTGATCTGTTCACAAATACCAATATACTTCCACTTTCAGAAATAACAACAAACACCTCATTTCCAGTAACACAGGAATTTATCAGCCTAAGACCTTCCAGAATTTTAAACTCTCTTGGGGAAACAGGGTATCTCCCATTCATACAGTTACCAGGTTACGTTAACTTCTGGACAGCAGCAAAAAAAATAAAGCTGCCACCATTGAATGGAAGGTTTTGTTTGACCGTAGGCTCCATAAAGTTTTAAATCAATAACCCTTCCACAAGCAATTTCCAAAAAGGCTTTTCAAGAGCATAGTGTGGCATTCTGGCAAAGTACCACAAATGGTGAGACAGTGGTTAAGATATTCCTCTAGAAAGACAAAGACTGGGCAGTTGGAACACGATGGGAATTCACACTGTGAAACATCCATGGCTGCTTGCCTAAATAATTAAGCAAGCATGAAAAGCAAATGAGTTTTTAAGGAGAGTGTCTGTTGCTGGGGAAAGAGGCACCTGTGGTTATTTGATTCATTATTAACATTTCTAGTGTAGTAATGCCTGAAGGTCCCAACCAGGTTGTTTAAATTAACTCAATCAACAGCAATTTGCATAGGGGCAATAAAGGCAAATACAGTCAACACGTTAATAACTTTAAATGAACAAAGGGTATTAAAAACTGAAGCAAACCAGTACAGTCTTTAAAAGAATACTCAATTTTACCTTTCTCAATGCAATAAAATGAAACTTCCTAATTTTTTTTGATCCATACTGCATTTAGAGCAGTCAAAAGGTAACACAAAAATACAAACAAGTACAAACTCAGCTTGTCAGGCTGTCATTCAAAAGAGACACAAATCAAAATTGAGCAGCTTCCCTCTCATACTGGGCTTTAAAGCACTGCTTCAGTCTGGGGACTCCAAAGGAGACTCTCCTTCTGCTTATCACATCCATGGCAGCCCTGGAGTTCTTCCTCCAATACCACAGCAGCACAATAAGCCATTATCAAACCATCTGTGCAAGAAAGTTAAAGAATAATAATTTACAATCATAGAGGAGTCAGGGAACCCAATGCTGCCTTTAGATTAAATAAATGAAAAAAAGTGTTCAAAAGTAATTCACAATAAAAATCCTTCTAGGCAAGCAAGTACTGTTACTTGACTAGAGAAACTGCAGATGAAGAAATAGGAGTGAGAGCTGTGTTTTGAAGTGGAAGAGAGACCAGTCAAGTACTAGTTACTGATTTTCACTTCTTGTGCATCCTCTTCTCTTACCTAGGACCACAGTGTAGTTCAGGTTGGAATGGATCTCATCAGGTCTCCAGCCCAATCTCCTGCTCCAAGCAGGCTCAGCCACAAGAACAGACCAGGTTGCTCTGGATCTTGAGAGCCTTGATGGATAAAAACTTCAAAACTGCCCTAAGCAACCTCTTTCCATACTTGGCTGTCCTCATAGTGCAAAACCTTTTCTTGATATCAAGTAGAGACATCCCATTTTAATTAATTACATCCATTGCTGTTAATTTTCCTGCTGCACTCTCTTATAAAGAGCCTGGCTCTTCAGATGTCTAAGATCTCTTCAGTGAACATCAGCCTTGTTTAACAGCAGGACACACCACAAGGCACTCTAAAAATTATATTCTACTAGTCTTAAACTGGGGATAAGAGCACTGCCAACCCCTCTCTCCAAAGTCTTTTACGACCCCATTGCAAAGGCCATGACATTAGAGATGACAAGAGACTAAAAAAAAAACCCCAGCCATTCCTGAGGATGGGAAAGGCAGCCTTTCACCACACCGAGATGAAACTTCAGCCAAATAGTTCCTCAGGTGCAAGGAATGGGATGTTTGGAAAGATGGGAGAAAACCTAAACTGTTCAAAACTTGGCCAAGGCTAGACAGGCTTTGCAGCTCTCCTAAACAAGCCGGGCCTGTCGCTTGGATTGGACTAACAAAAAAGCAAACAAAAGGCCTGATTGCAGACCTCTCTAAGGACTATATTTGCAAGTAAAATGCAGGATCTGAAAATATAAGCAAGCACTTTCCCTGTCAGAGACTGATGACTGGTCGTCCTTCCAACTCAATCAACAAGCAGCACGACTGCTCGGCACAAGGAAGGCGCCTGATTTGTACCAGTGCTCTGGACATTTTCAGTTCATTTCAGATCATGCTTTGAAGTCCAAACGTAGCAGAGGCATTCTGGATCCGACAACACTTTCAACAGGAGATTTTTAAGACATTAGATGTATTTCACATGAAGATAAAAAACCAAGGAAACTGCCTTTCAAATTAAAAAAGAGACTTTTTGTCTTTTCCCAAGATGGCAGCGATTTTGAAGCTCCAAAAGTTATTATGAAAATGCAGCAGTTCCCCAGTGGAACAAGACAAACTCCCACATCTCAGTCATCAGCATAAGAGGAAAACTGATATGACTTTTTACACAGACTGCCATTAACAGTGAAAATTAGTCTCCTCTATTGCTAAGTTTTATCAGCACAATACTATCCTAAAAGCACATTACACTGTAGGGGACAGCTTTTCATTTTTTTAATATTTTTAAGTCCCAAAGTAACTCAAGAAAAACAGGAAGAGAGGTTGTAAAAGTACAAACCAGAGCTAAGAGGTCATGCTTCGGCTTCCTCTATCCCTTTAAAAAATAAATTAAAGACTCAACAGATCATCAAGAGAGAAAGAATATAAGACAGGTCTTTAAACAAACACTGAGTTGCAGGTAATAGAAGATTCAGGACATGGTTTACTGGTGAACATGGTGATGGTTCCTAGCTGGATTTAGTGATCTTGGGGGTCTTTTCCACCCTTAAACGCACTGAAACTTATTTCAGGGTGTTCAGTAATTCAGCCAGTAGCCTCCATGAAGACAATCTGTAAAGGATGTTTCATGTGGTGACTTTCTTACAAAATTCCTGCAGCCAGATGGCAAAGAGCCCTGCAGGTGCCTCACTTCCCACTGCAACTGAGCTGCATCAAGAAGATTCTGAAGAGTAATCTCAACATTCCCTATTAGTTTCTACGCAGGAATTGGTGCAGGTTAGCAGTAGCTTGTTTTTTAGACTTCAGATGCAATTTTTTTTTGGTTAGAAAATCAACATCTTTCTCATTTTGCCAAGAAAATTGGTTATCTGGACTACTATGGTAATTTTGTACAGATTAGTATGAACAAATTAAATACTTTGGAAAGATAACACCACTGCCACTACTAGTACTGCTCTCAACTCTTTGTCCTTAAGGACATTTATATCCCAACTACAGGATGGGAGAGCAGTCCTTGAAAAAAAGAGGCACTTCAAGGTAAAATAGTACCACCTAATGAACTATTTTTAATAATCTAGTTCTTTTTTAGGTCCAGGTTTTGTAAGCAAAGACTGATCTAAAGTGGAATGTACTGAAATTTTATGGCTGGACCACAAATGTCTTGCTTCCAAGGTGGTACGGTTTATTTATTTAATTTTTTGGCTTGGTTTGTAGTTGTGGTTTTCTGTTTGGTTTCTGGTTTTGTTTGTGGGGGTTTGTTTGATTTTTTTTTTTAACAAACTTGGGCTGGGAGGAAAAAAACATCAACCTAGAACCTGAAAAACTCATTTATGTATTCTTAAACAGGACTTTCTGGATGGGTAGAGTTAACAACATTCAACATTCCTGTTTGCTCAGATTTCACTTTAAAGAAGCCATAAAGTAGAGCTCATCAGAAGATACAGTTAAATGCAGATCAAGATACTGAAATCTTGGATTTTTCTCTTTCAGAGGCTGATTATTTCCCTACCACTAATGTATTTCTGTCCCTCCCATCTCCTCAGTTACCCCTCTTTAACCTTTTGGTCCTCATAAGTCCCATCTCAGCATCTTTCCTGGCTGCAATGTACAGAGGGGAAAAGACAAATCATTCAATCTTCCTTGTGTGTTTCTGCTGACAACACATCTTTTCCTCTTACAGATACAATACCTCTTCTTCTAGTTCACATTGTGACTATTCTTCACATTACTGGGATCATTCTAATTCAAAACTGTCACCATGAAAAATTACCTGTGTTTAGAAGGAAACAAACCTCCCATTCTACACATGCACTGTTTGGTCGTAAGCAATCAAAATAATTCAGAGTTTAGAAAAGAGAAAAAAGTTACTAAATTTAAGAATTAAAGATTAATTTGATTATTGCAATTCCAGCAGATTGCTTCAAGCAATAAATAGCCTTCAGAGGGATGCCATTTACTAAGACAGCTGGGAGGACAAAAATAGATGCAAGTAACCTACTCGCATTGTATGTAAAACAGTTGTAACAGGGAGAATGAGGGTAAGACAACATATGTCAGTAGAGCTTTCTATTTCCACAGACAGAGCAAGTTCGTATTTCTCTCAAAATACATTTTATAAAACACAGTTCTGAAGTGCACGAATACATTTACACAACATTACCTACCAAAAAGGTTATTTCTGTCTTCAACAACTGTTGTTTCAAAAATATGCAGCATCTGACCCTGTGCCACTGCAGTGACTCTGAATACTGATGAAAGGATCATACTAACTCTTGCTATGTTGTCTGCAGCATTAAAAGCAAAAAATTTTTTTGACATTTAATTTTACTGAAAAATTATTCAGATTTCCAAACCCAGTGATTTTCCACTCAAAATTTTTAGAGAAAAATTAAAACATGTTAAACAATTAAAAAAAAAAAAAGTTGAATTAAAAAAGAGTACAATACCTGAAGAAGGTCGCTGAGGTCAAGTAGCATGTCTGTGAAAGAAGTCAAGGAATATACATGCTTCTTGCATGTGACAGTATTTCTTCATTTCATTTCATTAGCAAGCCAAAGAAAGGGAAGAAATAAACCCATGTTAACTGTCAAAGAAACCAAATATAGGTCAATTCACTGCTTATGCTAACAGCCAACATCCAGTTAATTGGTCAGCTGCCCAAAACACCCTGCCAGCACCTCCTGAATTTACTGCTCAACTTGTCTGTGTGAAGTGATGGTGTCAAAGAACAAGCCAACCACTTGTGTGACCTGCAATACCCACCATATCCTGCAGCCTAAGAAAGACCCAGTGGTCAGGGGGTCCTCTGCTCTGCTCAGACCCCACCTGCAATGCTGCATCCAGCACTGGGATCCCAGCACAGGAAGGACACTGAACTGTTGGAGAGAGTCCAGAGGAGATGATGATGATCCAAGATGATCAGAGGGATGGAGCAGCTCTGCTATGAGAAAAGGCTGCAGTAATTGGGATTGTTCAACCTGGAAAAGAGAAGGCTTTGGGATGACCTAATTGCCTTCTGGTACCTGAAGGGAGCCTGCAAGAGAGATGGAGAAGAGCTTCTAGTGACAGGACATGAGGGAATAGCTTCAAACTCAGCGTAGGGTTAGATTGGATATTGGGAAGAAATTTGTTAGTGTGAGGGTGGTGAGGCCCTGGCACGGGTTGCCCAGAGAAGCTGTGGATGCTCCATCCCTAGATGTGTTCAAGGCCAGGCTGGATGGGGCTTGGAGCAACCTGGGCTAGTGGAAGGTGTCCCTGCCCATGGTAGGGGGTGGAACGTGATGCTCTTCAAGGTCCCTTCCACCTCAGCCATTCTATTATTCTGTGGTAACTAAAACCAGCAATAGCATCAAGATAGAATACTCTGATTACACTTGAGAATATAAAGCATCATCAGTCTCCCATGCCAGCTTAGGAGTCCAGAAACACAGATGGAAGAGCAAATTAACAAAACTGAAGTAAATCCTCCTCTTCTATGAGGACCAATCAAAGACCTGGGAAAGGAAAGCTGCTTTGGCTACTCCCTTCCCCAGCCAAACAAATCAGCTGTTACCTTCCAGTTTTCACTCCCTTCATGATACCCTATGCTGCTGCAAAGTATTAGGTCACCATCTACTCATTATGGGTACACTTGGAAAACATAATAGTTAAAAACAAGCCAAACCACTACAAGTTTCCATTAGATTTAACTGAAAGCAAGCACACTTATGAATGCATTGTCTAAACAGCATCCAAAATAGAGAGAGAAAAGAAAAAAAAAGAAAAAGGCATCATAACCCAAAGTGCAAAGGTAACCCTTTTGTTGCTGTTAATGAGCACATGCCGGCTCTCCTATCAGCTACTCAGGTGTGGCTTACATGCTGTAAAAAGGTTCTGGTTTTATTATTTAAAGGAGTGTCAAGGTAAAGTGTGAAAGAAGGGGGAGAGAGTGAGAGAATGAGGCAGGTGAAGAAAACATGTATGCAGGGCTGTATGTGAGTTTTAGTATGCAGCAACGTGTTAAGAAATCCAGCATTAAATAAAATGCAGAGACATCAGTGTAGTTTGGTGCATACTGTGGTAATGTTAAGTATTAGTGAATGTTCTTCATGTAAGTCAGAGTAATACAGTGCACATTTCTAATAACATTATCAGCTGTGGAAGGAGAGTCATTCAGATAACACAATCAGTTTATACACAAACATTTTCCTTGTTAGGAAGTTTTATCCTTGAGCATTCTACTCTTAGTCTGCATATGAAATTGTATGAATGTACTCCAAATTTGTTACAAAATTTAATACATTATGTTAATATTATTTGGTGGAAATTAATTTCCACATTAAAAACCACAGCATAGCTGGGTAGTTAATTAGCTGAAAATTCAGTATAGCTCTGAAAAAAAATCAAAAATCCGTAATAGGTAGTATTTTGCAAGACATTACAGTAATCTGAAATTTTAACACAGTAAGGAAACTGCTAACAAAAACCATCTGTAAAATACACAGCTTAGAAATCTACACAGAGTAATACTGAATTCAGTGCAAATTTTTTGTAAAAATGAAAAAAGAGAAAATGGAAAGACTTTAGTAATGCAATTGCCAAGGAACCATAATAATTGTCAGCTCATCAAACAGATCTAGCAAGAAATCACTATGCCAATTTTGTGCTCAAGAAATATTCTAAGTCTGAAAACGTTCCCAGCTCATTATTGATTTGAAGTGCCTGATTATTCTATGCCCACCCTAAGACACCATCCCCAATGAGACAAAGTAAAATTATCACTTGTATCTGATAGATCCCACCACAATTTAGGAGGAAAAAAACCCCTGAAACACCAAAAGAAAAGCATCTCATTGGTTATTGAGGCACCAAAGTGAGTAACTGAATGGTCCTAGAGCCTGGCTGCTGTGCCTGGAGACAGAAGTCAGAATGAGCATCAGTGCCAAATGCTAATTCAGATTTTAGGTGAGCCAGAGAGGTGCTTTTCTAAGTTTTTTCAGTCATGAAATCTGTATACCAGAGTATTCTTCAAGCTCCTCAAATTGTTAAATACACTTTGATGGAAAATCCAAACTTACTAATGCATTGCAAATGCTTAGGCTTTATTACTGTAAGGAAAACAACTCCACCTTTTTGTCCAAGAAGAAACAGAGAGCGTGGGATGCATTTACAGGGACACAGGATCAGAGCTAAGGAGCTGGGAAATTCGCTAGCAGGGTTCAGACAACTTTGAATCGGTTTAGAGCTACACCAGAGATGCTTTAACATACAGTTCCCTTGCTCCTTAGAGAAGTTAGTTCAAATGTCCACCGAAATGGTAAGCAAAGGTCACAGTAAAACTGTGGTGCTTCTGGATTTCATTTAAGGTAGCCTCCAGCAATCCCTCTCCCTGATTAGATGTGCAGCTACTACAGCAAAGCAAAAGGGGAAACTTGAGTCATGCAGTAGCACTGGGTTGGCCTTTACTATGAATATTGTGGGCACGATTATCAGCAGGAAGTGGTTGTAAAAACAGGCTGTTGTTTTCAAACTCCTTTTCAGAGCTGGAACAGTTCAGGGGAACATACAACAACAGCTGAAAACAGCAGATAATACTTAATATGTATTCAAAAATTATACAATCGTAAGATAAATGTTTTCTTTGAGGCTGGAAGAAAACAATGATCATTTTACATATGGAGACTGCTACCCACGTGGAAAAGCCCCTAAAGGGATGGAAAGCTACTGGGTACTGTAGATATTCCCATGGAAATAACAGGGCACAAGGGGACTTAGGTTATAAATGTGCCCAAATTTAAAAAAAAAAAAAAAAAAGGAAAAGAAAAAGCATTAACAGTTTTAACTGCTTTTCTTTTGCTGTTAATTCTTTAAGCAAGTTTCACCAAGGCATGCAACTGACTGTCCATCACTAGAAATGTCTGTATGTCTAACTCAAGATGAGATAAGTCTAAAGTCATTATTTCAAAACAATTAAATTCAAGGGAATACTTTGGCCAACATGATGCAAAAGGTCAGATCGAGTGGCCAAAATGTTCCTTTTCTGCCTTTATAATCCAAAAATCTGTGGATAATATGAGAGCTCCATGATTCACAGAAATAATGATCTCATTCTCAGCACCAGAGGAAACAAAAGTTCATGAAGAAATGAATAGTACCGGAAACCTAAAACCCAAAATTCCAAAACAAGCAGGCATTTGTACTTCAGAGAGACCTATATTTTACATATTCCAGCAATCCTAAAGCACTTATGCAGCAAAATCCCCCTGATTTTCAACAACATCATCTAGCAGGAGGCAAACATGCCATTTGCAGGACTAAATTGTGCAAGATGCTCTTAAAATAACAACTATCATTTGCAATAAAGTTGTTACCCCTCCTAAAAAATATTTAAAAAATTAAAATCTTTAGTGTCTGACAATCTACAATAATCATGAAACCTTCAGATTATTTCATGCTACCGTTTCAAAACTCTTCCACTGTGTACGGTGTCATATCTGTGAGATACAGGCCCATATTAAGAAGCAGGGAGAATACAAAGGGTCTAGCATTTATTTTATTTAGTTAGTTAGTTTTCGTAAGTTACCATTGGAAAATTTTTTACTTATTTTTACAAGCTTACTACAAAAGCAGCCATACCATGGAAGGAGGACTGGTGCCAAGGAACTGTGACTGCAAGCCACTCAGCAGAAATTTGACAGCTATAAAAGTCATGCTGACCATAATGAAGTGTCACCTTTATTCAGCTTAAGCTAAAATGCTTTCTGTTTCTTACAAAAACTAAAACCAGATCCATTAAATATATAAAATATTTAAACATAATCTCACTTTCTGTACTCAGCAGCAATTCAGCTGGTTGCAAATAAAATAGCAAAGCTTAATAAGAAACATTTCTGAAAAGCAAAGTAAAAAAAAAATCTGAATATTAAAACAAAATTTTCTCAAGTTCTTAACAAAAAGAAATATTTGCAATTTCAGTGTCAGGGTTCTGGGTAAACTAAATAACAAATGGGAACTTCCCAGAAGCACTTTCTTTAACAAACACATGGAGATAAGACAAAAGGGAGGGTGAGCACAGAAGTGGGGTGATGCCAGGGTAAGAAACTAGTGATAGCATTTGGCTAGCCCAGAACCCAGTTTCCAACCTTTCAGATCAACACCCAATTCACAACCTTCTCCTTCCATAATTTCCTACACCATGTGATTTCTGATTATGACTTATCATGGTTGTACCTCTGCTGCTTTACAAACTTTCACCATTTTAATTAGCCGTTAATTGAGACTGACTGACAACACTAATTGTTTTAAGTAAACATTTCTCTTCCCAATGACACCAAATTGAAACTATTAGAAAGTAATACCCAAACTCAATTCTTTTGTAGAAAACTCATTTCTGACAACTCTGATGAAAGCTTTGCCTAGAGGCTAAATCCCCACAGATCCAGCTTCCAAAATTTCTTCAGTCTCCAATTTTGCCTCTGCAAAGAAGTCCACGTAGCACAGGCTGCACTTGAGTACACAAATAAAAACACTTAAATGAAACTGCTAAGCACAAATGCCGTTTTTATAAAAAGCAATCCTTATTTCTGTGTAGATTAATGCATGATGAAAAAAGAATTGCATTTTGGTCTGCTGGGTTTTTTTGTTCTTTGCACACAGCTGTATGACTGTTTCATAAAAGCGTATTGCTCTAAATTCTGTATTCTAAAATCCCCAATTTGAACACAAGAAGCAGTGCCCCACTCCTTCCCCAGGTTTTTCAGGACGTTTCTGCAGCAGTTCTCTTTCAGCACGTGCAGCCTCCCTACCTCCATAGCTAAGGCAAAGTCAGCAGCAGAAATTCAGCATCGCCAAGCACCAGGTAGATCAAAGAGCATACAAGTGTTTGGGGCTGCATTCAGCCTGCCTGATTCCCTGGCATTAACTGAAAGGGTTACAAGTGGGGTTCTCTGGTTCACCTAAGACCTGAACAGCCTTTGACACCAGTTCTCCCCACCTGCATCTCCAGCAGCTGCAGACAAACGTGGCCTGCTGCAGACAGGAGCAATCCAAGGCCTGCGAGCTACATCAACCTTCAGACTCCAACGCACGCACAGTTCACTCCTTCCTAAATTACTTCTCCAGCTTTTCTCAATAACTGTCTTCAGAATCACTGCCATTTAGAGGAACATTTTCCAAAGCACCCAGGCTGGCTGAAAACGCGGGGAGCGTTCAGCACTTGTGAAAATGCTGCCCTTGGAGAGCATGGTCTTCAAAGAACTGGGGCTAAGCTGTGCTCCCAGTGTTACTGACTTCAAGTAAAAAACCTACTTTGTGGGGTTGTGCCAAGTATTTATATAGTCACATGTAAATTTCTAACAGTCACATGTAAATTTACAACACAATGCAACACAACAGAAAAAAAAAAAGTAAAAAATAAATTTCTTGTCTCAGAATGCTTGTACACAGTCAACTTGCAATTATACAGGGTATCAAAGGGATAAAATATGCAAAGAATATCCATACTAAGCCCCTGAAAGATAATCTAGTTAGTATATTTGCTCAGGGAAAAGAAAATTTAGGCATAGAATGAAAATGTAAATATTAATTTAAAAGTTCTGAGAGACATGAGGTTAATCTTCAACTTGAATGATGTGGCCATGTATAAATAACAGTTGGCTATATTCAAACAACAAAAAAGTCTCCAAACAAGACAGAGAGACCCCGTCTCCTGAACAGTAAATTGAACAAGCACTGGTGAGGGAAAACAAGAGACGTTGCTAGGAGAAGCAAGGTTTAAGGAAGAACTTAAAAGAAGAGCAGGGCTGGCAGATGAGAATGGGAGAGAGGCAGCAGGAAAGGAGCAAAGCTCAAGCTGCAAGGGGAAAAAGAAACCAGAATAAATTGTAAAATCACTGCAAAAAACACAAGCAGGTATGAAAGTGCACGTCCAAATATCTACACAGAGTGACAATCTGATAATAAAGTGGGCTTTTACAAAGAAGCTGAGAAGGAGGACATTGATAGTAAAGATTTAAGTAAATGTAAAGTTCAGTTCTCTCTCTTTTCTGTGTGTACAAAGTCTATAAAGGTTACGACTCTTGTACCAACAGTGAAAGAAAAGTTCCAAAGAAGTCAGAGGTGCACACTTAGAAGAACTATTCTGAGATGCCTCTCAAGTATTCAGCACAGCAGCAATGCACACATTTGGAAACGTGAAGCAGCTGGCTGAGAGAAGCAGCAAAGGAAAATCACTGCCTGCCCAGACATAGCAGAGGAAAACCAGCAGAGTCATTAGCCTGATACTGCTTTTTCAGAAAACTCCAAATGCAAGAGTTTGGAAATATGTAAAAATATGAAAAAGAGAAAAAAACAAACAATCTGCCGTAACTAGCTTGATTGCAGTTCATTATCACCCCTTCCCCATGGCTATCTGTGCAGCAACATGGCAAACCAGCCAAAGGAAATGTCTGAAATTAACAGTTTTTTCTTTGCTTTTCTTTTCTTTTTGCCTGTTTTCAGCTGGATTAACTCCCCGCTTCACATGTAACTGCATAAACACCTGGCCTGATAGAAGGCAGGGGATGGACTGAGGGAGGACTGAGAAAGCAAGGCCAAAGCAAGATAACTTCTTTCTGAGGCTGCACCAGCTCACAGAGGCTTAAAGCATTCTCCAAAACTAGAGCTTGAGAAAATCTCTCCATCACCCATCCCACCTTCTCAAATTTCTCTTTAAAGCTTGCACAGTTTTCCCCAGCTTGTTCCAAAACACAAAGACCTACCTTATTTGAAAGAGAAGCCTTAAAGAAAGTATGGAGAAAAAACAAGTAAGCAGTTACTGCAGAGTAACTGCTTTATAGCAACCCAAAATGTTATAAAACTGGTAACACCTCCCTTGTTTTAAGTACAAACACAGTTCCTGTGTCAGAGTTGTCACATTACTGCTCTGGTTTTACCCACAGTAAGCACTTATCTATACTTCTTAAAAAAAAGTAGCATTACAGTGCTCAATTAGACCAGAGTAAAATCAAAATCTGTGGACATAGAATGTTTTACATTTCCTATGCCAGAAGCCAAATGTTATATCTTAGCTTTCATACCCATACTGAGGCAAATGCTCTGGTATTAAGTGCTCCTGGGTGAATTATCTCAGCAGACCTTTGCTGGGATGGGAGCATGGCAGCTGCTGTCCCCGCACTGGGACATGCACACAAACTCAGATGCTGCTTTCCTGCCAGGATCAGTGGACTTGATTTATCCAGGCATAGGCATGATCTAATATCATACACATAAAACACTGTCACTCATTTAGCAAAAAACATTTCTGACACTAGAGCCTTTGTTTTAAGAGAAAATATGGCTCCAAAAGGAATGAATTGTATCCTTGCCTTTCCAAGGCTGCCGGCTCCTTAATGGCCTTCGGTGGGAACACAATGGGATGTGTTACATTTTCCACTCTCAAAGGCCTTTAAGAGAACCATCCCTGCATATATCACATAACACCATGACAAACCCTTCTCTATCAGATGCCCACAGGCACACACCTGCAGAAACCTTTCATTACCTGAACTGCACCAAAGGGAGCCCTTGTGTTCTGCAAGTGGGCACTGCAGGAATACCTTTCCTCCTAATGCTGTATTCCTGCTGATCAGAAAACCTCACCTGGGCAGGTGGAAGAGCTCTCTGTGTTCTCACCCTCCCTCATACCCACAGCACTCCACTGGGAAAATGGCAGGTGTAATGGCTCCATGGATGGCTGGATCTCTCTTGGGGCATGGGGGGAGCAATGCTTCCACAGATGCTACCAAATTGTTAATTACTATTCTTGCAGTAATCAAAGTTCGATTAAAGGCATTACAGTAACTCACAGCAACGTCCCAAATCACCTGTGTTTCTTACAGAACCTGAACTCAGTGTGGAGCTGGAAACTGGGCTCTCAGGGCAAGCTCACCAGCGCTGCTTGGAAGTCAGGACAGCACTTCACTTTTACAGAGACTGAACTCCTCAAAGCAGCCTGGTTTAGGTATTATCAATAAAATTAATACAAATACATGAAGCTAAACTGATGCACTGCATTGGTGGGTTAAAAAATCTTCAGCCCATGCTTTCTACTTAAGAAATGCCTACACCAAACCTAAAAAAAGATTCCTGCATGTTCACTGTAGCAGAAAACTACGTAAGTCATAACAGCACTGAGGTATGATGAATTTGGTTTTTATTACAGAGTTGCTTTATGGTTCATAAATAGCAGCATATCCCAAATGAGTTACTAATAAAGCATTTTACTGAATTATATAATAATGCCTCTTGCACTTTAAAGTACGACTGGAAGAGTGTTCAGGGGAGGTTTATTTGGCAATAGGAAAGTAGAAAACTCAAATTACCTCCTTGGACAGCTACCCAGGTATCTTGGGATATGATAACAGACAGAAGCACTGAGTTAGCACGTCTGAATTTACCAACCTGTGGACAAGATGCAATATGCAAACACATCCTCACTTCTGCTTCCCAGCAATTCACAAGTGAGAGATTGCCTTTAGCTGTCACTGGCAGGGTAAGAAGATACACTGATACTTTCTGTTCAGCCCAACTGAGCAGAGCTCAGTAAGAACTGAAAAAAAAAACAAACAAAAAAAACTGCAACAGCTTCTCTAACTTTCAAAATACCAAATACCAATTTAAAATATCTTTCAGGGCTAGGTACAAGTGATGCATCATAACTTGAAATGAATACAATTCTCAACATGCCATTCTCTTCAAGGACCTAATATACTGGATTTTAAAGTTAAAACAAATTTATGTCTCAGAAGGTTGTCTCTAGAACGTGATTAAATTTGGTCCTTGAACAAGCATAATAGAGCAGGTGGAGAGACAAGTTTGCATATCTGAGATTTTAAAGGCATCTAACTTTTCAGGGAGTTCAATTACAAGAATAAATCTTTGAGGTGTTCTGTTAAACAGAGAAAATACAGTCTCAGGCATTTGATACACTTTGTATTTTATCTACACAAAAGGATGGGAAACAAATGCTTCCCTTTGGGAATCTATCTTTCCCAAGAAATTGAAAGGCATAACCCAGAGGGAATCTTGGCTGTGCCTCAGAACTCTGGATTTCTGTTTCCATTTTTGCCACTGCCCAACAAAAAACATTCCATCCTTTATCATGTTTTTATAATGAAGATAACAGTTTCCCCTTCATTGGTAAAATGCTCTGAAATATTCTGATTATCTTACTACTATAATACACATTTTGGCTCTGGGGTTCCCGAGTTTCCCCAGAAGGTCACAGAAACAAGCTTTCAAATGTATCTCAGCTATAATACCCTGGCAGGAGACTAACTTTATGGGCAACAATTCTTTTTCAGACCAGCTCCCTGCCTTTGAAAGACCCAAGCTACATCCTTTCTACACAAATCAAGAAAAAAATTTGTCCCCCTGTGCAAAACATGCAAAAGGGTTTAACAGCTAAGAGATATCCTGAACTTCTTACAATAAAGAGATGCAAAAGAAATCACAGATTCAGTCCCTCCTCTCAGTATGACAGTCCTAATTTTCATGCTTTTATTATCTAACACACATAGCACCTCCTACAATAACTTTAAAATACTTTATTTAGTTTAATATTTAATTCAATTTTGCACCAATTTGCTCTAAAATCACTTTGTAAGCACAGATATCAATTTTCAGTGTCAAGAAAAAAAAATGAGTGCAAACTCCTTTGTTATTGGCTACACAACTTTATGAAGGGATCATTAAGGATGAAGGAAAACCATTTATTGGGGCAAGGCGTGCAGGGAGAACGGAGGGTAGGAAGGAGACAGAACACCCACACTGATGTCCTATTGAAAATTCAGGTATTCAGTAAGCAATCTGGTACAATTCACTTGTCAAAGATATTGGAATTCTGCTGGCATTACTGTCAATATTTCCTTCACTTAGGTAGGAACTCTCAAAGCATCTCAAGACAGTGTTGCACAGCATCAGTTAGTGAACATACTGAAGTTAATTTAGTTGCAAATGGTATTTCTCATATTCTTAAAAGTTAACAACTTTCATTAAATAGCTTTAATCAAGCTGGAAAATAAGGTATTTTCTGAAGTGTCATTTTAAACTTTTATCCTTTTATTATCTTCTTTTGAATGCTGTAGCAATGGCAAGCACTTATCTCATGTCTCGCTTACAGCACAGAGACTGCTCTGTCATTATCAGTTTTTAAGGAGCTGTAAACTTATCTCAGCGGCTGGAATTCTTCATGAGAGAAAGCAAAAAAAAAAGTCAGTAATGATGTACATATCATCTGCCTCTGGGAAAATAAAAACTGCCAGTGATATGCTGGGAAAGATCTCCTTAGACACCTTTCACAGCGTCTTGCAGTAGTTTTATTGTAACCCAGCAGTGCGATTTCAAATAACATTATCCAGCACGCTGACGGCAAACTCCTAAAATACAGCTCTGCTCTGAACAACAACTGAGAATGCTATTGTGAGCCTCATGTTTACAGCTGCTCACTGATTGTGTCATATTTGCAAAGCTTTCAAGAAAAATGATCACTTTTTTCTCACCACTGAGATTTATAAATTCAGCCTAGAATTTTACTAACAAGCTCAGTGCAATACCAGAGCTAGTGCAGAATTTGCTCCTCTTGGAAATTTTAGCTAAAAATTCCATTGTATTTAGCCAATATACTTGGAAAAGTATAGTCTAGTGTCACAGAAAAATTAAATATAAAGCAATATGTACAACAGGGTTCCTACATTACGGGAGGCAGTAGTAAGAGGTACAGATGCACTGAGGACACAAAATTATTTACATTTTGATGAACAAGTCACTTTGCTTCCCTTCTGTGCCTCAGTTTCTCCAATCAGAAGATGAGAATACTGACCTTCTCCATAAAACACTACAAATTCTACACCTCCACCAATAGGATCCTCAGCTGGGAGGAGGCAAACTGGAATTACAGTCCTACTGCCACAACTGTTTAGGCATTAGGTCAAGAGAATAATATATAACTAATAAATTTGTAAAAGAAACACACAGGAGTAACCTTAGAGAAAGAAGCTGAACTACATATACTCCCTCTCTAAGCTTGGCCATTCACCTACAAAAGATTCCACTTGTCTGCCTTTCCCCTGGCCTCACAATTCTTGTGTTTCAGATTGCACAGCAACAACAGCTTCAAAAGGAGAATGGGCAGTGTTCAACCCTGACACCCTTCTCAGCTTTTAACTCCCCTTACAGAAGTAAATCTGGGGTTTGTGCAAGCCAGGAGCAGGTTTAGTCACTCTGAAATTAAATCAATGAGCTTTGATTTTGGCTTCAATGTTTCTCATCAGAAGACAGATAGCTCCAGACCCTGAGCAAAGATAAATTCTCCATGCAGAGCACCAGCCAAAAAATCTGCTCTGTGCACAGACAAAGCTCAGCTGCACCCCTGTGCAAAGTGTCACCTACCCACCAGTTTTACATGGACCCCAACCAACAGCAGCTCAGGGACACTGGCACTGCAATGGAAGCTGCTCACTGTGACTTCAGCAAAGCTGAACATGTGGTCTGCCAACGTGTTCTTAAAGCCAAGTTGTTGAGACATCATGGCCTGGCTTGCTGGCCTAGGCAAGCATTAAATTGGCTGCACTGCCAGGTTTGAAGGGCTGTGATTAATAGCACAAAGTGCAATTAGCAGACAGGTGCTGCAGGCATCCCTCGGGGACAATGCTGTCTCCATTAGCAGGGAGACAGGGAGGCAGAGGCACCCCAGGCAGGTATGCAGATGGCACCAAGCTGGGCCAGCAGTGCTACAGCAGAGGCTGGGGCTCCACTCAGGGGGATCTTAGGAGGCTGGAGAACTGGGCTGACAGGAGCTGCATCTGTCTTTCAGCTTCCTAAAAAGCCTCACACGCAAAGACAGAGTAACTCTTTGCTACACTACGGGCTGGGGCTGACCAGGGAACACAGCTGGCACAAAAGAGCTGGATGTCCCCACAGAAAAGCTGAGCAGCAGCCAGCAGCGGGCTCTTGCACTGAGAAAGGCCAAACAGGTACTGAGCTGTGTTAGCCAAAGGGCAGCCAGCAGCCCAGGGAAGTGGATATTCTGCTCTACTGACCACCAGTGAGGCTGCACCTAGAGAGCCTTGGTCAGATCTGGGTTCTCAAGTACAACAGCAGAGTGACGCTGATATGGTTGAGGGGCTGGAACATGTGATTTACAAGGAAAAGCTGAGAGAGCCAGGCTTGTCAGCCTGGCTTTAGGAGACACCTAACACTGGCTAATGAGAGGGTACAGAGAAGAAGGAGCAAAATTCTTCTCAGAAGCAAACTGTAACAAGAAAAAAATCTGTTTACACATTTGGAAAAAAACATTTGGAGTGACAGTAACAAAGCCCACAGAGAATATGACATGTCCATTGCTAAAGACATTCAACATTCCTTCGGAATCAACTGAGGATGTAAGCAGCGAATGGAGAAATTACTTATACAGGCCCCTTCTAATCTAAATTATTCTACATTTCTGCATAGGACACAGGCTTTTCTATATATTTCATCACCTTCAGATACATTACCTATACAAATATTTCCCTGTATCACACCTCTGACTGATGAAGAAACAGTGGAAAATACATTGTATTGCCTTTCATCCTATCCAAGAGCCTGTCAGTAGGAAGGACTGTTGTAATGAAACACTTCTGTCAAGCTACACTTTGAAGCTTCTTTTATTGATGCTGCCCTCATGTTGTGGATACTACCTCTCAGCCAATGTTCTCAGCTCCTGATGGTGTTCCAAATTCTCCAGTTGGAGCAGAAGGAAAGTGACCAGTTCACAGCTCTGCTGGGCAGGCTGCCAACATTATCAGCAGAAATCAAGGACTGGATGATTCTCTTGTTTCACCATTGAATGACTCTGAGAAACAGCTGAGACACTGAAGCCACCCATTCAAAGTCAGAGGAATGAGTACAGCAGCAGTCAATACTTGAGTTGCTTTCCTCTGCCAGAGGGAGAGTTTAGAGTCAAGGTGAATGATAATTAATATTAAACTGAACATTGACAAAAAATATTTTTCAGCTGAAAAACTATAACTGAATATGCACTGGAAATAATTATTGGCAATGAACTGGCTTCTCCAGATGTGACAAGAATGCAGTGATCTGGAGTCCCTCAGGGACAGCAGCACAGATGCAGTCCATCTGGTGCATCCTCTAGAAGACTGATCCTTTAAGGATCAGAAGTTTTCAAATGGAAAAGAAAATTCAGCTTAGATTCTGCAGAACTTAAAAGCACTCACGTGGGAAAACCAAACTTTGAACTCCAGATAAGTACGAACTGAATGTTCTCTGATCCCAGGTACCAAGTGAGAGGCAGCAGCTGAAACCTCCCGATGTCTCTTTAAAAGAAGACTTCCTCAGTAATGACTAAAAATTATTTTGCATTTCTTTCCTCCTTTCCCTGGAGATAAAGGATGGTCCACTGGTGATTTCAATGGCAAATTTCAAAAGAAATAGTCTCAATTTAGACAGCCCAGCTCTTCTGCCCAAAAGCAAGAGTCACAGAAAAGCATCTATAATCTCACATAGCTATATAGCTCTTATAGAGCTATAATATATATTACAGCTCTTTAAGCTCCAAGCCTTCAGAGCAGGATAGGCAGAACTGCATTACTTTGAAGCCATGGATTCATTAAGGAAAGGAAAAAAGTGTATTTTTAATGCAAGTGAACTAGAACAGGGCAAAATCCTTGCAAAGCAAGGGCACGGTGGTGCTTTTTCAGAAATGAGCAGGTTCGGTAACCTCTCAAATTTGCTGCAGTCTAACTTGAAACACCAGCTCCTTGTTTGCCCTAGAGTTGTGCCACACATTACAGCCCTGAAATGACAAAACCAACTTTGTTTTCCCTTGGAAGCTGCAAGGCCACTACAGACACAATCAAAAGTTTAAAAGAACAATTGCAGAAGGAAAAATACTGTAAAATGGATAAAGTGAGAAATTCTCCTGACAATAAGATAGAGGCAATGTTTGGAGTTCTGTTTTTTATATAATAAGGACTTTTCCATTTTGGTTAGTACATGTCATGTTGCTGAATATGAATTTACACTGCATAGTTTTCTCTCCATATTAAAAATATTATAGCCTAGTAGAAGTTACATGCTATTTTTTGTCCACACAAACAGGCTTCTTTTTTTTCAGTCTATATATCTCCCCTCTTTCAAAATTTGCTTTCCATTATGACATATGACAACATAAAATATATTGTTCACTATTCCTCCTTGCTTATCAACACAAAAGGAATCTGAAGAGCACTCAGATTTCTACTCCCTGCCGAAGCATAAGCTAAGACTTTATTTTTGGGAGCCAAACTGCTCCTTCATTGAAGAAACAGCAATATATCTCCATTTAAAAAAATACTGATTAGCAAATCTCATAGCACTTTACTAACACATGCAGTCAAAACATCACTGAGACTGCTGCATTTCTCCCAAACTGGAAGGATGTTGAAAACTTAAATGATTCACTTACAGCTGATCTAAAGACGAGAGCTCCACAATTTATGTTTTATTGTCAAATGTTTAAAGCATTAAATCTAAATAAAATACACAATACACAAGCTTCAAAGCACACGTTATCTTTAACATCTTATTTCCAATTAGCAAGTCAAAATAAAGAAGACATGGGGAACATCTGGCTTCAAAAGAAAAGCTCTGGAAGAAATCAAGATTTTGGTTCTTTTGGGCCTCATTTAAGGCTGTTATTTTCCCAGACTCTTGAAACTGCAGAAGATGGAAAGATTATTCTCTCTCAAAGAGGGGAAAATAGCAGACATACCATCATGTGATTGAGTATTACATCATTCATACTTACAACAATACTGAGCCAGTCTGGCAGTTGAACTGAAAAGACATTTTCTTTTGCCTTCGAGGAAGGACATGGACTTGCCATAAAGACAGGGAAAAGTTAGAAAAGGCTCAGCTCACCATTGTGCTTGGCATGAATTACAAAATGCTAAAAATGTTTCATTGAGAAGCAATTCCAGTATGAGAATTTGTGTATGAAAACTACATCATGCACACAAAATCCTAGTGACAAACATCTGAAGGAAAGAAGACAGCTCTTGAGAAGGACCTTTACCCATTTTTAAAAGACTTATACTTTACTAGGATGTAAGCAATCATTATCAAGATCACTTTCAAGATATAAGGCCAGGTCAGGTGTGAGAATGAATCCTATTCTTACAAAACAAATTTGACAGGTAATATTGTTTCTCTGATATATCTTCACTTTATTCTTAAGACATCAAAAACTGCAAGACTGAAAAAGCTGCATAAGACTAAACAATAGGATGAAAGTGGACAGAGTTTGAGAAAACCTCAAGCTAAAATATTTGCAGATAGCAAGCACAGAAGGGCTTATAGGTCTCAATGCACTGGCTTTTGTTCACTCTATTTTGTATTACTGATCTTAATTAATCTAATAAAATGAATTTGTGTTCTGAGGCAGTATTCTTAGTGCATTAAAATTCTAATACACAATCTTCTATTTTAATGAAAAAGAGCATTTAATTTTCTAATTGACTTTTAAACTCCTAAAATGCATAAAATATTAGTGATGGCTACAACCAGAAACATTTTTCAGTGACCGAATCAAAAACATCAATCATAATTGATCATGTTTGCCATCAGGATTTGTTTAAACAAAGCATCAGGCAACGCTTTTTCTTTTTTCTTTTCTAAATTTTTTTTTCCTTAAGAGGGGCGTGGCCATGAAGGGAAGGAAGGGGAAGCGTCTGCTCCTCATACCACACCATATCCAGCACATCCTCTGACAAAAGCAAGAACAGGCTGCACAATGACCAGCTGTACCCCACTGTTTTTATTTAGCTGGTGTTAGCAACATATTAGCTCCCATCAGGTCAAAACACCACCCAGTTATAATTCTGGTTTTGCTGACATAAGCCCCAAAATTCAGATGCAGAGATAAACCGTATTAAGCAGAAAGCCAATCTAATTATTTCCTCTTTTAAACAAGCTTTAAGAAGATTGTTAAATATTTATTTTCACAAGCATGCAAGGATTGCTGAAGGTCAAAGACATCAGAGGTGTGATCCCTTCCTTATCATCCCTCCTTTGTATTTATTTCCCTGGAAGGAGGCCTCCTGCCATCACACTTCCCTCCCCTCATCCATCACCCAGAACCCACCCTGATGTTGTTCCCGTGGTTATCTCCCATGCCTCTGCCACCACCTTTCAGCTTCACTCCTCTCAGTGCTGCCAGTGAGGGCTGTCCCTTGTATTTCTACCCTGGAATTACTGATGCCTTTGTATCTCTCCTGCTCCCTGCTTCTGATTATTTCCTTGTTTTACCTTTACCATGAGAATGTCTCATCAGTTCAGACACCCCAAACTGGAGAATAATTACTAAGAGGACGGATCATGCAATTCCTTTACATTAATTATTGTTTTTATGCATGCAGTAACAGACCAGGATTGCACACATTAAAAATATGGCTCAGATGCTTCTGCTGTAAGTATTTCTGGGTTACACAAGGCCTGACATGGTGATGGGGCACAGGGTTGCCAAACACTTCTCCTACCCACACATCATGTAATTCAAGCCCACAGTGACAAAGGCTTCAGTGAACCTACTCCAGAAGCCTGTCCCTTCATTTCAAGAGGCAACAGTGATTCTTGATTGTCCCAGCACAGGAAGGTATGATGGACAAGAGCAAAGGACCTCCACAATTAAAACAGTGTAGGCGCAGCAGCTCTACTGACTGTAAACCCCAAGGTTTTCAGCAGTCGTAGAACACCCTGAGTTCAAAAGGACCCACAAGAATCATCAAAGTCCAGCTCCTGACCCTGCACAGGACCCCTCAAGAATCACACCATATGTCCAAGAGCATTGTCCAAATATTTCATGAGCTCTGTCAGGCTTTGTGCTGTGATCACTTCTCTGGGGAGCTGTTCCAGTGGCCAGTCACTCTCTGGGTGAAGAACCTTTTCCTGATACCCAACCCAAACCTCCCCTGGCACAGCTTCAGGCCATTCCCTTGGCTCCTGTCACTGGTCACCACAGAAAAGACATCAGTGTCTGCCCCTTCTCTTCCCCCACAAGGAAGTTATAGGCTGCAATGAGGTCTCCCCTCAGTCTCCTCTTTTCGAGGCCAAAGAACCCACAGGATCTCAGCTGCCCTTTGTATAGCTTCCCCTCACAGCCTTTGTATAGCTTCCCCTTCACCATCCTTGTGGCCCTCCTTTGGACACTCAACAACTTAATGTATTTTTTATATTGTGGTGACCAAAACTGCACCCAGGTCTGGAGCTGAGGCCACCACAGTGCTGTGCTTTGAGAAAAAACTGCCCGGAGAGAGACTTGAAACACTCTGCTCTGTAAAGCAATAAAGTATTTCTGCAGACAATTTCAAAAGAGTAATATTTTGACCTTTACTATTCAAAATTTCCCTTAAATGAGGAAAACAAAGCTATCAACACCAGCCAAAATACATAATCTTGATAAGCCATCTTGTGACCCTGTCCCCCTCTCCACCTCTGCAGATGGTTTGTTTAATGCTGCATTATGGAAAAGCTGACAATTTGAGCCACCTGCTGTGTACCAACATCCTGAAAGGAAAAAAGTTGGTCACCTCTCCACACAAAAGCTAGTGAGAATTTCATCAGTGAATTTAATGGTGCATGATCAGGTCTCCCCTTGGCAGGACCAAAGGTCAAGCTCTATTTTATCCAGAGTTAGTAACAAGTGAACAGAAAAGCAAATTTTCAGAGTGTGCAGTTCTTAAACAAAACATTAGCCTGAGCACACACATATGCGTGCAAAATTGCAGTCCTCCTGCTTCTTTTGGATGATATATTTAGAAATCCTATTAGCTGGAGAGATCAACATTCTTATCTGAATTTCCAGGATGCTGTAACATGCAAAATTAGAGCAGCTCTCTTAAGTGGGTCAATTATCACTACTGCACTTACAGCAGCTTTTCCCCTCCCTCCCTGCAGCATCCGTAATGGGCATTTAGCACAAGGATTTAAACAGTCAGATGTTGAGTTGACACACACCACAATGTAAAGTTCCCTTCCACTTTTATATTTTCAGAATCTTAAAGGAACAAAGGAAATCACCCAAGTACAGAATCTCCACATTAAAATGGCAGTCTCCCAGCAGAAAGCTTCGATGACTTCCAGAACAGGGCACCCTGCAGGATAATTCCAGTCAGCAATCACACTCACTGTTTTCCTGCCACGTCTGAGTCAGGCACTAATAAGGATTACGGCTTCCCCCTCCAAGGGACAAGAGGAGAACCTGAGGGCCACTAACCATGTCCCCAGCCCTGTCCCCCAGGGTACAGGGCCACACAACCAGTTTGAAAGGCTTCAGGTTGTTTTCTCCTCAAGAAGGATTTCTCTTTAAAAAACACTGCAAACCACCAGACACAAGTGGAGCAATTCAAGTACCCAGCACCACTTCAGATGCTACAAAGACATCCAGAGGACCTAAGGAAACACAGGCTCTCCTGCAACACAGCTGGAGGCCAGGTGAGATACCTGAGAGGCTCCTTCTGCCTCTGTCCCACTGCTGCCTGCCCATGAGCAGCCCTGGCAGTAAGGGGATGCAGCAGGGAAGAGGACAGAGCCACACAGTGAAATATATGATGTCAATGAGCACATGGAAAGGAAAATTTTAGTTTCTCACCAACTGGAAACACAAAACATGTCATTCTCTCAGCACCACACTTGCTTTATACGTACCTCTTTATAGGGAAAAAATGTGTGAAGCAGCACTGCAAGTGAAAGATGATATGAGTCTTCTTCATTCCATGGAAAAGCAGACTGGATATGCAGGCTTCAGGTCATGAGCCCTGCTGTTGAAATTCAACTCCTCCTGGCTAGAGGAGAGGGTGATGGGGAAAAATTAAGGTGCAGAAATTAAACTTCTGTTGCTGTCCCTGGCTGCCCTCTTCCCTACATCTCCAGCATTTTCTTGTGTGGTACTAAATAGGAATGATCACAAAAGCCAAGCATTACCAAACACCTAACTCTTTGGAAATCTATGCAAATGACATGGAGCAACAACAGTCACACCCTATTTAAGGCAGCAATTTTTTTTTAATAGATGAAACTCTTCCAGCTAAAATCCATCCAGTTAAAAACACAATAATTTTAGAACTTCATTTTGAAATTAAGTGAACAAGGCTTTTGCAAGCCTTCAAGTCCAAGCAAATGCTTCATTAGGAAACATTTCTTCACCAACAATGTGGTCAAACACTGGAACAATCTTCCTAGAGAGGTGGTCGAAGCCCTTGGCCTGTCAGTGCTGAAGAAGCATTTGGAAAATGCCCTTAACATCATGGTATAACTTTTGGTCAGCCCTGAACTGGTCAAGCAGTTGGGCTGGATAATCACCGTAGATCAGTTCCAACTGAAAATATTCTATTCAACTTACTATGAAGTAAGATCTTGGCATCTTTTACCACACAGTGAAATGAAGTAATTTGCCTCAGTAAATATTATATGTATTCTAACTGTGTGATTTAAAATCCAGTTTTATTCTCTTATGTCCTTGTCACACTCCACACTTGAACAACACACATTTTCAATGCAACAGCAGTTAATTAAAAAAAAGTAAAAGGTCAGTTACTAAAAAGAAAGTCCTTAACCAGAGAGAAATAGAAACTGGTTTTATTAACCTCCCTAACCACAGCTTTAAAATTTTCTTGATTAAAGCCTAATTTCAAAAGTTAACTTTTTAATCAAGAACACTAGGGCCTGCTGGCTCCAGGAAGTTTTAGTAGAGGTCAAAAGATTGCTGGAGATCTAATTTTTCATTTCTAATAAAAAAGGAAGTCTTGCCCTTTTCATTGCAAAGACAGACCTTGAAGTGTTAGTAGAGAAACAAAGAATGTATCCACCAAAGACTCTCATGGCGAGGCTGTACAAAGCTTCCCAAGACAGCATGGAGCTGACAGAGCTGCTAATGCTCGGGAGGGAATTAGCTGAACTCCTCGTGCAAACACCAACATGGCAGAAAAGCCCAGTAGCTGCTGCCTAACCAAGGACTGAAGAGACCAGTTCCTTATTCCATCACAGATTTTCTGGGTAACTCTGAATGTGTCACTTAGCCTTAGTTCTGCACCTGGAAATGAAGATAAATACTCGCAACTTCCCTCTCTGTGACATGAAAATAAACACATTAAACCAAGGGACTTTCAAATAGCTTGGCAATAAAGTACAAGTACTGCAGACATAGGAAATAACAAAGTGCTGCCCCATTCAGCTGCCCAGCTTTTTCCCAAACCCTTCTTGCCTGCTGGGATCCGGCAATGACTTCGTGATCCTCCCTCAAACAAAAGGGAGGTTCACAGGGCAGAGGAAGCCGGGGAGGAAAAGCTCCTTATGCTTTCCCACCCAGCTCAAGTTTACATCTGAAAGACTTCAAGGCACCATACATTCTCCTGACAGCCTTCTGCTCCCAACGCCCAAATTGAAGAGGTTATTTTTCTTATACATTTATCAGAAATGTTCTTTTGCAAACAGCTCAGGAGAGAGGCCTCACTTGGCTGCCTTGGTCTGATCCCAGGAGGATCCCACCTCTGTCCTCTGACAAAAGAAAGACACCAAAGATCCCCTGAATAACTCAGCCCCAGTCTCAGAGGCTGCCCAGCTCAGAGCCCCCCATCATCAAAACTGATCAGCTTTACTGGAGGGAGAAAAACCTGCCCTGAATTTACCTTCAGAGGCAAACAGAGGGATATTTACACAAGATAGCTGGTGAGGGAACTTTGTAGGGACTCTTCTCATGTGGAAAACGTTTTATTTACTATGCTCTGACAAGACAGGATTTGGTTTACAACTAATGGTGTATTTTTCAGAGAGCTTCAAAGGAAAAGAATAAATAAATAGTATACAAAGGTGCATGTGTGAGGGATAAAAGACATTTACCATGTAAAATGCTGCTATAAAAGACCCCAGGTGATAGCACTGGAAAATATTACACAAAAGAGCGGACAGTTGTACAGTTCTAACCGTTGTGTACAGTAACAGGATTACAAAGAGAATGAAATGTTCCTTGATTAAAACAAGCTGATATCCCACCTGGAAAATCCTGGCCAGGCTGTCATTGTTCCTGAGTGACCCTGGGGCAGGCACAGGTTACAGCTGAGCCCATCCCTCACTCAAACACCCTGCCTGACTCTTCCAAAGTTCCCTCTCTCGGGAACAGCGAGACCAGCTAAAACAACCTTTGTTTCCATTCTAACATGTGTAGGGGTGGAAAAGCTGTTCAAAACATTAAAGAGAAACAACTGAGGGCTGTTACTATTCCAAGAAACAAATTAAAAGGCAGAGTCTGAACTGCCCGGAGCGCTGGCAGTGCCAGACAAAGTCAGACGTCACTGGAAACGCTCAGCATCGCTCAGTCCCTGGGAGGGGGACAACAGGTTCCATCACCTGAGGGTTTAAAAACCACTGTCTCATTCAGCTGTAATTTTTGCATTATATCTTTACTTCTGACACTGATAATACAGACACATTGACACATTTTGTAAAGAGAATAATAAATTGAAGTTTTTATAGGCAACTCATCAGAAGGATGAAACACCTCCCAGATCCAGCTAACAGTTAGCAAGCTGTTTTCCCTGGAAAACATTAACACTGACAAGCAATAAAGGAAGGCAAATGAAAAGCTATGCCAAAGTGGCTGCATTGTGGGGGTTTGTCACATAACCTCATAAAAACCATAAACTGATGTAAAATCAATTCACATCTCAAATAATATACACAAAACTTTCTAAAGGATAACAAATAAAAGCTGCTCTTCACATAAATAAACCTGTATTTTCTCCTTAAGTTCTGGAACTTATTTTTTCAGATCTAAAAAATTTCAGTTAGCAGAATATTTTGCATTTTTGCATTAATTAAATAACGCGTAAGAACCAAGGAGAACATAATGTTTTCCTATTTCAGGCTGAGGTTTATTCAGGCATTATTCAGACTGCACTAGTAGACTTGGCTACAGTATGCTTCACATTTTCACAGAGGCTGGCTGGCGACATGTACATTATGAAAAAAAAGAAGAATAAGCAGATAACCATGTCAGATAAATACATTCCACTCCCTCAAACTGAACTTGCAGACACAATTAAATTCTCTTTTCCCTCTCCAAATGCTTCCCACTCCTGTGGTTCTGCCACAAGAACACAACATTTCTTGTCACTTCAGTCCCTTACTACATTTCCCTGTACCTCCCCAGGCATTTTTGCTCCTTCTACCACACAGCTTTTTAAGAAACGTGATGTCTTCTACTGCTAACAGTATTCTGGTCCCAGGTAACATCTCTTACCTCCACAACTCCCAAGTCACTTGGAAAACTCATCTGGGCCGCTCAAAATTAACAAGCTGCCTCTCAGTTCTGAGGATGCTGTTGCCCTTCACTACTTCTTCCACATCACCTCTTCCCTTTAAAATACTTTCAATAAACTCCAGCCTTTCATTTCCTTTTCTGAATTTCTTCCACATTTTTTTGTTAGAATTATAAAGTGAACACAATGACAGTGAACACTTTAAACTCAGGATCTCAGCTGAGCAGTGCATTTAAATGTTAAAGTGTTAAAAGTGTTAAAAATACTGCATGTCCTTTGTACAGAATTATTCATTGTACTGCTTCCCTTCCCAAGCCCTCCTTGGCACCTTCTCCAGAAGACCAAAACCAATGGCAAGTTCATTACCCGGAATATGGATTTTAACTCTTGTTAAAGCACTCTTGTCACATGGCCATCCTCTCTACACCTGCTCTTGGCCTCTTTGCTCCAAAGGCCCTGGGAACACCCCTGCCTCCCATGGCCCAGGTCTGTATTGCCAGATTTAAGCTGGGAACAAGTATAACATGCTGATAATGATCATCATAATTAATGTACGGAGTCTTGAACGAATTCTAATTTCAAAGGTCAGCAATTTGCACCCATAGCCCTTGGGTTTTCAAGTTTCTCATGAAAGGAAAAGATACCATATAAGGATTTTGTATTTCAGTGTTGAGAGTCCATAATTTATTTGGGGTTTGTTTTTTAAACTACACTGGATTTTAAATAGTAATAGAAAAGAAAACAAAACAAAACAAACAAAACCACAGTGGAACACAGGCTGAAACTGAATGAATTCCCTCTCCCAAAGTGACAAAGGTTAAATTCTTAATATCAACTACAAAATTAAGTTTATCTAATGGATTTTTAAAAAAATAAACACTAAAAATATTGAGCTGGACATGCACAACAACCTTTGCATTCCCAGGTAGCACAGTAACTGTGCAAATGAGGGAGTATTATTGATATAGAAAGACAAAACACATCTTTGCAGTTTTATTCATTTAATCCTAGTATTTTATGTGAAGTATCACACAGGACATTATCTCCATTTAACAAAAAAAGCTGGTAAATTCATTTAGGGATTTATTAAGTGTCAGCCAGACCAGTACACCTTGCACATAAATGAGATACATGCTGTAATACTGAAAAAAAGGTTAAAAACCAAGTAAATTATTTTTGCTTTATTTGTTTGCTACATGTTAGCTACACTTGCTGCACAGTACATTGCAGGGCACCTATCTGCCTCTTACAGCCCACATTTCTTCAAATGCTTTTTATCACTATCAGTGGGAAAAATGGATTTGCATGTTACAGATGGGTTATCATTCAGAAGTATCAAATAACAACCATAAATAAATTACTCTAAACATGACATGAGCATAAATATAACACGGAATCATAAGAGGGATTTTAGAGATAATTTACTTTCAACACCCCTGCCATGGGCAGGGACACCCTCCACCAGACTAGGTTGTTTAAAGCCCAATCCAACATGTCCTTGAACACCCCCAGGAATGGGGCAGCCACAGCTGCTCTGGGTAACCTGTGCCAAACCCTCAGTTCCCTCACTGTAAAGAATTTTTTAATAGCTAATCTAATCCTACCCTCTTTCAGATAGTTGCCTGGAAGATATGTTATCAAAATATCAATAACACCTTAAAATCAACACTGCCTTTATGGCAATGATAGACTGCTACTGTTCAAAGTTCATATGGAGACTTCACTGTAGAAAAGACCAGGCAAGCCTACCTTCAAATTCCATTATTCCTGCAAAACCACATTTTTTTAAACACACAAATACAATGACCACAACACTACTACAAGATCAGAAAGTACTACTTTTAGAATACTGAATATAGCTTCTGAAACTACAAAACAAATCATCTCAGTCTTAAAAGGAAAGCTAAACTGTTCAACTGCAAAAATATGGAATGAGCAGCAATCTAGAAAAAGCATCAAATCAGAATACTGAAGATAGGGATATACTATTTTAAAGTAGAAAGGAACTAAACACAGAATTGTAGAATGATAAAATGATAGAACGGTTTGGGGGCTGGAAGGGGTCTTAAAATACATCCAGTTCTAATCCACCTTTCACTAGACCAGGTTGCTCAGAGCCAGAGAAACAGAAGTAATTGTTTGATACTAAACTCTGAATTCCAGCAACTAAAACACAACATAAAATAAATAAAAATATATAAAACAAATTAATTTGGATGGTCATCAGTGTTTAAAGCTTATGTGGATTGGAGACAAAAATAGGGATGGTAAAGCAGGGAGCGCTCACTTGGAAATCTGTCCTGTGTGCACCTCCAGCCACTGATTTCCTGTATGATTTTTGAGCAAATTTCAGAATTTAGCAAACACCTTTTTTTTTTTTCTTCAAAAACTAAAAAAGGAGTAATGTTGTCCTTTCTGCAAGTATCAGAAGAAGGATATCCAAATATGTTGATGGAAAACCCACTGGAATTCTAATCTGTTCTTTGATGCTGACATTGCAGGAGCTTTGGGGTTAACTGTCATTTACTTTAAAAGAGAAAAACAAAATAAACAAAAAAATACTCCACAAATAATAAACCCCAGCAAAGCACAGGAGAAGTACAATTTTATACTTGAAACAAATGTTGGGAAAGAAGAAATTCAGAGTTAGTGATAGAGGCAGAGTGACATTTATAGCATTAAATACTAAGTATTGTACATTTAGAAAGGGAAAAAATTTACTTGAACCACAGGAAAACACTCCCAATTCACTTCAGTGTATAAAACCAGCAATGACCAAGTTAGCTCTTAAACACCTACCTTTTCACATTTTGAAACAAGGTCTAATTGGGATAGTTGACTTGCTAAAAGTGAGTCTTCTATTCATTTACATTTTATAACTGTGAAAGGATACGAGGAGTTCCTTCTGTCCTACACACCAGGTAGAGACAGGCAGCAATGACGTGGGTCGTCTTTCTGCCCCGAGTCAGATGTTTGCTCACTGCCATCTTGAAAAAATTAAAGGCAGTATCCAGACAATGTTGATTGAGTTGAAGCTGGTTTCCCAAGTGGTGAATCTGGCGCTTCCCTAGAAAAATTAAGAAGGAAAAGAAAAGCTTAACAACTATGCAGTTAATGTGCTTTTAGGTTGGAGTCTTTTAGTGTTGGGGGGCGGTTTTAAGACAAAATTAAGGAGGCAGATTTTGGATTTCATCTGTTTTTGAAATACAGTGATCTCTCGAGTTTCAGGAACTATTTAGCCTCAGCTTCTTAGGACAAAAAAAAAGCGCCTTATTTTGGACTGTTAAAATTGAAACACATGCAATCAATGAGCTCTGGAAAACAAAGCCACAAACACAAAAAAAATGACAGTCCCACAGAGGACCCAAGCCATAGCCAAGACTTCTCAGACAAAAGATTATGCCCCTCTCCCTTAACATCATTTGCTAATTAGCACTTGATTAGGTGTAGCCAAAAACCAGAGGTCATGATGTGTTTGACACTGATGTGCAAACAGAGGAGACATTTTGCAGCAGCTCTCCAAGAAGTGATGGAGTTTGCTGGTCCTCTGACCACAAATGAAGTCCACACGGAAAGAGCTCTGCTCCTGGCTTGCCCATGATCCCAATGATGGGAGGCATTTCCTTCCTCCTAACACGTTTGCACCCCGGCCTTCATTTGAGGCTTGTCTGCCCGATTACTTAGGTTAGCTTGTGGCTTCAGGAAACAAATGTGCCTTCACCCTTAAATAAAACAATAAAAAGAAAAAAGTGTGTTTCAGATGATTCATGACAGGAAGTGATCCAGCTGCTGGGACAGATGCGGGAAGCAAGGTCCAATCTGTCCCCACAGCTCCTGCTTCAGAAGAATGTGCCGAAGACAGCTTAAGAAAAAGCTGGGGGAAGTCAGGAGGAAAGCAGAGTACTCAAGCTCCTCAGCATGCGGGGTCAGACAGCACATCAAGAAAAATCCTTTAATTCAATGTGCCGGGCAGATGTTTCCAGCACACGTATTTACAGGAAACTCTCATCTGTTCCCTTCAGAGATGTCAGGAGCAGCCTGTGGAAGGGGCACAAAGGTGCCTGCCCTGCCCACCACTGCTCACAGGAAGCAATGGCAACCACATGATGCTTCCCAGAACGCCATTAGCTCTTGCAGAGACCACACATCCAAATTTTACACAAATCCCCACACCATCATCACTAATAACATGGTAAAAATGCTTCACCTGTGAACAACCTTTTGCCAAAGATGCTGGTTTTAACAATAAGTGACTCCAGCCAGGCAGCTGGGCTCAGCAGGACTCTGGCCAAAGAGGAGCTGCCACAAAGCAGCAGCTTCTCCTTCCTGCACACGTGGGAATTATTGCACTCACCACCAAGAAAGATATCCTTTAAGGCACATTGGTCAATCAGGTGTAACATGTTTGGACAAAGAAGTAAGAGCAGAGCATCCATCACCCTCCATGGGAGGTGTGGGCACAAAAAGCCACTCAAGGATAATCCTAAACCCTATTAGGTGAACAGTTTTTCCACTGCCATCAGCAGGCCCTGGACTGGCACTCACCAGCCTCAAACACAAATACCACAACTTCCTAAAATTAAGGTACTAACTAGCACCTGGTCTTTCCAGAATTTCACACTCTATAGTCTGTATGCTGCTTCTTCTGTCCCTAAGAAAGAATCAGTTTATACTCATTAGGGGAGAAAAAAATGCACTTGAGTGCACTAAAAACTCATTTTGCAGTGGCAGCAAAGCAGCTTCCCTTCAAAAACAAAGAAGATACCAAAAGAGGAATAAAGAATAACACAGAGGAAGATACTTGAAATTAATTTCTTTCATAAGCTATTTTCACCACTGAGCTGCTCCCATCCCCAAGCTACCATTAATATTCTGCGTATTTAACCTTTTCTTAATTTCAAATGTTGAAATATAATTAATTCATCATAATCCATCCTAAGAAAACAGTATGTTTGTTTGAGCAATATATGCATTTTCAGCTGAGCTCTTCATCCACCATCAATATTTTAAAGACGAATTACTTTAGGGAGAATTGTCTACTGAAAAAATACCAAAGAGATCTAAGAGAAAGGTACTTGTCTATTTAGGAAATGATATTTCTCTGAATGTTTTACTCAGCCTTCTGCAGACCAGAGAAGGCTTTAATTCTGTGTGTTAGGACTCCCTCAAGCTGCTCTGTGGTATTATATCAGTCATACAGTTTGTGGAAAAACAAGACAACTGTTACACTATTGCTTATCCCCAAAATGAACAACTTAATTCAGGACAAGAATCATCCTAGAAATTATGTGTATCTTGATGACTAATTTAGTTTTGTCCTTATTTGTGAGAAGAGAGAAAGAAATGTACTGCTTACAGCATCATCTAAGATAAACATTTACATTCTGTAACCAGTCTCCTATTTACTAAAGAAAGATCAAAAGCATTGTTGTTTCCCCATCACCACCTCCGCCCCTTGAATTTAACATGACAACAAAATCTTATTTTTCTGGTATCTTATGTAACACTATGAAAAAAATAGCTGGAAAAGTTTGCATTAGCAATCAGGCTTCTAGATTTCTCCACAGGAGACTTCAAGATATCCTTTACTCCTTCTGGTTCCTTCCCAGATTCAAGAATGCACGTCAGAGAGTCCAAGGAAAGGCAGGTATCAGCTAGATGCTGTCTCCTCAGTACTGCAGTACACAACCAAGCCACTGTAGAGTGCCCTCACCCTAGTCAGATGACAACCAAATGTGTATCATTTTGTGACTTCCAACCTGTTCTTCATAGCTGGCCAATCTGGCATTTCCAGAGTGAAAAATTTGTCTCCGCAACATTTTATTTAACTATAAATACAGCGATTTAATGTGTTGGTATCTGAAGAGCAGATGTTCATACATAGAGAAATTTGACTTAAGATAACAACTGTTCAAAATAAACCCTCTATCCAGTGCTCCAGTTACTGCTGACAAACAAGAAAAGAGTCCAAATATTCATTCATACTGCCAGTCCCCAACATGAGAAGTCCTCAAAACTGAGCAGTGGCAGCCACAGACCTTGCTGAGCCCTGGGATACAGCTCCCCCAGAAGCAGGGTCAGTGCAGGGAGGAGCTGCCGAGCAGCTGCAAGCTCCAGGGCTGGGAAGATGAGCAATTCCCTCCAGCAGACCTACAGCACTGCATTATGGCCATCAGCCCTTGAACATCCTCCCACTCCCACTGCTCCTCGCTAGCTGGGTGGCATTTATAACCCTGCATTTGCTGATTCCCTCCTGTGTCCATCTTTGCTGTGACTCCCAGCGTGGCTCCAGCCAGCCCTCGCGGGGCACTGCCGCTCTCGCCGTACGCTCCCAGCGAGCTGCTCCCGCCAGCTGCAAGGATGCAACAAGCCTGGGGATTGAGGATCTCAGCCAAAACAGTGGGAATATCCAACAATACAATTCGGTTTATTAGCAATCTGCTCCACTCAGTGTTCACCCCATTCCATCACAGTGTTACAAACTCCAATGAATTCTCTACTGGATGGAAAAGAACTGATACACCTGTCATGCTCTGGGTTATAGAGCACTTAAAACACCTTCCTTACTTTCTAATCCATTTTAACCTGCAGGACAGCTTTTTAAAAAGTTTCAATGTGACCCTGGCTCCAAAAAGCTGCAGCTACTATCTCAGTACAATAAAGGAAATATATTCAAGTGGAAGAGCCAGAATTAAGTACTGCATTTTTTTTTTTTCAAATTGCTATGTAGAAGCACAAGTTATAATACAAAATATACAGAGGTAAAACAAGTCTCTAAGTAGGTACATCTTTTATTAGTAACTTGCAATAAGCATTGTCCCTTTTGGGCCTTACAGGTTTTTGACAGATGCTGGGATTCTTTTTTTAAACCCCAAGAAATAGCACCTTTGAGGTCAAAGCTTACACTTCATGCTGCCTTTGCAATTTAGTGATGGCAAGAAAATTGGCATCTAAGTTCCTTTGGGAGAAGGGCAGGGAACAGTGTCTTTTTAAAAAGGCAGGACAAGCCCAAGAGCAAGGTTTCAAAAATCCCCCCCCTTTCCTCACCAGTAAAAAGTAATAAATTTTCTTTTAAAAAGCAAAAGAACAAAAGTCTAGAAACTACAGAAATTCTGCGATGCACAGAGCACACACCACGCAATTCCCATTTATTTCTAAAGGCTCATCATACCATCGGGGTGGTGGGGGAGGCAGGGGGAGAAGTGAGAGAAAGAGAGAAGTTTGCACTTCTGTAATCAACACACAAAATCAAGTTCCCAGGCTACCAAGTAGTAAAGTTTATCACGCTCCTGAATCTGCAGCAAAAAACAAAAGGCCCTTTTCAGCTTTTAGTTCCAAGCCAACTAAAAAAAAAGTGTTTCTACCGATCTACTCTGAGCATGCTGAAAGAAACACCATCATCTTCTCATCCAATGCCAACCTCAAGGCTTTGAACAGGCACAACAGACCTGAAGGGACAAGTTGACATAAGACCCCTGAACACTACTATCCTTTTATTTCAGATAATTTCCATTCTTTTGACAGAGGAAACAGTGATTATTACAAAATAAAATGTGTAGGCTAGAAATCACTGTCAAAAAAAATAGATTTGCAGAATATCTTGGTTCTATTAAATGCTTACACAAGAGGCAGTTGAAAGCAAAACTGCAGCTTAAGTTATAATAGAAGCGAAGTAGAAAAAGAGGGAAAATCAGACATATTCTTTACAAGCAATTTTCTTTCTTTTATGATCTCATTACTACAGAAACATCTTGTTCTCTTCCCCTATGCGAGAGGAATTATACCTTTTTTTGGATCCCTTAAAAGTCAGTAATGTCAAGCATCTACAGCTCTACATTACTCTTATCTGGCTTCTGCCTGCTCATCTGCAGCCTTTCCTTCAGTCTGACAGAGGCTGTGACACTGCTAGTTCATAGTACTTGTCAGGACAAAGCATAAGTTCCTAGGGAAATAACAGGCAGTACAAAGCCAGAGCCTAAATGAATTGTTATTACGATACTAAAGTGCATCATCAAAATCCAGGCATATGAATTTCCCCCCTTTCTGCAATTTGCTCAAGGGGCCCTGGAAACTAGTGCCACCTGAAGCAGGGAACAGCGTCATGTTAACAGCACTAATCCTTCTTTTGCAAAAAGGATTGTTATGGTAACAAACACTAGATTCTATTAAAAGAAACATTTTGGATGGTTTTCGCTTCAGTGTTCATTTACAGAATTTGAACTCCTTTACCGACTGAATTTTATGTGCAGATTTTGTTCTGCATTTGGGTTTTCATTCCTTTCTTTGAAAAGGCTCCCCTAAAGAACTCCAAAAAAAAAAGGGAAAAAAGAGCAGTTTTTATGTGTGAGCATCCCTGCATGCTTTGTCACATCTTTCAATTTCAGCAATTCCCAGCTCAAAGCCTGAATGAATTTCCTGCTCTTTGCTCTATGCCAGGCTTCTATGTTATTTGTATTACAAATCAGTAAAACAAACAAACAAAGGCACAACAGGGACAGTCCAGTGAGGCTACTACACTCATGAAGGCTGGTCCCAGCAGCCTAATCAAGGGGAGAGTCCTGTGATCAAAGACAAGAAATCATTTAAAGGGAGGGAAGCGAGGCGACGGCTGCAGCGTTCTCACCGAGCATTTCCAGCCACACACGCAATACTGGGAGTGAGGAACACATTTATCCCTGGGAGCCTGTAAGGAAAAAGGCCAATGAGCAGTAAAAGTAGCAGCACAGCAGGACATTGCAGCAGTGCTGACCCAGCACAGTAACAAGTTTAATTTTATCAAGGTTAGCTAAGAGTTATTCCCAGTAACACCTAATTGCCCGTGAGGAAAGTGATGACCATGCTGGCCTCGTGCCCACACTCTGCCTGACTCGAGCCTAGCTCCAAATCCCTATCTTGCCATCTGGTTGTGGGTGCACCCCACATCCCCAAAGCTCTTCCACACAAGAACTTCCCAGTTCCCCTATGGGATGTGTCAATCCCCAGCCTGTGCACCCTGGAGCCAGGGAACACTTGGCCTCGCTCCGACTGATGCATCCCCAGTGCTTGTGTCACCTGGCAGACCTGCTCCAGGGACTGCCCAAGGGTACACTCTGTTCCTCTTATCTCAGCAGAATAAAACAGTTCCTGGCCCTTTCACTACGATATTTCACCAACTGTGCCAGCAAAACTGTTTGTGGCAATGAACAGAAAACCAAACCAGTAAACTGACCTGTGTTAAAAATAACCTTGTGAAATAAAAAAGACTTAATCCAGACCTGTTTACTGAAGGATTGATGTGTCCTCTTTATCTCTGTAGGGCCAGACCCAGACTATCTGAGTGCAGAGACCTGCATTCAATTTCTCTGCCCGCTGACAACAATCCAACCCATCCATTTTGCCTCCCATGAGAGCACCCCGTCTACCAGGTGCAGGTCCCCCCTGTCCTGGTAAAGCCCTTCCAGAGCACCTCAAAGGCTCATTCACTCATTCAGCTAAAGAGAACCATGCATCTTTAAGATTAATGACTTAAAAATTCAGATGGTGGTCACTGCTGCAACCACTTTTTAAATATTTGATACTAAGCTAGCTTTCTTTTCACCTAGAAAATTTGCCGTTAACAGCTCTTCTCAGCATTTACCCATACCTCTTTAAGTATTCATTCCCTCAAAATTGGCCCTTGTATTCCATTAATGCCAAAACAGGCCTGCAAAGCACATACATAACTTCTCCCACCCCCCTCCTGAAGCACATTTTCCATTCCCTGATCCTATGATACCACTCCCACATGGAGAGCCTCTTTGCATACATAGCAACTGACCATTTCAATTAATTTGTTTTAACCACTCTGAAAAATCTGGCATCGCATCTGGTTCCTCTGATTTTCTGCATGCAGTTTCTGGAATTCTGCTTCCATCACAGGTGGCATTTCTGCTGCTGCCATTTCATTCCCATTATCCATCTAACTGCTACCCACACTTCAGCAAGCCATACGGTTGATGCAGAGGCTGCACTTCACCTATTGCTAATCTTGCCCATCATCCTCAAGACAGCAGCTTGCTCATTTCTTAACCCTGCTTAATTATTCTTTTCAGCACAGTTAAAGAACCACTTGCTCCTGAAGTCCTTACTGAACTTCACTTACGGTGTCAGGTTGGGAAACCAATGTCAATGCTGACATTAAAAGAAAACAAAAGCAAAAACACCCCAGCAAAACCCTTATCTGTTGATTCACCAGCATTGAAGAAATTGGATCACAACTCTTTTAAGTGAAGCTAAAGCCCAAGCTGTTCCTGCAGACAGCGTTCCCACCTCCAACATGACATTTACATGGCCACACACTGATACAGATGAGGGAATTTGCTGTGCTGAAAATCAACCCAAACACCAAAAAAAGCTGAATTTTCATTTGGACCAGTTCCCTCACGTAACTCAACAAGCAGCCACCCATGCCCTGACGGCGGCAGAATGTGGCAGGGGCGAGGAGAAATGCTGTCAGCAGCCACACACACATGGATCAACTTAAAGCAAATGTGAGACTGAAGCCTAAATGGGTCAAAGAGAAAAGTACACACTATCCCTACGTTTCCTCCTGCTTCGCTGCTACTGCTCCCAGCCCTCGCTGCTCCTGCTGAACAAGGAAGCTTACACCAAAGTCTGGCTTACCACAGTTTAAACAAATGCTATCACGCTCATTACTTATTTGTCTATTAGAATGATTCAGGTCGTTTCAGATTCATTTTGGAAGAAAGAAAATATGGGGTTTTTTATATCCAAAAGTTTAGCTAACAATTTTTTTTACTTGCAGAAGATTTGCAGCTGTTTCAAAGTTGAAACAGCTGGAAAGCTGCACTACTGGCAAGAACTTTGAGCACATGTAAGATTAATGTAGCATAACCCATACCTGTCTCACATTAAGGGAATTGGAAAAAAAAAATTAAAATACCAAAAGCTTTTAGATAGTGGTGGGTTTTCATCATGCAAGATTTCCTTCTGAAAGCACCACCAGTTAGGCCTTGCTTTAATCTTCCTCTGTATTGTTTGGACAGCAATTTTTTTTTTAAAATTACATTTTAAAGGACAGTTATTCTTAGAGATTTTTCTCTGTCTATACACATACAAACCTTTTCCCTTACACTTATCAATTACCAGTTGTTACTCTTGTCACAACAAGAAATGGAACATTTCTACTGTCACACAGCAATACTGCTGATCCAAGCACTACCTTCAACCACCAAAAATCATTTTTACATCACTGCAAGAAAAAGAAAAATATTTGCTCATGACATAATCTGGTAGTTTTGAAAAGATCACTTTTTAAAAGTTTTAAAAACCTGGAATTCTAGCATTATGAGAATGATAGAACCTATCTCATAATTTTACAACGTAGAAAGCATTTAACTAACAAGCAACCATCATCAATCTACACAGCTAGAAAAATTCATTAATACAGCACAATATAGAAAAAAAAATCCACTACCTATCGGTAAAAGTTATCAGTATCTTTAAAACAAAACAAAAATGAAGAGTGAACACAAAGGGATCCATTGCTGCAGTGGAAAACTTTGCAGATGCGAGCAGCATATAAATCAGTGCAGTGTTATCTGCTCGCTGACAGCCAGCTCTCCTGCCTTCCCTGCAGATCAGGGCTTTCGCGAGGCACACAAGAGTGAAAGCTGACAGGAGCCATTTTTCAGCCTTGCAAACACCATGGAAGCCGACAGGAGCCCCGGGAGTCACACTGCAGCTCATGGATGAGGAGGATGCAGGAGCTGATGGTATCCCCTGCCAGAACTGCCACTGAGACCAAGGGACAGGGACAGGAGCAGAAGTAATTGAGTTACCACAGCTGAACAATTACCACTTCCCAGCTGCACTGCAGCAGCCATTAGATAAGGTCACACATACTAAGATTGTTTAAAAAAGCCCCCCAAAACAATCTTCCTGTTTAATCCATACTCCCTGTTATAAAAGCCAGTGCAGCCTTTCCCTTTTCCTGCCAAGAGGCCCCTGTTTATCCCTGTAAACCTTCCCTACTTTCCTTGTCCACCTTTAACACACACCTTTTATAACATGTCTGAGAATTTACTTGTCCTCAGACACGTGCAGAACAATTTTCCTCTCCTACAGCTCAGCCCTGCTCCTCTGCACACCGGTTGTTCTGTCAAAATACAACTGTTAGTGATAAGTTATTTCCACCCTCCATCATCCAACTGTGCAGGCAGGAAGGACCATACAGACAGACACTAATACCCACTCTGCTCTCAGCCTCTACTTAAGGTTGCTGCTGCTTCCTCAGAACTGAAAAAGGCCTGTGAGCCCAAAGCTACTTTCAGGCTCTTGTTGTGAGGGTTTGTTTTTTGGGCTTTGGGGTTTTTTTTCCTTTCTCTACCCCTATAATTCCACATACAAATCTAACAATGGGCAGTCTCTTCACATCCAGACCCTACCCAATTGGTAGTCAAAGAAGATGACACAGTCATTTCAAAAAAAAAAATTCATAAATATCAACTAATTGGCGAGTTTCTTAAATCATCAAAAAACATGAAAATACAGTGAGAAGGCACCAAGGTAAAACGATGGGGAGAGAAGTAGTTGAGGGGGTGAAGAAAAAGAGGGAGTTATTAGAGATATCAAAGGGATAAGAGATAAAACATGATCTAAAAATGGAAGCAGAGAGGACTGAAATCAAGCAGGGAAAGGCAGAGCTGTTACAAAAGCAAAAAAGACTGTACTAGGTTAATACTTATTTAAGGTATTTTTATATGAAGCTGATGAGTGGTCAAATACTTATTCCTTTATATGGAAGGGATAAGAAACCTGGCAGTTAGGTAAGACAGCATCAATCTTTATCCAGGCTTCAGCTAAAGAATTAAATTCCGCCCTTAGCTTGTCCCTGGCAGCTGAGTCCATCAGCTACAGCATTCATGCAAGCAGTGTGATTCTGCAGGGGCTGCTCTCCTTTAGCACCATAAACGGCCTATTTAGATCAAAGCTACAGCTGCCCTTGGTAATTGCACCTCTGTCCTGCCCAGAGATGACAGAAGACATTATGGACAGAGCTTCAGCCTCAACTTTGCATTTCCTTCCTTTTTAAACTAAGCATAACTGAAGGTTGCCACAAATCTCAGCTAAACCATGTAGTGAATCAGTGATGCCATTTATCAAGTCAGTCTCTTGTGGTATCTACTTCAGCCTGGAGTTGGAAAGAGATTTATGTTCAAAGAGAGAATGCACATATTTCAGGAACAGCTTTGTATTTCTTTAAACAATAACATTTATGTAAGTCAGACGTACAGACTGTTTCAGTAAAGAATAAAAACTACAATGCCATCTACATATTTCTAGAGAGCCAGTGTGGCCCTCTTAGAAAGTATTTGGCATATCTGAATAATATTTATCCATATGTTTGTGATGCCTTCCCTTTATATGAGGCTACTATTTATGTATGGGATGTCCTACATCAACAACTGTTTGGGATGAGGAAATTCTCTCTAGACTTTGTTCCTCTCCTCTGGAGCCCTGATCACCCTAGAATAAAAGATTGAGAGCATGGCTGGGAAATAAGGGGTGGATATTCATAGACCAAGAAACTGAACTTAGAACCTTCACCTAATTATCAGATATGATTTAAGAGAAAAGCAAGAGATCACTAGACTTCTGGAAGATGAGGGAAGTTTAAGCCATAAATAGATACAAGCATGAGTTCATGCCTAAGGGCTAGTATCATGAAATTAAAGGAAAATGTAAGCACTATGTTAACAGGACCTTACAACAAAACTCACTGGACCTCATAATAGTTTCCCAAGGGAACTGGTGGAAACTCCCACTGCTCGGAACATATGAATCCAGTAAGGGCAAAACACAAGAAAAATTCATGATATGGAATGATGCTATAAAAGAAAAATGGCCTAAGATGATTTACTAGGTTAAAGGAAGTTCTTATGCTTTTGCAAAACTGTAACCTTCAGAGAGAGGCTGCTTTGCATGACAGAATCATTCTGTATTCTGAGTGTACAGAACAAAGGAAAAAAATCCCTCCACCCTATTTCCCCAAATAGCCACCACTGCTGACTTGTACAACAGCCTCCAGCCTGGTCAATTTGACACAGAACAACACAGACCTACTGTCAGTCACACAGAACAGCCTGACCTGGACAGCAAAGATCCACCTACTCAAGTTTCTGCATCTTAATTTTTTTTTCCAGTCACCACTCCAATCTAGTTTTCCTAAATTAAATATTTATTAAATATGAAACTGCATTAATTATTTATTAAATATTGTATTAACAGCACATCCCATAAAAAAGAAAGAAAAAAAGAATCCCAACAATTGTTCATGCAATAAAATCTGAGAAATTATCTCCATAAGCAAATCTTCAGATATCAACTTCCTTTGGTCTTCTCGATGATCCACTTACCTCCTGTGTGCCAGTCCTTAGTAGTTAAAGAAAATTTTAGGTAAGCACAATTACATTTTTCTGTTCTTTATGTGCTGAACCTCAAAGATCAATTACAACAGGGCTTTTTCTGTGCAGCCTGACTCCAAGATAGGATGTGAGATCATCCATTAAACATACGTATCCAAGACTAGATGCATTATTAATTCCCTTTCCTCTAGGTAATATGGTATAGTGAAAAATAGCTACCAGAGAACATACTGACTACTAAAGACTTAAACAGAAATCAGTGGATTTATGTGATGATTGCTACGCAGCACCCTAACAGATCTCATTAAATGAGACGTGGATTCTTCTCCCCTGATACTGCCACTGCTCCTACAGGATGCTCAACACAAGAAAGAGTATTGATTGCAACAAACCCACAAAATAGTTCTGAGACAAGCTTAGGGAATGATCTATCTGAATTTAACATTGCTTGGGTCTGACAACTGACAGGTCCAAATTTCACAGACTTTTCTGATTGGTGACAGTGTTTAGATTTTTTTTTTTAAATAAGCGGACTATAAAACACAACCTGCCTGAGAGTTTCAATCAGGCAGGTGCTGTGAACACCAAAATGAGCTTTTTCTTTGACTTTGTGGAGCTGTAATCAAAGAAGATGCCCTAAGGAATCGCTTAACATCAGCATCATCTTGAACCTAACTAACATATTGCTTCAATACAGTCCACAGAGTAAATTCTATTTACTGACCTATTTCAAGATCCACAAAAATAAACAGATACTTCAATCAACTGCCTGCCTCAGACCTGAGCAGCTCCTCACTGAAGGCCTCAGAAGTTCTATTGCTACATTCATCAGCCTCAAGGACCATGTTTTCCCTCTGCAAAACAATTATAATCTGGCCCTTCCTACCTTTTGTATTTTATTCAAGTGTTATGAAAACCAGAGAGGCTGATGAAATTCTGCCTAGCTTTGTGCAAGATAACCTTACATCCACATATCCGTGTCCCTGGTAGCTACAACAGCAACAGGACACAACGAAGTTCACATTTCCCTGTGGTCAAATGCCATCCTACTGCACTCTCCTACAACCAGAAGCATAGGTGATGCTTTGTTTAATCCAGCTTTTATTATCTTAAGCACTCCACTCCTACTAAAAGCCATTCCCCCTATGGATGGGAAGCTGAACTGGGCACAACCAAACATTTCTGAGGGCCTCAGATCAGCTGTGGTTTTACCCTCTAGTAACAGTGACTGTTACCATTTTGAAATCACAGCACTCAAACATCTTGTTGCAAGTGGTTGTTATTATGTCGTCTCCCTTTTATGCTTTCTACATACTGAATCAGGAATGGGCATCTGACACAAGAATCCTTCTTAGCTTAACAGGGAGCGAGTGCTTCTGGAGATGGAAAACCACACACAATTCCCTATGCTGAGCCATGGAGGCAGGTGACAGCCCTTAACTTCTGCTGCAAAATTCAGAGGAGACAATTACAAATTCCAAATTTACTTTTTTAAGAACTCAATTTTCATTTCCATGCGACTGCTTACACTCCCTTATGCTCTCCTTTATCTTCTGTTTTCTTAGGATATTGAATTTGGTATTTAATACTCAGTGTCACCGTAATCCCACAACTTGACTTTGCTGGCATGACAAATCAGTGTTTCTCAGAAATCCAAAACAACCTTAAAGCTTTTTTTTTCCTCTATGTCAAAGACCTTGATCAACATCAAGTTTCCTCTTCTTCTCAAAGCTGGAATCAAACACTGCAATGATCTCAGAATGAAATTTATCATACATGTCAGATCAGAAAGTAAATGTTGGGGAAAAAAAATTACCCACACATTCAGTAGGAAAACTGTGTAGCTGATGGCAAAAAGAACATCTGAGCACCGCTGTAATTCTGCAAAATGAACATTTTTTCTATTCCTAGTTCCCCCAGATCTATAAGAGGCTGCAAACTTCCCTTGAGGAGACCATCTGCCATCAATGCATGGTGGACACACCATGGACAGAGAACACAAAGAGACAGAAGTATGTTTATGATCCACAGGATGTCTAACAACTTTATTTTGACCAAAGCTACAGATACTCATTTGCTCTCAAGAAAGAAGCTGGCAGCAAGCAAGAGTTAACTTTTAGTATAGGGCCAGCTGGAATAACACAGACCACTCAGACAACAAACGTCACCTCACAAGCACCCTGGATTTGTTCCAAAAATCACTTGAAAAGTGGTATTCTTTCTTGACACGCTCAAGGACTGATTCAGCTTGCACCAGAAGCAGTTTTTTGTGGGTTTTTTTGTGCTTGTTAGGAACCATAGTTTCTAAATCTACTTTGAGATGCCTTTGAATAGTCTCAAGATACACGTTTTCCCACAGTATCACTAAGCAACCTTGTAAATTATTTTCCTTGAATTTAAGTTTAAAAACAAGATTTCATGTAGCTAAATATGTCAGATTACTTCCCCACCTCCTACCTTCTAAAAAGAAGAAACATTAGATATAGCAATATTTTTTTAAGGTGGAAAGGGACAGTATTTGCACAGCTATTCACGTACATTAGTACTGCTATGAAATCACTTACAAGATTTCTGCTGACATTCAATAATTTTATTTCTAGCTATTCTCCCTGAGCCTTCACAATGAGGGAGCAAGCAAACATAACACCTGCTTGGATTTGGCAAGCTGCAGAGGGCTCAGGATAATAAGGCAACCCCTCTAAAATCTCCTAATTTATAGATGCAGATTTGCTGACAATAGGAGGACAGCTTCATCCTCACCTTTGAAAATTAGTATGAATTTGGATTAGCAAATTGTGAGGATTCATCTCACATTTAAAATGGAGGCTGGTAATTAGAGAGGAGTGAATAATAAATTAAGAGCTATTAGTGATTTACTGCATTTTCATATAAAGTCTGTTCCCACTCTTCACTCCACAGCAAATGTAGGGTAAAAAGCAGGAGAGGACACACAAAAACCTCAGCCTGAAGACTAATTCAACTGGACCAGCTGGGTCTGTACTTTTCATCATTTTGTTTTTTGGTAAGAGTATTTTCCCTATTCTTCTTGGATTAGAAGAAAACTGCTTTTTTCTTTCATAATAAATCAGGTAAAATAGCAGAGGATGAAGTTGCCAGTGACAGTTGAAAGGGGAAATCCAACATTCCCCCCCACCCATCTCACCACCACCCCTTGCACCAGCTCCCAGTGCTCTTAAGACTTTGTGCTGAGACACAAGGGAAAAAGACAAACAGTAGGTTTTTACAGGCATCAGCCAGAGCAAGAAAGAGAAGTGACACAAGCCTTGGCAAGAACGGCAGCCACAAGCCTTGAGTGAAGCTCATCAGTAACACACACCTTCTATGCTTTGTCTAAGATTATAGGAACTTCATCAGATCACAGAATGGTTTGGGCTGGAAGGGACCTTAAAGATCATCAAGCTCCACCCCCCTGCTATGGGCAGGGGCACCAGACCAGGTTGCTCCAAGTACCCTCCAATCTGGCCTTGAACACTTCCGGGGATGGGGCAACCACAACCTCTCCAAGCAGCACCAGCCAGTGGCTCACCACCCTTAAAGGGAAGAATTTCTTCCTAATATCTAAACTAAACCTAACCTCCTTCAGCTTAAAGCCATTCCCCCTTGTCCTGTCACTATGTGCCATGAGAAAAGATATCCATCTCCTAATCTAATTTACAAATTGTCTTTTCCCATATAGAAGTATTTCTATGAATCTGAGCTTGCACGTATATGCACACATGTCCAACGGAACCAGAAATGCATCAGCTGGCTCTGCCAGACTCTGGAAATAGTACCAAGATAACTTTTAAGGATGATCACCCATGCTTTAGCACCTGTGCTAACTTGTGAGAGTGTGGCTGGAAACCACAATATTTATGTCTCCCTTTTAGACAAGATAACGTGATGATTTCTAAAAAGGAAGGACATAGAAGGTGGCTTTGTCTTATATATCAATTTTGTAAGGACAAGAAACGAGCAACCTCAGGTTCCTTAGCTCTATACTGTTATCAAAGAAACCCTCAAGCCTCAGACCAGGCCTAATGATCAGTGTCTGCAGAGCAACCCATTCTCAGAAATACATCCTAAGTGGATGGACTACAAAACAAAGTAGCAAATTCCTACTGTAAAAACGTACAGAGTGCTTTTTCTGAATACTGATTTAGAAGAGCCATCAAATAGCATATCTAAGGTACAATGGAAACACTAATCAATACATTCTCTCTAAGGAATGATAACCATACAGGAGAAGGTGTGGGTGTAATTCCTGTACATCCTAAGTGATTCCACAAACCCAGCTCTGTGTCTACCTCAGAAACTGGAACTGATTCTAATCTGCTTTCTTAATAAAATGCATTTCATATTATACCACCCAAAAGTACAAATAATCTACTGAGTGGTACTAGGGCACATAAAGGCAGAATATAGAGCTTTCTTCTAAAAATCCCATTCCTAATTGATTTTATTAAAAATTCATTTATATTCTCATTTGCATAATATAACTTCTTAGGGAGTCACACATTTGAATATAATTAGCCACTTGTTTTGTAGCATTCAGTGCTAATGACCTTTCCTTGAAGAAAGATCCATGTTTGATTTCTCTATTGTTCAAACTTAGGAGAAGCCTCTTTGGGTAGAAAACACAGGAATCCTCTGAACTGACTTTAAACACCTAAGCAATCAATGGCCTTTCCAATTAATTTTCGCTGTGTTTGTTTGGGACAGCTTTGTTGGAACAGCATGAAGGCTTTAAATCTTGGTGATTAAAGCCATCTTCTAGGTACATACTTGGTGTCCCAAACAGTAATGCCAAGCAAATACAGCTCCTGCTGACATCCAGGGTAGGTTTACACAGCATGGATCAAAACCAGGCTTAAGTACGCTAAACCCAGCTTGCCACACTGGAGACTGTGTTTGAGGAGACCACGTTGTATTTCTCTCTCTATTTTTTAAGTGTCATTTGCTTATAATTTCTATTAGAAAACAAAGTCAAAAGAAAAATCTCTGTGTAGGAAATAATAACATTCATTTTTCAAGTGTTACATTCTTAATGTAGGAAATTACATCTAAAATTACCGCAGTAATAATGCCTTCAGGAGGAGTATGCATTTGAGAATTTTGTTCCCCCTCCTGCAATTACTTAAACTTCCTTCCTTTCTATCTACATTTAGCACTACTTAGGTTTACTCTAAGCAGCCTAGTACTTAGCTGTTTTTATTGTCCAAAATTATTTAATTATTTGAATACAAAGAGGGGGAAAACATCTTCATCGAAAGAATAGTTTGCAACTTTAAACTCATGATTTCCCATTCCACACTTAACCATAAAAAACCAGTTCTGCAAAGCCTTAGGAAAAAATCAACTTTCTTTACAACTCTAATTACTTCACAACAGCTGAGGAGAAAAAAATTGCTACATTTTATATATATGTTGCAAGATTTTTTTCTATATAAGGGAAAAAGCATTACATTAACTGAAGAGATTGAAAAGAAATTGTGCATTAGGAGCCTGGATTTCCTTTTTTAAAGAGCGTCTTTCCAGAGCAGACTGGAGTTCCTGCCCTTCCAAATTCACCAGGTTCAATTACATCTCATTCATGAAACAGGTTATGCCCAGCTTATGAAGAGACATCACTCTTCAGCCTTTCACCTTTGCTAAAACATTCAATACTTGTGTATTACGCTCCTTCATTCCTTATTGCAAGCCTTCATAACCTCAGCACCCAAAAATGAATCACACTGTCTACAGCCCAGACATGGTCCCACACACTCAGCATCCAACCTCCTAAATTACCCCATGTAACATTCTTACATGGTCATAAACCGTGTGAGAGAAAATTCCTCTCTGAGCAGCTCTCACAAGAGAAAGCCCAAAATTTTCAGAAAAGGCTCTACTTTAAAGACATGGTTAAAGAATGAAGTTCTCTTTCTCACCACTCCTCCCATGTAATTACACTTGAGTAAGTATGGCAATGGCAGAATTGAAACTTACTTTCCAGGCATGTTTTGAGCTGTGTGTAACAGCACCACCTGGTGATTGAGGCTGTACAGGATTTTGAACACATCCACTAAGTTTAGGCACAGTCATCAGCACAGAAGAAGAGCTTCTAAGTCTGGTTGTGTATAATTTGGCATTTTTTTCCCATTAAAAATACATGTAATTTTTACCAGCAAATTGTAAACTTTTGTGATTCTTTTAAAAAATTATTCAAACTCCTCAGACCTAACATCAGCTGACTTCTGACGGTAAGTAAGGAAAACTTTCGACATAGGAACATTCAGTTTAGTAAAATACAGTAACTGGTTCAAATGTTTTAACATACTAGGTTAACCAAATGATTTTTTAATGGTTTGCTTTTTAGTTCAGACACATGGAAAAGCCACCTCAGAACCAGAAACAGTCAAGTCTGGGTTACTAAAATACTTGAAAAATATCAAATTGGATGTCATGTATGCTGTATTTTCTGAACTGATTAATATATAAACAGAATTAGCATTTGGGTCCTAAAAGGCATTACAAATTTTACTGCTGCTCCACTGAAGCATCGCAGAACATCTAATACACATTGCTGGAAAAAATCCTTAGGGATCCTGAAACGAAAATACATTCCCCAAAGATGTCACGAGCGACAAGAATTCTGTTAGAGCTAAGCATTTCTTCTTCATCACTCCTTTTTAAGATGTGACTAAATTAGCACAGCCTGCACACTCTGGGGTGTGTGCTGGGAGGAGGGAGGGGGAGAAAACGGAAGATATCAAGGCCTGAGGCACTTCAAGCAGAGAGCATCCATCTGCCAGCAGCAGTCAATGAACAGAACATTTCTAAAAACCTTCCCACTCATATTAAGTCAAGCCAAAAGAACAAAAAACACCTTCCTTCACTCTGACTGTGCAGGACTGAACGTAACATGACAGTGGGTTATATATAAATGTTTAAAAAAACACTAAGAGAAAAAAGAAAGAGAGGAGCTCACTACGCAGCTCTGTGTTCAGCCTCTCCGGCTGCAGAACAGGTTTAAGAGGCTCCTGCTCATCTCTACGTCACCCATTCCCTCCTCCAATCTGTGGTGGCATGTGGAGGAGTGAAATGATAAAAGGAAAACAAGAAAAGGAAAAAAAAAAGGGTTGGTTCTTTTTTGGTTTTTATTTTGCTTGTGAAACCCCGATGCTTTCACTGTCCCGATAAAGAGGTGCATTGCCCAAGCCAAGGCCCAGCATATTTGGATGAAGGGGGTGGGAAGGGGCAGTCAAGGGATGGGAAAGGCTGGGATTGAACTGGCTTTGCTTGTTACAAGGTGCCTGTCGTGGAACTGGACTCCAGAGCTGCAGGATTGTGATGGCAGTGCCACTCAGAGGAGTTCCCAACGCTTTAGACAACAGCTCCTTCCCAGCCACACACCACACCAGCCCAGCCCTCTGTGCTGCACACAACTGCAGGGAGGGCAGCAAACCCCAGGCCAAAGATAACTTGCCTGTGTGTGCAGAGCTGTTCTTCAGGCTGGGAGCAGAGTTTGGTTTTGAGGTTTTTAGTGGTTTCTTCTTTTGAGCAGGAGCCTGACATAGGTCAGTCTGCTAATAAATTTGCTGGTCTGGCTGTACTGGACACAGGAAGCTCCCGCTGACACACATTTCACACCTGATACAGAACACAGTAGTTTCTGATTTTTTTCTGTTGTTATTTCTATAGAGGTCCAGAAGTTTAATGCTGTGGCCATTATTTCAGAAAAACAATCTTCAAAAAAATGCACTAGCTCCAAAAGCAAATCACTCTTGCAGACCCTCGGGCTTAGGGAATGCTTTCCTGTACTGTCACATCACCAGCGCTCCAATTTATTCCACAGAGCAAAACAAGAAGCACTTTCAACACATGACAAGAACCCAGCACTATCAGAGAACACAGCATTAAAAAGCAACAACAACCTTCCTCCTCTCAAGTTTTGAGCCACAGTGCCTATAAAATGACACAAACACTTCAAAACTCACGTTTCAATGTTTAGAACAGTCCTATGCCACAAAAGTGACATACAGATTCCTTCATTATCAAAAAAGAAAGCAGCAGTTACATGGAACTTAAACCAAAACTATATTACCTGGAGTATATTTTAAGTTTGTCTAACAACATTGCAAAGCCAAACTGGCTTAATTTAGATGCTTGTTAGAAAAGACACATTACTCGCACTGAAATTTATAGATATTACTAGAGGGGGTGGAAGGAGAGAAAAAGTTGCCTATTTTCTGCCACACTGTACAAGAAGATAGATAAACCTATTAATACCCAAGTTCATTTCCTTGTGAATAGTCCTATAAAAAGCAAATGTTTTAAAAAACATTAGCCTACTAAGTAAACTATCTTTAAGTACAGGATTGCTCTCAAGAGAAATGACAGGTTTCAATTACCTAAAAAAGGCTGCAGGGAGATAAATCTCCAGCAGTGAATTCCACAAACGGGATCAGTATCATACTACTCTGTGCCACAGAGAAACTGTCAAATTTAACAGGGAGAAATTTGGAGATACAGAAGGCCAAAAATTTAATATCCAAGCAAGAAGTTTCACAAGCGTGCAGAACTTTAGAGGGCATTACTTCTCTTGTTTGGTAAAATGAAGGAGAGTTTTGTGTTTCCCTGCCACAAGAGTTCTCTTGCCCACAGCCAGCTAATAAACCAAGAGACAGAGCAGAGACTGGAGAGGAGACAGAGCAAAGGAATCATGAAAGATGCTTTTAACTCCAGAGACACAAACAGGCCAGTTCAAAGCAGCTGAACATGCAAATATTTCTAGTTATTAGTTAAGACAACACAAGTCATGTTAATTCATTTGATTAAGAGTAATTTTATTTTTTTTCAACTTCAAAAACAACCTTGAAAATTAAAAGAAAAAGTAGCATAGACTGTCCTCAGTCACAGGAAAATCTCTGTTTACTCAGTCACATACAGACTGAACCAACACCTCCGAGGAATTTTAGAAATGCCTTTTCTAATTTTTCCCTTTTCTGGCTAAGCAAACACAGAACAGATTTGGGAAGACCAGCAAAGCTTGACTCATATATTTCAACCCAGTGGAATGCTGTACTCAAACTTTTAAGTTGTCAGTCATCCTCTGGGCATTATCTCCAGCAGATCCTCTACTCATAAAGGATCCCATATCTTCTTAGAAACATAACAAATCTCATTAAAGGACACATGGATTCTTCTCCATTAAACTGTCCCTATAAGGATAAAGAGCACAGCAAAAGCATCTCCAAGACAGGTACTTTATTCATAATTCCCCAGCGAAACATAAAAATGGCCAAGATTTAAGACAATAAAAAATTTCAAACTTCAACTCAAGTAGAAACTGATTAATCAATGTAAAACCAAAAGTTTGTCCCGGATCAGCTGATGAACTCAACTGGTCTTTTACCAAAGGTAACTGGAGATGATGAACTACAGGGTCTCATTAGCAAAATGAGATTGAAGAGATTCTCCATGTGCTTAAGGAGAAGCCAGAGTACCAGAAGGATCCCAGCTTCCTCAGAGTTCTCTGAATCAAACTCTAGAGTAATAGGGAAACAGGCAGGGAAATACAGTTTTCTGCTTTTACCCAAATTCTTGGAGTAACTCATGCTGGCTAAAGAGTAAGTTTTCTGCCCCTGAGGTTTTTTGTTTGTTTTCCTTAAGCAAGTTTTTTTTCCATCTCTTCAAGTCTTTGCTGATTAGCACAGTTACCTGCAAACCCTAAAGATGAAGCTCTGAGAAAAGTGTGCAAGATACTGAGATGCCCTGAACACTCAGCCAGCAGGAAGTCCAGCATCAAGCTTTGGTTTATGCTGCTATAACTTACCAGAGCCTGTATCGAAGGAGAGGACCAGGAAAGCCCACACTTACTGACATCTAAGCAAGCCTCAGAAGCACAGAGGTACAGCAAGCTGAAGTCAAACAAAACAGCCCAGTAACACCAGGAAAATTCCTGCTAAATTGTTGTGATCAGTAACAGCAATCACAAATGTGAAAGGGCAAACAATCGGGGAAAACAACATTCCTTTAAAAATTGTTTGATGAAGAAGTTAAGAACCAAAGAATTAACATTCCAGGTCACAATTTTCTGAATTCCTGGCTCTGGAGCATGTTCTGATGAGAGAGAAAGAGTAATGAAAGTCAAGAAACACTTATTCAAGAAACAAATATGTGAGTGTTATGGCTAGGACACATGCACGGTTTAGCAGATGCTGGAAAGGATGGATCTACAAGACAGGAGGAAAGCAAGCTGTGAGTGGCCTCAGTGGGAAGAAGTTTGAACTTGTTGACGTGCAGAAGGGCAGAACAGTTGGATGACTGTTCTGCAATTTGTAGTTCAGTTTTGGCCATGTTAACTCTATGTCAATAAGGAGATACACAAATACAGACAGATTCAGCAGACACCAAAGCCTACAATTCATCACCCTTATCTTCAGAGATGAGTGACTGGGCTTAGTCAATATAGACTTCCTTTCAGTGAGTGAAGAGAAACAGACGCTTCAGAGAATGAGTCATTGACTTCCTTTCGGATTAAATTAATCACACCCGAAATCTGCCTGCCTCTATGCAGAGCCTCTGAAAGGAGAAGAGAAACAGGAGCTCATACAGACATCTAAATTTTGCCACCCATATCCAGCCATGACACGGGTGGTGGAGATGGAAGAGTTATGTTCAGGTTGAAGAAGTTTACCAAGGGAAAATGTTGTACTTGAAACATTAACCAGCAACCAAAACAAAAGAAATCCACCAAACAAAACAAAACCACCAAACAACAAAAAATCCACCACCCAACAAAACACACCCCCACACAAAAAACATGTAATATCATCCCAAATGAAAAGGAGAAGGTGCCCCCTTCTCCTCCTTCAAAGAGGGATGGGGGAAGTTAACACATGTAATGTGAAGATGAAGGAAATGGATGACAGAGAAATTGCTAATGATAAAATGATAACAGAGGACTCGTAAGGGACAAGGTAGTATATAGATCAAAGGATAAAACTGAAGCAATGGTCTGTCTAGAAGAGGAAGTCTTTCAAAGCCTTAGTGAGTAAAGAAATTTAGGAAGATATGAGGCAAAACCAGAAAAGGAGGACTTTAAACAATGATTAGTTTAAAAGACACGAGAAAACTTGATGTGGTGCTAATAAACACAGAGATGAGAGGATTAGGATTAGCCTTCTATTGCAACAGAAATGAAGGCAAAGAAGGGCAAGATAATGGCAGAGAGCCTAGACTAGAAGTTTCATTATTGAAATCAAAGCCAGGGACAAGAATTGATACGGGAAGAGGAGTCAAAGAAAAGATTGCATCCAACAAAAGAAACAGTCCAGAAGACTTCAAAGTCTATGCACAGCTGCAAACTACAAATTCACTGGGGAGTTACAGACACATTGTGGAACAGCTCACGTGCCTGGAGTAATGAGATGGATGGTTACAGGCTCCACAAGAAGGACAAGGTGACAAGGATTCATGCTATACAAAGGAACAACCTGGAAGTGTGAAGCTCTGCTGAAAAATGATTGACAGGCTGATAAAGAATAAACAGGTCTGGATGAGAGGTGAGACCAAAGGAAACAGCCACGAGGACATGTCATAAACCACCTGATCCTGAAGATGAAGCCTTCTTTAGAAAGCAGGAAGACCTCCAGATTTCATGGTGAACTGCATCCACCCCACAGCTACACAGGAACCACAGTGGGTCACAGGTAATCCAGTGGAATTCCAGAGCACATCAGGAACAAGTCAAGTAGAAGCTGTGATACACCCACTACTATTTGGAAAGGAAGAAGTGGTGGAAGATGTAAAGTCTGATGGCAGTCTTGGTTACAGCAACCTAAGATATACAGATCTTGAGGGGTGTGAGGAAGATGGGTAGCATAATTACAACACTGGACTTCAGAGGGCTTCAGTTGGTTCAGAGAAGACGTAGGCAACTATCCATGGCAAAGAAACACTGCACGAGGGCTCCCTTAATCACAATCTGCACACACAAGTTAATTGGATTTGAGGGGATACATCTGAGGATGCAAAGGGAAACGGTTAAAAGAGTATTCTCTGCCATCGTTAAAAGGCTGTAGGAATTTGAAAAGGTTCTCTCTAGACTAGAAGGCAGCAAGCATCAGGCTTCTCTTCCAGATGGAGAAGATGCCAGAGTCAGGGTCCTCTCAGCCTCTTGGAAGGCTACAAATCTACCTGGAAACCATTTCCAGACACACAAAACCCAAGAAGGTTACCAGGAATTGCCAGCACAGATTCAATGAGGGTAGATCATGCCCAACTGCAACAGCCAGAATGCAGCCAAATAAATTCTAACTACAGCTCTTCCCTCATCCCATTTCATCATTCTCCCTGGCAGGCAAACTGCAGAGATCTGGACTAGGCCAGTGAACAGCAACTTGGGTGAAAGGCTGGCCTGGTTCAGAGAGTAGTGCTCAGCACCTTCACCATAGACTTACAACTGTGATTGATACTGGGGTCAATACTGTTTAATGCCTTCATTAACAACATGAACAATAGGCCAGGAGGTTTCCTTTGCCAGCCTACAGATGACATCCCATGGATTGGAACAGTGGCCAATATGCTGATGGGCAGAGCGCAATTCAGAGGAATCTTAAGATGCGGCAGAAATGAGCTGACAGAAGCTTCATGAGCCAAATGCGACCTTCTGCACCTGGGACAGAAGAACTGCAGGGCAAAAACACAGGCTGAGGACTGTTGGACTTTTTTGCAGAAAAGGGTCTAGGCTCCTCAGGGACAAAAAGCTGAACATAGCTCAGCAACACCCAATCGCAGTGGTGAAGGTTAACTTCATCCCAGAGCCACGTTATTTAGACTGCAGCCAGCAGATCCAGAGAAGTGATTATCATCTCCTGTTGAGCACTTGTGAGACTGTGTTTAGAGTACTTTGTCCAGTTCAGGACTCCTCTGCAGAAGAGGCACTGGCATATTGAAGCAAGTCCTGCGGAGTCCCTATGATGATTTGGAGACTGCAGCACATGGATAAGGCCAACAGATAAATTTGCTGAGTCTCAAGAAAGATGAGGGAGAAATTTTCTTTGGTGCTTTCAGCTTTGCAGTAGGAGGTTATAAAGATGGAGCCAGAGCTGCATCACCAGAGATGCCCAGCAAAAGGGCAAGAGGCAAGAGCCTCTATTTCATCAAAATAAGTTCTGACTCAACACAAGGAAAAAATTCCTCACAGTGAGGGGTACCCAACCATTGGAGAACAGAGTGTGCAGGGAAACTCTGTCATATCTTTCCTTGGTAATAACTGGAGCTCAGCTGCCCTAGGCCCTCAGCAGCTTAATACAACTTCAAAGCCACTGTTTTTTTAGACTCCAGAGGTCTCTTCCAATCTCAGTTATTCTAGGATTCCACTACTCTCCCTTCCCTTGCTGTTTCAGTTTTGTTAAACAGTGTTCCCTGTTCCTCTCCTTTGGATACTTCTGTTCTTCAGATGTGTAATATGTCTTGGTCTAATTCACAATGAATAGTTCTGGGAGGAAGCAGAACCCTCCATAATCACTTGTAACAAACCAGCTATGAAATGAGTGATGACAACAAACATTAAAGAATTAAGCAAATAGTGTAAATGTAAACAGCAAAAAATGCATTACAGAACATCTTCAGAAACACTTTCCCATTTAACATTAAAATACCGTTAGCCATGTTTTGGTATCTAAGAGGACTGAGGGAAAACACATATTCATTCAAAGAAATAATTAAAAACGCAGCACAACAGTTCAGAAATGGGATTAAGCTAGATGCAGCTGCAACCTTAAAACTTAGTTTAAACCAATTTTAAATACATGCAACTGAAGCTTTCAAGTTATAATCATACCATTGACCCTCCTTTCCCTCTCCCTTTCCTCTTTGGTCACTGAAGACTACTGAAAGTATCAGAGCTCCAAGTCAAGAACAACTACCTTTTAACAACAACTCTGACACGGATATAGTGAGAGCAGATTGTCTGCAAGGAAACAAGAATAAACTGGCTATTTAGAGGGATTATGTAATGCAGCACGGAACTGTAAAATGGGATTTAAAGAGACATCTCTCTGCATTTTAGTCCTGGAAGTAAGTGTTGACCAGTACTGTAGAAATTTGAAGAGGCTCAGGAACAGAGAAAGATATCTTGTCAAAAGTCCCCCCTCTGAGTTGGTATTTTATTCATAATTCTTCTTTTTCAGAAGATCAGTAGTATTTAGCTATTTTGCGATATCCCTTAAAACAAAGTTGAAGCTGAAACACCACATCATCTCACATGTGTGAAGGTTTTTACTACAAAAATAATGTCTATATGTACAGATACAAAGTATTTTGTGGGCCTGAGCTTGTTGAACTTGTGGAGCTTCATACACTCAATTAGCACAGTACTGCACTCTGAAAATCAAAGTGATTATGAACAAATACAACAGTATTAAATCTTCCCTGCATAAATATTTTAGCAAGTGTAAACAAGACTCCAGTTTCTGTAAGCAGCCAATTCCCAAACAAACACACACAAACATCAGCTGGTTCAGCAAAGAAAGGAAGAAATTGAATGGCCATGCCCTACTGCATTATAAATAGGGAGGAAAGGTACAGCAAAGGCACATGTAGTAAGGGAGACTAGTTCTGTGTAATGGACGTTCCTACACAAACCTGAAAATGACAAAATGTTCACAGTTTGCCCGTGGCTTTGTTAATATCATAAATATACATATTAATAAAAACATCAATGCACACCATGATTTTGTAGAAGTGTCCAGAACTGATGAGCAGCTGCTGAGAGATTTTACTTTTGCATTTCTTCACTTTAGAATGCATGAAAAAAAAAAGTTATTACCTTATGCATTCTAATGCAAAACTCTTTTTCATCTAATTCTAAATATCCTTTCATTAAAAGCCTCAAAAACCAGCAGCATCATACATTCAGCCAAGCCCAGCTGCTCTGCTGGTAATTAAGAGACAGTGAGTCCAGACCACCTCCTTCCCACCTCCCCTGGAAAAACAGACTTTACAGTAAGGAGGAATTTGGCCCACACTTCATGAGGAAGGAGTGGGGGAATGGAGGGATAGCAGAGGGAGGTGGTTGTTTTTTAAAACCCAGCCAGTCCCTGCTCCATGGCTGGACTTTTCCCTGCACCACGTCAGGCCCGCAGGTTGCTGGCAAGCAGAGCAGGCGCAGAGCGAGACCTGCCAGCGCTCTTGGACCACACACAGGCTCTCAGCTGCTCTCCAGCACTCTGGGGACTTCCATCCACAGCCCATCCCTGCTTCCCAGGGCCTGGCTCTTCCCTCCAGCAAGAGCCTGCGTGGAGCACCGGCAGGATGGGAGAGAACCGTGCACTCACAGCACCGAGGGCAGCAGCGGCCCAGGCCTCCCTCATGGGCTGTCCGGCACCAGCATCCCCACGGGAGCGAGTTCCAGCACTTCATCTGCAGAACAGGTAACTTTGGAAATGCCAACATAGTGGCACCAGCAAATAAATAAGTAGCTCGGCACTTTTTATAACTGTTCATTTTTCATACAGCCAACTAGCAGCACACTTCAGTTTCACCCAATGAACAACTCCATCCCTCTCCTCTAAAATACGTACGGTAAGTTCATTTACATTGCTACACTTTCAAGTCTAACCATGATGGATATTTAACATAATTTCACCCCAAAAAAAAAAAAGCCATGATCATGGGCCCACAGTGACAGGGTGAGATTTTGTAAGCTCACTGCCATAGCTCAATTTGCAATTAAAAACTATGTAAAGCCAGAAGTGTGATTAAAAGCAGCAGACAACCAGCTCATTATACAGAGGCAGAAAAGAAAAGCCTTTCAAACACCAATTGCTCTACCTGAAATATCAGCTGCTGTTGTCATGCCTGGGACTGAGCAAGAACATCACTTAGCTCACTGAAAAGAACTTTCCCAGAGACAGATTGGCAGCATGACAAATGTAGTTTGGCTACAGAAATCAAAGACCAAACACTTGTTCCTTATATAAAGGATAGACAGGAAAAAAAATAGAAGAAAACCTGCAAAGAGCTTCAGAGAGGTGTAACTAAAAAAGACAAATTATTTTCCTGTTTCAAGACTGTTTGGGAGATAAGTTCATTTAAAGCAGCTAAAATTTCTTGTATACAATGCTGATATACTTAAGCCAAGTCACAATCATTGTTTTTGATCAGGGAGGCCCCCCACACAAAAGCTGTGGGGAAGGAAGATGCCCAGACATATTCCCCAACAAACACTCATCCAAGAAAAAAGCTGTGTTTAGATTCTAGAAAAACGCCTACACTGTCTTTACTTGTGATTACCTTTTGGCAGAACCAAAAGGGCTTTTGAAGGATTCAAACACTCCACGAAGCAACAAGACAGATTTCCTTCCATCAGCACTTTACTCTTCTACAATTACAGACAACTGTGAAGTTCTTATGCACAAAAAGCCAATTTATTTTTAAAATGCCTGTTCAAAATTACAGTTTTGATTAAAGCGCCTTAATCCAAAACCAGACTTCATTAAGTTTAGTGGCTTTATCCCACTGCTTATATAGGCTACATGTAAGACAGGAAATTTAAACTTCCTAAGATATTAACTTCAGACCTGACACTAGCTCACCTAAAGTACAAGCTTTACTTTGCCAAACAAACAGGGCTCAATACTCTTAAGCAAAAACAGCTGAAGAAAAGATTCTGCATATAAAACAATCTGTATATACATCAGCTAAGTAATGCTGGGTAGAGTAATCTGTGTTTCAATGGCACAGATCAATCTTAACCTGTCTATACCTATGAAGATATAATATCAGATTAATCTTCATATACCTATGGAGGCATAATATAGGCAAGATTTTTCTGTGTTGAGTTGCAAATGTAAGATTAATTTAGGAAAATACTTTTCTCTAAAATATCTCCCCCAAATGAGCATCTTATCAGTAAAACCCATTTACATCTCTGGTTAATTACATGTCAGCTTCTGAGACTTTGCTATGACAGTCCATCAGCTGTCATCTCCAAGAGTCATGAGACAGGAGTATTAATTAGCCAAAAAATGACAACTCGTGTCCCTTGATATGAGCAACAGCAAACTGGAAGACCATTCTACTCCTGGAATAAAAGCTGGTATTATTCACCCTCTTTAAAGAGTGTAGAATATGGAGATCTCAATTAAAATGTAAAGCATGTAATGAGAATATTTATTTTAATGTCACCTGTGCGCTAAAACCTTTTTTTCCATTTTACCTCTCTCTATTCAATGATCCCATATTAAGCACATGATTACTTATATGCATTATCTCACACTTGTATTGCTCAAGACCAACAATATTTGAAGAATTATACTTAAAAACAGACATGAATAAAGCATTTTAAGAACCCCGAAAATGGACTAAATAAAAAGCCACCATAGGTTTAACAGATAATAAGAAGGTGCAATGGGTATGTCAACCTTGAAAAAGCCCTTTTAAACCACAGTAATACTGTAAGGTGCCATTACCCTTTGTCAGTCAGCTACATGAACTCATAAATCAGGTGTAGCAGCCAAATGAGAGCACAATGAAAAATCAGCACTAGGCAGGCTTGTACACTGAGTAATGAGGGGCCTGCCGAGGTTTTGAGGTCACATTCAAAACTACAAATTAATTGTATCAACCATATTAATAAAAAGAATTCATATCAGCAAGACTAAAATTTGCTAGTACCATTCTGCAGAGTTTGTGCTCGTGACTCCTTTCCCAGATTGGCGTGGAATCCTCCTCCTAAAGTCGGTGTTTTCCCCGCACCTATTAGAGGAAAAAAAAACAAACACCAGTCATGTCAAAGAGAATACATTAATTAAAATATTAAAATAAAAATCATTGTGCCAACATATTCAGTATCTGTATAATCAACAATATGCCAAGCTACATTAAGGTGGTCTTAAAGTACTTAAGAAATCAAGCACCAGTAATGCAAATTACTTCTTTCTTGGCATACCATAAGAATTACATGGCTCCATAAGCCCTCCCAATCTCAGTTCTAAAGAAACTACAGAAATCTCTCAATATCTCTTTCATGCAGAACATGAAAATCAGTATGGTAAAATATTTCTCAAAATAAAGGAGGAAAAAATTGCTTAGTTAGTATTTTTGTCTGAAGAATATTCAATGAAGAATTTGCAGAATTTTAATACATAATTATTGGCATTATAGAACATAAAACATGTTTAGAATTCAATAATGACTATGTTGGCTACTACAGGCGTAACAGTTATTTTAAAATAACTTCAGTTTGTCATTAGGTAAACACAGCAACACTTAGGCTATAAAAACTGCAAGTCTGGAACTCCTACTTTTACACCCTGAAAGGTTGGAGACTTAAAAGAAGTCTGAGTTGTAAATCAGCATGAACTAGAGGCTGGTTTGGGCATCCATGCCAATGCAGATATTGCTGGGAGTCAGTGGAACTACGCATGCAAACCAATCTTGCAGAACAGGGAATTAAACTACCAAGGACAGAAAGAGTCTCCCACTAAAGCAGGAAGGTTTTTTAAAAAACAATCAAGGTACCTCAAGCAGGATATCTGAATCTATCAGCTTAACAGCAAGTGAGACCAAGAAGCTAAATTGCACAGGATTGAAAAAAAGCAATTTGTTAGTAATTGGACTTCTACTTAATTCAAGTTGTCTGCTCTTCAGGATAGGGAAAAAAGCCATCTTGTTGTCTATGATGCCTACAGCTTTTCCTTAAGTTCTTGTGGCTGTTTTCTCCTCTTAGACTAGCTCTTCAGAACAAACTAGAAAGGCTTTGGGATAGACACAGCGATGGGAATGAAGTGACTCTTTAAAGCAGTTCAGGGAATTTCCTGTACATATCTGAAGTACATTTCCTGTACTTCCAGGGCAGGTACAACTGATGAGAAACTGTGACCTGAACTATTCATCTTACCTGACTTTTTAGCTCTAGTCTCCTCTCAGTTGCACTTAATGTACATCTATACTGAGAAAAAAAAACAACAAAACCAAAACCCATGGTTTTGGTTTTTGGAGGGCTAGAAAAGCTAATAAGCTAATATCCCTGCAGATTTACTATCAGCCTTCAAAGGTTATTTTTCCATATAACCTTTAAATTAGGTTTCCAATGCTATCCACAACAGAAACCAACTCCATTTCATTAACAGATCCTTTAACAAACAATAACCAGCTCTCATGTAAATGCCCCCACAGATTAAGTACTTCATCCTAATAAGAAGTGAAAAACATTCAATAGTGATCTCCTCCCTGGATACAGAGGTAACTCTCCCAGCTCTGTGTTTGACTGCTAGAGACAGCAACGTCTCCCTGCCATTCTTACAGGTACAGCCTTGTATTTCCACAAACACTTGAAAACAAACCAATGCAGCAAACCAGAGAGAGGTTACCAAGCTAGAAAAGAAGGCACACCATTTTTGGTGTACATTTATAAGAATGGTTTACCTGGCAAAAAATATATCAATGATGGCAATAATTTTACATTCCTTTTCTTCAGTAAACAAATCAAAGCAGAAATTTTGCCTCCCATTTTCCTTTTTTCTGGTTGTTTTAAGGTTTGCCTTACCACAGGCTTCCTCATTAGTCTGATTTGCAGCAGGAGAGCCCATCAGTATATAGGAGCATCAGTACATGGGAGGAGGACACCAACTACAAGGCAGGAGCAAGCAGGCTGGAGGCAGGAGGCTCCCCAGCACTTTTGTCAAAGCCATGGTTGCCCCCTCCTGAACACTCCACTTCCCAGTCCCCTCTATCCTTGAATATACCAAAATAGTGAACTGCTTTGGACTGCCAGTGGCAAAACAACACTTTTAAATGTTTCCCTGTTACTACTACAAAGCCCGCACAAAACAATCTTACATTGGTGATAAACAATACTAATAACTAAATAATTTAACTTACTCAGGAGTGAAAAACCAGAATAATATAAACAAAATGAAATTAAGTTGAGACTTTAGCGATTTTGTTCTTTAAGACTCTTTTTCATTAGACATCAGGTTATAACATCATACATAAAAGTAATTTGTTTCCAAGCTACAGAGACTGCAGCAGATACCAGCAGAGCTATATGAAAGACAGATTCTGCTATCAGAATTGATGTACCCATTTTTCAGCAAGTTAACTGGAAAGGCTGAACATCTCTACTTAGTATTTGTCTTTGAAAACTGACAGAAAACTAGTCTGTTGAGCACTTACACTCTCAGAACTGCAAACTAATGTTGCCACTGACTATGTAGTCTCACCCTCAGCTTTAATCTTACAAGCAAAATGCAAACCAAATTCATTAAGATAACTGTTCAGCTGGGTAATAAAAAGATAAACTCTTAAAAAAAGAAAACTGAAATCATCAAATTCATTTAAAGACAAAAATCCCTACAAAGCTAGCAATTTAAAAAGTACAAAGCAAAGGAACAGCAATTGCCAGGCACAACCAAATTAACATCCCAGCTTAACTGCAATTTTTACATTTCTTGACCTTTTCCATTCTTCCCCCACAACTTCAAAAGTGAATTAAGCAGGCTTTTGGTTTTTCACATTCAGCTTTCAAGACATACAAAAATATATCCGAGAAGTATTTGGTGTCTTCAAGTACTGCCTGCCAAATCTTCCACATTAACACTACCATTTCCCTAAGGCAGCTCCAATGCACTCCTCCATGAGGTGCTGAAGGTACACTGCCATCAGCTCATCCCATCTGCTGAGGAGGGCCAGCCGTGTCCTGAGGGGCAGCAGGCACAGCATCGCCAGTCGGGTGAGGAGGGGACTGTCCCAATCTGCCCTGCACCGAGGCAGCCTCACCTCCACTCCTGGGGACAGCTTTGGGCACCACAATATTAAAAAGACAACATAAAGCCATTAGAGTGTGCAAAGCAGGGCCATGAAGACAGTGAAGGGCCCAGAGGTGAAGCCATATGAGCAGCAGCTGAGGGCACTTGGTCTGCTCAGCCTGGAGGAGACTGAGGGGAGACCTCACTGCAGCTGCAACTTCCTCCTGGGGAAGAGGAGGGGCACACACCCAGCTGTTCTCCCTGGTGATCCATCACAGGACCTGAGGGAATGCCATAAAGGTGTGTCAGGAGAGGTTTAGGTTGGCATCTAGGAAAAAGTTTTTCACCCAGATGATGGTTGGGAACTGGCATAGGCTCCCTAGGGAAGTGGTCACAGCAGCAAGACTGGCAGAATTCAAGAGGCATTTGGACAGTGCTCTCAAACATTTGCTGTGTCCTGTGCTGAGCCAGGAGTGGGACTTTCACGATCCTTGTGGGTCCTCCTCCAACACAGGATATTCTATGACTCTATGATTACTTTTAGAAACTCACCCAGATTTGCAGCTTTGCATAACTGAATCTTCCTTTTCCCTTCAAGTTTGCTTTGGACATTTACATGAAATTTTGGACAACAGAAGGTGTGGAGAGATGTGTTAGGCAGCTCAGAAATACAGCTACTCCAGTTTTTGTGTGGTCCTCTCGGTAGGCTACACTGCTTTAACACAACAGAACTGAGGATACAGGGGATCATGTCTGGAAACCTGATGATACTCAGTCAAAGCTCACACAGGTCCAGACCCAAACTATAACCCTTCATCAGGCTAAACTTCTTGTCAGAGATGTATTAACATCTGGACCCTACAGTCTTAAAGGCCTTTTTCAACTAAAAAATTATATGGTTCTACCGTGACTATCCCTCCTGACTATCAGCCAAAAGCAGCCATCTCCACTCTGCTGCTCACAGCACAAGCAACTCAGCAGTTTCTGTTTTGCTCCACCAACTCCCTAACAAACAGTCACATCACCCTGCTTCTCTACAAAAATGTTCCTCAAGCTGTAAAAGGTGCAAGTAAAGCTTGAAGTTTGTGGTAATCTTGAACAACAACAACAAACAACAGGTAACAGGAACAGCACTTATCAAATCACTCTACACAGTGGAAGCAAAGAGCAGCTACTTGGGCACTTGCAGCTTAAAGGGCAACTTTTCTGTCAAATAGTGACATGATGAGTTTCAGACTCAACACCTGGAGGAGAAACAGGTTCAGTCCCAGCATGACAGATTTTGCTTCCTCTATATAAATGAGCAAGTGAAGACAGGGAATGAGGCTGCTTGTGGCCTGAAGTCCACCTGCTATTTGATAGGACCAATCCTAGCAAAATCCTTCCTTGTAAAATTAAACCCAAAAGCCACCAGTCCTTTCTTCAGGACAAAGTAGGGGTAAACCTTCTATTTCAAATACATGTATTTACAGAGCCAGCATAAAATCTGGTAAAGTTTGGTAAAGAATGCAGACTGCATCACACCAATGGCACACCAATAGGGGAAGACAAGATAATCTAACATAACAAAAAAAAAAAGAGCTTCCTACTGAAGTTAGATCATAAAAGTAAAAAGGAGGGTAAGTAAACCTCCCACTACAATTCATAGTAGAATATAGATACGAACTGTATACATACCTATACAACTCACACCATAATAAAATTATGTGACTGGCGTTCAAGTTTGCAACTGAAACAAATCTTTCCCCACCCATTTTTTCAGGGAAATGAACAGGTCTGCAGGCACCAGAGTCTGCTGAAACAGTACTGCCACATAAACTTCCATAGACAAACTTTAAATCTCTTCCATAATAGCTTATTTTCCTAACCACAAGCTATAGAGATAAATATAGTTGCGTCCACCACAACCCAGCTTAGGTCTGAAATCAGTCTGCATCCAAGTTACGTGCACTATTCTGCACAGCTGACAGCAGCACCCTCTGCTGTTCCCCTCCAAAGGACAGTATGGAAAAGACTTAATGCCAGAAAAAGCTTCATATTAATTTTGGTGCACGATTGCCACCTGGAGGATTTGGGGAGAGAAGCAAAATTGATTCATCTCACTAAAACATATAGCAGATGTTTATTTTAGACGAAGTTCCCCCTCTTCCTTCCTAACACAGCATGATTATGAACTAGTTTTGTAATGAGAAAATCTGAAACAGAGTAAAACAGGTAAATACTCTTCAGGATTTCCATCAAAGGGTCTGCAAACCCAGCATACTTCCTTTCTCTGTATTGCAATTTGACATCATGACCACTTTGCATAACTTAACATCAACCATGTCATTTATTATTATAGTAATGTTATTTATTTTTATGGTTATTATTAACCATTTAGTCATCTCTAAAAAGCTGGGCCACAAATATGAGGAAACTTGCTGGTATTAATATTATTTTAACTTTTCAGTACCCTGTGTTTTCATTTAAAGTTTAGCATGTGTATTATTGGCAGAGCCCATTTCAGGACTATTTGAGACTGCACTCTAAGAAACATTTAATGCCAGGACTTGGTCTTTCAATAACTTACATAGAAACTGATTAACAACTACCAATTAAAAACAAAACTCTTCCTCCTTTCACCTCTTTAATTTTCAAAAATACACAAGAATCCTTTCTTGTACATAGGAACCAATTAGACAAAAGCAAAGAATCTGATACAAGAACAGAGTTCATCCCCTTTCGCAACTGTCTCGCCACCAATCACTGTGACAGTAATTGTCCATCTTAAAACACTCAAGAGGACAAAATGGTACAGAAGATGAATGACGAGTAAGATCAGCTTAAATTTTAAGCTTTTTCCTCCATGTAGTCGATCCCTCTCTTCTTTCCAGTTTTCTGACCATAACTTTTCATTTCCACAATCCCCAAAAGACAAGTACTTAGATCAAGGCAAACTCTTGTCAAGTTCGCATTAGAGGTCAATGTAGCTCACATGCCTCAATGCAAAAACAAAGACTTTATGGATAAAATAGTATAGAAAATACTTCAAGAAGCTTCCACAGGTATACCCTAAAACACTGGGCATACCACAGCTTCACTGAAGAGCTGAAGATACATTAAATCTGTCATGGGACACTGCAGAGTGAGAGTACACATTCAGCATTTCTGGGAGTGCTAATGGGTCTCTGTAGTAACTTCATTATAATTTACTTGCAAAAAAAAACCTGGGATAGTAAAAATAAGCTCTTCTTCGATGTTCTAAAATTTGAAGCAGGCTACTTACAAATGTTGTGGAACCTCCTACACCAAAAACTCTAACAAATACTTGTTGGTGTGTTAAGGATTACTAGTTCATAACTTTCCTTTCCCCTTATGAGCAAAAGCAAGAAGATAACCTCCCACCAGTCTGAAATTAGTGCACTGCAAACTCATGTACATTTGGAGATGGAGAGTCTTAATGCGTGTTTGCTGAGCCAGAGCCAGAGATTCTGACTCAGTGCTGAAGAAGAACTGATGCTGTCAGTGCCCACTGCAGAATCCTGTTTCTGTGACTGTGCCTGTGTATTTGCCACTGCCCTAAAACCTCCAGGCTTAGTCACTAAGTAAAAGTCACTAAGTAAAAGTAAGTAAAAATCCTAATAATTCTCATTGAAATTTGTACTAGAGATTTGACCCCGAATTCTACAGCAGGGCAGGGACAGGCAGAGCTGAGAGCACCTCCATGGGTCCAGGGATAGGCTGAGGCCAGACAGGACATGAGCCTACAGGGTCCATGGGTGGGCAGGGCAAGGCAGTGAGGAGCTGGAGACCAGCCCTGCTGTGCACTCCCTGGGGCAGGGGCTGACATCCCTGAGGACTGGGATGGGGTCCTGGGCCATGGACAGCCTTGGGGGAACCCCAGAGAAAAGCTGTCAGGGACAACAAGAACCAGCAGTACCTGGCTTGTGACAAAGAAGCTTATCAGATCTGTTTTTCTAAATGTACTACCAAGCATTTAAAGTGAATTTTTCATATAAAAGAAGCAGTGTTTCCCCAGACAGTTTGCTTGAGGATCATAAGCTCAGTACACCTTGCAGCATCGTTTCTTTGTGCTGTATTTCTCAGTTACATCGTCCAGCTTGCTGCTGTGCTGCCTGCACATCAACCTTCCCATGTGGGACTTTTCTTCTCCTTTGATTAGTGCCAGAAGTCCCAGACTTCACCCTTCTCAGCTTCTTTAAACAAAAACTGAAGAAGGATCTGGGCTGTCAGGTTTGCTCCAAGCACAACTTTCTCTTACTCTCTTCAGCTTCAGTTTTTCTCCTGTCAGCTTCAAAAAAAATATTTGTGAAAACAGTTCCTCCCAACAACTCCCACCCAGACACACTGACAAAGCAATCAGAGAACTCCAAACCTTCAGACATGGCACACAACTCTTAACTTGCCTTTCTACAAAAGCAGCAGCCATACAACCAGTGCAAACTGGCAAAGGGCTCGGTGTAACTCCATCTTCCAGGATGCAATCATAGCACAAAGGAGAGGGAGAAATGTAGCTCACTCTTAGACCCTGTACTGCCGTACTTCCTGCTAGGGTGTGTTCACAGGTAGCAATCTATAGGCAGAACTGTTAAGAACTTGGGTAAGAAGAAAAACAAAAACCAAGACACATTCATTCCAATTAGCAGGATTCAAAAGCTCTCTAAATTTGTTAAGAAGTCAGAGCAAACAATCTCTTTGGCCAGTCTGAACTGGTTATCAACTCTAAAGTGAATAGTTATTGTTCAAAACTAGACTCAGCTAGGAAAAGTACATGCTTCAAACACTTTCTGTGCAATCAGCAGAGTTCCTTGGAGCTAAAGCAGGCATGTTAACCCTTCTCCACTAATACCTGACTTATCCAGGGTCAAATTAGTCAGGTTCATGAACACATTATCAAGGCAGGGTCTTCACAAGCTTCAAGACAGTAATATAGTTAGGGTGAAGTGGTGAGGCTAGATTCTTTCCTGACTGTGACCACTCACAACAGAATTAAGAATTACAACTAACTAGACCAGTAAGGGGCATCAAAGCTTTCAGAGGACTTTCCTCTCAAAAGAATACAAAACAGTACACAGCAGCCACTTCTAGAGCATGAAGGGGTTATTCCCCTGCTAGTGAAATAACTTACCAGCTCACAACCCAGGAAGTGAGGTACCTTACAGGAAGAGCTGACCTGCCAGTCTTTCAGACAGCATTTAAAGGAATGGTGGGATTAGCTCTGTAAAGCTCAAAGAACATGCTCTTCCTGTGAAAACTCAAAAGAACAGCTGTGCCAAATCAGACTGAAAGCCTAGTCCAGTATCCTACCTCTGAATTAGAAAGTTCATTAATATACATGCCTACAAGGGTAACACAAAACACAGGAGGAAAGCTTGTTGTGATAGTTCTCTCATATAATCTCCCAATGTCTAGAGACCTGTGGCTCAAGGATGTCCTGAAACAATGAGTTTCTTTAACGGCCATGACACCTTTTTATTCTGTCTGGCCAATCATTTTAAACTCATGCAATCTTTTAACATCCACAACTTCAGATTCACATGGGGAGTTTTCTGTTAAAACCAAAACCAGCCAAACAAAACTTCCTAATGCTTTTGAACCTCCTCCCCACTACTTTTGCAATCAGCTAGATGCAAGATTTCTTAGCACTCCCTAGATTTTGCATTATGTGACCCTTAGCAGCCGCTGCTGTGTTATTTTACTGCATTTACAGATCTCTACTATGGCCCCATTCAATCATCTCCTTTCCAGTCTGAAGAGGCTGAGTCTATTCAGTGATTCTAACTGAGAAGCTCTTCAGGAAGCTCTCCTCTTAATCACTCCATCATCCTCTCTGTGTCTTTTTCAGTTCTATTAGAGGTTTTCCTGAGGAGGGGGAAGGAAAGAGAAACCCACCAGAACTGCACACAGCACTTCAGTTGGAGGTAACACTGTGGATATGTAACAGTGTACAGAAATGCTGTACATGCTCTTTTAACTTCTAACATTCCTCTCCCCACACAGGTGTTTTTGTACCATGAATGAACATTGAGCAATTTGTTTTTTATAAAGCTACCCATTACAACCTAGGGATCTCCTTCCAATATTACCTTAGCCAGTCTGGATGTAGAAGAAGCAATCCCACATTTGGAAGAAAGGAACAATTTGCTAACTCTCACAACCACTTTTGATCCCATCTGCTATCCTACCACTCATCCACTAAAAGCAACAGGTCCTTCTACAGTCTTTACTACCCCAAATAATTTAGTATTGCCCACAAACCTCATTAACTCACCAGTCACCTGTTTTCCAGATCATCAGTCCAGATTCTATGGAATTTCACTGGCACCTCCTTCTGTACTCTCCAGACTATATTTGTTATCATTTGAAGAGCTACTCTGCTCAGTAAAGACTTCTTTATCAATGACAACTCAGATTCTATAAAAGCTTCTCATGAAAGAACTTGCTGACCTTCCTTTGAAAATCCAACTTTCTGCTTTGTCCACTTACCAAAAAGGCATCTGGTGAAAGATCTTGCTGACCTTACCTTGAAAATCCAACCATCTGCTTCATCCACTTACCAACTTCCTTAGAAAGCTCCAAAGGATCTTCAAGGCAAGCCACTTTGCCAAAAAGCACTGTTACCCTGTATTTACTTGTTCAGAACACATATTTTATCCTTCACTACTTGGCTCAACCTGTGCATGTAGATGTGGCACTCAGGAACACGGTTCAGTAATGGACTTGGCAGTGCTGGGTTAACAGCTGAACTTGATCATCTTAAAAGTTCTCCTACAACATAAATGATTCTGTGATTCTTCCCTTTTGTCCAACACACTTAACTAGCCTGCATTTTCCCAAGACTTCATGGAGAGCAAAGCAAAACCCCTCATTCATGGCCAAGCACAAGCCCATGCCTTCTCAGCACACCAAAAGCTCAGCTGCAAAAACATCAAAACAATGGACAGGAACAGACACACACACCTGCACTGGAGAACACCGGCTACACCAAATTTCTCTGTGGAAAACATCAGTGTTGATGCTTCCTACACCAGGCACACAAGTAGCTCAATGTAAATACTGCCAGAGAAAACTTAACTGTGATCTCACACCTTCCTCCAACCAAGAGTATAAAAGAAGGGATTTCTTATGTTTTATAGGGATTCTACATGACTTAGCAAGGACTTGGCCACTTTGTGTTAATACAGAGAAGTGCAGGATTCACTTCTTCAGTAAACAGATGCAAAATTCTGAAATCTTAACTTGTAGCTTGGAAAAATAAAAGGTTTTTAGAAAAGAAAAATCAGTGTCTCAGTGCTTTCCACTCCCTTTTGCTTTTTTATCATGAAGGTGAAAATAAATTATTAATAAATGCCTCTGTATTCAACATGTAACAACACACAAATAGAAGCTGTTGTGGATCTTGAAAAGATTTGAGGAATATTGTTGCACAACTAGTAGCTCTGAACTCCACAAACACCAAAAGCCCCATTCAATTCCCAGCCCTGCACTAAAGAACCTGACATCCCTCACCCTTTGCAAACCTTAGACAACGTTCTCCAAGACACCCAGCCCTACTAAACCTGAGCCAGGGACTCAAAAACAGCACCCCAGGCACCTCTGACACTGCAAATGTTCCACACTCTCTGAGTTCATCAGACTACAGTCCCAGGAGCCTCAGACCAAGGCATTTCATTCAGTTTTGATGGAAATTTACTAATAGAATCAGAAGTCACTGAAAGGCATACCTTACCAGAAAATGTTGCTTTCAGCAACTACATGGTTTCTGACATATACAAAATAAATACACATTCCTTTGAAAATTCTCCACCCTTTGGAGAGATACAAAGTCCTTCTTACAAAATAAATTACTTTTCTCCCCATTCCAGAGGATTTTAATCAGTCATAAACACATTAATAGACAAGCACACATGATGAAAACACTGTTATTGCAGCACAAATACATCTTTTCAGATTAGCTTGCATCACTCAATTTATGCTGAGGAAAAAAATTATTCACAACAGAAGCACCTGGTTTGGAACATAAAGAATTATACCAACATAAGTCACCCATATCCTACTTTCCTTAAAGTATTTCTGGTGTGAAACAGGGCCTGCACTCAGAATCACAGAATGATTTGGATTGGAAGGGACTTTAAAGATTATCTAGTTCCAATCCCCCTACCACAGACAGGGACATTTTCCACCAGACCAGGCTGCTCTAAACACACAACCTGGCCTTGAACACCTCCAGGGATGGGGCATCTGCAGCTTCTCCAGATAACTTATTCCAGGGCCTCACCCTCACTCATCTCTGCAGCAACTTAACAAACCTACAAAGAGCATTGCTTTTAAAGTTCTCTTCTGTCATTTCCACAAACACTTCCCCCAAGTGCACACATCAGTGCACATGGGGACTTGCTAGAAGACCACAGTAAGAACACACAGTGAAGCCCCTGCAACCACACCTTGTGCCAGCCAGACAAAGCCACCATAAGCACATTAGAATGTGCTGCAATCACATTTTCATTTTTACACAGGTACCACCTTTAGGGTGCCTATCTGTCATTGCGGGTACCAGGCTTTGTTCTTTCAGGGTAACATATAACAAGTAGCTAATTAGCTATACAAGAGCAAAGAATTAATGTATTATCCAGGAAAAAAAGATTAGCCATGAGCAGCATCTCAGGACTTTCGCAAAAAAAAAAAAAAAAAAAAAAAAAAAAAAGCTATACCTTAAAGAAATTTTGTAAAGTACTGTGCAATTCAGTACCCAGAAGGGTAAAAAAGCCTCGGTATGGTGCATTTCTGTCTTTTCCTTTCGATTTTTTTTAAGGATAAAGGCATCCCAAAATGCGCTTTAGCTTGCATGCCATCTGTCCTGCATAATTTTGGGTGGGAGGGAAAAAGCAGAACAAGCCCTTAAAAATGTAGTCTCCACATCACAACAGGAAAAAGTGAAGGATACAAGAACTGCTCATAAGCTATAAAAAAAGTAATGCCAGCCCCCTGAGTTGGAAGAAAGGAATGGCATCAGACAACTCCTAGCCTACAGTAAACTCCCAAACTCCAATTTGCAGTGCTGCATTCTCCACCACAGAAAGAATTCCTCCTTCTTCCCCACAGCTATACAATCCATCAGAGCCGCTTGTTTCACCGCTAAGCTCTTTCCCATGCTTTTGCTTATGTTTCTTTCTCCTTATATACATTCCCCATACAGATTTTCCATCTCTTCCCTTTCAAACACTACTTCCTCCCCACACCCATTTTCCTTCTCACCCCTTCTAAACACTGTGTCTTCTTGACATTGTCTTTTTCCATGTTTTATCCTCCAGAGTATTCACACAATCACCCCAACCCAACTACTGACAGGAGACTCTTGACCCTTTACGTCCAGCCTGTTTCTCCTCCTTGTGCCCCTACACGTTCCCTCTATCCACTAAACACCCAACCCAACCTTTCCCATCCTCCATCCCAAATAATTTCATCTACCTCCCCATTTCCTGTGCACACAGCCCTTCAGCAGAGCCCCAAATCTTCTCACACACCTGTCCCAGTCCCTCACATATTTACACTCAGAGCATCTCTCTCATCCTGCACAGCTTTTATTAATCCTTCATTTCTGTCTCACCTTGCACAGCTCTCCTTCTCCCCATGCACTGCCTCTCCCATTTCCACTCTGTGCAGCACTAGTTCCCACATGCACCATCCATATCCCTTCCTTGCACAGCCTGGTTTCCCACAGTCTGTCCCTCACACCCCTTTGCACAGCACCCTTTTCTCTATACATTGTCCTTATCTCCCAGCACAGTGTCCTTATCTCCCCTGTACTCTCCCCCATGCAGCATCCCCATAACCCCACCCTCTGGCACAGCATCTCCCCGTCCCTTTCCCCGCACTGCCCACTGCTCCCTCACTCCCATGCCCTGTCCCTAAATTCACAGAATCACACAGTTAGCTTGGAAAAGACCTCTAAGGTCCCTGAATCCCACCTGTGACTGAACACTGTCAACCAGCCCATGGCACTGAGTGCCATGGCCCGCCTTTCCTTGAACACCTCCAGGAACAGGGACTCCACCACTGCCCTGACCTGTCCATTCCAATGTCTAATCACCCTTTCCATGAGGAAATTCTTTCTAATGTCCAACTAAACCTGCCCCGGTGCAGCAGGAGCCTATGTGCCCTCCTCCTGTCACCTGTTCCCTGGGAGCAGAGCCCGACGCCCACCTGGCTCCACCCTCCTGGCAGGGAGTTGTAGAGTGGTAAGGTCCCCCCCGAGTCTCCTTTGCTCCAGGCTAAACAACCGCAGACTTGAGCTCCAGAGCCTTCCCCAGCTCCGCTGCCCTTCTCTGGATGTGCTCCAGGCCCTCAATGTCCTTCCCGAATTGAGGGAAGCTGGGCACAGCACTCCAAGTGTGGTCTCACCAGTGCCCAGTACAGGGGGCAGACCAGTTCTCTGGCCCTGCTGGCCACACTACTCCTGACAGAGGCCAGGATGCCGCTGGTCTTCTTACCCACCTGGGCACGCCTTGGGCTCGTGTTCCGCGGCTGTCGATCAGGTCCTTTTCCGCTGGGTCGCTCATCCCTGTGCTCCGTTCCTGATCCCACACCTCTCTCAGCCCCTTCACCCTGTCCATGTCCACGCCATTCCCTCGAGGAAAGGTGTCCGCATCCTTTCCCTTCTGCCCTGTGCCCCATCCCCGCAACACCTTCTCTTGGTACACCGCCCGCTATTCCCCGCACCCCGTTCGCTCCCCGTGCCCCCGGGCCCCCTCTCCGCACACCGCCCCTGCCCCGCCCTGCCCCGGCCCGGCCTCACTCACCGTCCAGCGACACGAACTGCCCCACGGCGGAGGAGCCGCCGCCGCTGTTCTCCACGAACTGCACCTCGGACACGATGATGTTGTCCTCCAGCACCGACCCGCAGCCCGTGCACACCGCGTCCCCGCGCGCCGCGTCCACCTCGATCTCCGCGCACCCGCAGGCGCCGCACACCCGCCCGCCCGGCATCGTGCCCGCTGCACCGGGACGGGCCCGGCCGCCGCCCCCGCCGCTCGGCACTGCCCGGCACAGCGCGGCCCGGGCCCGCCGCAGGCCTCGCTCGCTCTCCGGCACCGGCACGGGGAGGAGCGCGGCCGCCGCCGCCGCCGCCGCGCCCCGCCCGCTCTCGCGAGGCTTCACCCGCCGCTCCCGCCCGCCCGGAGCGCTCCTCCCTCAGAGCCCGCCCGGCCCCGCATCGCCGGGGCATCCATCGGCTTCTCTGCCGCTGCTGCTCGCCCTCCGGCACCTGCTTCCAGCCGTCTGACACGGGCACGGATGCTTTCCGCCAGGCCAGCTTGCTCAGAGCCCCATCCAGCCTGGCCCTGAACATTCCCAGGGATGCGGCATCCACATCTTTTCTGGGCAACCTGTGCCAGGGCCTCAGCACCCCCTGGGCATCAATCAAATTCATCAATCAAATTCATCAATCAAATTCATCAATCAAATTCATTAGTCAGATCTATTCAATCGTTCTGTAATGCTGAGATGAAAGTTGTTGAGGCCTACTGAATTTATTTCATTACACCACTTTGAGCCCTGCCTGACAAAGGCAGCATCAAGTTGAAGTCTGGTGCTTTGAAGCTCTTGTTTATTATTGTAGAATTACAGAACGGTTTGGGTTGGAAAGGATCTTAGCGATCATCTTGTTCCCTCTGTCTTGGACAAGGACACTTTCCACTATCCTAGATTGCTCAGAGCCCTGCCCAGCCTGGCCTTGAACATTGCCAGGGATGGGGCAGCCACAGATGCTCTGGGCAAACTGTGCCAGAGCCTCAGCTTGGCCACAGTAAAGAATTTTTTGCTAGTATTTAATCTAAACTTGCTGTGTCTCACTTTGGTTCCATTCCTCCTTGTCCTGTCACTACATGCCCTTGTAAATAGTCTCTCTCCATCTTTCTTGTAGGGTCCTTTCAGGTACTGTAAGGCTACAATTAGGTCACCCCAAAGCCTTCTCTTTTCCTGGCAGAACAATCCCCATTGTCCCAGGCTTTCCACACAGGAGAGGTACTCCATGCCTCTGATCATCTTGGTAGCCTCCTCTGGACTTGCTCCAAGGGGTCAATGTCCTCAATGATTCATAGAATCACTGAATCAAAGAACTCAGTTTTCATCCAAGTCATTGCTCACTTTAGCACTCAACCCACATGTAGCAAATCAGCACCATAACACAGATGGGAAGGAATAGCTTCTGTAGCTGGATGTTTGTATAGACTTCCATCTGTCGGCTTTTGAAATGCACAATTAATTCAGAAGCATAAATTTTCACCTTATAAAACTCAATACTGTCAGTGTCTGTCTTCCACCAAAAGACTCATGCTGCCAGGTATCAGGTGCAGACCTCCATGAACTGACTGGGTACATGGTACAAAATGACATGTTCATTTAGAGGCACACTGGGGTATGCACTAAAGCAATATCTTTCCATCCAGAAAGCTGAGCATCTTACAGGCCTCGAATTATATCATTTTGCCTAAAAATCTTAAGGTTCTGTGCTTTTGAAAAGAAAAATAGCAATATCATAATGGAGATTGTACCACTGTGTACACAGTTGGTTTTCTTTCTTTTTATTCTATTCACAGAGGTGTATTTGTTAAAATAAGAACATTGGCTCTCACCAGATTCCTTCTGCTTCTGGAGGTTATTTCCTTCCTGAAGTTCCTCCTGCTGATGATGAGGTAATGAGTGCCACAGTAGCCAAGCATGATCTCACAAAATTATACACTGTGTAGATAATATCAGGGGAAAATTATATTCCTGATAAACAATCCCTGGTAGGCTCTGACAAAGGCCAGCATGAACACAAGAAATCCTGCAGTGAGCACTTTTGAAATACCTTTCCATTAAAAAGTTTCTTCTTACTTCACTTAGGCAGAGACTAATGTAGTCCTGTCCCATGAGATCTTACGTTTTACATCCCTTTGAAAATTGCTGGTGCTTCAATTAAGTGTTACAAGACTTTTCTGTGAGTCCCAAACAAGTTCAGAGTATTTCACTTTGAATGTGAGCAGCTGAGGGCCCTTGTGAAAGCCTAAGTTACTGCTGCTGTCCAAAGAAAGAATCTCATTTAATGTCATACTGAAGAAGGATGTCAGTTTTAATTTTTATCTTCTTATAAGGTGAGGTTAATGATGATGAAATAAAATTGGTTTCCAGTCCAGAAGACTCCGGTCTTTGCCTCCCATTCATGAAAGCTTTCATATACAATACCTCTTAAATATTTCAAACATTCCCAAAATATAAGTAATTATAATATAAGCCAAAATATAAGTAATTTATCACCTCTGTATGTTCTTTGCCCTTTCTGCTTGCTAGAGGATTAAGTAACTTCTTTTGACCAATAGCATTGAGCCTGCTGAATGAGTAACACCTAGGTCAGTTCATTTAGGCTAAAAAAATAACCTTTTAGTAAATTGTCCTAAGCCCGAGAGTCAGAGCTGGTCATTTAAAAACTTGTATTGACACAGCTCCTTTCCCTGCATTATTTTTCCCTTTTAGTTAAGAGGAGGAAAAGACCTGTTTTCCATTTCACCTACTCATATTTAATATCTTTTATTTTCACTCCTAAGTGTGAAAAAAGTGTTGATCAGGATGTCTGTTAGCCCAGACCGACCAATTTCCTTCCTGCTGTGCCTCCAAAAACATCAAATACAATCCACCTGTGGGTGTACGGTTTTGACATTCAGTTGTTGAGGTTTCAAAGAGAGGAACTGTTCTCATTTGCTTGAAAATTATATATTTTTTCCCTACTGCTCTTACAACATCAGGAAGAATGCAAAAGGGCTGTACAAATCCAGCCTGGAGTTTGAGGGAATCCTACTCTGCTCCTGCAAATGTTGTGCAGCACAACAGGAAATATACCAGGGCAAGTTGATGACACGTTATTGTATTTCCGCAAGAGATGGATCCTCCTCTGTAAGCATAAAGACTGGAAGCAGATACTTCAATGTCATATGGCAGAAAAAAACTGAGCCTTTTTGGCTTTTTCATCATAACTCAACTTTCTGGGCACTGAGTTTCCCAACGCACCAGCCTGCATGGGAAATATTTTCATGTTTGAGGTGAGAAAAGCTTAATCCCTTAATTTGGTCAGCTTATGTGAGCATCCTCAGCTTTCTGGTATTTCAGCTGGAATTCTTCCTCTTAAAATCATGCCTAAGAGCATTGATGAGGTCACTCAAGAAGTTCGAAAATGCACAAAACTTGAGGCAAAAGACAAGCAGAGGAAGCCTTTTTAGGTTTTGGACAGTCCAAGATAAGGCATAAACTACGCACTCAACCTGAAAATTTACACTTTGGAGATGAAGTCATAGGGTTACAAGGCAGAGGAGTGGAAAAAAGGATTTCGAAATGAATTAACCTTATAAGGTGATAGCAAGTGAATGCTTCCTTTTTTTTGCCTGTGTCAATTCAAGCAACAGCATTCGGCTACACTGGTGATGGACACGAGGGGGCACCCAAGGAAATGAAATCGTCGAGGAGCTGCAGTACTCCCAAAGTTCAGGCAAATTTTCCATCTGTTTTCATTTTTTTGGGGTCTGCATCTTCTGTAACTATTTGCTTACATTGTTTTCATGACGCTCATCAATGAATGGTAATTGAAAAAGCTTTGGGGGAAACATTCTTAGAAGAAAAGATTTTGACATCTGCTAAATCACGTCACTGCTGTCCAGAGATAAAACTTGATGGCTCAGCTTGATTCCTGAGTATGTGGCAGATACCCCGTGGCTCTCCCAGTTACTTTCCCAGGATCTGTGCCTGGTACAATTCTTAGTAAGTGAGGACAGCAGAAAGCACAAATTCTGTCGCTTAGAAAATCTGTTGAGAAATTAGCAGAGGAAAAGTCCAAAGATATTGAGCACAAAGATCCAGAAGCTACCATCACCTGAGGAAGTCTCTCATAAACTCAGAGCTATTTTGCTCTGAATATTTGCCCCTGCCAACACACCACTTGAAGATGCATGATTTGTCAGTGGATGTTTTTAAGAAGGATATAAGCTAGGTAAAAATAGATGTGTCCTCCTGGTTTCTAGAAATCTGAAACTTAAGGATTCACCAGCTGAAAGCTCAAATCCACTAGCAGACTTTTTATCTCTTTAATCAATTTTTTGTCTGTGTGTGCTTTCAGTAACTACAACATCTGGTGCTTTGAGGTGCATCACAGTATAATTGGGTAGCAAATTAAAAAGTTTAAAATGGTCCAAACATTTCACTTGGCAATCCTGAGTTCTTGTGCTATAGTCAGTGGTGAAGAATTGCTCTCATCACACCTCTTTCATGTCAGTTGGGATTTTTTACTCCTGTTTTATAGCTTCCCTCAACCATGATCAATTCACAAGAGCATTTCTTTCTCCAGATAATTAGTGTGATGCTGATCAGACAATCCTAACACAAAATAATCTGTTCCTGTCATTTAATAAGACACCTTTTTAGTGAAACATTGGTTATGTTCTGCACTGAATAACTGCAGGCCTCCATCACTTGGGGATATAAGCACAGGCAAATATTCCTGTAAAAATTGCAATACTGATTGTCTGCAGCTCTTGTATTCTGAAATTTATTTATTAAAACATTAATGGATTCCGCACTCACCATAAGAGAACCATTCCAATCAGCCTGCCTGTTTCCAACTCCATTCCAACTGCCTGTTTAAGCAACTGTCTGCATAAGGAAATTGAACTGAAATGAGGAAATTCCTGGTTACAGGTCTCATTTTTGTGTGCACACTTGATACTTTGATGCAAATACAACTTCTATATAGTCTAAAACTGAGGCCTTCTCTAAATATTGATACTTATGAGCAGGGGTAAAAAAAACAGGGACTTGACACTGTATGGTTCTGCATACTCAAACACAGAAGCAAACCACAGATCTCACAGAGAGTTCCTATTGTTTGCCCAAATTTGGAACAGAAAGCCAGAAATTCAGACTGAATGAGTTGGAAGCATCAAAAAGTAAATATGAGCCTCCTTTAGTTCTGAAGAATAAATTTTAAAAAGTAGCTGTGCAGTGGTTCATTATCTGCTTTAGCATCAAGGTAAATTCAATGCAGTAAATTCAGTGCAGTTAAAAAATATATATACTATAAACTCTGAAAAGTACCTGAGATAGTGCTGACCATTTATAAATTATACCCAGCAAGTTACAAATAGGATTAGGAGAAAAGACAGCCACTTAAACAGAAGTTCACTAGCGTTGGATCAGGACATTAAAAACCCTGATGTCACCAGGCAGTATTGATAAATCAACTTTCTCTATTGGCATTTCTTTCAGAAGTCTGCCATAACCAGAATGAGTGTGCTGCCATCAAAGCAGAGTATGCCAGTCAAGTTATTTAGGATCATGAAATGCTTGTGTGTCAACATAGACTCAAAAGTGTGTATTTTTTAATGTCATGAGCCATTTGGCCATCAGGGACTCCCTTCAGACTTAAACCTGCAGCAATAAGAGAGAACATTGCTGCAGCCACACTCAAGCCTCTGCTTTTGCCAGCCTGGAATTGAGGCTGGAAGCAGGGTAAGGAACACTGTGTCCTCCTTCACACAGCCCATTAGGACCAGGGAAAGTTATGATAGAGCAAGCAGCTTGGGTAAATACAGGCTGGCCTGTGGGTGAGGCCAGTTCTTGCTGGTTTGGGTCATAGAAGACATCAAAGAATTGTCCTTTGAATGAGCCGTGTGTCATTGCCTGCTTTTCTCACAGGAGAGTCCCAGTGCCTCAAATATGCCAAAGTTACTCAAGTGCCAAAGAAACCATCGGTCAAAACTGCAAGTTGCTGTCTGCTGTGTAAAGCTATGAGCAGGCTAAATAAAACCACCATTAGACTTAGAGAAGTCACAGTATAATAATTTTGCTGTCACTGGAGAATTTTCAAGAATTTGGCAGATTTCCTAGTTTGAATTAGTTGAATAAATGAGACAAGTAACATTTTTCAGAGGGCAGACATAAAAATGCCTTGAGTAAATCAAGCTGTTTCATACCAATAATTTGAGTCAGCCTAAAATACCAAAAAAAAAAAAAAAGAAAGAAAGAAAAAAAAGAAAAAATCACTTATATTTTCTTTAGGTGTGGAGTTATCAAAGGAAAAATCTGCCAGTTTTCAAAATGAGACATTTATCATCAGCCTAGGTCTCAGTGAGTGCATTTTTGTTTTAATTATAAAATAGTTTAAGAGAAAAATGCTGTGCAAGCCACATGTTTCCTTCCCCACTCTTACCCCAAGGTAGGAAGTTTCTTAAACAGGATCCATCCCCAAAGAGGCCATCTTGCCATTTCTTCAGAAAAAAGACCACATCAGTAGCACAAAGGGGGAATGCTGTCACCACAGCTGTGCCAATCTCTGCTTTATTCAGAAAAATGTAACCTCTCTCATCTATATTTTACAGTTCACCTTAGTTAGTTGGGAATTGGGAGCCATAGAACTGATGGTGTGAGTGAGGGACAGGTCTGGAAATTAACACTTCCCTGGGAGATCTGTTGGATCACATCTCTTGGCTCTCTGTTTCCAGGTGCTGCAGATTCAGACTACCACCTGTCCCCATTAAAATCACAGTTTTGTGCTCTTCTTCCCCATCTCATGGGTTCAACATGTATTCTTTTCTGTAAATTAAAAGTGGGAATCTGATATAACAATATGCCAGTAAGATCTGGAGCCTTTGGCTTGCCCTTCCATTGTTTGTGCTTCAATCAGTCAGCTCACACCAAGATTATAAAAAACCTGACCCAGGAGTTTACAGTCTGAAGCCCAATTGAACAGAGCAGTCAGCAGATTATGTATTCGACCAAACAATGAGGTCTTCAGTCCCTTTTTGAACCAGTTTTCATTACAGGGGTTATGTTTGTAACATATTGCTGAGAATTACACAAAACCATTATTTTTGAAATGGCAACAATGTTGTTAATAATGCAAGTTGTTAGTAAAGTGTGTATATTTATAGCAGCGTGAGAGGTATTTTAGACAGCTCTTAGCATGTTCAGTTCCACATCCACATGCATGCAACATTTCAGAAACATTTCAGAAAATGTAAAGCTTAACTACTGTATGCTTTCCTTTGGAAGAGAAGGATGTTCCCATACATTTTCTTCCTCTGATATTTTACATATAGAAAGCCCCCACTGAAAGGGCCTTTATATATGATGTTAGTAGAAAGGATGTCCAAAAAAAGAATAAAATTACAGTGTTGGCATTTTTAACAAATAAACTATCTTTCCTTCCTAGTTTATCCCATTCTAAACAGTAACTGTGGAACTTTCTTCCTAATAAAGCTTTAGAGTTACTACCATGACTTCTCACCCATGCTACAGAAATACTATCCAGATGACCAAAGATTTTGTAATGCAGCAAGCTGCAACAAATATCCAGCTGAAACAGCAATTTAGTGGACTCAGAGCAAAACCTAACTATTTTTATGGTATATAAAATTATGAGGAGCCTTTCCCAATATATACCATGACTAATGATCATCAGCCTGTACAACGACACTTTAGCCACTCCCTCTGTGGTCACCTTTCATTTGCAATCATCAAGTCTGCTAAAAACAGGAGGAGAAATTGCAGTTTAAAAGTGAGATTTTATCAGCTTTCCCAGACAGAACCAGACTGAGAAAGAAGAGAAAAAGAAAAGTTCCTCTCATAGTTGGAGTAAATGAGCAACTAATAAACATTCTAATTTAATAAGTGCACATATCCTGCTAACAAATTTTCTTTTGAATAACAGAACTGAAAGGTTGATGTGGTGTTTTGTTTTTGGTTTGGTTTGATTTTTTTCAAAGAGTAAAAGTAAATCCCACAATTAAATTATAGCAATAATGAAAAAAAATTGAGCAATGTGCACATAAAGTTTTAGCTGGGAAATCACAAGGCAAATAGTCATTTTCCAGTTTGGAAGTAACAACCTAACCTGCTGATTTATGTGCCCTCCACACCATTTTCCACTTAGTGAAAACAGCAGTGGCCTGCATTGACAATTCTCTTGAAAAGCCCATGAACCTTGAACAGCATTGCTGAAATCCTGCATTTCTGCCATAACAAGCCTAGCAGCCTGGAGAGAGCTGATGTAACTGGACCCAGACACAGACCCTCCATGTCATCAGAGCTTTGCTTTCCTCTACTGACATGGGGGATGCTGGCATGCAGCACCCACGAGGGCACAGCTTGCCCTGTGGCCCCTGTATGTCTTCATTGACCCAATCCAATGCAGCAGTTTCTGTGATTGAAGGTGAGACTTTTTCAGCCAAACTCCTCTGAAGAAGAGCTCACAGCACAAATTCTGTGGTACCATGGCCTCTTTCTGTCTGTACCTCTGCCCTCCTGCACCACCATCCATGGACAGCTACCTCTGCACTTTGGGGTCTTGGAGGGAAAGCCAGGGTGTCATCTAACTCCATGCAATTCCACTGGGGAGCTCATGCTACCTGCATGGAGCAATATTTTCAACTTCTGATTTGCCAGAGGGTCATGACCCATGAGAGTTTTCCACCATCCACTGTTGTTAGAGGACACAAAGTAGGAAGAGAGAGTTCATATTACAGCAGCTGAGGTTTTATTTCTCAGGAGGCGAAAAGCTTTTATTTCAGGGTTTTTAACCCTTTTTATAACGTGTTCCTATACAAGTTAACCTGACTGGTACAAGGAACAATACCTGTCTCATCCCATTGGTGGGACAAGAGAAAAAACTCTCAGAACATCTGTGTCATTGTTTTGAGAACTAAAATCTTATTTACACAACAGTCTTTGAGAGAGAAAAGCTTCTCAAAAGACTTTCCCTTGGGAAACAGATCAGCCACTGAGAGCCTGAAACTCTCTCAGGCTCAGAAAATCATGTCCACAATCCACAATGCTGCCACTTCAGCTGTCACTGTCACATAATCCCCCCTAGGTGACATTTCCTCCTGGATATTAAAGGTTTTGTACTAGAAAAGGTCCTGAGAGACTAAAATGACAAAAACTAACCAGCCCTGAGGAGGTCTGGGGGAGCAGCACAGTGCTGATCAGGACATTCACCAATATAACACTGTTGAGTCTTCTGGGAAAACTTTATCAGAATGGGAATCTGAATGTAAACAAATGACTACTTCTGGATTCTTCCAGCCCAGCAGGCCAGAACAGGTAAATATCTACTATCTCAGCATTCCAGCAACTATTAGAAATACACAGATAGGTTTCAATCATGCTTACTAATACAACAACAGTAAGGAAGGGAGTTTCAGGTATTGTGTTAATCAACAGGTGCTAAAGGAATACAACCTTTTTGGAGGCAAAGTTTGGTATGACAGTCTTTTTTTTTCCATGACATGTACTAGAGAGCACAGAAACACAATCAGCAAGATCACTTTCTTGCTCCAAGTCTCAATATTTGAACAAATGAGTCACTGATACATGCTTCAGATATTCCTATGCTAAAACTAGGTTATAAGTCATATGTATGAAACCTACTCCTGTGCTATAAGCTGCCTCTGACAGCTTTTTCCAAATACTGACCTAGAGAATGTCTGGTATGTTCAGACTGATCTAAGAAGTCTGGATTTTATATTCATGATCCCAATTTATAAGCACATGTCACACAAATGGACTTGTCTCAGCACTGATTTCAAGAGCTAAGGAAAATGCAGCAACAGAAAAAGCTTTGCTGGTCCATTGGCTGAAGAAGCCAAATTTCATTAGAAGTATATGCTTCCACTGCATTAGTAAAGGGAAAATATGGATTTTTCTGGCAACATCTGAGTACAAAATAAAGAGTTCATGACTGAAAATGCTAGATATGCACTATTCATTAGTACACACAGGGAGAAGTGTAGAAAAGAGCTGTTATAGGTGCTCTAATGACTAAGATAAGGGTCTAAGATTCAGGAAAACTGGATATAATTGAAGGCTCTGAAAGACTTTTTTTATGACCTTGGACTATTCATCAGATACTGCCAACCCCAAGTTATCCAGCTATCCAATGAAGATGTGTTTAATTAAAGCTCCCCCACTCTATTTTGGTTGGTTCTCCTATATTGTTATGCAGAGAAATGGACCAAGAGGGAGATTTCTTTGACCATGAAGGAAAGGAGGGATGAGGTGTGAGAATCCTTTCAGAGATGAATGTGATTTGATCCAAGAAACAAGCAAAGCACAGCTCTAGCAAGCCTGGGGGCTGAAAGAGAGGCTTCATCCATGCAGGTGGCCTGGAGTTGGAGCCGGGGGCAGGGATTGCTGTTGGAAGAATTAGCCCTGTAGGGACAACAGACCCACCTGGGAGGAGGGTGTAGGTTTTACTATCAAAGCCAAATTCATCTTCTTTGACTTAAATCAGAGCTACAACGATTTGCACCAGAAAAACAGCTGGTTCTGAAACCAAAATAGCTCCTTAGTCAAGGGCACGTTCCAGGACTTGGATCATCTTTAGCAAAGGAGAGGGGTTCAGTGTCAGAGAGTTTGACAGGGAACATGGGAAAAGCTAACTGACCTTTATGGAGAATGTAGGCACAGGGAACCAAGGCTTAATCCTCAAAAAGCCCTGAGGTATCACTCTCATTGGTGCCAGGAAATTTGTGCCCCTCTAAACAGGCAGACATACTTATCAACAGAGCATACAGGTCCAGATGCTGTGTGTGCCTTGATTATTGCATAATATTACCAACCAGAATTTTTTTTAAACCTTTAAAATGCCCTGTTCAAACAAATCCAGCTTCATTTTTCAGAGGTCAGTAAAAGGAACGGCTCATTTCTTTGATGTAAATATTAACTGAGTCTGTTGAATCTGCTCTCTCACAGAATCACTTCTTTCCTGAAGAGAGTAAAATGATATGTTGTCAGACACAATGAATTTCCCTTTTCCCAAACTGGAATACCATCACTAGAGCATTAAAAGAATTGATCTGGGGTAGCTCAGGAAGCACCTTTAAAAAGTGCAGTATCTACAGTTTTGCCTTGTGAGGATGAGACATACATAGATCTCTGAATTTCCTATAAACTTACTTGATTCCTTGTAAAACATTTTAATTCTCTTTGTCAAAACCACTAAGCCTTTATGGGGATGCCTTTGTGACTTGTCTTTTTGAGCTCCATCTCCCTCCTTCTGTTTCTTTTCCAGGTAAGAGCAAGCCAAGAATTACAGAGTTCTGTGTAATTAATAAAAGTGTCATCCCTGGACACTTTGCCACTGACATGGACCAGCTTCTGCATTTTGCTCACCACTACAAGTGCCATTGCATCGAGAATTATTGACATTGCCACCGAGGGGGCTATAGCTGTGTGAGTATAAATAAGCACAGTGCTAGGAAAAGGCACTCAAGGATAAATAGCAAAGGTAGTGCATTGTGTGGGACCGAAATAACTCCATGCTGTTCACTGACAGTATCTTCTGCTGGCTGTCATGTACTGGCTATTTCCAGCCAGGGCCCTTGTCTTCTCCTGAAAGGCAAAAAGCATGTGTGGCTTCAGAAGCCATGGGGCTCCTCTCTGTCCCTCCAAGATGGTGACACTGAGAAGCTGGGACCCACTTACAAGTACACTGTGAGTAGCTGTGCTCGATATCCAATATCTGCCAGCATTTTCAGAGCTGTGAAGATCCCAGGTAAAATTACCAGCACCTGTATGGACTCCCTCTCTTGCAATCACAGGGTCTCTTCAGCAGCCCCCTGTGACAGGGACCAGTTTGGGGGTTTCACCCATGCTCTGTACCCCCAGAGGAGGCTTATGGGTGCCACTAGGGAACTAAAACATACAAATTATCTCGTTGAGAAGCAGAAGCATGACAGAAAGATTTGGGCTAAGTCAGTTGGTGTATGTCCCCTCAATGCATCTCACCAGTTTGGGTGAGCAGGTCTGTGGGTGTTTGGAACTGTGAGGGGAGAGAAGGATGCAACAGGTCCATAATGTCCATGTCTTGATGCAGTGGGGAGCTTGAGTGAGAGCCAGGGGTCTGTTCTGCAAACTGGGCCAATTAAATACCAATTTGAACCTAGACAAATGGGTGTTGAAAGAGCCACGCTCCTGGCATGTGACTCCATAGATATTAATTCATCAAGGATGAGCTTGGCTTGGATGATACCTCAGATAAGAACCACAGAGAAGTATTTTGTCAAAATACAATAAATAGACAAGTTCCTGATCTTCAGTGGAACTGACGAAGATTCACATTTAGAACTCACTGGAAAGCTAAAACAATGTTTTGGCATTTATAATGGCATTTGTAAATGCCCTCGTAGCACTTGAATTGTGTTATTTTACTCTACAAGTTACTATTCCACTGATTCATTTTTTCTTTGTTTGTTCTATTTTAAAGTAGAACATTATGGAGAAATCCAGAGCTCAAAGCCAATTTGCTGTTTTGCTCTCCAGGGTACAGAGATGTTTATTTCAAAAGGAATCTTTTAATGATCTTTTCCAATTACAAAATAATGAAAGAAAGACAATTCTTATCCTGTATTAGTTATTGTATTACATGTAAGCCCTTTTAAGCAGTAAATTACTCATGATATTAAAACTATATTCCTGGATTTTTGTGCGACTTTGCTTTGCTACCAGCCTTCTCCTCAGTGTAGTACATCAGTTTTCCCTTTGAAGAGAATGTCCCCTCTTGAGTGATATTCTAGTCATAACAGTCAGGTATTTCAGGCTGTGAAGGGAAGGTCAAAAACTAAAAAATAATATAGTTCTGCTCATGCCAAGGGGATAGTAACACAGCAATCAAGCCCTGTTTGGAAATTAAATTAGAATAGCACAGAAGGCAATTATTTTAATGCAGATATGCTCTCAGCAAGGTTTCTCAACTTTATGTAGTCACACAACTTCTTCTGAAAGATTATACCTGGGACATTTGGACTGTCATCAACCAGTAGCTCAGACTTAACATTAAAAAGAAGTACTACTCTTCAAAGAAATTATCTAAATTGTCTATTTCATTTCTAATAGGCACATGCAGTTTTGTCCCGCTTAAAGTTACATCCTCACTACAAAGTTAAGCTCAGTTCTTATTGGGTTTTGCTCCACCAGATTTCCTCATCCAGAGAGATGGTTCAGAAATACTGGGAGTTCTGCTCCAGGACATTCATGGCTCCATGTTCTCAGTCAGCAGGGGATGCAGTGTCTTGCTTGTCCAGATACACATCTGCTGCTTCAGGCCTGGAAAATCTGTTTGTGCTTCTAGTCAGAAGTCTCCAGAGACTTAAGTAGCCTCCAGCAAAACTCTTCTGCAATAGTGTTGAAATAAAAAATGTTAACATGTCAAAAAAATTGATTAAACCCAAATTAATCCTGAAGCAGTTATGGCAGCTCTTCTGTGCATATGACTCTGCTGAACCAGCAACTGTGCAACATCTGAAGCAGCAGCCATTCAGGGACAAAGTGAGAGCGTACCAAGAAATCCAAGGTCTGCTTGGGCATGTTTCAGAGAGCATTTCTGCTGCTAACTCCTAAGTGGCAAGTCCTTCACTGCACACTGCTGCCATTGTAGCCTCTGCCAGCTCAGAGAGACAAGAACAGATCCACTATCAGCTGCCACGGTTGATCATGTTGATGTAAATTCCATTGCAGAAAGGTGTCAGCCCACCTGGGACTCTTATTAGATCTGTTAGGGACTCATGAAGTCCTTCACCAGCACCTTGAGTCAGGACAGGAAGTCCTGCAGTACCAACAGCACACCTGAAGGGTGGCAGATTAGAGTGGAACAGCAGGGTGATGCTTAAACCCTGTAATCCTCACAACCACAGGTTAGAGACCTTCCTGGCAGCTCTGGCTCCTGGACTACTACCAGTACCACCACCCTCTCATTTAGATTCCAGTCACATGGGTGATTTGGGGGCTCTGTGGCATTTAGGATATGCTACATTCAATGTTGCACAATTTAAGGCATACTTCTGGGGAATTGAGCCGTGGAATTTTCTTAGTCTTCCTTTCACTACTAATTTACCTGTAGAAGCCCTTCCTGTTGATCTTCCCATCATCACCAGCTATCAGCTCAAACCCAGTTTTGGCTTTCTTAATCCCATCCTGTGTAGCTCGGCACTGCTCCTTGACTGCCTGTCCCCGCTTCCCCCTGTTATGTGGTTTTTTATGTGTGAGTTAGTCAGTAGTTCTCTGTACACCCTGGCTTCATGAACTGCCTTCTTAACCTCCTGCATGACAGTAGGGATCATGTCTGGGCTTTGAGGAGATGGCCCTTGAAGATCATCCACCCTAAACATCCCTTCACTCTTCACAGCAATATCCCATGACAAGCTGCTTGCTAGTTTCCTCAGCAAGCCAAAGTCTGGTGTTCTGAGCCCAGGATCTTTTTTCTGCTGCTCACCTATCTCTGCTTTCTCATGGTCTTAAATTCTACCCCTTCTTGGTCTCTCCAAGGCTTCCATTGACCATCACAACCCCAACCATTTCTCCCTTGTTTGTGAGTAGCAAATCAGTCAGAGCATTCCCCTACTCAGCATGGCCAGCACCTGTGTTGAGAAATCATCCCGGACCCTGACTCCAGAAATCTGCATTTCTTGTCCTACTGTGTTTCCTGCTCAGCAGATTTTAGATCAGGCAGTAAACCTTAACAAAACTAGAGCTTGAGACAGTGACACTTTTTCCACTAGTGAGAGAAGGCTTCACCTCTTTTGTATTTTTGGCCAGGTGAGCTGTAGCAAATGCTTACCCTGTGTTGGCCTTCCCTCTGCACCTGGCCATCAGAATTCCATCCATCTGGGCTGCTCCTGCCTATGCAGAGCATAACTGTCCTTCACCTCTCACCCTTCTCCTTCTAAAATGCACATTTCCACCCATCACAGCTGTTAGAGCTCTTACGGCGCATAAGTACGAAGGAGCAATGGGTGGGTCAGTACCCCGCCTATCCAGCTCCAGCATCCTGGGAATACTGTGTCTCCCAATCCAATCAATATGGAGATCCAGGCATCGTCTCAAGATGACTTGCTGAAACACCTAAATTAGATGGTGCACCTTCATCTCTTGATTATTACTCTGAAAAATGATAATAATAGCCTTGGGGCAAGGCTTTAATCCACAATCCCCACACATCCCATTATAGTTACAAACACGTTATGCATACTCTGTCAGGTTCAGTAGAAAGAATAACTATTCTTCTCCAATGTTGTAAAGACAGATGAACAATGGAAGTCCTCTCAAAGATCTGGTTTCCTTTTCCTTCAGAAAGTCAAGGACTTCCCTGCTTGTCCACATAAGGTCATGGTTGATGTGCTTTTGTTGGCTTCATATAGGAGAGAAAAAAGGGAGGAGCCACACAGAAGGGAGCCCATTTGAGGTCAGACCTCATCAGGACCAGCAGACTTGGGAATTTGTGTCCAGATGTGACTTGTTTGTGTTTGTTTCTGCTGTATTCAAGGAAAGGGGGGAAAAAACTGTTTATTCTTCTGTAAATAGACAAGAACACAGGGAAAAATACACAACATTATATGAGCTTTTTCTCTTCCAAATAGAAAGGCTGTGACAGGTGACAGCATACTTACAGCCTGTTCCTTGAGCCTTAGTATGATCTCTTTCACATGGAAGAAGAATTAGGGTAAGAACATCTTGAAATTCCTCAAATTGCAGTTTTGTTTCTTTCCTTCAAGCTGTAAAAATCTCACTGCAGATATTTACAGTTCAGTTTAAGCAACAGGAGCTGTAACTAGTTTGTGGTCCTTCCAGTGCAGCCTCTTTAAAGGATGAAGATCTTAGTCCCAGCCAGCACAGGAGCACATATCACCAACACTTGAAAGCAGGATAATCCAGAAAGGAAATCCAGATTTTAAGGAAATCCGGACTGACAACCTCTCTTCCTGCAGCAAATCACTGCCTGATCCAGTTTCCAGTTTGACTGCTGCTCTCTTTTCTGCAGTACACCTGCAGGTAAAAAAGCAATACAAGCAACACACCCATTCCCAGGTGAGGAGCAAGTGAGCACAGTGCAGCTGTGTCTGTACAAAGGAGCTGCTAATGGTTCTCTTTGGGTGGAGGATGGTTGGTTGGTTGGTTGGTTGGTTGGTTGGTTGGTTGGTTGGTTGGTTGGTTTGGCTTTGACAGGGTAAGGGAGACAAACCACAGAATAAACAGAAGCAATAAGAAGCATCTTTAGAGCTCTTTCAAAGAGTGCTTTGGCTATCTGTGAGGGGAATTAAATGGATGAGCTAAAAAATTGTTTTTCCCCAGGAGAGAGGAAACACTGGTGGGATCAGGAAACACGATGGCATCTTTAACTGCTGCAGCACCCAGTCCCATTTTTAGGGACAAACAGCCACAGTCCTTAACACATATAGAAGTGTTAGTTCACTGGTCTCACTAGAGCTTAGCACTAGTAAAATGTCTCTATGATTCCAAGCAAAAACAGACAAATACTGTTATTTTGCTGATGAAATGCTGGTTTTGGCCTGCACAGAAAAATGTGCTGTTTGGACTGCTTTGGTATTCAATGTATATCAGGTACTGGCCCCTAACAGGACAAGAGGAACAGTCTGAACCAGACAGATTGGAGACAGGGACCTGCAGGGCTTCCAGGTCCTGCCGTGCTGGCTCACAGAGAGCCTGCTGCTTCATAGGCTGCTGCTCCAAATGCACCTGCAATACAAGTAAAATGGACTTGAGCTCACTTCACTTTTTTCCATACCTCAAGACACCCAGCTACACATGGTCACCCCATATCCAGCTGCCTCCCCTTGCTACACTGCCCCCTTTCTCAAGCTGCAATGCCTGAATCTCCCAAGGACAGAGTTTCCTTAATTAATCATCAGGCAGACTTTTTTTTTCTTTTCTCTGTCTCTTTTTCCATTTCTGAGTTGTGACGTTTCCTGCCAATGTTCTGCTTGGAATGAATTTCTACAACAGAGCTGTATAACTTCTGAAAATAGATACTTACACTGGAAAGCCTGACACACCCTATATGGAGCCTGTGAGTGGCAGAACCATAATCAAAAGAGAGTCAAGGCACTAGGCTGTGCTAACAGCATTCAATTAAGCTCTGAGCAAAGCAGCCCTAAGAGAAGAAAGTAAATGGGAACTTTGTAAACGCCCCCAGGCTCTTTTCATCACTCAGAGGCATTTCAGTTTCTTCTCTTTAGGGTGACCCTAGCTCAGGCAAGTTATTCCAATATAGCTGGTACATTCAGAACCCCTTGAAAAATAAAAATTCTCGGAAATAGCCAACTGTCGTGATTTCCTGATATGAAACTGCACGTAAAACCTATGGGGGAAAAAAGCTAGCAGTCATATGATATGTCTGAGCTCTGCCTATCATTAGCAAGGGTGAGTTTTTCAGGGTAAAATCCTGGGCCAAATAACAGGAGAGTGATAAATAAAGCTTGTCAACTGCCCTTTCTGACTCACTCTCTCCTGCTCAAGGGTGACTCACTGTCATGTGTGAAAGGCTGCCAGGTCTTGCTTACATGCTGAAACAAGCATGGGTTCTCTGTATTAGACACATATAACCTCAGAAAAAGCAGACGCTTGCTGCTGAGAAGACAGCCCTAGAAAGGATTCTGCTGACTAAAGGACCTGAACTTCAAGGTATTTCTCAACCCTTTCTGAAAAGTTCAAGGTTGTTGTCAGATTACCACAGAAAACTTAGATGCAAAGCCATGGTTGAGGACTTGGCTGGTGAGTGCAGTGTTTTAAACCACGGTTTATGGACATGAGGGTTTACCCAGGTAACTCCTATGGGGTGACCCAGCCAGCCAGCATGTTCTAGGTGCAGACAGAAGTAACCGAGACCCTGCCTGGTCTAGAGCTGCCTTTTGTCCAAGGAAAATAGCATGAAAAAAGCGATCCCCTGTTGCTCACGATTTCATGAGGCTGCTCCCTCAAGGAGCCTGTGAGGAGCCTGCCTCGAATCTGTAGAGGGACAAAATTGAACATCATCTCTGAGTGCAACTCATCGACTGTTCCTGAGCAGCACCAGCAGCTGCTCAGCACTCCCTCCTCTCTGCAGTGACAAGGACCTTGCAGGTCAGTGGCCATGCACAAAAAGCTTGTTTGCACCCAGGAGCTTTGGTGCCTACGTGAGTGTGTGCTCCACCCTTTGGTCTTCTCCTGTCATCCCAGGCCCACCACCGGCCAAGTGCGCAACTCTGTGAAATCTCTGCCGCAGGCACTAATAACAAATCCCAGTTATTAGCACATACCACAGTCTGCATTGCCCTGAGGACAGGTGGCAAAGGACACCTTGCCCTTGTACTCTTTCGAAGGCTCCTTGCACTGTCTGTTGCCGAGCCGTGACAAAGCAAGGTGTTTTCACAAGGACGAGCGTGCTGGGATGTCAAACCCACAGGTCCCGGAGGGCCCTGTGCTGCAGCTAGAGGGACACAGCTACACCTGTCCTTTAGCACACAGAGGACTCCTAATGCAGGAACTGACAGGTTTCTCCCAGGACTAAGAGGGGAAGATGTCCCACAGCCTTCCTCAGCTCCAGGTATTGGCCAACATCTTGCTGCATCATGTAGGGAAGCCATGCTGCCACAGGGCAGTGATACTTCAGCTGCCTCCTGCGTGTTCCGCCAGGCATGCACCGTCCAGGAGTCACCCATGCAGCTGGGAAAGCCACTTGCACGTGCTTTGACCCAGAAAAACTGCAGCTAAAGCCCCATCTTAAGGTCTCACCACCATTTTTCAGACCATATGATCTCTAACATGTCTGCCCAAAATGAAGGTATAACCTAGAAATGTTAATTTTGAATAGAATCACAGAATGGTTTGGGTTGGAACAGACCTTAAAGATCATCTAGTTCCAACTCCCCTACCAAGGGCAAGGACACCTTGCACTAGACCAGGTTGCTCAGAGAATAAAGAGTGTGCCATCATTTATATGAGGAAGAGACAGAAGCCACACACAGTTCTAAATATATTTTTTATATTTATTCTCCTCTGGGAGAAGGTTTACATCATCTAAAATTTCGAAGAGTATATTTTGAATATTTTTGCTGTGTACCAGAACGGATGTCTAATGAAAAGCTTGAAGAGAAGCTGCAGGCCACAACAGCCTCATCCAATGGTAAAAGAACTTACCTGACACGTGGAAAATAAGCCTGGTCCACAATGCTACTTAGGCACTTAATATCACATGTGCCAATCTAAGTGAGAAGACTAAGTATTAGCTGTGAACCTGCACTCCAGGTGTCTGTCTCAATAAGGCAGTGCAGGGCCATCCCACAGAAGTGATCCAGTCCCTGGACTATTGGTTACTCCAGAAGAAGTACATTTCTCATCATAATTATGCTGCAGATTTTTGTTCTTTTAAAAACCAAACCACATATTGCAAGGGTAAAAGTATTCTTTTTATCCAGAATTCATATATTTTACTGAAAAATTTCCAAACTGGCACTAATGTGTCAAATTTCTCTCTTTAGCAATGATGAAATATTATACCTGTGGTTTTCTTCCAGTGTTTAATCATCCATTATTTTTCCATTTATTTTTATCAGCTATGACCAAGTTTTAGTTTCCATCCATTTAGATTTCATCCTAAATTTTCCTTGCTAAAATTTCCACGCTAATACTTTAGTATTTGGCAAGTACAGATAGTTTTACAGGTAAAATAGTCATAATTAAGGTTAATTCTATCCAAGAAAGAAAAAAAAAGAAATATAAGGGAAAAAAAATGAACACAATTTATTAGAGATTTTGGAATAGCTTCCTTCAGAAGCAAAATATCACCAATTTTTTGGCTCCACTAAGTCATGTCTCCTGGCTGTTTTTCAAACTCATTAGAAAAACAGGGTTGACATTGAAATCAATAATCATATTCATCTGCAGATGTCAAAGCAGTTGTCAAAATCAGCCAGGAAAATAATCTCAGAAATGGCCCAATGAAGGTATTAAGATGAAGGACCAGGAACTACAGCTTAGATCTCCAGTCTCTTGTGTGTCAAAGTCCCCCAGCTCTGACAAATGAGTTAAGCTGCAATTTCAAAGTGATTTACTGAGCAAAGTGAAACCATGCTGTCACACAGAGCCACTGATGATTACAGTCACCTTCTCCATTGCTCCTTGGAGCACAGTGCTGCCACTGCTCAGCCTTCCTCTGAGGGCTTCTCAGGGTGGCAAACTGAAGTCATCTGTCAGGATAGAGGAACCACTCGTCCTTGTTCTTGTTCTTCCTCTTCCTCTTCTCCTCCATTGGTCCATGGGGTGTGCTCATCCAAGATTTTAACTCACTACAATGAGCTCCAGTGATGCCCACCCTGTTAGAAAACATCATGTTAATCTGCCTGACACAACGAAGAAAAGAAAAACAGGAGAGAGGGGTACACGTTTGGAATGTTTCCTAGGCAAACCTGCAATGAACCTTGCCTCCTTTAGCAGAGAATGCCTGCTCTGCCCCAGGGGAAAACAAATAACCGTGCTTGTGCTCTCAGCACCTTGAAAACCCATTGTGTTTGTGTCTGGAGTGAGCATGCACACAGCAGAGATTGCAGACATCCCAGTGGAGCTCCCTGAGAGTTTGCTTCCTTTGCATACCAATTACATGACTCTGTGCATAATGCATAAAGCCAAGATGCTCGGGATGCACCCGATGATCCCAGAACATGCACAGAACAATTACAGGAGCGTTTGCAGCAAATTTCATGCTCTCAAGAAATACCAGACTCACTGGTCATGTGCTAGAGACATATCCAGAGATTTTGCATGTGCAGTGCCGTAGCATTGACGAAGGCAATTCTGAATTTCTCATTTCCATTCAAAAGAAGACTTAAATCTTAAAAGGAGCTTTCCATACACTTTAACAGAACAAAACTGATTTACTGTAGTAGTCCTGAGTTATTGCATTTAAAAGTACTGCAGCAATACTGCTGTTAACCACAGCTGGATGGGAAATGGAATTCCTCTCCTATGGCATACACAGGCTTGAAACACTTTGTGTTTATCATTAATCAGGAGAAAAGGTTCTATTTCTTTTACCATCAAAACTGCATATTTAATGTACAATGTAGTAACAAAATTACTTTTTTGGAATAAAGTGCATCAGTAATTTCAGATCAGAATATTATTAAAAACTAAAACTCAGGAAGACTGAAGAAGTTGGAAAGAATCATAAGCAAAGAAACAAACCCCATTTTGACTCTCAGAAGTTTTGACTAATTTCTTCTCAAGCTTATGTTAAGGCATATTTCCTTTCCACAGAAAACTTATGATTTTTAAACAAGCACTACAATTGGTGGTAGGTGTTTTGTCATTGGAAAACCAAAAGAACTGTCCCTGCAAGCTTCAGGCTCTCTCACACCTCTCAGAACCCACACTCCTGTTCCTCATGTGTGGACCAAATTCTCAGTCTAGTGGTCCCTCTCCCAGTGAAAAAGGTTTCGATTTTATCCTTCCTCATAGCACAACCAAATCCATGCATGGACCAGTGAAGATCTGAAAGCACTGTTTGTTTTAAAGGTATGCAGATAGATGAAGCTAGAAACAGAGTGAGCTCAGATGGACTCCATCTTGCTCAACTTGGAACAGTTTGGCTTAGTCTTGGCTAGTCTAACCTGAGATCACCACCAGTTTCCCTCAATAATCAATGGAAAGAGGCTGATGGGATGAGTGACTCTGTGGGGGTTCCTATCACACACATCTATCTCAAGAGGCAACAATTCACCCTCTGGCTTCTTTATCCCACAGTGGCTGTTGAGGCAGCTGAAGGCATGGTCTGACTGGACAGAGAGTGTTTAGGCAGCTGCAGGTAGACAAGATGATCCCCACCCTGAATGACAGCATTATTATCACAGAAAATATCACTCCCCAAGCACCAACTCATTGCATCTCTCCTCCAAGTGTCTGCTTGCCAATTAAAAAAACAAAATCTGGCTTTTCACTCCTATGTGTTGTTTGTCATCCCTGGTATAAACTGAGTTAACTCCCTATATATCTGATCTCTACCAAGTCTGTTCTTGAAAAGATGGCATCCCTGGGACTACTGGGTATCCTTGGAATTGAATCCACAGTTCCACTCTTTCAAGGAAAAGCTTCCCAGTTTATGAAGTACAAGGTATAATTTGGGCCTAGATATTCTGCATTGATTCTGCTGAAGCCTGCTACATGGCGAGTCTCACAAATGGCTGATGGAGCTGTATGTGGCAGGCCAAAAGAGCTCATTGACATCTAGAAATGTCACCAAAGGCAATGAAAATGAAAGACTGTAAAAATTTTTACCTACAGAGATGAAACGATGAGAAGAAATGTGTAGAGCAGACTTCCCAGAGGGACCTCAGGCTGTGGTGGGAACTGTCTGGAGTCCAAGAGCCACCAAGGGACTGAAACTCCCTAGCTTAGGGCTCCAAGGGGAAAAGATTTGAGCTGAAGGGCAAAGAGATGGTATTTTACAGAGACATCTAGGCTCTGGAGGTAAAATGTTATTCTGTGCAATCTGCCCTACAAATAAACTACTGGGGAAAGCAAAAACAAAGGAGCATTTAGGTGTATGTGCAAGGGAGGGACACGCTCTGGGCTGACATTCAGTCACACTCTCTGTTTATCTTTGTGACTTTTTTACCTCAAAGAAGCTCAGATCTTTGTGCAATGATGTTTTTCTCCTAAGGCAGCAAACAAGAGCACAAAATTAATAGCAGCAGTCGTCCTTTCAGTTCTCTGAACAGAGCATTGAATATGACTCATGGGGCTATGCCAAGCTGGCATTCCACCAGGGCAATAAAGTCATTGCTGGTAGATCCTCATTAACAGCACGCGGAGACCCACTGTCCAAGAGAAAGAGGGGACTTCTGCATTGCCTCAGAAGAAGAAAATGCAAAATATTGTATGGCTGAGTTAATTAAATCTGACAGAGAACAAAGCTGGTTGTGATGAGCAGGCAAGGCTCCCCTGCTATGCTATCTAGACTGAGGTCTCTGCATGGGCCCCTCAGAAGTGGTCAGTGCTGATCTAACCCAGTTATCACTGAAGTCAATAAAAAAAACTCTTCCTAACATCACTGGAAGAGCAACAAGCAGAGTTATTGGGGGCATAAAGCCAGGACAACACTGAGACAATAAACTTGAAAACCAGGAAGGAGGTGCCTGATGTATCTCCAAGAAGAAATACAAAACATGCCAAGAACAACAAAGGGCCTTTGTTAAAGAAGCAGCAATTTGCCCAGTGGAAGCCAAAGAGATGCTGTCGCCACCCACTTGAGCCCCAGACGGTCACACAAAGCCAAATGACCATCGTGGAGGTGGCCATTAAGCAGAGGGTGATGCACACATCCCAGCAGCCATTCAGTTCTCCTGGAGATGGCACAACTCACCCTCATGGGAATGCAAGCATGTTTTCCCTGCTAACCTACAGATCCCCAGAGCTCTGGCTTGGTCCTGCCAGATGCACAGGAGCTGTCTCCACATCAGCTCACCAGCTCCTGATGTGTCCCTTACCTTCCTGATAGCTTCAAGTGGTCCAGACCTTGATCCCCAGCTGCCAGAAATATCAATGCAGAGCTGTCCATGAAGACAATAACTTTCAGCCCTTTAGCTCTGTTTAGCACCCCTGGACATCAATTTACTGATTTTTTGATCAAGAAAATCATGTATCTCCATACCTGGCTCCCACCAGCCACAATCCTGCTGATACTTCACATATATACAAGGGAAAAGAGGCCTGACTCTGCATGCACAGCATGGCCCTTTGCCAAAGAAAACTCCCAAAACAACTCCAGTGACTTGGGTTCCTTATGGATTCTGGTAAAGCACAACATTCTGTCTTCAGAGTACTGGAGAAGAGAAACCCAAAGTGACCCCAGGTTCTTAAACCTAAATCTGAAACCCAGATTCTTTTTGTAGCATTATACAGTTCGTGTGGTGTCTGGGAGCTAAGCTCCTAGTTTAGCAGAGAAACCTATGTAGAAGCCAAGAACAGAAAACAATACTAATAATTAGAGACAAAGAAGGCCAGGGGTCTTCACCCTTCTTTCTCCCAGTGCTTTCTTCCCCAAGGTGAGGCACTAAACCAAAAGACCTGAGTGAAGTCCAGTTTCCTAAAATAAGTATTGAACTAGAAGGCACCTCCCATGTCTAGAGCACAGTTGCTAATTAGGAAAATACAGAAAAGGGTCAGGAAAACATCCTGGAGCAACAAGCTTCAGGACAGGACTTTTAAGAAGTTTGAAAGAGTGAGCAAAAAGCATCATGGCTTCTAATAACATAACAATATTTATTATAGAATTGACATAGAAATATTGATTTCTCAGAGCTGAGAAGGGGCTGGGGTGAGTTCATGCATAAAAGAAAGGAGGCCAGCACAACCCTGTTTGCCCCATTGATGCAGCTGTGGGAACACTCTGTATTCTTCCCATCGTGACAAATACCCATAAGGAAACTGGCACTACAGAAAGGTTGCACAATCCTCATAACTTAAAAGGAGAAAGCCAGACACACCTATTCCTTCCTTAGCATTGGAGGCACAAAAGGACTAATGCTAACACATACAAATAACAGGTCTGCAGGAACTCTCAAATTCCAGTCTGGAATAGTGTCATGATAGGATTTTAATGCTGCATTTTACAAACAATCTAAGTGTTTAAGCTGAAGATGATCTCCACCTAAGCATCCTTTTTTACAATTTCAGGGACAACACTTCAGTGAAATATCAATGATTTCACGTGAACACATAGACATTTGGCAGATCTGGCAGGGAAAGCACTTGACCAACATAGTATAAGATTTCAGTGAAATGTTGCTATGGTAAATTGGAATGAAAAGTAGCAGTTTCAACACCACCATGAACCCACAGCTGGGTTATAAAGAAATACAGCAAAACTGGGGATGATACACTGTCAAGAGTCTTTTTAATCTAAACATTTTTATGTTAAAAAATAACTCATCAAAAGTAACCTTCCCCACAGTTTCCATTTCATCCAAATCCATGTGTGCTCAAAAAATTCCTAACCATCTTATAATTAAGAGTGTTAACCAGTTCTATCCTTTAGCTCTTGTACTTGGCTGTTCATAATGGTCTGGGAGGATCCAGATAACATTTAAGGCTGGAATGAGTCAGCCTGGAAAAGATTATGTTTATATAATTGCAGCATGGTATGGGAAGTGCCCTATATTATAACAGGCTCAGCATTAGCCTAACTCTGAAGGCAGCTGTAGTCAGCCACCCTGCTATGAGTAACTCAGTGAGCCCTCTCCTCACACAGCACCTGCCTTACACCATGAGGACTTTAAAAACACACCTCTTTTACAGCCTGTGTCTTTCCACAGCCTGGACACCAACAGCCCAACCCAACCCAGCCTCCAATCCCCACTGTGATGGAAATATTTAAGAACACAGTTTCATGCTGCTGGTTTTTCACCACTAGATCTCTTGCTTGTCTCGATCATTCCCTCTCACCAGGCAATAGGAGTGGCTGAGGAGGCAGCAGAGCTAACTGGATGTTTTAACCCAGTTAACCCAGCTGTTAACCCAGCTGCATCCAGCTCTTGAATCCAAGTTATTGCAGTAAACTCCTCCAACAGATTCTGATAAGCACAGACATTAGGGCCACCCAATAAGTAATGCAATGCTGTCATGACCTTCCCTGTCCAACCAGAGAGAAGGTTGACTCTGCCCATCAGGATTTGGGAGCAAGAATTTGGCAGAGAAGGCTGTTCCCACAGTGCCTGGTGAAGAGCTGATGTGTCAGGATCCAGGGGAAACGTTCTGTGTCCAGCACTTGGTGGTACGGGACACACTATAATGGAAGCCCTGTTGGGACAGCAGTTTCAGCCTCCATCGTTTCCTGGGTTACCTTCTCCTCTTGATTACAAAGAAACCCAGGTTCCCCCACCCCAGCCAGGAGCAAGGCTGCCTGGAGCAGCATTGCAGGAAGGCAGGTGCACGTTTGTGACTCCTCTGGGGGACCAGCAGCAGTTTCACGCCAACTGACTGAAAGTTCTCGTGACACTGCTCTGAGAGGATGCCAAGGGGCTGGAGTGCTGTGTGGGGACTGCTCCTTTGTACTGCCAGGGGAAGGAAACATTGGGTGAGAACATGCATGGCTGAGGAAAGAGTCCCTAACACTAACGCAGTGTATGATTTCTCTGTCATTACATTTTCCTTCCATTAACCATTTTTGGTGGTGCTTAGTTGCTGGCCAGGGTTAAACCACATCATCCTCATCACCTGTTAAAAATCCCCTTTTTCTTGTCCTCATCATTCCCTTAGTTTCTCTCCCTTTTTAAATGCCCTCTCTTCCTCTCCTCATCCACCACACTTCTTCAGGTTCTTTTTTAAATCTCACTATCAGTTTGTCTTCCATTTCAGCCCATGGCTGGGACCATCACTGCTGAAGTCTGGCTAGTCTCCACCACTCTAAATAGCCATGCACCACCTTCTGCACTCAGAGGTGGGATTCTGCACTTCTAATGCCCGAGAACAGCTCCTTCTTACCTCTGCTCCCTGCACTTGCTGCCCTTCAGGTACATTGTCTCCCTCCCTTGCTAGACTTGTCTTTATGCTATGTCAGACTTGGCATAAGAGGAGATTTATGCAGGCATAAATGGCAACCAGCAGGCACAGTGTTTCACTTTCAAGTTTGAGTTAAGTGGAGGTGGCAGGGGTAAGATTCAGGGCTGCACTGATTTTTGCCCTGCTGACTTTCATGTCGAGCTCATTAAAGTTTTCTGCTCCATGTACTCAGCAACAATTCTCTATACCAGGGCTACAGCTTTCCATTCTGGTATCCAGAGCTCTGCTGCAATCCATTGTGGCCAAATCAGTTGTCAGCAGCTCACCAGAAACACTTTTGGAATTGGTTATGAGATGAGACAGAGCTGCAGGAAGATCAGAACACTTCTCTAGCTCATGGTCCCATAGGTCTCTGTGACTCCTTGGCTCACAAGACATTTATTGTCCTGGGTATTCACTCATGTCGTGCAACAGAGACCTTGACCCTGGGCTACTGAGGCCCCTGACAGAGTCCCCAGAAGTGACTGGCTTGCTTTGCACTGGCCATGTGGTGCTGCTTTGCCATGCCTTGTCTGAGGATGAGGACACAATATGCCTTGGCAAGGCTGGCACCCCTAACTTCACCAACACATCTTCTCTAAAATATCTTTTTAAAGTTATTTTTAAAACAAAAAGGAAACAGTGTTTTCAGGAAAGAGGCTCTGGACAGTAGGGATGCAGGAAGAGTGACTGTCCCTGAGGAGTTAGTGTGGATTTCAGGCACCCAAACCAACATGCTGGTTGCCACCACCATGAAGGAATCCCTCTGGAGCATGGCTGGATTCAGATGCTTCCAGAGCAGCTGGGCAGTGCTGGTGGGGCCACAGCAGCTGAGGCTCGGGCCCAGACAGTCTTTCTTGCCCCACACAATGTATAAGCTTCATGCCCACAGCCTGTCAGGCTGCTGTCTTTGATCCTGCATAGTTTATGAGCCCTTCCTGAAGCCGGCATGAAAGCCCTGGGGGTAGGGATCCCCAGGGCTGCCTTTGTCACCGGCAGCCTGGAGCTGTGGGTCTGGCTCTCCCAGAGTCACCACTTACTGCTCTTCAAAAAGGCCCACGAAGCGCTTTTGGGACCGCCTCTAAACAGGACTGGCTGACACTGCAAGCCTGTATTTTAAACCAATTCAGATCAAACACTAAGGAAATTCCAAACCAAAGAGCTTTCTATTTCCTCTGCTTCCCCTCTAATCCACCCGGCTGTCTGCAGGTTCCTGGGAGTGCTGCTGGCCTAAAAGCTTCCAGCCTCTTCTCACACGCAGGAGAGTTGGTTTTATCTGCCCTTCCCTGATGGGCTCCAGCTCTAAAGCTGCCCAACCCTTCCTTAATAAATTGGAACAATTACTCTGGGCTTCTCAAGGATAATTGCTAATAAAATTCAGCAGATTTCCCCCAAAACACATGAAAGGGTTGGAAGCAGAACCAGAAACTAAAGGAGAAAGAAAATGCAGGACAGAAATAATAGTCTTTGTTCCATTCATGTCTTATCCACCGCTGGTGAGTTTTTGTTCTTAGAGTCACATATTTCAGACATGAATCCTCCCAAGCTGTCTCCAGTGGGGAAATGCCTCATGCTCACTGCTTTGGAAAACTGGTTAGTTGTTTTTAAGGTTGTTTTATAAGATCTTCCTGAATCTAGAAAAAATTATGGAAGCCTCAGGCTTGGATTTCCAAAGAATCAGCAGGGCATCAACAAAGGACAAAGTCACAAGAAGCAAAAGATGTCCAGATTCCCCCTGACTTTCTCTGACAGGACCTTCTTTCAATACTTTATTTTCCAAGGACAGTTTAATGCATAGAAGCAATGAATTCTGCAGCCTGGATGGTCTTAGATATTCCCTTGAGGGACTGTGGACTCTGACACTTCTAAAAGTATCAGTGGTTTTGGTTCAAGACAGCTGATGAGCTTCTCAGACCATCAGGTCTGGCTCATTATGGACCAAATTGGACCCAACAGATGAGTTAAGCCTCTCAAATAGGCAGCCCAAATGGCAGGAACCCCCAAACACAGCAACGAGGAGCAGGAATAACCAGCTTGGTTTTCTGTGTTGTTAGGTTATCACACTGGGCCTGCAAGAAGAGCTGCTGGAGGACTGCACAGCGTTGGATGTGCCTGTCATATGTGAGCATGGGGCTGATAAAGGACTAGGTGGGTCACCAAGCCCTGTCTCCAAGTAATCTGTCTGTCGGTTTAACTGGCAGCAAATTACAGGCACCACTAACAAGGAACTTGAAGTGGTACTGGCATGCCCTGCCTCCAGTCTGTCTCTCCTTGTGGCACATTGCCAGCGCTACGCAGAGAAGCAAAAGAGCCTCTGAAATTAAATTATATCTTGGAGGAAGGGGGAGGAGTTTTCTTCCTAAACAGGCCACTAGCAACAGCCCTGAGCATGGGATTTATGTGGGATAGATACAGGAAAACAAATGACTACGCAATCTTCTTTCACATTTGCCCAAATACATCAGCATATCACAAACCCAAGGATCCTTATCACAAGTGTAATTTTACGTTCTTCTGATTCTCTTCTGTAGTTACGAAATCCCTTTCATAAGCTCTCAGAACTCCACCTTCAGAAACACAGTGGTCTTCTTGCCTGCCCCCACCACTTCCTAGTGAAAGACCATTGATTTGAAATATAGCACATATAAGTATTATATTAGTTTATAATTAGACCATGTGGACAACAAGAATTGGGAGGTCTTGAACAGGGAAAGAAGATTCAATACCAGAAAGCTCTTCACAGCATGACTAACATCCCCCTGCCTCTCCAATTCACCTAAGAAACTAAAACAATTAAGGTTGAACTTCAACATTAAATAGGACCTTAAATTGCCTTTTGTAATTTTATTTTCCTTACTTGTATTTATACTTCAGTAGACCAATATCCTGAATTCCTGCTTCTTCATGGTAAGTGCCTATTCTTTAATCTTCTTCTAACACTCCATTCAGATAATCCTGACAAGCAAGCACTTCCCTTCAGGGATGGCAATGAATCTAAATAAAGCCTTATTGTAGAAAAGAGCAGTACTCAGTATATGTTTCCCACCAATAGGCAGGACTCACTTTGAGAGCCCTGCATGGCACAATGCACTGAAAAGTCTCAGCTGGCAGGGTTTATCCAGTAGCTTATAGCTGATCCCTACTAACCAGAGGTCCCTTGATCCAGGAAACATAACCCTATATTGCAATAGGTCTGAACTCCCCTTTGTTTCAGTCTGTTGCTGTGTTTGCCACACCAGTCAAAGACAGAGTGAGGTGTCCTGACCCATGGTGTGGCCTCCTTGTCCTTTACCAGCCAAGAGCAAGGGAATCATTTTATAAAATGCATCCCAGAACCTCAGCTGAGTCTACCACCTTTGTGTACTGAGCTATGCTGATGGTTTTCTTTATTTATAAATTCTTCCTTGAGCAATGAAAGAAACACCTGTAAATCTATGGATGTAGAGTAAATCAATTCCTTAGGGGCACCAATCCTCCAGCACTCTATTCTTCAATCCAGATAAATCTGCCCTTGAAGATAAGTAAAGCCTTTATATCAAGGCTTCATGAATTGTGAAGCAAGTAATCATTAAGTGTTTTAAGAAATGGTGAACCAATTCCAGAAACTATTACAGACTCCAAAAAATCACAGAAGTTTGTTTCAATCACAGCTTGTAATTCTGCAGTGCTTTCTCCCAAGGCACATAACCCTCTAACACAGCAGCTCCTGATCTCTTCCCCTGGCATCCCCACTTCCACTCTGCAAGGCAGCAAATGTGGTCACACACCCTGACTTGGGAACTGCTTTCCTAGCACTTATTTTTCATGCTGTAACATGTTTCTAGCACCTAAGAGTCATCAGAACCTGCTTTGCAAAGTATTTAGAAATGAAGTCTTAAAGCAATGTCACCCACAGCACAAATTCACACCCAGCAGACTCAGTTGTGACTATTTGCTGCTCTGTTTTGCAGGCAGAAATGGCTGGATGCTAATGTCAGTTCTGAGAAAGGGCAGTAAGGGATGGTTATTTGGTCCAGGGGACTCACACAGATTTAACATCAGTGGAAGTAGAAATTATTTATTCAAATTACCTTGTGGACCCAGGTTATTTGGTGGCCCCATTGCAGCAGGACTGGGCCCTGCCACCATCCTGAACAGCAGACTGTGGTGATGCTGTGGCACGTGGACAACAGCATTCACCACTCAGGAAAGGGCTGGGGCAAAGCAGGGTTCAAAACCTGCCAGAAAATCTCCTCTCTCCATCCAGAGGAGCCTATGTCCTGGACAGCATGGAGTACAAGGAGATGGGAGACATAAATGGTGAGACCAAGGGGTTTTGTAGTATCTCATATATCCCAATACAGGAAGCAGTTCCTGCTCACAAGCTGAATCCCACTGATTCTGACCCCAAAAGACTGACCTATGATTCCAGATTTGCTGAGCAAGCTCGGTGTACTTATACCCCTAATGTACTCATAAAATCAAGGATCTGCATTCCTTTTCTGGGTAGTTCCAGGGCAATTTTTCCCAGGTGAAAAGGTAGGTAGAAGAGCAGGGCTATGTGGAACTCATCTAGTTTCTCATTTCTAAGTAGAAATGAGAATGGTCACTATGAAGTTCCCAGATTTGCAGATAGAGACACCACCAGACCATTATGAGAAAGAACAAAGTCTCTGCTCAAGGGCTGCATTATACTAAATATTAGCAAAATGGCTGAGACCTATTTGTAGCAAGCACTCCACCCCACACTAAGACTTTGAAAGTTTTTAGAGAATTACTGACAGTCCAATAAACATGCTGAAGAATGGATTGAACTGGGCATTACCAGAGGTATTTCTATATTTTTTGCACTTCACTTTCCTTTAGGTAACAGCATAGAAAGCTTTCAAACAGGTGATAGAATTTTTTCTTTGCATGTGCTCAAGACAACATGAATTCAGTATTGTTTCCCACTGAACCTCATAGCTGAGAGATTTTAAACCTCTAATATTTCCCATTGTCAATGAGAAGAGAGGTCCCTCCACATCCAGCTACACACAGAATTCTCAAAACAAACTCTACATGACATAGCTCATACCAGATACAAAAGGTAATGTGATGTGAGTAATTCACTTCTTTCAAAAGTAGAGCAGCATCTGAAGGCATCCAGAGGAGAAAAACAGTATTCCTTTAAAAAATTGCTAGTGTCAGCAGAAACAGCTTTCTCAATTGTAGAGACAATGCCTTGCTGATGTGAAATGCCAGCAGTTACTCACATTTTACATCATCCAACATCACATAATCATGTTGTACCCACTTGGACAGCCTATGCAATTTTCCTCCTTTGTCAGCCAGGGAGCATGGCACTGCAATCCTCTTGGAAGACACTGGTGGTTGACCAATATATAACATTCAAGGACACAGTGCTCATTCCAGTCTGAGAATATTGTCTGCCTGGTACTTGCTCTCATTGCATTCAGTTTCAAAGGGACAGGCAGTGAAATGTGCTTGGCAGGTATCCTGAACTAACTTTCAGCTGTTAGAACTACAGACCAGGCTGGGGATGTTGAGAGAAACAGGACATTTCACCTCTAAGCTTGTGTCTGAAGTTGCTCTTTTAGTTGCTAATATAATAAATTGCAACTGTATTATTTAGATCAAAGAGGTTTTAAGTAATGGATGAAAGTCAGCTATACCATGTTGTGAATTTATAAAATTAATAATAATAATAATAATTTAATCTTTGAAGTGCCTTACACAGATGAATTAATTACCTCACAATACTCTTTGGAGTAGATGAGAATTATTACCTCCTTGTGAGCGATCTGGAAACAGCAACAAAGATGTTGAATGACTTTACCAAAGTCAGACCAGGCTGAGTCTGAGCTAGCATTCAACAGCAGGCATGTCTGGCTCTGTTTCTGTGTTCAGACCACTCATCCACCCTGTTGAAATGACAGCTGGCTTCCTGCTTCATGTGCTTTGTTCAGACATGATCCTCAGACAATGGGTGAAAATATTCCCACCCAAATGATCTTGTTTCTTTTTGAGCTAGGCTAGTCAAATTGAAATACCTCTTTAATGTCTTAACACACACTTCCTGAAAGAAAGCATTTTTTCCTTCCCTGAGGTTTTCCTCAGCTGCTGGATTGGAGCTGAAATACAGAGTATGAGCATGCAGCAGTATGATTTTAAATTACTAGGAGCAGTAGAAAGAGGTCAACATCCCAGAACATGAAGATATATCCATTTTGACCTCTAGCTGACTCTAAGAAAATATTTGGGTTGTGGTGAGGCCGTTGTGAGATGTTGCTTTCAAGAATACAGAAGCCAAGAACAAAGGGGCTTCTGAGGGTCCTCTTGCTCTGCCTCTTGCCTCATATGCCCTGTGACATGTAAACCCTTCCAGCAGTGTCTCAGGTGGCTTTAGGAAGATTTCAGATGCAAACTGTCCCATTCCAGAGCTCTTCTTTGGGATCACTGAGGGAAGATCAGGCAGAGGTCACCACAGAGCGCACACCTCTCCCTGGAGAGTTGCCGGGCAGAGTCAGCAGCGTTCCCAAGCCCTGTGGAGAAGGTGGCTGAAGCTGCTGAGACACAGACCATGAAACGTGTCTGCTGTAGCTGTGTGACCAGGACAGGGGTGAGCAGCCTGGCTCCAGCCGGACAAAAGCTTGGAAAATGCCCAGCAGGGCAGGAGGCAGCAGCGTGAGTGACTCCACTGGCTCCCAGCGCCTGAGAAGAGAGCAGGGGGGGATAGGTGGGGTGTTTTTAGGTTCTGGGATTTTTTTTCCCCATAATGGTTTAAAAGGCCTGATAATGTCCTAATCCACACCTGCCACAGACGTTCAAAGCAGAGTTAGGTGCACTTTTTCCCCTGCAGAGTTGTGGTTTCCCTAGAGGTCTGCCATCCCCCACTGCCCACCACTGAGAGGCACACACACATCACCAGGGAACATCACTCCATGGACCTCCACCTGTGGACACCTGGCGTGGCATTTGGCCCTGGCATCCAGCACAGCTGCCCCAGGGTGTGGGGCACATTTCTGATACATGACACACAATTTTAGCTGTCCCTCTGTAGTTCAGCTTGAGAGAAGTATGGAGTAAATGTGCATTTCTCCTTTACTCCACCATCATGAGGTAAGAATTTGTCCTGCAGTTGATGCTTGTGTAAAAAAAAATACTAAACTGAATTTACTTGGAACTGCTGTATTTATCAAGGCCTAAAGCTGCGTAATTTGAAACCAAACATCATTAATTTACCTTGCAGATTCAAAGGTGTTGGTATCAGCTTTCCAGCACCACACACCTCAAGTCAGTTTTACCCTCTGCAAGGAGGCAGTGTATAGAGTGCATGTCATAAATCTATGCTCAAGTTCTCAGGCCCACAAAATATTTATAATGCAAATTCTGTGCATTTTGGGCACTTTCCATCATTCTTAAGCCTGCTTTTCCCCCAGATATTGCTTGTGTGTGAGTTATTTCCACAGAAGTTCTCAAAGGTTGCCAGTATAAGAAAGAAAAATGTGTATTTGTTCCTTTTTGTCTTTCAGGTTATGAATAACTAATGGAAAATTTGCTAAAGGAAACAGTTCTTTGATTGCCAGTGAATCTGAAAAGACTGAGAAATCTAATGTAATAACCAGGCATTAAACAACACATTGCTTTTTGGGTTTTTAATAATATTTATGTAATTGTAGACTCTAAGTATCAGGAGAAAATAAACCTTTGCTAAAAGATGGAATATATTATGCATGTTCCTGATATTCCGAGAACTTTAAATAAATGCCAGATAGACTGTTCAGGGGACACTGGACAAAACTACAAGTAACAGCATTTTACAGCATCTATACATTTTTAAGAATTCCAAACAGAAATATCCCCTGGAAATGAATGTGGTCTATTACTCCTTTCTTAATTATCAAGAGAGACTTGCAAACCTGTAACTATTATTTGCAGGTCACCTTTAAAGCAAAATTACTCTTATTGCTGAAATCCTTCTGCCTACAAATTTAAACCAGGTGAAACTTTAAGTTTTCCTGTGACTTTTTGCCAGGTACTATTCAGGCAGGCAGCCACAAGGCTCTCACAGATTCTTACTCAATCTAATTTGGTAGTAGAGGCTGGATATGGGACAACAGAATAATTTCAAGTCAGCAGCCCACAGCTCATGCGGTGGTTAGACCGCAGAGATGAGTATGAGGAAATCATGGCTCTAATCCTTTGACAAAAAGTGGTTATTTCAGCTTGCCTGTTCTACTCTTCAGTTCCAGCTTTCTAATAGTGTTTTGCCACTCTGGGATGAAAAGGCCCACGCAAATGCTGTACCTTTATGTTACACACAAGGGATTATGAGCCATGAAAGACAAATAGGAAAGGTGGTAATCCAGCATAGCAAGACCTACCAGCACACCACAGGAAGGAGAAAATTCCAGCCCTGTGTCTTAAAAATACATCCTAGCTGCTTCTCACTAATGCAAATGTCTGAGTGACTGTCCCAGCCACTGTGCTGGGGCAGCAGGGCAGGTCCCTGCCCACCCGTGGGGCCTCCTGGGATCTGCTGCAGAGGCAAACATGAACAGCAGCAGCAGGATGGAGCTGGGAAAGGTGGGGAGGCTCACAGATGGCACAGTGCTGCCAGGACACCGTCAGGAAGGAAGGGGCTAGGGTGACACTGCTTGCAGCGGTGACCATCTGCCGTCCCCTAGGATGTGCAGATCCCAGCACGTGCCCTCCACTGCAGCCTGCTCTGGGTGCTGGGACTCGTGGCCAATGTGCTCTGCTCCTCCCAGCTCTGCTAAGCAGCTTCCCTGGGTGACATTTTGGTCCAAACAGGGAAATCATTTTTTTACATGTGCCAACATCTCCACAGCCACTTATTTATGCTTATTGTGGCATTGTTGGTCAGAAGCTGCAGAGATTTTCCTGGTTTTCCCAGGACTGGCAGCAGTGACAGCAACTGGTCTTGGTCCTTCTATTATGGGCAGTGACAGTACTCTAAATATTAAACAAACTTTTAGCTTTGGGCTTTACAAGATTTCAAAGTATATCTATCGGGTCACAAGCACGTGACCTAGGTCCTTACATGAGCAGTCAGATCAAGATTTGGAAGCTTCACCTGGAAATAATTCCCATATACCACGGCAGGTCACTTCAAGGCATGATTTTGAGTTTTAGAATTTTTGGGATATTGTGAAACATTTGGTTTTTCAAGCAGAGAATCTCTCACACATCATTCAAAACAGGTCAGTGTTGTGTATAACTGCTATTGCTTAGTTCACACCCAAAATTGGTTCAAGTTATGCTAACAAAAGCACTTTTTGCCAATAGAAGTCAAGTCTCCATCAAGGGTGAGGTTTCACATTACAGCTAAACCAGCCTAAGAGCCAGTTGTTAATGGAAGAAGCATTTTTGACCCCATCAAAATTTTCCCATTACTTACCTGTATGATGATCCTTTATCTCTGATCCCACAGCAAGGCGGCTCCCTAAACTGTCAGAAGTAGTCATCCAGCAAAAATAAATGCGAGGTTTTCTGTTTAGTTAGCATTTTGTATCAGTTCATGGTGGAGTCAGACAAGGGCCAGTGGAGATACAGATAAATATAAGGGGACAAGGGAATAACCACACCTTGCAACAGACCAGGCCCACTACAACCTAAGGAAATGTTGCTGCACTATTGTATACTTTTTAAGGATGAAAATACCTGATCTAAGACTTTTAGACAGATCAGGTCAGTAAGACAGAAGGAACATTTCCTGTGTTTCCACCTCTTAAAAATTGTATCAATCATTTTTGCAATGGTTGCTAACTAGGGAAAATAGTCCTGAAAGCAACACAGGTGTTCATGACCACATGGAAGAACAAATGGACAACACAATGTGGGGAAAGAAAATTTCCGTAGAGCAACCTGTCCCTAACTTCCCTTATTTCCAAAGTCTTCCAAACACTGCTTCTTTTCTCTTGTGGGTACTATTTAGAGGCGTATCCATGCAAACAGAATCAGTCCATGAATAGTAAGCAAGGATCTCAAAACAGCCTGAAAATTCCTCTCTAGCTCTGCTCTCTGCAGCCATCTCTTTCCTTTTTTTTTATACAATTGCATTGTGTATGTTGTGTTTCCAGTTGCTATTGTCGGCTGCCAAGTCTGTATCTATGACTTGGCAGCCAAGTTACATATTTAAGAGGATGAGAGAAGCAGGTTTGGGAACAACCTCAGGTCTCATCTGTGGCAGCCAGGCAGCACTTTAGAAACAGGCTCAGGGGAGAAGAGCATGTATGGAACTGATGGCTCATTGGCTCATTTTTAGAGAGCAGAGCTGTCATCAGCCTCAGGAGACCACTGGCCCATCCTGACTCCAGTAAAAATTGTGCTAAAAGTATTGTCAAAAGTAAGGGATGTGTTGCAGATACCCAGGGCTACCTGTGTTAGTGTTTGAGGTGCAGAAGGCAGGGGAGACAAACCTTCCTCTGTAAGGGAAATCTGCTTTGAACAGTCCAAGAAAAGTGTAACACTAAGTTCTCTGAAAAAAACATCTCTGGCATTTCCAGTGGAAGATGCCATAATAGACACATGGCATTTGGCTTTTGCTGATTTATCACCTTCTTTCTTGTGAGAATTACATAGATCTGAGGGGTAAAAACTAAATAGATAATCTGAAGCAATCAGGATATGATGGTGACGAGTTCCACAGGTAGCATTCTAAGCAATAATTCTTCAGAGCTGGGGCTGAACAACACACTGTAAATAAGGTGTATGTTGAATCAGAAACTATTACCTTCTTAGAGCTTACACTGCCCATTGTGTGCACTGACCGAGGCAGGTGTTCTGCAGAAGAAAAAAAGAATTAAAAAACCTGTTAGTGCATAATTAAAAACTGGGTTATGAGGCATAAGCACAAAGAAAGCAAGAAATAGGCTTGCTCCAATTGTCATAATTCTGAACAACTGACCTTGAACCCTTAATAGGCTTCTTTTAGTGTTTTTTCTTGTGGTGTCTGTGTGTCCATGAGCATCCCAGCAGCTGAGAGCATTCAACAATATGTATATGTACTCATTCTTTAGGTATATCTAATGTTTAGTTTGGATATCACACCCAGAAAGTAAACAAATACATAAACTCAACAAAAATATCACTGACTCACCATCCAGTCATCCACCTCCTCTCTGCCTCTTGTTTCTTCTTGCTGTGTCAAGCCTCTGTCTCCCATCCCCACCATATTAATTTCCTCCTCTTTTCCCAGGGGCTGTTAAATGTCAGCCCTGGTTTCTCTGGGAATATTAGACTCTCTGTGTGTGTTACTGTTTGTGTTGGACACACAAGCACAGATTTCAATTCCACAGTAGCTAATACTGCCCATGACTATGCCATTTACCTGCCAAGTGCTCTGCCTGCTCATTAAAAACAGGATCATGCTGTGTGAATGGAATAACTACTGTCCTTGGGCAAAATACTATGAACATTGGTGCAGGTTTTCCCTTCAGTTTTGTGCTGGAAGCTCCTAATTCCCTTTTTTCAGCAATTTGAAGAGTGCATTCCTTGGGTAATCCAAAGCAAAGGGCAGTTTGGTAGCTGCACTGTAACTTCTGGAGAGATATTTTGTCCAGCTCACATCCAGCACAGCCCTGCCCCAGAACCAGAGCCCTGTGGCCTCACTGCCTCATCCTCAGCTCCAGACTGGCTGAAAGTGTTGACAAGCAAAGGCAGAATCAGGTCCTGAGTCCACACCAAAGGTCTAAGGGAACTCAGGAGGCAGTGACTGCCTGGCACCAGTTAGGGGCATGCAGTCGGATTTTGGAAAGCCACAAAAACCAGCTACACATTCTTTTACTGAACTCTTCATGCCATTACTCCCTCTGCATGGTTTTATCAGATGAGGTTATTGAACAGGAGCAGTTGTCAGCCCTTTTCACACAGCCTTGTGCCCCCAACAATCAACCTTTTGTTATTAAAGCACCTCTGACAGAAAAGAAGTTATTAAAAGGTACCTCACACTCAAGAGGTATTTTCAAAATTTTGATTTTTGTTTCTGCACTCTGAGGTGCTCAGAAATATACGAACCTCACAAAAAAATTTCATGGCCTAATTTCTAGCTCTTCTCAGGATATAATAACCATCGCCCTGCTACAGAAATAGGGGGGGAAAGGTGAAAATTTAATATAGCAGTGCTATAGACAAGATCTTCTCTATTCAATTCTGTGAGCGTTGAAGGAAATTTGAAGGAAATTATGGCAGAGAACCTGCCCCCTAGTTTTTAGTGCATTACAAAGAGTTTTTACATTATCAGAATTTTTAAATTAGTTATCTCCTACCTGTAGTGCTGGGGATAGGACTAAGGACTAGCTACCATCAAATGTCTTTAACCAAGCTGTGTTGGAACATTTGCAAACACAAATGCAAATGAATGAAGTCTTCAGCAGGGAAATAAGGAGTCTTCTAATTGATAAATAAATGTGGTTTTGAAAGAAATATGTGTACATTTTTAGATACAGCCTGGCAAAAACAAATTCTGCTTTTATCCATGACATGTGATTTCTGTCAGTGCAACTGTGCAGCAGCTCTTACAAGGATTGACAGAAAGTGTTTCATGATGCTTGGCAGTGAATATAGAAAGGCAACCAAGACCTCCTAAACCCATAGAGGTTTCTATAGAGTGCTGCCAAAGTACTAGCATTGTCACTGCTAGAAGTGGTTCTGTCTCCTGAATCCCATTCAAAATGGATTTTTAACTGCTGACCTGCAAATGATTTGGAGCAGTGACATTTTTAACTGCTCCAGCAGGTAAGGTACAGGTGCTGCCAACTTCTACCCAAGCATGGGCAAGAAAAACCTCACACTGCTTGGTCCAGGACGCAACAGAAATCTGTCAGCTTTTGCAGAGACCAACACATAAAAACAATTCCTGAATGGTGGGAGAGAATATCTTCAGCAATGGAAAAGGGGCAAAAATTTCCTGCACTCTTGATTTTCTTTAAGACTACAAAAAAAAAAAAAGTGTTGGCTCTTAGAGGGAAATTTCTCCTCTCTCTGAAATTCCTGGCTGGTGCTGTTATGGGGATGACAAGGGGAACCAGCTTGTCTCTGTCTCCACCCTCTTGATGCAGGAGAGAGTAAAGGCAAATGGGTCATGCAAGGGTGGATCAGGGGGTTTTAATACTGCTGTTTCATATGTGGAAGAGAAATATGTTGTTGCATCTGGAAATGCTGGCCTGCCCAACTCTATAATCACCCTGCTGCTGCAAGCAAAATCTGCTCTAGAGGCAGGTCTGTGCTATAGGCTTCTGCCTGCATAAATATGTGGAAGAGAGCAGCGGAGAGATGTGATACCTGACCCACATAGGTGTGCTAAAGAAGCTTTACTAGCATAACTTGTTTCACTGTGGGGTAGGGAGGGGTGATAACTTTCCTGTGATGAACAGCTACAGAAGGTAATTTTGCTGCTGTAAGGGCATCCACATGCTTTGCTGGTTTAACATCCCAGGACTCTGGTGTGCCAAGGTGCAGCGTACCTGACGTAGCAGAGATTAGACCACTGCGTGCCTTCTGAAGGGACACAGTCAGGGAAACTCATGCCAGGCACAGCGCCAAGGAAGAGAAACAAGGAACAGCTTTGAGATAAGTCGAGTTTGAAACGCTATTACCTTGCATTGCACTGACAAGACTGAAAAAAAGAAACTTTAAGTATGGGTGCTGGGTGTAAGCCCATGTTTTTTAATGTGACGCCTTGCATTTAATGCGAGTGCCAAGACTGGAAATGTGAATTTCCTCAACAGTTTTTCTCTTTCTTCCTGTTCCTCATATGTGTCTGCAGGAGTGGCTCACAATAGGAAAGACAAAATTTATGGTGCAGTCCTGAGGTCCTTCATCTCCTACCTTGGCTGCACCCCACAGAGCCCCAAACCTTCAAGGAGAACCTAAATGACAGGCAGCTCCCAAGAGAAAAGCTCCCCAGCCTGCAGGGCTCCAGGCAGTGCCTCCCGAGAGATAAAAGGCAGGCTGCTGGGATGTATTCATTCCTGCCTTTAAGATGGTATCACAAGGGCTGAGCAGGGCTGCAGCCTGTCTGCAGGTCCTGCGCGCACAACTTCAAACAGACGCTCCGGAGGCGGCGGGGCCGGGCTGACTCACCCGCCCGGCTGGCCGGACACAGCCGCTCCCAGCACCTCTCCTCACCACTGCCTTGCCCTCAGACACCTCTCCTGTCCTCAGCTCCCTCCGAGGGCTGCCACACGGCACGGGATTTTATAGTAATGCTTTCGGCTTTGTCTTTTTTTGGCCCCTCTCTCTCCCCTCTAAAGACGGTGGGGAATTGCAGGGCGGCATAGCTGTGCTTTAGGGGCTTCATTTGGGTGATTAAATTCTCCAGTATTAGAGTCGCGGGTGTTCCTCTCTTTGAAATAATACTACCCAAACTCAATCACAAAATACACGGAGCCGTCAGAAGTTAATACAGGAGTTGCACAAGTGCTGGGAACTTACAGGCACTTTACATTCTCCCTTATGGGCTTTGTTTTTCTTGCACAGCCTTGTTGCAGCGTGGCAAAGTTCAGAGACCCCGGCCCAGGATTTTGACAGGAGCAGCTGGCATTCCTGTGAGTCAGGACAGTGTACAGCGTGAGAGATGCTGAGCACAATGAAACTGCAGATTTTAGAGAAGATTTCTTGCCTGGCTTTGCCAAATTCATTTGAAATGCACAACTGCTCCCCAGAAGGAGATGTACACACCAAATGCACCTGTTTGCAAATGAGGAGCAGCATTTGGGAAACTGGCTTTATTTCTTTAAGAAGGTGGTATGGGGAGGGGGGAATACAGACCACTGGAATCAGTGGGAAGTTTCCACTAGCAGGATCAGAGTTCACTCTGCACTTAGTACAACATACTGAAAACTGAGTCGAAGTTATTCTTTGTTTTGTAAACTAAGTGAATGAATGCAAGGAATCTAGCTCTGAGCTCTTCAAGTTTTCTGCCTCTTGCGTTCTGGGGGCTTGTTCACACTACAAATCTTTTCCCAAGCATGCAAGCTGGCACAAGTTTCCAATCCTTTACATACCCCACACACAGCCTTAGGTGTGTCACACCAAAAAACACCTCTTTTGTAGGAAAAAAATAAAATACAACTCTCACAGTGTTAACCTGCTGTTGTCCTCAGCCACTTTCACCATCTAGATGGGGACTCCACATCTCTGGTCTCTTTTCCCTGACTGCCCATGCTGGAACAGGCACAGAGCAACAGTGGCCGAGGTGAGGGGAAGGACAGACAACAGCACAGTGTGACAAACTGTCTGCTGTGTGCATTTAGCTACATTAGCTCTGCAAGACACTTAAATAACAAAAAATTGTGTTTAATAACTGGGAAGCAACGCTGAGGAATGCAAACCAAGGGCTGAAAAGTAAAGGAAACTATGTGGCAAGGGCAATTACCACTTGGTTAATAGAAAAAAAAAAAAATAGTTCAACCTGCATTTACAATGAAAATGGGTCATCCTTATTGTAATCCCATAGTAGTGAGATTTTGGTTAGGAAGAGTTTATCTGACAAACTATTACAGTTTGCAGCAACAGCTTTTCACTTAGAGATAATCTAGTACCATTTATAAACATATTTATCCATTAGTTCCTAAGGGAAAATGAAAAGTCACAGTACCTTCTCATTCCCAAGGGCCCTCTCTATGTTACAGCCTGGAAATCAAGAGGCAGTGTACCTGGAAACAGCCAGGAAAGTGCTGGGTACCTGAACAGCAAGAGCCTGATTGCTGCATTTGGAGATCTCACTGAAGCCCTCAGCAGGTGCTGAAGTTGCTGCAATCGACTTCTCCAATCTCACTGTGATGGCACTGACATTTACCTGCCAACCGCTCAATAAACCTGAAGTGGTTTTGAGTCATTTGCAACAACAGCTATCAAACAAGCTTTTTACAAGCCTCACATTCCCCCCCCCGTGATGACTGTTAACCCTTTTCTGTAGCCAGTGAAGAGAAACCCACAGTGAGTGAGTGCCCTGGAAAGCTGAGAGAAATCTATATAGTAAACCAGAGTGTTACATCTCTGCTGGTTATTAAATACTGAACAGCCTTATTGTTGCCTCCCTTCTTGACACAAAAAACTTTTTGTAGATTTTTTTTTTTTTTTTTAATATACATCACCTACAAGCTTAAGGAAGCAGAGTCCTGAAAGTTGTTTGCAGCGGGCAGAGCTGGCAGGGCAGCACCCACCACGGTTCCCAGGACAGCAACAAGCAACAAACCAGAACACAGCAGCCGATTGCCTTCAGCTGCCCACTGCTCTGCAGTTTTTTCCCTTAAAGGACAAGCCAGTCCAAAATGTGCGTGCCATGAGGCTGCTGCAGGAGAGCTCATTAACTCGCAGCGCCTCGGACTCCCAGCGCTGCCTGCCAGGTTTTTTGCTCTTATACAAATGAGGAGCTCTGCAGACAGTGTGCAGCAAAGCCAAACAAGTTTAACTACTACAGATTTTGCCTATTCTATTAACTTCAACATACCAGCTCCTTACTCAGCACTCCCAGCTCTGGGGGTGTCCTTGCCAGCTCTACTTTTGATTGTCTGAAGAGGAGAAAAACAGTAAAGTATTGGAAGCTCAGCATGCACACAAGCAACCCAAGAATAACTCAGCACTTTACAGCTGCCCACAGACCGGTCTCTATTTTATCAAGCCCCACCACCTGCCAAGCAGGACTATTTCTGTTGTCCTCATTTCCCCGCTGTTCTCTCCCAGCCAGACGCACAGGATGCATTCCCACACTGGGAACTGCAGCTCCGGACACCGGTTGTGGGTAAGAGCAGGTCCAGCCCCAAAACAGCACCTGCACACAACTCCAGGGATTTTTTCCCTGCTGTGAAAATCCCGGGAGCCACGCTGCCCCTGCCACGAGGCTGGGGGGCTGCAACACCAGGACATCTCCTCCCCAGTGTCCATCCCAAACTGGGCTCCCCTCAGGAAGCCCCCGTGCTCTCTCCCCCTGCCATTCCAGGGGCATCAGCCACCCCTCCGGAGCCCAACACTGCCCTGCCCCACTGCTGTCACCACCCAGAGCCACAGACACCACCAGAAAGGTCTTCCTCACCCCACCCCCTCCCCACCCCACTACTGCCCCTTCACAGAGAGGAGAAAGAGGATAGATGTATGCTTTTAATACATTTTATTTATTAACAAAATTTCCAGAAGCCAAATTTGGCAAATTTTTTTTCATCTTCTGTAAAGGTTTTCATGCATAACTTGAAACTTGTCAACTGCAACAATAAAGTGGTAACTTTGAAAGAGACAGAGACAAACATCCAGAATACAAACAGCTGTATCTGAATTAACAACATTTGTCTATTACTAACCTTATAAAGCAGGACGTGCCTTCCCTCTTATCAAAACCAAGCTGACAGATCTGCCTTTATACACACCCAACAGAATAAACTCTGTTATCGGCAAGGACGTTTTCCTTAAACGTTAGAAAAAATAACAAAGCAAAGAATGGAGTGACTGTCCATAAACCAGTCTATACTTCAGTCCTCTTTAATCTACTTCTTCGATGGTGGGGCCGCCGGAGCCACCCGCCCCGGCCCCTCCATCTCCCCGGTACAATTTTGTGACGATCGGGTTGCAGAGTTTCTCCAGCTCTTTCTGCTTGTGCTCATACTCTTCCTTCTCAGCCATCTGGTTGCGGTCGAGCCAAGAGACCACCTCCTTGCACTTGTCGAGCACTCTCTGCTTGTCCTGGTCACTGATCTTTCCCTTCAGTTTATCATCCTCCACTGTCTGCTTCATGTTGTAAGTGTAGGACTCGAGGGAGTTCTTGGCTGCCACCCGATCCCGGTTAGCTTCATCCTCTGCTTTGTACTTCTCTGCTTCTTGCACCATACGGTCAATGTCGTCCTTGCTGAGGCGACCCTTGTCATTGGTGATGGTGATCTTGTTCTCCTTACCCGTGCTCTTGTCCACGGCACTGACGTTCAGGATACCATTGGCATCGATGTCAAAAGTGACCTCGATCTGGGGGACTCCCCTGGGTGCTGGGGGGATGCCTGTTAGGTCAAACTTGCCCAGCAAGTTGTTATCCCTTGTCATAGCCCTCTCACCCTCATACACCTGGACCAGGACGCTGCTCTGGTTGTCTGAGTAGGTGGTGAAGGTCTGAGTTTGTTTGGTGGGGATGGTGGTGTTGCGCTTGATGAGAGCAGTCATCACTCCTCCAGCCGTCTCGATGCCCAGGGACAGAGGGGTGACATCCAACAGCAGCAGATCCTGCACATTCTCAGACTTGTCTCCCATGAGGATAGCTGCTTGTACAGCAGCACCATAAGCCACAGCCTCATCAGGGTTGATGCTCTTGTTGAGCTCCTTACCATTGAAGAAATCCTGTAGCAGCTTCTGGATCTTGGGGATCCGGGTAGAGCCACCCACCAGCACGATCTCCTGGATCTGGCCCTTGTCGAGCTTGGCATCACGCAGAGCCTTCTCCACTGGCTCCAGGGTGCCACGGAAGAGGTCAGCATTGAGCTCCTCAAAACGGGCACGAGTAATGGAGGTGTAGAAGTCAATACCCTCAAAGAGAGAGTCAATCTCAATGCTGGCCTGCGTGGAGGAGCTGAGGGTCCGCTTCGCTCTCTCACAAGCCGTGCGCAGCCGCCTCACCGCTCGCTTGTTGCCAGCAATGTCACGCTTGTGCTTGCGCTTGAATTCTTCCACAAAATGGTTCACCATGCGGTTGTCAAAGTCCTCTCCACCCAAATGGGTGTCACCGGCCGTGGACTTTACCTCAAAAATCCCATCCTCGATGGTAAGGATTGAGACATCGAAAGTGCCCCCTCCCAGGTCAAAGATGAGCACATTCTTCTCTCCAGCCCGGGTTCCTTTCTTGTCCAGGCCGTAAGCAATAGCAGCTGCAGTGGGCTCATTGATGATACGCATCACATTGAGGCCAGTGATGGTGCCGGCATCCTTGGTGGCCTGGCGCTGGGAATCATTGAAGTACGCCGGCACTGTGATGACAGCATTCTGCACCTTGCACCCTAGATAGGCCTCAGCAATCTCCTTCATCTTGGTGAGCACCATGGAGCTGATCTCCTCTGGGAAGAAGGTCTTCATCTCCCCCTTGTACTCCACCTGCACCTTGGGCTTGCCGCTCTCGTTCACCACACGGAAAGGCCAATGCTTCATGTCCGACTGCACCGTGGGGTCGTCATACTTGCGGCCGATGAGGCGCTTGGCGTCAAAGATGGTGTTGGTGGGGTTCATCGCTACCTGGTTCTTAGCAGCATCCCCGATGAGGCGCTCTGTATCGGTGAACGCCACATAGCTGGGTGTGGTGCGGTTACCCTGGTCGTTGGCGATGATCTCCACTTTGCCGTGCTGGAAAACACCCACGCAGGAGTACGTGGTGCCCAGGTCGATGCCGATCGCCGGCCCTTTAGCAGACATGGTGTCGGCTGTCTGTGCTGCTGTTCGCCCGTGTCCACCCCGCCCGCTCTCGCTGCCGCCGCGGCGCGATATGCCTTGCTCGCGTCGCCGCTGCCTGTTTTATACCCGCCGCCGCCGCTTCTGGAACCTGCCAGAACCCTGACGGCCAATCCCGACGCACCTCGAGCAGTCGTTCGGCCAATCGCCCCCGCGAGCCGCCGGGGAGTGCCCGCCCTCAACGCTCTGGCCAATCAAAATCGCGAGCGCCTGCCCGCCCCTCCCGGGGGCCGCGATTCTTCCGGGTTTTTCTCGTGCGCCATCGCGCTCAGCCAATCCGCGCTCCTTCTGTCCCCTCGCCCCGCCCCGCCACGAACTCCAACTAGAAAGTTCCAGCTGAAATGACGTTATGCGGAGGATTGACAGCAGCGTTGTCCAATGGCAGTCGGCGGCGGGCCGGCGGGGTGGGGCTGCGCGGTCGCTACGGGACGCCCCCGCGCTCCGCCCGCTCGGACCCGCGGGGTGTGGGGGGTTGTGGGTTCGGGGCCGCTCGCGCCGTGCGGTGTTTGTAATTCCTGAGCGCTCAGCCCGGCACTGGGGAATTTGCCCTTATTTGGTCGCAGAGCGGCAGAAATTTCGCCCTCCCTCCCTGATACAGACACACACCTCCCTTCGACCTCCCCCCCGACTGTCGGGACGGAACGGCCGCCATCCCTCCCCCGCCGAGGCGACCCCCGAACTGTCATGGCGGAACGCCTCCCCTCAGAGCTCCGCGCCTCCCGCTGAGGGAAAGTGCCTGAGGGAAAGTCCCGCCGAGTCCGTGTTTAGCCTTATCTTCCCCGAATTTTGCGGGCTGACAGCACCCCCGCCCCGTGTCTGTCCCGGTACCCAAACTCAGAGAGTGACACCGGGTTCCCCCCTCCTGCCCCGGCACCAGAACTCGGGGAATGGCAGCGGCGGGGCTTTGGGGGCCCTGTTGCGGCGTGTTCCTGCGTGGTGACCATTCTTGAACCGCCTCCAAATTCTTGTCTGTTGTGCTAATGTGAGATGCCGTCACGCCTACGTTTAGCAAAAGCTATGGAGCTATTAACTCGGAGTTAGGAAAGTGCTTTGATGAAAATATATTAAACATGAAAATCCGCTGTGGTTCCTCCAAATTATGCCTCCTTACTCTGAGACAAACACTTCAAAATATTCCAGTTCTAGTAAGGAGGGCAAAACACTGTCCTGAGATTTTATTTTATTATTTTTTTTATACAGGGAGTTTTAGTGAGTAGCTCCTTTTCAGCTCCTTTAAAAGTGTTGCTAAAAGTTTGCTATCCATAGACTTAAGGAGTTAAGCGAGAGGATTAATGTTGCTGTATACTTAAATTCTCTTTCATTAGTTTTGTCCTCATCCTTCACCAGTTTGCTACACCTGGCCTCATAGAAAACGTGTTACAGCTTTTCCCAGAGTGATTTGTATCCACACAATTATTAGGCAGTGTAACTCCTGTTCAAAAACATCCTTGTTTCCATTAGTGTCTTTTTCAAAGCCTTTTTTACAAGACTTGAGAGAGTTCCACCTCTTCTGTGCATTATGTGTGTCATTTTAAGATGGAAGAGCCTGGATTTCTGACCATACATATTGTACGTGCTTAAATATTATTCTTCCACGGATCCTGGTCTTTTTTTTTTTTCACACAGGTTCTGACCTTGGAGCAATCCAAAAGAAGTCACTGGAAAATGGGAACCATCAGCTGTCCCTGCCTACAGGAGCTGTTCTGTATATCCTGTGAGCATATTTCTTTGATGGGAAGGGTGTCGGTTTCTCTTGTAGTTAGACCAGTGACTGATTCATCACTGAACCATCTCTTCCTGTAATTCACTGCCACTTCATTCAGTTGATTGTATTATGTGGAACAGGGAGAAATGCCAGAGCAATACAAAGAGAGGTGGATAATAAATTCTGTTTCACCAGAAAAGTTGATGTTGTTTATTATTTGTATCCTTGTGAGAACTGTCCCTTAGGAACACTAATAATGCACAAGAACCCTGTTTTAATAGCTGTGGTACAAACTCAGACCCTGTTATTCCAGAGTAAAAAGAAGACTCCTGCCTCAAAAACATATGTATAGAAACAATAGATGGAGAGAACGAGAGGGAAATAATACAGTATAGATTAACACAATAAACAGACTTTGCAGCAAAATTAATCTGATGTCTCATTTAACTACAGCTGTAACTGAATAAGGTTTATCCAATTTAGAAGTGACATTTCGTTTATTTGGCCCAAAGCTTTTAAATATATGTTTTATCAGCCCAGGCAAAAAATATATACTACAGCTCCAGACAAAACTTTTTTGGGTTTTCCTTGGCCCAATAACTAGTGTGGCCCTGATACAGTTGTGCTGATACCCACATGTGCTGGCAACCTGCTAAAGAGGTGTTTGCATTGACTGGATTACTGCTCACCCTGAGAGTATTCCCTCAGTCTTGTTTATTTCATCATTTGAGTTGTTTTGCTGTAGTAAACCTGGGGAAAAGATCTGGGAGGAAAACATGAGCACACCATTTTAATGCTACTGGTGTAAAGAGACATCCTAAGGAAAAATCCAACGTCTCTGGACTGAGGCTGTTTAGCCTGTTGCAGAAATATTTCTTTTCCAGCTGGGCACACAGGTGCTGTTTTCTTCTGTACAATGATATGTCTAGGTCCCAGCTGCTTTTTTAAGCTTTCATTCCTACTCACTCAGAAGTTCACGTGATGTTCTTGCCATCACCTCTTACTGATGTCTTTAGAGAAAGTCCAGTCTAACGAGAGGGAGTAACCTCTAAAACCTCATTAGACGTATTCTCTCTTCTCAGCAGAGCTATTACCAGCCTGCTTTTTGTCAGCAGTTTGTGAACCAACTCATCCATGCAGTCATCCTCTCATATGGGAAGAGCCACATGATTCCCTTTAATGTTGCTTCATATGCAATCATGGTATAGGTGAGCCAAACCAACTGGTTCAGAAATTAAAGAGTGAGCTTTATGGGGAGGACTTTCAGCACAAGTCTGATTTTCCTTTTAACAAAACATTCTGTTATTCCCTCATCTTGAATCTGTAAGCCATATTTTCACAGCAACTTCCAGAGAAGCAATTCAGCACCTCTGGCAGTGGCAGGCCTCTTTCTGATCCATTTATTTGTGTTTAGGATCGATTATGCACCCATGTCTCCTGTTTGGCAGCATTATGTAATATGCTGTAGGCTATTCTCCATTACACCACCCAACCAGAAATGAAGATGATATTTAGATTTCTTCAGTGAAGCAAGAGCTCAGTATCTGGAGCAGAACTAAGAACTCAACCCTTATCTTTATCTTGATAAAAGGAAGCTTCCCCCCCCCCCCCCAGGTTTCATAAGGCAATGTAGTATAAAAATAGGACTGAACCCAAGTTACAGTTCAATAAGCCACTTGGATCATAAAGTTAAAATGCAATGAATAATTTTTTCAGGTTTGGCAGTCAGAAGACCTTAGACCTTCAACTCTGGTATCAATTTCCCTCGTATCCATTTCCCTAATACCCATTTCCCTTGTAAAACTATTCAAAAAATTGCATAATCAGATTGTATCAGTGAGAATGGATTATTTTATAATACAGCAATCAGTTCAGAAAAGTCTAAGCCACTGCTATTCTAAGATCAAGTAATACTCTGTCACAATACCTTTGCATTACTGAAATTCTTCATCTTGTTTATATTTGTGAACAGATGTCTGGTACTTGGAATTGAAACAAGAACTACCAGTGTATAAAATGCCAAGATTCTTCTAACAAGGTGTTGCATTAAAAATCATAGTGTGTGGGGGGGAAACTATGTAACTTATTTTGTATTTATATACCTCCAGGTTTTGTGCACAGCTGCTCCTTGTTAATTTAAAGGGCAGCCACAAGACATCATCTTACTTAAATAAGTGTTCCTTTGTGTTTGTGAATAACAAAGAAAGTTTCTGCAAATCTGTATAATGTGTTTTTGGGCAAATTAAACAAATGTGTGATCAGTACTCTGAAAATATTCAGAACAGCAGAATATAGGGCACTGTAATTCCATACTGCCAAATCAGAAGTTCAAAACTCGTGAGTCAGATCTCCTAAAATTATAAACCTAGTGGCTTTATTCACCTTCTGACTTTTTCATCTTTACTGTATTTTCAGATTACACTTTTAGGATTTTCCATGTAATTCACAGGTCCAATTTTTTTTTTAATAAATAACATAGCTCATTACACTATCTCGCAATTGAAACCAGGCTGCCTCGGATTGATTAGACTCAATAAAATCATGGAAGTTGTCAACACTGATTAAACTAATGCGTGATGCTTCAAGGAATAATTATTTTATAATTAAGTGGTTTTTAAGCACATTTATTTACATAGACTTATGACAGTTTGCTGAGGCATGATTAAAAGCTGAAGTTAGTATCACTAGTGCTGACTAGATAAACTGGTGTGCTGCACATTTTAGGCAATGAGTTCTTTATTCCTTTAACTGCAGCCTCCTTTTCTTTCAGCCAGTACCAGCTCTACTGACAGTCCTAGGAAAGTGACTTTAAAGTAAAATGTTTTCCAGTAATCACAGAATCAGATCAAAAAAGGACCTCAACAGGTCATTTTGTCCCATTTCGGGTTTAACCAAGATTCCTTTCTTTCAATTTAAGGCAATTATTTTTATTAATATTGACTGTGGATATGAGAAACAGTTGTGCCATTTTTCTTTGCAAACAGATTTGGTATATGAAAATCACTGGGTTTTCCCTCCATCATCTCTTCCGTAAAATGACTTAAAATCACTCAACCTGTGCTCAGAAGAAAAATATTCTTGGTTTCCAGACATTCACTGCTTTCTCCTGGATTCTGTGCATGCACCTTGTATCTTAGCTTTCAAGTGCTATGCTCAAAACTGGAGACATTACCAGCTCTTGCCTTAGTGGCTCTGAAGGAGCAGATGATACTCCAGAATCTACATTTCAGTTTTTACCTTTACTTGCAACATTATGATGTTGCAGATTAATTTTTAGAATATGATCCAAAATAATGCATAGATTCTTTTCAATTGAAATTGAAAGGGTAGATTTAGTTTAGGTATTAGGAAGAAATCCTTGACTGTGATGCTACTGAGGCCCTGGCTCAGGTTGCCCAGAGCAGCTGTGGTAGAGAGTGTTCAAGACCAGGCTGGATGGGGCTCTGAGCAACCTGGGATAGTGAAAGGTGTCCCTGCCCATGGCAGGGGCGCTGGAATGAGATGATCTTTAAGGTCCTTTCCAACCCAAACCATTCTAGGATTCTATGAAATTAAGCAGCTGTTCCTTTACTTGCACAGCTAATGGTTCCAGCTTGCACTTTTTCCTATTAAATATGTTTTCAGATTCCATCTGCACCTTGCCAGAATTATTCTGAATTCTAATCTTATCTGTTAATGTACCTGAATTCTGCTTGGTCTTGTTTGAAGATATGAAAAGGATACTCTATATGGTTGAGGGAGTAAATAAATGAAAACAGAGAATTTTATCTAGAACTGCTGTGATGGGGTTAAACAACACACTGCAATTATTGGCAGTAACTGTAAAATTATGCTAAGTCTTAAACAAGATAAATGGTGTACAGTAAACACAGGCAAAGACCAATACTTCTTACTCTGAGATCAGTATGTGATTAATGTCTCAGATTTACTGATGTGCTTAGTGTGAACAATTTTTATAATAATTGAATGGTAGCATGCTATTGTTCCTCGTTTTCTCATTTCTATGAATATTTGATAATTACTCATCTCTGTTTTCCCTCTTGTCATTAGCAGGTGAATGGGAAAAACACAGGAGCTGATGAAGCAGGTGGTAACTTCACCCTGTTGCCAGGACTGTTAATAACTCAGGTATAAGATGGAATTAAATGAGAATAATAAGCAGATTTGTAAGAGTATTTTATTAAAGATACTGTTGCAAAGCACAGAATAAGCTTTAAAGATGATGATAACTAACCTGGAATGTCTTTACTGATACTCTGCATAGACTGGAATAGCTAAGTTACAGAACAGTCACAGCCTGTTCTAGATGTCCTACGCTTTGTATACTGTTGAAGGCGATGCTATAAATGTATTCCCTTCTCTCCTATGCTTTGTGGTGGTCCTACTCTTAAGGTCCTTCATGTTTTCTATAGAAAGGACATCTCATTTGCTCTCAGATATCTTGTGCCTTCTCCCTGAAGAGTCCCCAGTGGTATCCAGCTTTGATATTCACCATCCTCCCCTTCACTCCATACAGCCACTGGGACTGAAGTGTCAGCATTCCTGTGCTGCACTGGAGGCTTTTCAAATACCTACATTTATGTTTAAGGTGTTATGTGTTAATAGAGCTGACACCTTCAACATCTATATGCTGAAACACTGGGGGCTACATAATTAGCTTAAGCAACCACATTCAAAGATATCTGAACATCTTTTCTTGCATTTGTATAGTAACTTTATAAACTCAAAAAGAGTAAAGCAAGCACAGACACATGCCCTATACAAGCTGCAATACAGACAATATTGTACACACTTTGTAACAACAGTAATGAAAATGATGCCAATTATAAATAAAATTATAGACAGACTCTTCTTGAGATAACAGTTATAGTGAACAATGAAACATCCTTTTATAATAATGAGTAGAATTAGTAAGATACGTAACTACAGCAGAATATAATCAGCATGTTTAGTCTGCTTACATGTCTCAATTTGATCCACTGTTGTCTGAGGGGAAGCAGAAGAAATTAATATTTTTATAATTCATGTTTGCCCTAATTTGGAAAATTTACTGCCTTATTGCTTTTTTGGTAAAGGTTTTCCACCTCCCCTCCATTAATTTAGCTGGAAACATTAGCATTCCTAAAATGCTCAAATCTGAACATGAATGCCTGATTCTCTTCTTCAAGCCAGCTTTTGCAAGGCTTAGCTCCAGAACAAGGTGCACCCTGTGCCCTGTGAAGATTATTTCACATTTACTCATCTCCTTGTTGGTAAAAAAATTTCACCATTCTTTATTAAAGACCAGAGCACCATTTCTTTACTCTCCACATACAAGCACAGTGCTCCATGGAAGGTCCTCTTCAGCTTGCAAATGATGATCATGGCAGCAGGGGAAATCAAGTCAGCTGGATCTCTCACCATCCTGTCCTTCCTCAGGGACCCTCAGTCCTCAGTTTTTAAGATTTTTTTTTTTCACCTCTTACTCATTTTTTTTTTCTTTTTTAAACACTTGATAGTTTAGCATTGTGCATGAGTATACACTTGTAATGTTTGAACTAAAAAATCTACAGAGTTTTTAACAGCAACTATAAGAAGCCTCATTTCAAGAAAGGAGCACTCCAGCATATGAATAGAAATTTTGCAAATTCATTTCAGTGCAGCCCTTAACACCTGGCATCTGCCTCTTTTGGCTGTCTGCTCCATGAAAGACTTGGAATTTGTTTTTTACAGCTGTAAGTAATAGTCACAAGGAAGTAGGATTTCTAATACATAGAAGAGTCCAAAACAACTTTTACTGCATGTTCTAATTTGACTGCTTTGGTGCCTTTTGCGACTGCTGCAGTATGTCAAAAAAGCAAAGGTGGTGCCAATTCAGATCTGGCACACGAGGTTCTGAGTTTTTATGAAATCTTTTGTCGACCAGTTCTTCCTCATGTCTTCTCCAAATCTGGTTCTCTCAGTTGTTCAGAAGCTTAGAAGTCCCTATTTCACTACTGCCATGCAGAAAAGAAATGCAAGAAAAATATTAAAAGTCAGAAGCCCACACTGCAGTACTGTATTTGCTAGCACGATGTGGTCCCTCCCACCTCACCATGTGTGGTTTTGCTCTAAATACCCATCCTTCAGTTATATTCAGAGCACCCACCAGAGTCAGGAACTCTTTTAAAAAGCCATACATTTCCTTCAACCCTTACCCCACCAGAACAGGACCTTAAACAATGTTGTCATCTTGTTTCAGAAACTTTTGCTTCTTTTTCCTTTGCCTTCTTTTTCAAAACAGCTACAGATTTGCTGAAGAAAAACTTCACTTCCCAAGCCTCCCAGAAATATTTTTTCATACTGTATGTGTTACTTTCCAGCAGTGGTTTATGACTTGGCTTACTGGATGCTCCAAAAATTGCACAAGTATTATTTCCCTTCAGCCACTCATAGCTTGGAACACCCCCACTCTGGAATACTTCTCACTGCTTCATATTTGACTGTACTTTTGGTTGTGGGCTTTTTTATCTTGCCCAACTCAGAGGTAACTGTTATATATTTACTCAACACACACACCTCCACACACACACCAAATTCTTATTTTATGTTAAATGGAGATAAATTATATAAATTTACAATTTCTTTAAGTCTCTTTCAACCACACTAGTTCATGACAAATATGAGCACCTTTGTGTCCAATAGGAACAATCAAGAAACTGGAAATGCATGGATGTAAGTTTGGAGGACAATCCTCAGGGTTGTTGGGAATTTTTTTTGCACACTGACTTCTTTCTCTGGATATGTGAATCACATTGTACAAAGTATATGATTGTGCCACTTCTGGATAATTTACACTTGGTGTTTCTATGAGGCTGTGGCAGCCCTGGCCCAAGTGGTTGTGTCTACACTGCAGAGGCTGCACATGAAGCCAGGTTTAGCAGCTCGTTGCATTACTTACCTGCCAAAGCATCCTCAAGGCCAGCTCAGGGCTGAATTTCCTGGCACACCTTTGAGAGGAAAGCCTCAAGTGATGCTCCACACCTCGGTGTGCACCATGGCCAGGCCCTCACTCACTGCATGTGCCAGGCTCAGGCTTTTCTGGTACCTTATCTGCCCTCTATGCCATGTCACATACTTAACGTGGACAAAAAGGCCAGCTGGGACAAAAGATTTTTGTTTTGTGCCATGAGGGTGATGTGAACAGGGGAAACAGGTCTTGGGCAAACTGCTACCTTCAAAGTGCTGCTGGTTCTGACAGGCCATGTGTCTGCCTACCACATTCTTAAAATCTTGGAGGGGAATTCACTGTACTGTTATTGCAAAGTAACTCTTACATGACTAGCTCAGAAGTCAGGAAGTACCTTTTTTTTTTCTTTTTTTTCTTTTTTTTTTTTGTAAACTAACAAAAAAGGGTGTTCCAACTACAGTATGCATGTGAGCACTGCTTTTCCCCAGGCAACATCAATGTTTACCATGGCTGTTCATGACCATGCTGGCCTGCACTTTGCAATCCAAAATTTCTGTCATTTGCAAATCATAGACAACTCACACACACGACTGAGCTCCATTCCACCACCCCCCTCAAATACATCGGCTGTGCTGTGTGGGACCACCTCTGAGTGCAGGAAGGTGGGCTGCCTGTGAACGTTAAATCACATTTTTCCGATGAGACAGCAGAAACACTGCTAATCAGTGCCAACTGTGGTGGGGTGTAGCACACACAGAGCTGCCGGCACTGCCGAGCGCCTGCAGCCCACAGGAAGGGAGATCAGAGATAAAACCTTGTGCCCTCCTCGCAAACTCTAAAATGGCCCAGCTGCCCTAAGCACAGAAGCTGTTTGGGGATGCAGAGCTGCGGGAGGCTCTGCCTCACCCTCCTCCCGGCACACTGGAGCATTCCAGCCCTGGGAATAGGGACAGGCGCGTTCCCAGCGAGCCACGAGATGGCGCCGGAGCCCCCATCCCCGCGTCCTGAGCCTCTGCAGATTTCCAGCCCTGCCCAGAGCTCACAGAGGATGCGGCTCCTTCCACTTCATCGAAGTCAGAGGAAGTCTGTGATTAGCTGGATGTTTACAAATAAAAGGAGGATCTGGAGACAGATCAAAGGTGACTTTCCAGATTTGGCCCGATATCAGGCTCCTGCACTAACAGCATTTGCATGGGTTCCACTCTCATGTTCAGTGGCTGAACTTGGTGTATCTCATCATGCATTAATAATGCTTTTTTAAGGCTTAGTACATTTATTAGAAGTCTGAAGATTCAGCCAGCTAAGGACCTGAAGAAACAAAACAATGCACCTCAGTCAACAAGATTTTCCAGGCTCCATCTAAGAGAAGCACCCACTGGGTTCTTCCCCACCCTGCTTCCTGCAATGTGAAGGGAACCAAGAAGCAAAGATAAGCACTGTTCTAAAGTCCAAATTTTAAATTAAACAGGAGCAGCAGCTCCTCGAACATTCTCTAAAAACCTAAATAGCTTGGATGGTCCAATCACACTGTGTATGCTTCTCACTGAGGAGTCTGTAGTTCATTCAGGATCTCAGTCACTTTGTAATGGCTCAAAGGACCAGGGAGAGAAGCAGATGGGAGATAAAAGATGTGGTGTGTGAAATACACTGAGTTAATGTATATCTGTTCTAAGGGACATTTTTTTTACTCTGCGTAACAAACCAACATAGCTTGTGAGGTCTGGAAGGCCGCAGACTATTCCTTCTCTCATAGTAGTGCTCTGTTTGAAGTTGGTATTTCTATTTGGGGTCTAAGCCACACTGAACTTGATCAAATAAACATTCTCCAAAGGAAACTGCCTTTGAACTATTTAACTCTTCGAACAACAAACTAAAGCTGAAAGAACTGTAACAATTACTGTAAAACCTCTTGTGTCTTGACTGAGTTATTTTCCAGTTTTTAAGTTACTGTACGTCAGGACCTCTGTGTTTTCTGGCAGAACTGGCTGTGTCAGTAAAATCTAAGTGAAACACAATCCATCTGAAAGCTGACTAGGTGGGGCTAACCCTCAGACTTTCAGGCACGCAGAGTATTAAGTGTCATATTTTACAGCATATGTAAGTGTACACAACTTCTATTTAATTCACCTGATAACAATGTAGCTCAGACATCTGAGCTCTCTCCTGGGCTGTGGGCCATACTAAGACAATTTCTTCATCAGTGCCAAGGGATCCTACCCTGTATTTCCTCTTCCTACAGTATTACTGTATCTATCCTTTTCCCAAAGGAGGGATACTTTAGATTTTGTCTCTTAAAATGTTTCTGATTTGTATAAGTAATTCAATAACCAATGGCTAGAAACCAGAATCTCAGTAGTTTGGAAGCTGTGACTCTGTACCAGTAGGTACCAGTAGAAAACCCACAGGCAGGGAAGAAACCAGGGCACCATCTTTAGCATCCTAAATAAAAGCCCTAACAACGACTTGTGTAAGAGGAGCGTAACCAATACCAGAAGTCTGGTGTATCTGCTGCCAAAACCAAAAGCAATTTATGGTATTCAGCAAACTCTATTTTTAGTCAGCTTATCTGCATTTCCACAAACTTTCATGGTCTTTGGGGCTTTTGCCATGGAGAGAAGGACAGTATGTTATTTTTCCCTTTCATTTTCTGGGGAGTCAGAAGCAGAAGTCCCTCTGGTGACCACCCGCAATGTAGTGGGATGGTTACCTAAAAAGGAGAGAACAGGTATTACTGAGTTGTGTAGGTTCAACTGAACATGTGAGAACTATTAAAAAAGGCAACTTCTTAGCCCTAGTCATTGCTTTAAAACAGGAAGAAAGCAAATCTTCCTTTCAACAAACAGAAGGCAAATAAAAGAGCCAAAAGGATGTGTTTTTAAAATAGCAACCTTGTCATGAGGGGAGAGGGAAAAGAGAAGGGGAAAGACTGATTTTTGCATCTTTTGTGTTGGCAACACGGCTGCTGCAGAGATCTTGGCAATTGCTGACACTGATGGCACTTTGCCTGACAGACAAGTTGAGAAACTAAGGATTTACAACTGTCCTGATTTCCAGTGGATTTCCTACAATCTACAAAGCTTCCAGGATTTCGAGGTCTATAAGGGATGCTCTCATTTCCTGTCAGGAGTCTTGGGATGTCTACAGAACTACAAGACATATTTATCTGAAGACATGTCTTACTTGCAGACAAAAAGAAGTACACCCCAAAATATCACTGATGCAAATTACACGCGAGTTTGAGTGAAAGCAATAAATGCAGCAGAACTTGGTCAGAGGGAGAAGTTCTTGAACCACTTTTTTTTCCCTCCCACCGGAAATTCTAGATGCAGCATTGCTTTTGTGGTTGTAGCTGCAGGAAGATTTACTATGGCTTTCAGTGTGGCAGAAGGCACAGGAAAGGATTAAACCTTTTCATTTTCTTGCAGGAGAATCAAAGATCCTGACCATGTCTGAACCTCAAGGTTGCTGGGGTGAGGTGTGCCACACTGGCTACACAAAAGAGAGGGTCAAAGCCTGGCCTTGGACCATCTGAGGATTTCTCATTTCACAGTTCTGTTATGTTCCCTTTAATATATCAATATGAAACTTTAAAATGTATTTCTAACCACTATTACACAGGGAATCTGCATGAGTTATTGAAAACCATTTTTCTAAAAGCATGACGCACAACATAGTTTTCTTATGTCTTAAATTAATAAAAAAATCCCCACCCTACAAGATATTTGAGGGCAAAAATAACCCAAATAAAGATCTGACAGCATTTCTCCTGTGAAGCTGACACTGGCCATTCAAGTACATGAAAAGGAACATGGGCTATTTGTTTCAGGGCTGAATATTTATAGTCATGATGAAGTGATTCCTGAGTCATGAGCTCTACTGCCCTGTTACAAATTAAGATTTGTCTTTCTGCATTAAAAAAATAAGATCACAATTAATTCCAGAATTGTGGAAGTGACTGTAAAAGTAGCAAAAGACAATTTATAAAATGTGTCCTGATTTTTGGCATCTTTCCCCTACAAAATCTCAGCCTACTCACACTGCAAGAATACACTGCACAGCAATATTTTAGGAGTTTTTTGGAAGTTGGAAGAAAATACACATAACTGGTTTATAGCTGAGAACTACAGAAATGTCAGCTTTTGAAAACATGTTCCTAATTTCTAGCCTTCAGCAGACTTTATAAAGTCAAATTAGTCATGCTTCATCTTGTAGGTCTCTAAGTCTGCGACAAGCATCAAACCAGCTGAGAATTAGGGAAGTCAGAAGATTTGATTTTTAGCCCTCTGAGATTGATAAGCACTTAAAAGGTAGAAGCACACAGGGATAGTAATAGATACTGCCAGCATCAGCTTAACTTACACATGGAATTACCCCAAACTTTCAGCATTAGACCAAAAATGAGACAACTGTCTCCCCTGACTGTGAAAAGTGAGGGGCACAGGGCAGCAGAGGAGATCCACAGCTGCATCTGGGCCCACAGCTGGAGGGCAGGAAGGCCAGAGGAAGGTGGGAGCCATTCCTGGTGTTTGGCCAGACAAGGGGCCCAGCTCATTCCTGGCCTCCAGCCAGGCCAACCACACAAACCCAGTGGCACGGAGCACTACCCAGTCTGCTTCAAGAAACACTAAGAAAGCTCCAGAGCATTTTTGTGGGATGAGCTGAATGCAGGAAGGTTTCCAGTTCTCACAGAGGGCAGATAGCAGAGATGTGTTTCATTTGTAAGAGGTTGGGCTGCCTTTTTCCTTATCAGGAAATAGGAGATGAATGTAAGAGTTCAGCTTCCATGAGGATGCTTGGGGGAGACAGAGACCGAGTTAAATTTGGGACATGCTCTGAGTTCTGGTACAGCTCGTTTAAGCAAACGAGCCCCCTCCTAGCCACTCATTCCTCCTCTCATGCCACCCCTTCTATTGTGCTTGCACAAGGTCTGACACAGAGATGGAGAGGGAAGCACAGTGGGGAACTGATCCAGCCAAAAACTAGCCCCACAGGGAATAGAAAAAGCTCGTTGTTTGGTTCAGTTCATTGTGAAGCTACACAGATCCATGCTTTTTGACAATGGAGAGGGTGGCACACAGGGGAGAGGAGGGCTGAAACTAACAGGGAGAAGTAAAGGGCTGCCAGGGCTCAAGGTGGCACAGCCTCCAGGAGCAAATTTGTGTCCTCACCAATAGCTCTGAGACTCTTGATGGTTTAGCACTAGAGTATTTAAATACAATCGTGTAGTCAAACTATTCTCTTTTATAACAATGTATTTTTAATACATTCTCCAGGGCAATATATTTTCTGTCTTCAGCTTTGAATAAAAAATACGCTGAATTATATGTTTTACATCAGCTGAAAATATTACATCGAGAAGTCCCCTAATTAAAGCATAAATTCTTAGAATACCATGATACTCTATTTATTGAAATCAAGATTTCTCCACAGACCTGTTTGCTACAAATATAATTATACACAAATGTAAATACTCTTTGAACTAACAAGTCAGCAGGAAGCATTTACAAGTATATATATTAACATTTTAAACATCTCTGAAACTGAAAAAGAAGCTCAACAGCTTTTGTGATATTTTAAAGCTCATACCAGGTCTTCATGAATTCCCTCTTTTTAACTTTCAGTAAATCTTGGAAGCTAAGAGCTAGGCTGGCCACTTATAAATTCTCAGGATTGCAGCCCATAGCACTGCCAAAATGAGAAAAACAACAGAACACAGAGAGGTCCTCCAAAAATAATAATAGCAAATCACTTAAAAATATAACTTATGGCATCCAGCAAATCTTTTTCTTTCTGGCTACGCCTTGCACAATGCTTACCCCTCCAGTTTTAAAGATCCTTAAGTGCTTTTACATGCTAACATTCACTAAGGAGATGCAAAGGAACAATGTTATGGCAACAGAAAAGTACAAATTAGAGGAAAATAACTCACAAATATAGTATTTTCGCTTCCCCTTCACAATCTTTCAAGTAACAGCAAAACTTCTAGGATAACTGCTGTTGATTTTTTTGCATGTCTGCTTTTGTTCTGTCTCCACTAAATCATGAAATCATTTTTGTCATGGTAGGAGCACTGAAACACCATCATTTCATTCTCCTGCAGATGTTGTCCCATTCTGGGGAGAACATTCAGGAGTGGCCAGCCCCAGGCTGCCTCAGCACCCAGACCTTCTCCCCTTTCACAGCAGCCAAATTTCTCCTGTCACTCCAGGCCTTTTCTCTAACAGTCCCATGCTGTTACCCTGCAGGCTTTTACATGTCATCTTAAATACTCATCTATTTAAACACCCATCTACTTGCAAGCCAGGCTGACTTGTTTATGTTCTCCTATACTCCCCTTGATCACTTCTCAGACTACTTCAGTCATTCTGATTTTTTCTGCCTACATGTAAGTAGATCCACTTTTAAGCTCCCCTGCAGTGCAATTCATCCTCTTTGTGAGCCTTAGCTCAGACTTTCATACATGTGAACTGCAAGGCACTGGGTTTTGTTTCACTAGAACAGGAAAAAACATCAATTCAAGTTCAGTTGGAAAGGTTTAACAAACTTTACTTTGAAAGCCTACTACAACACAGCTTGTAATTGAAAAACAGAGGTACTCAGGGTGTTTATAAAGTTAGATAATACACGTAAATACCATCATTCCCAGCTTCTCCATTTAACTTCTGTAGTTGGCAGGTCTACTTACACTAGGAAGTCACATTTTTTAAGAAACATTTTTGGGTCAAGTTCATACCAATAGGCTGTAAACAAGGGCTCCTGATCCTGAGCAGGAAGCTCTATAAATCACCCTTAGCCCTTCACCGAATTCAGGACTGATCCCTTACATGGCAGAGGTCACCTCCTGCTTTTCAACAAGGTCATTAATCTGGGCTGTGCTGTGTCCCCACAGCGCTGTGGGCAGCGGGGCTGGCCGTGCTTGGTACGCAACCCGCGTTCGTGAGCTCATGGCTCAGGCCCACAGCTCCCCAGCCAAGCTGAGTCATCCTCACTCTGGTCTCACAGCCGGGACATTTTATCCACTCCTCCAGCCACCCCCTCCATGCCACCTTTGGGATTTGCTTCCCACTGCACAGCTCTAATCCTGCCTGCCTGCCTTTGCCACTCCCTCCCACTCAGGATCTCTTCTCCCACTCACTCTTCCCACTCCTCCAGTGCCACGAGACCCTCCTGCCAGCTCCCCCAGTGCTCTCCAGTTCTCCTTCACTTCCCTTGACTGCTTTTCCCAATCCAGCTGATACTGTGAGGGGTAACCTGCATGTCAGAGAATCACTGTGCAGTGTGTGAACCCCCCAGCTATGGGGTGCTGGAGTGTATTCATGCCTGTGCCCTTTTGGCCCCAGTGCTATCAAGGACTCAGTCGACTTCAGCATCATATAAGAAAACAAAGGACTGATCAGTTAAAGCAAAACACTACAAGCCCACTAAACTGCACCCAAAGCAGCTGGTGCCTCTGAACAGCTGCTCTCAGGACCAAGGGCTGGTGGGGGAGCTTCCTCCATCACTGCAGAACTGCACATGTCTGCCAACCAAGAGAAATCCTAATGCACATTTAAAACTGAATAAATGCAAGGCAACTCACACTGCTTTTAACAGTTAAAGTGGAGATTCTGAAATTTATTCACTCCTCTGAATAGTCTGAAATTAAAACTCGATACACCTCATAATCCCCAAGAAATTAGGAATGAAACTCAACTCTGACAGAAACAAGCATATGAAAACCCTGGATTAGACCATCGGTTCCTGGCTCCTATTCTCAACCCCACCACTGGCACATGAGGTGATAGAACATTCCGGTTGGAAGGGACCTGCAATGATCATCTCATCCAACTGCCTTAACTGCTGATCTAAATTTTCTCCCTCCATAGCTCAGCAGGAAATAGCATAACCACCCTCTCTGATAAAGTAAGATCTGCTGGGAGAAAGTACAATTAGGTTTTAACTGTTTTCTCCACAATTAGGTATCAGGATCCTTTCCTCCACCCCATCACAAATCACACACTTAACAAACGTTTAGACAATTAGTGCCTAAGAGTCAAAGCCAGTTGCTCTCTCAAAGGCCAGAGTGCCTCACTGAATTGGTGTCAGCTGGTACTTAGTAGTTTTTTAAAATTCAATTAAATTAAGTGACAAGCTGCATAGATTAAGGCTCTGCTAGAATCAGGAAAGAATCTTAAAAGGCATAAAATATCTTTACATTTATTAAGCAAACTCTGCAGTCTTTTCTTGTTATATTATTGTTGAAAAACAGAACATTCAGAAAGTATCATGAAAACAAGATGCAAAAAAACTTTAAGGTCCCAAGCAATGGGACTATCTCCACACCCACCCCACTTTTAACTTTCCAACGCAAGCAGCAAGGCACAGTTCACAGCTAGGCTGAAAATGCAGTCTTCAGTGCACATGGCCATACTGCATTCCTAGCAACCCACCACAGCCACTCCTCCCTTGTGTGTTAGGATAAGCAGGTTAAATATATCCACAGAGGTACAGACAGTGAAAGAAAGGCCAACATCAGTTGAACAGTTCTGCTAGGACTTCTCGTCTGGAAAACAACCACTGTGCTGGAAGCCCTCGGTTATCCCACCAGTCATTAACTCCCTTCCCCCTTGTGCACAGCAGCCCGAGCCTGCGAGGGTTAACTGAGCCTATGTGCTCTCACCCCTGGGAAGCACCTCCCAACAAAGCCAAGAAGCAGGGGACCAGGACAGCCAGCTCTGCCCCTACAGCAGAGTCAGAGTGCAAAGGATTATTTCTTGGCATTGTTGGTTTGGGTTTGTTTGGGTTTTTTTTCATTTTGAAAATTAATTTGGGGATTATGAACAATTATGCCTTTGCACATTAATCGCTGGGATCTAAAATTTTCACATGAAGAAACAACACATGGAAATATTAAAGCACTCATCTTACGGACATGGATCCGAGAACTGTTTAATAGCAGTCAGTGAAGGGGTAACATTGTGCTTTTAATCTACAGTTTAAAAATAATGATTTGTATATCTACGTAGTAAAACAATAAAATTAAGAACAGAAACTGGTATTAGGAAACAGTGAAAATGTAATAATTAAACACATGATGCTTTTCAAAGCTTTATACTTAATGAGCCTAAATAGACACCTATGGTTAGGAGGGTCTTAAAAAAATAATAAAAAAGAGACTTATTTTCAAATTTTTTTTCCTTTTCAAATTTTTTTACTATACTTATGCTTTGCTTTGGTGTTCTCTCTGCTGCCAACTTAATGCTTTACAGTATGTTTATGCTTATGTTCTTTTCAAATGCTTGGCATTATAGTGAGATCTCATATCCTTCCTCAAATTAAATTTTGCTCCACATACTCCACATGTATACAGATGAACATCCCTGTGCTGCTCCAGTTGCTCATTATTTGGGAATATCTGAAAGCAGACCTGGCATATAGTCTCTCCAGCTGATAAGTGAGATATCATATGCCGTACATGGTCATGTTTTCGGAAGTTTCCTTGATCACAAATGGAACAGACATACCTGGCCATGCCTTTGTGCATATCATTGTGGAGCCGCAACTGGCGCTCTCTTAAGAACTGCTTCCCACATGTCTGACAAACAAACTGTTTTTCCTTGGTATGAACGGTATAGTGTTCCCGCAAGTGGCAACGCTGATAAAATCCTTTCCCGCAAAGGTTGCAGAAATGCTTACGTCTGTGATCCCTCTCGTTCTCTTCCAACATGGAGTTCTTGAACAGATCTTGCTCCAGGCAGTTTGACATATGTTCAACCACTAGGTTTTCAGTATCAAAACGCTGGCCACAATTAGGGCATCGGAAAGGACAGGAAGAATGCTTGTATAACTGGTTTTTTTGAAGGCTGTTAATTGGGAAGTGACTGTCCCTGAAGTCCTCTAGCATCTCTGCAAACATCATGTCCCTTATTTCTGACTGCTCCTCGGGGTTTTCTTCCAAGTCCATTTTCTCCTCAGAATTTCTGATCCCGTTCATGGTCAGATCCTGGGGTTCTCCACAGGTCTGTGCATGATCCTGTAGCTGCTTGCCTTTGACCAGTATTTGACCACATTTGCCACAAGCACATATATTTTCTATGTGTTTGGATAAATAATGAGAGGACAAATCTTCCTCAGTGATTGTTAGCCCACAAAGTTCACAGGGAGCATTCTCCACATCTTCCTGCACTGAAGGAGCCTTGCTGTTAAGGTGCCGTGGACTTTTCAAACACTTTCTTTCATCCTCATCCATGGACAAACGAGGCTTTAGAGTCTTCCGAGCGTTCCTCTTCTCTCTCATCTCTTCCTCGACGTAGTATCTGTAAAGCGGCTCTTCCTGTTCATCATCTAGGTCGTCATTGTCAGAAGACTCATTGCAGTCTTTATCTGCCACCTTGATAATATTAAAATCCTTCAGCTCATCTGTAGGATTGTCCTCTGGCTCCACCTTGATGATAATCCTCTTCCTCTCAGAGGCTCTACTTCCTTCTTCACCTGATGTCTCAGAGGCAACCATGCTGCTTTTTCTGCTTGTGATGTTTGACACGGGAGATGATGAATCGTCCGCAGCATGGTTTGAGTCCCCCTTGTATTTTTCTGTTTGTGTGGAGATCATTTTAGCAGTAGAGTTCTTTTCACTAAAGTCTATTTTCTCAGCACTGTAGTACCTGGCACTTTGGTAGGAATGCCTGTTAGTGCACGTTAACACGTGCTCATCCAGTAGCTTTTCACAGCTAAAACTAAACCCGCAGCTGTCGCAGGTGAAGCTCCTTCCAAACCGGCGCGAGTGTGACACGCGCTCCTTCGTGTGAGAGAATTTGGACGTGGTGCTTTTTTTGCAGACATCAAACAGTTGCTCAGGGAAGCTGTTGAGCTGCAAAGTTTCTTCCTCAGGCTCTTTGTTATGGGATGTATTTACCGTTGAACTTGGCGGCTCCATGCCCCACCTGTTTGCTTCGCTGCCATTTCTAGCAAGTGCGTCTTCATACATTCTCACACCAAATATCATTTTACTAGTCTGGGTGCTAGAAGCAGGAGATGAACATTTTAAACTAGATGAGTCTGTATCCTGTATATCTTCTAGACACTCAGGTACGTTATACAGCTGTAAATAGTTCATGGCCACTTTGAATTGCTCAAAATTGGCAGGGGCTGTCATAATTTTTCCTAAATACATGAACTGTAAAATAAGATCAAAGCATTCAGCGCTAATCTTCATGTTGCTTAGATTCAGCTGGGCTGTAGTGTTTTGATGGTTCATAAAAAACATCCTAAAATAGGCGCTGCAGGCAGCAAGGACTGCTTTATGTGCTTGAAAATAAATATCATCGATAGCGATGCAGCAGTCGCACAGAAAGCCCCACTCTCTTTGCTTGTTTAGCTGCTGAAGGACATAGTTGCTATGGCTGGTTTTTGCCATCTTGTACTTCGATTACAGCCCTGCATAAAGAAAAAGGTATCTGTTAAATCATGAGCACAAAACCCAAAGCCTACTTAAATGTAGGGAGGAACTGCCATCTCTTTTCTCTCTAGATCTTCCTATTCTGCCAGTCTGCGGTACAGCTTCCTGTCTGGAGATCTCTGCTGGTAACTACTTATGAATATTGATGCCAGTGAAAACATCCATAATTCCATGTGCTCACCACTAGACTTACAAGACTAGTAAACTAATAAACATAACCAGCGCACATGTCAATCAGAGCTGCTCGAATATAAATTAGCACATGTATCTCAAAGTCCTACAGCCAAGGTTTTCAGATATGAATTCTGAATGCAGAACTTCAAAAACTTCACAGGGTAGACTTCTGTACAATGCCCCCAGGTCAACACCTATACAAGGTAAGCTGGCTGTCAGAAACCACTCTTCAGTCTCAACTTGCCTTTTTACCTGTCAGTCCAATGGGCACATGATGCAATGCACACTGGAAACCAGGCCAGGCTCAAACTGGTCTTTCCCTCCCCATTACAGAGACAACAGAGCACCCACACAAGCTACTCCACACATTTTGCTCTTTGTGGCAGCTGAGGGACCATCTCAACCTTCTCTGCAAGGGGTCCTGCAAACCAGGAACTGCAAACTCAAACGCCTTCTCAGAAGCAGAGGGCAGCCCGGCTGTGGTGGCACGTCCCACGTTCGAGCCTGCTGCAGATGGTGACCAGGCGAGCTGCGTGACAGCCACAGGGACTGCAGAGGCAGGAAGTGGTGCACGCCGTGCCTCCAACTGCTCTCAAAACCACTCGTTCAGAGCACTGAAATGTAACCAAAACACGTAGATGGGAAACCGGACAAAGAAAAACTCAGCAATGGAGAACTGAGAGAGCCAGCAAGCCAGAGGTGGAGCCACGGTGAAATGAAGCCTCGGAAAAGACCGGAGAGAAAGGTCTGCCATGCTGAGGGTTGCTCTATGTGAAAGGACTAACTCGTCCTCAAGAGAAAAGAGAAAGAAAACATCATGGTTTATGTTAACAAAAATTATCCAGAAGAAATGCAGTGCATACAGGAGGTGTGCATTTGATTAAAGACAAACTTCACCAAGTGTGGCCAACACCGAGTCACGACTCACTTTGGAAAACCTTTACTGATACACATAATCTGTTCTAACTGCGCAGGCTGAGGGGGTGAGGAACCAGAAGAGGGTATAGAGAACACCCTAATTGAAATGAAAAACATAAAGCAGTAATGAGGATTCTTAACATTTTGAAAGGTTATTGCAAACAATGCAAATAACTGTAAGAGGTTTGTACAAATAAAGTACAGGCTAGCAAATAATATATACTAAAGGGCATTTTATGACTCCATGAAATGCACGGATTGATTTGCAACCACTCTTTCAAATGTCCAAAATTTAAACACAATACACACACAAATGCTCCATTTTTCTTCTTATTTTCCTAACAGCTTACATCTCCTAGGGGGAAAATGGGTAGAGAAATTAAATTCCACAATTAGTGTTGAATTCGCAAGTCATAGGCGTTGCCTGGCTTGTTAAGTAGCAAACCTAGCATTAAGTCCCCGTTCTTCATTCCACAAAGGACTGCCACTGTGGAAAAGCTCCCAAGCTCTCAAGAAAAGAACATGGTCACCCCACCCAGCAATACTCCCTACTGCCAACTCACACAGCAGTTCCTATGGATCACCACCAACACCAGATCTTGTCTGGCAACAGGAACCTTGAGATTTGGGTTGAACTACACTGATGACGAGCATCTGAACAGTAGCTGCTCCTCTCCTCTCAACCCAACCCTCCACACCCAGAACTCCAGGCTAGCACCCTGCCACAATAATTCTCAGATTGGTTTGGCCAGTGATGTCCACTGCAGAAATGCAACTCATTGCATGGAATTAATCTCTCTTTTTACTAACTTGCAAGGCACTGGCTTTGGAAAGTAGAGAACCTCTGAAACAACTCCACATCTTTTTACAGAAACTGATTATTGTCTGTGTCACTGGGTGATTTCAGATGTTTCTGTGAAAAACAGCATAGCTCTTGACATCAAGTAATAATAAAAGTGCACTTCATATTATTCCAAGTGGTAACGTGTTTTGGATTTGAGGCAATTCATTAGGTGCTTAAATGTAACTCAATCTATTGTATTAAGAATGGCAGCTGCATAATGATAAAGAATTAATTTCAACTTCCACATTCTAAGAGTGAAAACCAATGAGAAAATGAGATGATGCCATCTAAGGTACCACTGGCCTCTTGGTATGAGCTGCCAACATGACAAGAAAAGGCTCAGGACAGCTCATGTTAACTTCCCCATCCTCATAAAGTAGCAAGTTATAAATGTTTTATTTAACTGTGGTTTTTTTACACTAGCTATACTCCATTGTATCCTCCTACAGAAAAACAGCAATACAAGCAGCAAGCCTGTACAAAACAGGTGGTCACAAACTATCTGCAGGCAACTGCAGATGGGGTCATTTACAGATGGTGGGAACAATGAGTGACAGCACACAAATTCGTCTTTTTCAAGTCTTCTTCTTTGAAAATGGTAAAAGATATTTCTCCTTGTGACAGATTAACTCCTGCAAAGCTTTCAGCACGTGGATCCTGACATGCAACAAGGACCTACTGGCAATGCCACCACTCAGGGAAAAAAGGGTGGAGCATGAAGCTGCTTGAGCAGGATGGCAAGGTTTTGGATTTGACATGTCCTTGGTCTCTACCACAGTAGTAGTACATGCTGGTATTAAAACAGAATGTATAAGGTTATTCATGTTAATGAAAAGCCTTGGCATCCTCCCTCCGGATGCTGTATTAACCTGCTGGATGTAACTTCCCACCATGAGAGCGTGTCAGGCTATTTCAAACTTTGACACATTTCAACTAGCAATGGCAAAACTTTCTTCTGAAACCTTGGACTGATTACTTTTTTAACCTCCTCCACAGAAAAGCTCAGCCAAAACAGTTCCAAAAATGAGGCTAAGAAAAAGCTTTCATGTATGCAGATTATTATTTTTTCATATAAAAATTAAGAGTTTATCTTCCAAAATCTTTGAGGAGACACATGCAGGAGAAAGCCTTATGTCTTAGATATGTTGTCACAATATAAAAATCTGCCTGAATTTGGCCAAGCTATATGCTCCAGGGGGAGAAGATACAAAATATCCGTTTATTCACACTTAAGACTTTTGTTAGTTATTAGAACTTCAGATTACAGCCTTGCTGAGAACATTTCATCCTCTTCCAGCTGCTTAGTACACAGTGGTCTGCCTCAGCCATCCACAGTGAAATCCCCTTTTGCAAAGAATTCTGCCACGGTTTTAAACTACAAAAGGGTTGATTCAGATAGAGGGAAGAATTTTTTTATTATGAGGGTGTTGAGACACTGGCAGAGGTTGCCCAGAGAGGTGGTGGATGCCCCCATCCCTGGAAACATTCAAGGCCAGGCTGGATTGGGCTCTGAGCAGCCTGACTTTGTTGATATCCCTGCTCTTTGCAGGGGGGTTGGACTAGATAGCATTTAAAGATCCTTTCCAACCCAAACCATTCCATGATTCTATGTGCCACCTCCACAATGTCACAGCTGATAGCAAAGCCTCCTGGAGACTGCTCCACAGCATGAGTCGCCACGGGGGTCTTGGCTTCCCCTGTGGTAGCTGATGGAGAAGATGCCCAGTTCTGGCTGAGGGAGAGCCAGAGCCAAGAGGAGATGGAGGGAAAACACAGGGAGACTGGGAAATGTAAAAAGGATGTGATGGAAACCCTCTGGAAATCTGGAGAGAAGAAAAGGGCTGGCTGGGAGCACAGTGCTGAGCCAAGAGAAGGGCACTGGGATTAGGAAGCAGCAGTGGGAATTAAAAATGGGTGCAGTGAGGGTCTAAACAGTGGAGGGAAGAAGCCATTTGGACAAGGGGCTGGGAAGAGCCAGGCTGCATGGCCTAGGGCAGAAGGGGTAAAAAACACAGACAAGATCTTTCTGGGGGATGGGTGGAAAACAATTACAGCATTCACGCCTTCAGAGCAGGAACTGCACCCCAAATTCTCAATCCTGCCATCCCTTTGCTATCAACAAGCATGACAGGCTTGCTGACAAACTCCTTCCCAACAAGAGCAAGCTCTCAGAAAATGATAATTTGTCATTATTTTGTTACTTTAATTGCTAAAATGGCAGCAATCTGCATTTATCACTCATGTGGGTGGATCAGTACTGCAAACTATTTTTGAAGTTTGCTTTAGAAAAAAGAGCAGGTATTAGAATGAAAACATTTTTTTTACAGAAAACTCAAGGTATATACATATATTATGTATATATCATTGTATATTCTTCCACCCCTCTTACCAAAATTTCTCTTACTTAGCACATCCTCTGGATCTGAGTAGTACAGGACAAGATCCCCGCTCATGTGGCCAAGCATTTGGAGGATGTGAAGTGAATGAGAGGTGGAGGACAAAAAGGAGGGTCTCACAGCAATGAACACTGCTTGGAGAACATCATCTCATTGTTGTCAATGCCAGGACAAGTAACTTCAACCTTTCTGTTTTGTTTTTTTTCAATAAGCCTGGCTTGCATTTTTTGGATGTCAAATTTACTCACACAGGTAAACACCACTGGTGGCAACTGAGGCCAGTGGGAGCTATCCTCTGTATGTATTAAAAACCAAGTATCTTGGAAAATTAAAGCTCCATGGAGGTGAGTTTGTCATTCCAAAGCTCTTAATTGTTTCTGATACTCTTTTTCAAAGAGAGAAGCACCAGCCACTTACCCAGTGGACTAGCACACTGTGAAGCATCCAAATCCTGAAGGTACCAACCTCACAAGTCCACAAAGAACCCAAGTAACTCCAGCAGTGGCTGATTTGTATGGTAAAGGTACCACAGGTGACATTATAAGTAATACTAAATGATGCAGAGGTGTTCTGGAAAAAAGTGCTAGAAAAGCATCTGATATGAAAATGAAAATTGAAACTATTTGACTTGGCTGTTTTCACTCTGATTTTCAAACTCCAAGTCTCCATATGCATTTTATTCTCCTAGTAAATATTTACTTTTACACAGCCATGCTTTGATTCAAGCTACTTGTCTGCCACCAGACTTTTCTTTTGAGGTACCACTTAGATATTATTAAGATGTGACCATGAACAAGGTTAAGCTGTACTACTACACTAACCAATGATGTTGTTTTTAAGTCTGCTAACAAGAAAAAACAGGTATTTACTACAGCTCCATGCCTTCATTTCCTCACACTCAAAGTTTTCTGAGATGGTTTAAAACAAAAGAAATAAAAAAAAGTCCTCAAGCAAAGAAGTAGTGAAGTTCTTTTGCTAACTTCTCTGTCTTTAAAACAAACATACCACAAGGTTCAGAATTCAGGAGCCTTTCGGCTCCTAAAATTAGTAGGTGGTTTTCAAAACCCAGCATTTCCACTGCTGAGCAGGCAAAAACATAGTGCTTACATGCTTAGTTACTGGCTGCTTTTCTTTGGAAACCAAGAACACGCTGGACAAAAGTGTAATAAATGAGTGGAGAATTTGGTGCTAATAGAAAATGAGACCGGAAAACCTCAAGCAAACAACGCCCAGTTATCCAAAGAACAAGAGCACGAGGATCAGAAAGCAAATCCCCCATCGCCATCTGTCTCCAAACCCCACCCTGGTGTGGGCTCCCAAGAACTCTTCCCCCTAATTTTGCCATTGTGGGTCAGATATACCAAAAAGCCTGGATTCCTAAATGACAGCATAGACATGCTGCAGAAAATCCTACAGAACATGTATAAATTCTTCACACAAAGGCCAAGAAGTTTATGTGTTTGGCTACTGCACTGACCACAGAGCTGTTGACAGGCTACAACTTTTACCTAGATATACTCAATAGGAAGCCACAGATTGCTCTGGGTGCCCCAGTTTACACAAACACTGAAAAAGCAGCAAAGACCTTGGTGACAATTGTCCACCTCAACGGCAAGTATGGATCAGTCTGCATTGCAAGCATAGCCTTGATCATAAATTAAAACAGCTATGGGAATTCCATGTACTGCTAGGGAAAATGTAATTAAGCTCCATTATTCAGGCTATGAAGGACTAAAGGTATAATTTATCCTCCTCTCACAGTCCTTCCGATGGCCTGCCTTTCAGGCATGCCAGTTGGGAAGATGATTACAATGATGCAGATATTCATCTTCAGACACATCCTGATGGCTGAATCAACTCATTTTGAACAGACTCCTGGACAATGCACAGGAACAAGTTTCATGGCACTTGGGCTAGATTTGAACCAGGGGAAGGGAAGATGCTCCAAAGCCTCCAGTATGAGCTGTCAGAGCTCCTGGATGCTCTGTTCTCCACTGCTCAGCCAGCAGTTCTCTGCTGATTCAGCATCCGAGCCCACAAATGAGAAACAGACGTCAAATTTTAGCAAGTTATGCTTCTCAACTGCTAACTGAAAATTAGTTAAGATACATTACGTGGTCTTAGGTCAAGAACACTCTTCGAAAGACAAGGAATACAGCTTGACAGGAAAAAAAAATAAGAAAACTGAGTTTGTGCTAAAGCCCCATCTCAACTTCAAACAACTTTAGATGAGATCTAGGGAGTAGAAGTCCTAGAGAGACTTTATACAGTTCTTTAAAGTAACTTGCTAGCCACAAAGGTTGACTCTAGAAAGTCACAGTTATCTTTTATCTGGCATCTTTACAGTTGTCAGGCAACACGGTAATGATATGTTTAAAAGAAACAATTAGTGGGGAAAAAAACGATGACACCCAATTTATTTTACAGCAGAAAGATGAGCTTTTTCATCTCAGCTCTCCGAGTTACACCATTTTTCAACTTCTGGAGGCATCTTGGTGGTTAAATTACGTCTTGAGACCCTCAGATGAAGACACAGGTGCCTTCCAGGAAAGGATCCTTGGCTAAATACAGGTTGCACTTTGGTGTAACAAGTTGCTGGATGCACATGAATGAAGCACAGTAACTCGTGACACACAGATCAAACTATGGGTTTCCTTGACTCTTCCTGGTCTTAAATGTTTCGCATTTTACTTTCAGCATACTAAAAATAATAATAAAGCTACTAAGGTCTCCATCCAATTAAATAGGTCTAATATGGGGGAGAAAATGCAACAGCCAGTGAATTCTGAAGTTCTGCAGTAACTTACCAGACCAACTTGAGGATATAAACGGTCCTCATGCAAATTATGTCAGCTGCTGTGCCCACACACTGTGTCCGCAGCAGAACTCTTGGGTGAGGGTGTTTACCATTCCCAAGCAAAGGCAGGGCTGAATAACCCAACTGCTGGAGAGCCACTGCCCAAACTGAAAAATGAACACATGGCTTCTCACTCTACATGTGTGTAAGCTCCAGAACAACTCTAGTAAGAGGCCCAGCTGTAACAACTAAGAGAAGGGACACCGGGCTTTTATCAGGAAACTTTCACTATCTCAGTTCTGAGCAGCTATTCTATTTCTATCCAGCAGGTAAATAGCTATTGCGGCTTTTCCATCCTGGATTTTCAGGGCTTTCCACTGTCAGCAAGAACAGAAATCTGTGAAAGAAACAGCCGCTCACATTCTAGTAAGAAAGCATCTAAAAACCCAAATCCCTGGTTGGCATAAGCACTCTCAATGTAATCACTGCTAATTCCTGTGCCAGTGACAACAGTGGTTGAGTCTGATGAAGGGAAAGACTTGTGCAAGCAGAGCTGAAGCATCTGTTAAGTCTGTGATCTTATTCCACACAAAACTTTCTGGCTACTAGGAAGAAGTGGCTTCTATTACTTCTCTGAGCTTCCCACGCAGCACCAACCCACATCTTCATTACCTGCATCCACCCCCAAACAGTGGGTGCCTGCTGGTCCCCTGCAACCTCAAACATCAGCAGAGTGCAACTAATACTACTTGTTGCCCCTCAGGTTTTCTGGCTAGTCATCCAAAAATCTCTCCACAATCTTGTCAACTCGTTGTGCTGCTGCTGCCTAGGAAAATCTCTGCAACCGCTCGCGTTTGGCCGGTTTTCCCCACGGCCATATGGTCCCAACGCCTCTCCCCCGCTCGCCATGAAAGCTTAACTTGTAATTCGGCATAAACGAGAAGCCCGCATCCCCCTGCTCACGGCTGCTCTGTGGGTTTTTCCAAGAGCTGTAATGAGGAATGTTAAACAAACACCTTTAATTAAAGGAATGTTTGTTTAGTGTAATTAAATGCCTAAGGAACACCGCACTGTTGCAACCCCGGATAGTTTTGCAGTGCGTGCTGTACCTTGCGATACTCAAGTGTGAGGGAAATAATGCAAGCAAATGACAACCTAGCAGTAAACACCCAAATATTAAGCAGCATCCAAGCCATGCTACCCGTTTACCAACGCCTACGTGTCAAGGGGAACCGGCACTCCTGTATCAGCTGAAACAGGGTAAACTTGAGAAACTGAGTTGCAAAAAAATCCTGGAAAATAGAGAGGAATAAAACCCCAGCCTCAAACTCACAGCGTTTTCAGTCCCATTTCCTCTACTCTCTTCAACTACCTCTCTATCCGAGCAGAAAAGAGGAGTCCTTTGAAGACCGAGACTTTCGACACCGCTCCCAGAGCGGCACAGGGCTTGTTTTTTATGTGACAAAAGTATTCCCCTTCCTTTCCAGTCGCCTCCACGGCGATCCAGCGCACTGCCAGCCCCGAGTGAAACCCAAGTCTCCCGCCTGGCAGGGTGGAGCATTCCCTCCGGGCTGCAGCTCCGCTCCGGTTTTCGCTAAACTACCGCAACTCACTCAAAGTTTTAGGGCGTTTATTTTGAGAAGACAAAAGGAAGAGAAGCGGCGGGACCCACCGCGGGGGCCGGGGCCAGGCGCGATAGCGGCACTCGAGATGTTTACTGCGACTTCGAGCCCCGGAGCCACGCGGGCGGCGCGGTGCCCTTCCCTTCCCTTCCCCGCCTCTCGCCCCTGCACCTCCCTAGGCCGCTTCTCGCTCCCCGGCGCGGCATCCCCCGACCCCCGCCCCGCAGGTGGAGCGCGCCCGCCGCGACCCCCGGAGAGAAGGAGGGAGGGCAGGAGGGAGGGAAAGAGCGAGCCGGAGCCGGAGCCGCCGCCGCGGCGCCGCCGCTCAGCCCCCCGCGCAGTCCCCGCGGCGCCGCTCCGCTCCGCGCCGTGCCCTGCCCGGCCGCCGGGCGCAAGGTCACCGCGCCGGCCGCCGGCCAGGGACCGGCCGCGGCTGGAAAGCCCCTACCTGGCAGCGCCGCCGCCACTATGGCGGGCCGCGCCGGGCCACGCCGCCGCTCGGCACTTCCCACCTCCCGCCGCCGGCGGAGCTGCGGCCGCCTCCCGCCTCCTCCTCCCCGGGTCCCGGCGGCGGCCCCCGGGCCCCGCTTACCGCGGCGCGGGGAGAGGCGGCGGCCGCCGACGGGGAGCTGTGTCCGCGCCGCTCCCGCCGCTGCTGCTGCTGCCGCTGCCGCCGCGGCTGCAACAAAGGACTTCCGCCCCGCCGCGCTGCCGCTGCCGCAGCGCCGGCTCCGCCGCGACCGCACGGAGCCGGACCCCTCCCCTCGGCGGCCGCGGCTCCCGGCGCCGCCGCTGCCAGCGCTGCTGCGCCGCCGCCAATGCCGGGGCCCGGCGGGCGGCTCCCTGCCGCGCTCCGCTCTCCTCCCATGCCGCCGGGGACGCGGCGCGGCGCGGGCTGGCGCTGCCGGAGCCCCCTCAGCCCGGCCCCTCCCCGTCCTCCGGCGGAGCCCCCCGGACCCGCGGCGGGGCAGCGTCCGCCGGCGGGCGCCCACCGGGACCCCGCGGCCGGGCTGTCCCGCCTCGCTGCTCTCTCCCGGCCCCCGCAGTCCGCCCCTTCCCCGCGCACCCGGGCTCGCCGCAGGGAACGGGGAGTCTCTGCTTTCCGCCCGAACCAGCCGTGGCCGGTGCTGATGGGGAGGCTCCGGTCACCCGTGTGGGTGTCCGGAGATGGAGTGCCCCACGGCCCCCGCGTGGGACGGTTCAACTGCGAGAAAACCACTGCAAGCTGCGTGAGAAAGTGTTTCCTTCACGCTGCAATTTCACACGTTAATACCTCCGCCCTCCCTCCCGGAGCTTCGCGGTGATGCAGGAGCACAGGGCTGGCAGCCACCGCCACGCTCTGTCACAGATCCCGAGGACAGCGCTTTTTTTCATCCTTCCAGGAGCTGTCCCAGACCCTCTTCCCACCAGTGTCTGGACCTCTCCTGTCTGACAACATCCAGCTCCTCCGGAACTATCCCATGTGAGTAAGTGGGATTTCCGGCCCCCCTGCTATCTGCCGCAGATCTGAGAGAAAACATAAGCCAGGTCAGGCTTTCCTCCAGGTCTTGCCACTTGACTTTTCCACCCCTAAAGTGGCATTTGTCATTCAGCACAAGCATTGTAAGTGTTTAATCCGCACAGCTCCATCATTCAATTTCTGTAGATACCATTGTTTTTGTGTTGCTGCGACTGAGATCCCTCTAAGTATCTGACAAGCCAAAAGGGCAAACTTAATCATAGCAAAACTAAGAGATTTATTTTCAAATTTGAAAATGGCAAAAGTAACAAAAAAGGCAACAAAATAAAATGCCACAATGTTAAAATGTCCCAGTATCCATCCCTGGCATGGATTCAGTGACACCAGAGGTTTTCCTGAAGCATCCCTCCTCCGCGTAAGCAAACAGGACAAATCCAATTAACACAATCCTAGTTTCCAAATGGAAGATCAGCTCTTCCTTCTGAGTCTCTCTGGGGATTTTCCAACTACTACAGAATAAAAGCGGAGCTTTCAAAATATGTCTTTCAGAATGTGTCTAAAAAATCCCCATTTCCCCTCTCACTCTGCTTCAGCCTTGCCCCAGGGGCGTGTAGCAGTGTCAAAGGAGAAAAAAAAACTCTGTGGCTGTTAAGACACCAGCTCCCACAGAAGGTGGAGGGACCCCCACATTACAGCTACTTTGTAGGTTTTCCTGTTTTATAGGAAGTTAAATAAACGGCCTCCATAAGCCAACAGAGTCGTGGTTTTCAAATCGCACTGAAAAGTTGCTGCTCTTACGGTTCAAGAGTCTTTTTCTTCCCATCTCTTTACACACCTCAGGGCAGCACAAGCCAAGAGCGCCCATGAGGGGCTTGTGCAACCTCTTGCTCTGTCCCATGTGTGTCACAGCAGGAGCTCCTGCCACCTCTGGTAAGGTGGGGCACAAGGCAGTCCCCCTTTCTCACCACCCCCGTTCCCTTACTGCCCTCCCACCACACTTACCTTTCCAATTTACTTTTTTCAAATTATTCTTTTCTGGCCACAGAGGAGGAGGGAGCAGAAACACCCATGGAGTGAGTTGTGATTATGTCCTGATGTCTTTCTGTCCCACCAGCATAGGCTGTGTCACTTTGTGTTGGCTGAGGTCAGTGATATCATCGCCTGTGTTTTACAGCAAAACACCAAATTTCATTCCCCACCACTGCTTTCATCAGTTTGGCTCTGGTTTCTCTGAAGCTCTTCAAAGTCCTCTTTGGACCAGAGTCAACCTAAATAACATGTAAATAATTAATCATTTAAATAAATAACATGCCATCTGCAAATAGCGACTCGCTCTGTACGTAGGTTAATAAATATGTTAAATAACCCAAAACAGAGTACAAAACCTTGAGCCACCTACTGCCAACCCTCTTTGGGGAAGAAAACTGGCTACTGATATTTATAGGAGCAGCAGGATTATAGCTCCATGATCTCTCAATTCTGCTGCTGTGCAGACACAAGAGGCAAAGATGGTCCCTGAGTCCTGTGAGCTTTATATTTAAAACTGAAGAAACAGAACATAAGGCAATGGAAAAGATAAAGCTGTGCTGGTCAGTGGGATAAGCAGGAAATACATGGATGAAAATGCTTTGGAGACTATGCTCTGTCATCTCTCAGCCCATCTTCATCATCCACCCAGGCTCAGGCTGCCTGGAAACAGCCCCATAAGCTGATGCATTATTTGCCTTAAATATTCAAGAGTTGCAGTTATGGGGATGGAATAAGAAAATGGACTACAAACTATCAAATGCGGAGAGGAAACCAAGAGGGATGATCCGAGGCACTGAATGTCTCCTGCAGAGGCCCTGAGTCAGCAGGGATGCCATGGAGGAGGTGGGTGTGACAGATCTTGGAAACTGCACCAAAATCATGAAAATGCGCACAAACTGTGGTTTTTCACTGCATTTTCCAGCTGGAAGAACAAGGTGTGAACTTGAAATTAACCTGGTGGCAGCAGGACTGCAGGGACTGTACGTTTGAACAGGTTCAGGATGCAGTTTGGTAGCATTAACCGGAGAGGTTGTACCGAGTGCCGGAGCGGAGGGGTGGCGCTCAGGGGGACCCTCGGGAGGGGCTGCTGGTGGCCGGGCAACCGCGGTGAGGGTGGGAGCGCCGCCTGTGCCTCCTCCTCTGCCTGGCACCTCTCTCTGCCGCCACAGCTGCTCTCGCCTAAAATAACCCCTGGTTTAACATCAGCGAGCGACTGGAGGAGGCCTGACAGAGAAATGGTGCGTCCTCAGGATCCGTGGTGGTTAAAGCAGCACAGAGGCCGCAGACATTGGTGAGGAAGCCAGATCGTATCTTCTCATCCATTCTCACGAGCGGCCAGACCGGGGAAACTCCTTTTACCTTTTTTATTTTTTTTTTTACTTTTCTTTTCTGTAAAACAAGGACCCCAAACCAACAAACACCTCCCCCACCCACTTCATGCCGAGAGCAGACGACACTCCGCCACCGGGTGATAAGAAGCCAAGGCCCCCAGCCCAGGGTGATGCCTTTGGCACGGCAAAACGCGCACCCTCCCCCAAAAAAATCCCCCACGGGGGGTGCACAGGCTCTTTCCCTCCCTCGCACGGGAGCTGCGGGCGAGCAGCGCGGGCAGTGCCGCCCGCGGGGGCCGCGCTGAGGGCCGCACTGAGGGCCGCGCTCGCCTTTCCCGGGAGAAGCCCATCCCTGGCCATCCCCGGCCGGCCCGGCGGGACCCAGCCCGCCCGGCAGGAAGCGCGGGGGGGCAGCGCCCACCCCATCCGCCGGGCGGGCAGCGGGGGCGGGCGGTGGCGGCGCTTCCGCGCGGGTAAGCGGCTGCGCGGGGAGCGCGGGGAGCGGGGCCGGCGCTGAGGGAGGGAGTGAGGGAGGGAGGGTGCCGGTCCCGCGCCGCGGGGAGGCTGCGCTCGCCGCCTCCCGCTGCGGGTCGTGCCTCCCCCCCCAACAATATTCTGCCCAGACAATGGCAAATATCGGCGTTTATTTGCGCAGGGGCCGCTGGCGGGGCGGGGCGAGGGCGGCTCAGCCCGCACAATGGGGGCTTTGTTGGGCGCACAGGGCTCCTCTGTGCCGGAGCCGCCGGGCTCAGCCCCGCTCCCCCGTGCCCCCGCCGCGGCTCCGGGGCAGGAGAAAGCACCGTCAGATCAGAGGGAAAACGCGAGCCAGGTTTAAAGTTAGTGCTAACACCCCACGGAGCTTAGTTAATCAGCGGGAGAAGCATCTCTGAGTGTAGCTGGCAGATGGAAAAGTCCCCGAGAGGTTTTGAGCTCGTTGGTCGCGGGTTTGAGCACCAGCGGTGGTATCGGAAGGAGAAACTGTTACATTGGGGTGCAGGGACCATCTGGAGGAGGGGAAGAGATTCCATGCCAGGCGTCCATCTCGTTTCGGTGGTGAGAAGTCAACATTTGAGCCTTTGGGAGCTCTCTGATTTCTTAATGAGATGAACATCTTGTTCCCTTGCTCCCAGGCACACCATGGATACCACCGGCCACAGCGTCCTCCTCCTCCAGCAGCTGAACATGCAGCGGGAGTTTGGCTTTCTGTGTGACTGCACAGTTGCCATTGGAGATGTTTACTTCAAAGCCCACAGAGCGGTGCTCGCTGCTTTTTCAAACTATTTTAAGATGATATTTATTCATCAGACGAGGTAAGAACACACAGCTCTCTTCCTATCCTTTTGCCACTCTCAGCATTCTGCTTTTTCTTGGTTCTAAAGGTATAAAAGTCTAAAAGAGTATAAATGGGGATGTTAGGTGACCTGAGATTATTTTCCTAACCCAGTGTAGGCCTTGGCTCTCTAAACAATCCCAGTCCAGAACACATTGCCCTTTTAAACCACTTTCTTAGTCAGCATATGGCAACATCAGACCCTGCATTTTGGAGATGAGACATTTGCGTGGCCAGATAAACAAAGCATGTAAGTACCACCATCTTCCTGCAGTAAGAACCATGCAGACGTGGAATCCAGGGATATCCTGGTACCTCCTTGCCCATGTGCAATATGTCCAGTACTTTGCTTTAGGTTGTAGTCAAGCTTGCTGGGTGAGACTGTCCTTTCTGGCAGGATCCACAGGCTTGAAACAATCCAGAAGCTGTGGCCTTATCACAGTTCTGTGCTTCAGACTCTTGGAGATAAGGGCCGCGACTGAGATCATCAATTCATTTCAAGCTGTTGTTCACATGCTTCACCTGGCCAGGTCAGGAGTGGTTCTGCAGGTATAACAACAGCAGTGCCAAGGTCTGGCCTCTGACCTGGGGCTGGCTGCTTGTAATGTATTAAACCCTTCTTCATTCCCCTTCCTTTCTGAGGATCGTGGCCTCCAGCATCTCTGCGAGATAATCTTTAGGATCAGCTGCATCGCCCCTTGTCTGGAAGTGAGAAAACTGCCCTTCCCTGTGGATGTTGTTTGCTGACACTTAAGTGCAATACTCATAAAGATTACATAGTACTGGCAGCTGAACTCACTACTCAAATAAATGGAATGGCACACACTGGTGATGCACAGCTTGCATGGCATCGCTGCGGTGCCTGCGGCTGCAGCTGGCTCTGCATGGGAGGGACGGGGTGGCCAGGGCTGGTCACCTGCACCAGCCTTAGCTGCAGTTGTGCACATGGTCTTCAGAATCACAGGGATAAACACAGACTCAGGCACTTGGCTTTGCAAACAGAGCTTCTGCACTTCTGCAGGGCTTGGCAGGGAGTGCTGCTTGTAAAAGCGCTCTCACAGCAAATGGGCAGGTAATGGATCGGGATTTGGATCCCTGTATGTACTTAATCATCTGTTTTGTTTCAGCGAGTGCATAAAAATTCAGCCTACAGACATCCAGCCTGACATATTTAGTTACTTGTTACACATCATGTACACTGGGAAAGGGCCGAAGCAGACTGTCAGCCAGAGCCGACTGGAGGAGGGCATCCGCTTTCTGCACGCAGACCACCTCTCCCACATCGCCATTGAGATGAACCAGGCCTTCTCCCCAGAGCCGGTCCAGTCCTCCAACCTGTACGGGATCCAGATCTCTACAGCACACAAGCTGGCGAAGGAGCGCCTGGGAGCGAAGGAGAGCCTGCCCAAGGCGGGCGGCAGGTCCGCGGCGCAGGGCGATCACCCCCAGCTGCAGCTGTCCCTGGCCATCGGCCTGGACGACGGCCCCCTGGAGCAGCAGGTCGCTCGCCCCTCGGCCCAGCCCGCGGCTCTCGCCAAGCCGGCAGAGGAGCACCCGAAGCTCTCGGTTTCCATAAAGCAGGAGAGGTGCGACTCGGAGCCCGTGGTGTCCCAGAGCTGCACCCCTCCTTCTCCGGAGGTAGCGAGCCCCATCTTTGCCAAGGGCAGCCTCAAGGTGCACTTGTGCCACTACTGCGGGGAGCGCTTCGACTCGCGGGAGGGGCTGCGGCAGCACCTGCACGGCCACGTCTCGGGCTCGCTGCCCTTCGGCGTCCCGGCCTCCATCCTGGAGAGCAGCGACCTGGGGGAGGTGCAGCCTCTGGCCGAGGACAGGGAGCCTGGGGATGGCCATCGCCTCGGGGCCTTCCTCCTCAAGGAGGATGAGCATCAGCTGGAGCATCCGAGTTGCAGCGACCTGGAGCCTCTGCAGATCGGGCAGCTCTCCCTCATCTCCAAGGACCACGAACCGGTGGAGTTGAACTGTAACTTTTCTTTCTCAAGAAAGAGAAAGATCAGCTGCACCGTCTGCGGCCGCACGTTTTTCCGGAAGAGCCAGCTGCTGGAGCACATGTACACTCACAGAGGGAAGCAGCACAAGTACAGCCGCTGCCAGCGGCTGGAGAGCCCCGCCACCCCCAGGTTTCACCCTTACTGTGACAGCGAGAGTGTGGGCAAAAGCTCCAGCTTGTCCCAAGGCCACTTAGATGAATGTATACTGGAGCCAGATCTCATCCAAGAAAGCGTTGATACGATCCTGGTAGAGTAATTCTCCCCCTTCAGATGCTGAAACTGCATGTTTTGGCACTCTCCACCTAGGGAGTGGCTGTTCTGTGCAGCTGATTTTCTTGAACCACCATTCCCCTCACCGCTGAGATAACTGTGAAGGACTGTGTACTTCGATTTGTGTACTTGCTTTTTTAACTTCTCTAACTTTTAAACCTGAGCTAATTCCCATCTAAGTCCTTCTTGGAAGCCTCTGTGTATCTCAGTTATGTTTTTCCTGAATGTGAACTTGCTCCTACTCTGCTTTACTGGAGTAAAGGCTGTATTGCTGGGTGTGAGGTTTAAACATTGTCTAGTACTTTGTGTGGTGCCTAGGACTGTTTGTATTCCATAGAATTGTTCCTCTGAAACCAGATGGATGGAAGTGTAGAGGGAAATACGTATTGTGTTTCCCAAACAGTTTGTTTTTAATGAAAATAAATATCTCAAGGAGATGAATCCTGAAGTTCATGTTGTTCATGTAACTGCAGTTAATAAATCTCTGCATAAATATTTTCAGGAGCCATAAGGCTGCTCTTTTCAAGGGAATTGGCAGTGTTGATGTAGGGGTGGCAACCTTCATTTTGACAAGCCCTGGAGTCCTCATCTGTCTTCTAAATTTACTTTTAAACTCTAGGGATTTGCATGTGTTTTTCCTCCTTCCTACTCCTCCCTCGTTCACTGCTACTGCATAAGCAAGGACAGATTTTGATGCCCCTCTAGGACTATGATCCATTATTGGACTGTCTTCTCTGGAGGGAGGAAGGAAAGCTGCAAAGGAGTGTCCTCTCTTCTTTGAGAGGAGACATACCCTAGCTGAAGTCTTTACAGAACTAAATGCCACACACGTATTTTCTGCGCGAAAATTATTTCTGACTTTATAAACAGCTTGGAGTAAACACATTATTAAATATTACAATCTGTATATTTGCTCAGAGCAAATACACAGCGTGTTATTTTTTTTTACTTGTTTGCAGAGCCACTGTGAAATGGTAACATGCAAGTTTTTTGCTTTTCATATAATCATAGAATGGTTTGGGCTGGAAGGGACATTAAAAGGTGATCTAATTGCAACCCCCCTACCATGGGCAGGGACACCTTCCACTAGACCAGGCTGCTCAAAGCCCCATCCAGCTTTTCATTTATCATTACCTGTTATCCAAAGGGTAATACCCAAGGAAGGGTTAAAATTATACGTATGCCTCTTGAATTCATAGTTTGTCCCTCTCTAGTTTTTCAACTGAAGGATTCCAGGCTTGCCAGCAGATGGGCTGCAGCCCTCCCCTCAGAGATGCTGTTAATCAGAAGGCCCCGAGGAGGCACACGAGGTTCTTAGAGAGCAGAGGTCTCTTCTGCAGCACAGAGCAAAAGCCTCCTGAGCTGCTCCCCTAATCTCATTACCCAGTTTTTGAGAAACTGGAGGCTTCCTGCCCATCCTGGTGGAGCCGAGTCATTGCCTTTGGAAAGGGGGAGCCTGAACAATGGTGAGAACAGTTTGCTGTCAGAACGCCTGCTCCAAAGCTCTTTGTAGTCAGGACTCTTGAGCTGTCTTTGATATTGTCCTGGAGCAAGAGCTGCAATTAAATCACTGCCAAATTAAAAGACTATCTGAGGTCTTTGTAAGGGCGGTTGCTGCTTCTCCTGGGCAGGGAGCTGCACACTCCAGGGAGATGGATTGGCCACTGAGAGCCAAACACTTGAAAATGTGGTTTGAGACAAAGGGGCAAAACAACCGGTCCCTGAGCCTGCTGAGATGGTGTTGCAAAATGCAGGCTGTGGTTTGGGGTGTGCTTCCCTGCAAGCCCCAGTGCTCCTTTTGCTGGGTGTACCCACCGGTGTGAACACATTTGAACTCCGTTGTTTAAAACAAGCAAACAAACAGAGCCCTGCCGGCACCCGGGCCTGTGAATGCTGCATCTGAGCACGGAGCCATTCACACAGAGCATTTCCTAGAAGAGAGCCTTCTGCCTCTCTCCCAGCCTAATAGCATCAGCTACATCACATCTTGCACAGGCTGCTCATAACTGGGCAAATGCCCTCTGGCTTCCACTGACCTCTATTTCTACATGATGGGTGAAAAAGAATAAGAAAAAAAGAGGGGTATTTTATGGTCATTCCCTATTTGTATGTGACACTTTACTGAGTGGGCTGGCTTCTCCCGGTGCTGCTTGCTTCCTACATTTAGTTTAAAAACAGAGAGAAGCGTTTGCTGGGGTGGCTAGAGCTGTAGAGATGAGCTGTAGAGGGGCTGAATATCTGCTATTCAGTCAGTAGATAAGCACCTCAGATTGTCAAATAGGTGCCTAACTTGCCTGAAGTAATTGGTATTGAAAGTCAAAGGGCTCTTGATGTCTCTGCAGAGGTAACAGGGTAGTGGTAATAGAGCTCAGTATTGAGGACAGCAGCAGGGACAGCAAGCAGCAGCGCCCAAGGCATCTCTGGGACACGCTGCTCATCCTCAGGTGCGTGGGCTGGACTGTTTTGTTCGCTTCTTGCCCATTAAAAAGGGAGCTTTTATAAAAGCTGTGATCTAGGGTAAAAGAGCTAACGTCACTCAGCTGTATGTGCTGTAGGAGTGACTCCATGGCACTGACTGCAAACACACCAGCAGAGCCGAAATGAGACATAAACCAGGGCTCTATTCATATCCCAGGTATCCTCAAAAAGATACAACTGTAAACCATTATTTTCTGTTATCCTCACCCCCTTTTAAAGGTGTACTTTGGTTAATCTTTGTGGGACTGAACATCTGTGACATCAAACATCTGCCAAAGGCTTTTTTTTTTTTCATCATTTGCAATACAAGAAATGCATTTTCAGCAGTTTTCTACTGCAAGTGTTAAAGCACTGTTATAATTAAAGCAGCAGGAAAAGCTGGAGACAGAAGTCATCAGCTCCGAGTTATGTTAACATAAAAACATAATTCTCTCCAAGTCTTATGAATAGAAAATAATTTTACAGGGCAGTTACATTTGCTAAGCAAGGGCAGCAGCTGCTCCTGGATAAATCATGAGAAGTTTTATTACTGTAAGTGGAAGACACTTGAATTACTGAGTGCTTAACCTTTATGCCGGTGCATGCTTGGAAATCTGCCTGACTTGCACAGCTGGGTTTGAGAAATACTCATTTCTTGTTGGGGTTTGATTTTTTTTTAAAACCTAAAAAATTTTGTCACAGTGTGCAGAAAAATTATACTAGTGATTCCTTCCAGATATCTGTGATTGGTTAATAGATACACATGGGCTTAGGCAAAGAAAGCCCCAGGATGAGAATACTTCAAGGCTGGAAGTCCCAAAGCTCCAGGGGATCCTTGGAGATTTGCCTTGTGCTCTGGAGGGGTCCCATCATTAGGGGTACTGAGCTGATGAACCACAGTCATTGAAGTGCCTTCTCTTTGGGCTCTGCAGCTCATGTTTTATGAAAAGATGGGAAGACTGGGGCTCAGATCCCCCTGCCAAGGCCCCTGAGCATGAGCAAACTCCTCAGCCAGCTCAAGTGAACCTCTGAAATGCCACTAAGTGCAGCAGTGGCTGTCATCATGTATTTTGGGTGCTGGCCCAAAAATGCTGACTGTACATTAGCTGGCTCAACCACCAGAGCATGAGAAACAATTTTAAGATAGGTAATTTGAAATATTTTGAAATATTTTTAGTGCTCTGATGCTGCTGCATCCAACAGGGTCTGTGTTTCTTAGGCCTCTTAGGGTGCAGTAAAGCGTGTGGACAAAAGTGTATTTATCCCCCCTTGCAGTGTGGGGTCTGGTTATTTCACTGAGGATCTTGTTTTTGTGCACACTGAGAAGGTTGAACGTGGAAGTGAAATTTGCTGTTGGGATGTAAACCTGAAGCAGTGAGCATTACAGTTAAAAATAAGGCCATGAAATACTGCTATCATGAGATTTCATTTCTTCAGTGTAATGCTGATACTGAATAGTTTTCTGTTTTTTTGGAGACAGCAAGTATTTATCCTGTGTAAGTAAAGCCTTCAGAACTGCAGTGTAAAGTGACCTCAGCATATGCAATTCAGCATCACTGAAGGGAACCATGGCCAAACTAAGAGGTTTCTTCATGGCTTATGGAAGGCCTCCCACAGCAATCAGCCAACCAGGCCATGCCACACCTCTGCCATGATCTTCAGATTCCCTGTTTCATAAAACTCAGTCTCTTCCCCAGGATTGCCAAAAAAGACTGCAACAGAACGGGCTTCCCAGCAGTCCAGCACTAGGAAAATATATTCTGAGCAATAAGAAATCGTGAGGAAAAAAGTAATGAGGATGGATGTGCCCTAAATTACATGGCAGTTAAATATTTACAACCAGAGCTGTGTCAAAACTGGGTTCCCTGAGATGCAATCACAGCATCTACAGGATTTGCATGTTTCATTAAGAAGAAGTAATGACACAACTTCAAAAGCAGCCTAGGAGAGGAAATGTTCTCCACCAACTGTTCTAAACCAGAGGCTGCACCCTTGGAACAAAGGCAGGGCAAAGCTGTCAGCCTTCTCTGCTGCACTGGGTGTCACCTGAGCGAAGATGGGCCTGGGAAGCTTTGGGGGGCTCCAGGCAGTCCGTGCCTTGGGGGTACCTCCCGGCACACACAGGGCAGTGCAGCAATGTTCAGTCCGTGTGAAGCCTCCTGTTTCTGGCACAAACAAGAAAACACCGTCTAAAGCCCTCTGTCCCTCCCAGCAATCGCTGGAATTTGCAACTCATTGGTTTTAGGACTTAAAGCCAGCTAGCTATAGGCGCTAGGGCAGGGAAACCAGGGCGGCGAGCCATGGAGGGCTGATGGACGCAGGAGAAGAACCTCGTGGCAGGCAGACAGTGGTGTCAGCCATGGAGACAGGATGCAGGTGGGCGTGCAGCCGAGCCCAGCCGAGCAGGAGCACCGGGAGCGGCGGCTGGAGCTCCGCGCCTCCCCTTTGCCCGCAGCCATCCCGGCAGGGACCCGCTCCGGCAGCCTCCGCCACCCGCAGCAGCGCCGGAGCCAGCAGGGCAGGGGCCCCAGCCTGTCATTAGGGCCGAGCATCCCCCGCCAGGCTGTTTTCGCTATTCGCTTACTCATCGCGCTAATGATCGGGGTGCGGGTGCGCCGTCCTGTTGTGCCTGTTGCGCTCGCCGGCCGGGCCCCCAGCCCGCTCCTGCTGCCCGCAGGCTGCCCCGACACACGTCAGGGAGCTTCGGGACGCGAGTCTCCCAGCCTCGGCCTCCCCTGCCTCGCTCCAGCTAGGAAATGGAATGCAAATTCGGTTTCAGGCTGTCTGGGCTGCGCCGGAGCCCGACGCCTTCGTGCGGCGCAGTCTGCGAGGTTTGGCAGGCAGGGAGCGGCGGGGGCTGCCGGCAGCAGCGGGGAAGCGCCGCTCCCCCTTCCCGGGGGGATGCTCAGGAGCTCCGTAGGAGTCGCGGTCCTTGCGCTTCCCACCCGGCTGCCATCTCAGCAGGCTGCCGTCACGCCGAGCTGAGCCCCGGCACACCGGCACCGCGGCCTCCAGTCCTCATTAAAATGGCAAATGGAGAGAGCAAATGTGACACGAGTGACTGGAGCTGGGGCGCAGAGACGGCATCCCTCTCCAGAAGGAAATCTTCTCTCAGGGACTACGGCAAAGTGATGCTTGGTGTGTTACCTTACCCCGGTAAGGACCTGGCATTGGAAAGGCACCTCCCGAAAGGACAGCGGTACCTGCAGAAGGGACCCTGCTGGAGCACCCATCATGATGGGCGCTGTCACCTCTTCCAGATTAAAGAGGTTTGGAAGGCAGATCTCTGCGGGGTCTAACTTCAGGACTGACAGAGTGACTGCCAGTTCAAGCTGCAGATGATACTTTCATCTTAACAATCTGAATTGCAAAACATGTTTTCTTACCATCTCTCTCCCTTTTGTATCCAGCATTTTTGTCAGTTTTTATATAATAAAACCTACTTTAAAATGCTGCGTTTGGGTATTTTTGCTGAAATCCACTTTTTGGCTAAGTGGACTTTAACCCCACAGCAGAAAATTCCTATCATTTGGCACAGAACTGCACTCTTCACAATTCTTTGCAAAAAAGAAATATATGTGAAAGCTGTGCTTCCTAAAAAACGTTAACCTGTATTGTAGCTTAAATAGCTGTATAAGAAATGACATAGTCTGATTAGTTGTTTTTTTTTTTTAAAGTCACATTTAATGTTAAGATTTTGTCTGTTTGCAAATGAAAAGTATTTAATTATTTTAGTACTACCCAACAAGAGCTGACAAGAACCATTTCTCTGTGAAATAAAACCGCAGAGGTAAAATCATACTAAAGCAATTATTTAAATCAATCTGTTTCCTTGGAGCAGTTAATTTTGAGTTACTCATGTTGAAAAGTTCTATCTGTAACACAGGAAACATTAGGGCTTTACTGCCTGTAGCATGTGGGTCTGCCTTTCATCCATCCATCCATCCATCCATCCATCCATCCATCCATCCATCCATCCATTCATCCCAAGTAAGTGAAAACCAGGATTCCCACGTGTTTTGTGAATTTACTCCATTTCTTACATACATTTGTGAAAAAAACAAAACAGCTCAAACCCAACAAAAGCAACAGCAAGACCCCCCCACAACCATATCTTCACTTTTATACAAGTTGCATATGAGAATGTCCGTGATTTCTGATGATGTGGGGATTACATCTTGGATTCAAACACCAGATTTCTGGCTGCTCCAGAGTCAGTGCTTTGAAGCCTGTAGAGCTGCTGTGACCTTCAGCAGCTGGAGATCCAGCCCTGTGCATTTCTAATCCACATTTGCTGACCCAGAGCAGGAAAGAAAATGCAATATTTGTTTGTGCCATCATTGTCTACTGGCAGTTTCCACAAGGAATTTTTCAATGGATACACTTGTTTTCTCCTGGGCTCAGTGTTGACTTAACAGAAAGGCTTTTTATCCCCCTGGAAGCCTTTCTAGGTATGACTTATACTATTTAACCACCCTTTTCTTTGCTGCTAATATAAAAAAGCTGTGGAAGATGAAAATATTCAAAATGACACAGCAGAGCAGGGACAGGGAACTTGTTGGATATAGAGCTGAATTGTCCCCACTGAGGAGAGCACTGGAAACATTTGGGACAAAAGCAGCTGCTCAAGCTGTGGGGTGAGCTGAAGAACCACTTCCATAATTCAGAGGACAGCAAGCAGTGAATTTCTGGGTAAGGAGCCAGACAGCTCATAAGCAAGCTGAATGGGGCTATAAAAATGATTGGATATCAGGAAAAAGTTCTTCCCTGAGAGGAGTGTCCAGCATTGGAACAGGCTGCCCAGGGCAGTGGTGGAGTCAGCATCCCTGGAGGGATTTTAAAAATATGTAGATGTGGCACCTGGGGACATGGTTTAGTGGTGGCCTTGGCAGTGCTTGGTGATCTTAGAGGTCTTTTCCAACCTGAATGATCCTGTGATTCTATGATAATTCCAGATTATTTAAGCTGTTGGTGAGGATGATGGTCCTAAAGTCAGGGCACCCTTTGGTGCTCTGGCACAACCACGCAGCCACATCCTCACAGGTTCGCTGGTCCGGCACTCTTTCACAATAGTAAATTTATCATTCCTTCTATGAAAGAATAAATGTTTTATTAATGTTCTACTCTCTAATAATAAGGAAGGAGTAGAGAGTCTTAATTAAGTCATTAGCGGCTGTTGTGAGCCTATATCTTGTTCTGTAAACCTGAAAGAATAAAGAGTATTAATACTATTAAAAATTTATAACTTTCCCCCATATTTTGTGTACATTTTAAAGTGTCTCAAGAAATTACATGAAGGACATTGTGCAAAAACAAACCAATTAGGGTGTGGGACTGATTTGATCTGTCACAGAAAGTGCTAAAACACCAAATGTGGTGCTCCCCCTCCCAAAATGCCAGCCCCAACCTGAACGCTGTCAGCACCAAACTGTGCATCTGGAAACAGCAATCCCAGGCCTTGGGAGCAGGAAGCAGCTTGCAGAGAAATCAAACCTCCAGCATGGAATCAGAGCTGTGCCATTCCATTGGCAGTGGGGTTTGACCCTTGTCAGTCCACAGAGCCTCAAACATTTTCCTCTGGTGCCACAGGGTGTCTAATAGGGGTTTAACCATGGGGCAGCAGGATGGTTTTTCTTAGCTGCCAGAGATTTGTGATCTTTCACAAATCCCTTACAGCAGTCCCTGGGCAGCCAGGATTCTGTAGTGGAAGTGATTGACCAGCAACCAAAAGGAAACATCATAGAAAGGGCAGAGGAGGAGCAAACCTCCAAAGAATTTGGATCTGCCACCAACATTAAGATTTCTGTCTGCTCACTGTATGACTGCCTGAAAAAGCTGGACACAACAGAGCACCACTGTGAGTTAATCCTTTCACATATAAAATCTCTCCATAGCTGCCCACTCAATCACAAGGCAAGAAAACAACAGGTACATTCAGCTTTAATGAAATAATCGTCAGTTCTATGTACAGCTGTAACAGAAGGAAAGCCAGCTACAAGAGAGGATGCAAACCAACCCCCTGACACAGAGCAAGTTGCAGGGCAGGGCAGGACTAAGCATTTCTGCCATTCTCCTCCTTTTTTGAAGATGTGTTTCACCTAAAAGGCAACACTGAAATAACACAAAATCCTCCCAGAACAGCTTAGCAGGCTGATAGAGGATGACAGCCTGGCCCTGTGGGGTTATTTTGTGTTTATTTACTGAAGCTTGGACATCCTCCTGTGCAGCTGACTCCAGTGAGATCCCACAGCAATGCTGCAGCCCTTTGCTCAGCACCAGCCTGCCACAGTGCCCAGTGTAATCCCATAAGCCACTCCCAGCGTCAGGATGGCTCTTCCCAGGGTGCTGTGGCAGCTCCAAAGGTACATCTAAAAGTCCTCTAAAAGTCCCTTTTTCAAAACTATGGCAAAATATCTGAAAGGACCAGTATGAAGTAAAAAGACATTAAAATTGTACACACTGAATTATCAATAGCTGATAACTTAATAAACAAATTCACAGGAAAAAAAAAAAGACACTTTTTTTTTTTCTTTACCACCCTCTGGGGTTTTTTTTAAGTTTTACTTGCGCAGAGATGAGCTGTGGCTCTTGCTGCTCGCAGTCCTCTCGTGACATCGAGGAGATGTTTTAAGGAGGTTTAAAACACGGTTGTGCACCAGGTACAAGGGACAGGTACAGCCCTTGTATTTCAGCAGGAATCCAAAGTCTGCGCTGGGAAGGGAAATCTCAGCGCGTGGTCAGGGAGCAATTGCCAAGCGCGGCTGCTATTTCTGTGCCGGCTGAGGAACACGCAGGAGAATTCTCTCAGAGGAACACACTGCCTTGCCCACAGCTGGACACAACTCCCAGCCACGCAGATGCAATCCCATGTCATTAAAAGGCCCCTTTCTCCTGGAGAGCTGCTAGTTGGAGGTGATGCTCGCACACACGCGCTAGCCCTGCGCAAACCCCCTTGGGGCAGGGCAGTTCGCGGGGGTTCGACAGCAGTAGGCTTGTCCAGGCATTTTCCAGCCATGTCCTCAGGCCCTCATGTCTGGATGTTTTTCCCTGAGGACTTTGGTAAGATTGCTCCAGCATTTCCCTGCATGTTTCAGAGCGAGCTACATGGCGTGCCAGAGCCTGGTGGCAGCGAGCCGGGCATAATGCAGCATTCCCAAGGGATGCCTGGGCTGGATGAAGGCAGGAGGGCTTTGCTGCGAGCGGGGAGCGGTGAGGGACAGGCTGCCGCCAGCAGCCGGGGATGCCAGCGGCACTCAGACCGAACCAAAGCAATCCCAGCGCCGGCAGCACACGGCAGCTTCCCAAACTGTGTTGACTGCTAACACGCATGCAGCTCACTGCTATTTATATCGCATGCCATGTATAAAAAATATGCTACATCTGAGGAGAGCTTCACCACCACAGCGGGATGGGGACGGAGGGAGGCGAGGGAGGAGAGGGAGGAGAGGGGCTGCCTGTGGCAGAGCTGCTCTCGCCCAGCCCAGCAGGGAGTTCTGCCCCTTGGGTTTCATGGTGCGAGAAAGGCCCCAGAGCCAACGAGGCGCTGTCGCTTTCTTGGCATTCGCGCAGCCCGGGGTCAGCAAGGCGAGGCTGATGCTGAGCTTGGGCGAATCTGGAGATGCACAGGCTGCTTGTGACGGGGGAGAGGCCGAGGGAAGGACAGAGGGAGCTCGCTGGAACTCGCCGGCTTCATGCGACAGCAGTGACCGCGGTTCCTGCTGCCTGTGAGTAGCGAGGGCCTGTTCACAGCACAAAACACAGCCTGGCAATGATGCTTCCATGTTAATGTTGCAGACACTTCACTCTTCCTCGTCTGCAGTAGAGCCCCAGCAAGCCTCCAGCTGTTTCAGCGTGCCCCAAATGCAGCCCAGCAGCAGGACAGGCACTCACTGCCTCTCAGGACCTTTCTTCAAACACATGGTATGTACAGATCTGCAGCGTGAGCAGCGGGGAAATAGGACATGGGTGACGGCAGAAATGTGGCCTTGACATAAATGTGCCAATAAGTGAAAATACAGTCACTGTAACATCTTAATTTTTCCGCAGCTGTGGTCAGTGGCGCTGTCTGAAGCCCCAGGGGATGCACTGCACTCAGCAGGGTCTGCCCACATCCCAGGATCCGTTCCACGTAGACACACAACTGAACGGGCATGCAGAATTAACTACACCTCGGCCCCGGGGGCTCTCCGAGTTCTCCACACACCCCGCAGGCCAAATGGAGCTTGAAATCACTCCCTCTACTCTTTCTCTCTGGGGCAAGGCTGCCATCACAGAAAGCTGTTGTGTTTATTCTGTTCCAGGGCCATTTCGTTGACCAGCTGCTCTATGGATGACTGAATGGCCGCCTTCACGAGGGAAGAGGCAGTTTCTACAAGGAGCAACTCGTACTGCTCCCCAGTTCTGTGCCCCTGGTCACCCAGACCTTTCTCCTCTGCCTGGGGACTGCCACCAGCCTCGGGGCCCTCTTTTTGACCAACATCAGCATTCTTGTTCGATTTTTTATTCCCTTTTTGCTTTTTTTGATGCAAAACTGGGGATGGCTCATAGGCCTGGTCAGAGTCGGTGTTGTCGGAGTCCTCAGCTTCGGTGATGGTGATGATGATGCTGACACCAGCACCTGCATTTGCTTCTAATATCTGATGGCTGGAGCATTCCTGTACACTCACTGCCTCCTGCACACTTGATACATCCTGTGCACTCACTGCATCCTGCACACTTGCTGACTCCTGCACACTTGCTGACTCCTGCACACTTGTGGTATCCTGCATGCTTGCTGTATCCTTCACACTTGCTGCACCCTTCACACTTGCTGCATCCTGCACATTCTCTGCCTCTTGCACACTCACTGCCTCCTGCACATTCACTGCATCCTGTGCACTCACTGCATCCTGTGCACTCACTGCATCCTGTGCACTCACTGCCTCTTGCACACTCACTGCTTCTTGCACATTCTCTGCCTCTTGCACACTCACTGCATCCTGCACACTTGCTGCATCCTGCACACTTGTGGCATCCTGCACACTTGCTGTATCCTTCACACTTGTGGCACCCTTCACACTTGCTGCATCCTGCACATTCTCTGCCTCTTGCACACTCACTGACTCCTGCACACTCACTGCATCCTGTGCACTCACTGCATCCTGTGCACTCACTGCCTCTTGCACACTCACTGCCTCTTGCACACTCACTGCATCCTGCACATTCTCTGTCTCTTGCACACTCACTGCCTCTTGCACACTCACCGCATCTTGCACATTCTCTGCCTCTTGCACACTCACTGCATCTTGCACACTCACTGTTTCCTGCACATTCACTGCCTCCTGCACACTCACTGCATCCTGTGCACTCACTGCATCCTGCACACTCGCTGCTTCTTGCACATTCACTGCCTTTTGCACACTCACTGCCTCCTGCACACTCTCTGCAACCTGTGCACTCACTGCATCCTGCACATTCGCTGCCTCTTGGACACTCATGACATCCTGCACACTTGTGGCATCTTGCATGCTTGCTGCCTCTTGCACACTCACTGCCTCCTGCACATTCACTGCCTCTTGCATACTCACTGCCTCCTGCACACTCACTGTTTCCTGCACATTCACTGCCTCTTGCACACTCACTGCCTCCTGCACACTTTCTGCATCCTGCACACTCACTGCATCCTTCACACTCACTGCATCCTTTACACTCACTGCCTCCTGCACACTCACTGCCTCCTGCACACTTGCTGCATCACCTCCAGATGCCAACTCACTGAAATCAGTTACAGACTCCTCAGCTTTGCACTCCTTAGGAAGATTTATGCTCTTTTCCAGTTCATCCCTTTCAGGCATCTCTTTGCAGATATTAGGGATTTCCTGCCACTCTGTGATTTCAGGGACATCGTCAGGTTGGTCTTTAGGAACAGGTGCTTCGGGAGCAACTTCCCTGCCCTCTGCATCGTTGGTGATTTGGGGTAGGCTCCCTTCCTGCAGTTTGTCCTGGGCTGTTTCATCAACTGTCTCTGAATGGGTTATCTCCAACTGAACAGTGCACTCCGAATGTTCCTCTGCATCACGTGTGGGCTCTGTCAAGGGCTCACTCTTCCCAACAGAGGTGTCACTTTCCTTTGCCGTATCGTGGTCCTCTTTCACTGTATCCTGGTCCTCCTTCCCTGTATCCTGGTCCTCCTTCACTGTATCCTGATCCTCTTTCATTGTGTCCTTGTCCTCTTTCATTCTATGCTGCTCCTGCTTCACCGTATCCCGCTCCTCCTGTGCAGAGACTGGGCTGAAGGGTTCAGATTTGTCCGTCGGGGCCAAATCCTCTGGCACTTCACTAGCCTTATTCACAACACCCATCACTTCATTTGCTTGAACACTGCCCTCTGACTCCTCCACTGCTTCTGAGGGGCTGGGTTTTTTCTTGCCTCTGGAGAATCTCACACAGGGCATCTTCACCCCAGAGCTCGCCCGTTTCTTTGGGAGGTCTCGCGCACAGCTCTCCTCAGCATCCACCTCCAGCTGCACTTGGGAATCAGAGGGCACCTTCTTCCGTGAGGAGGACTTCTGCCTTCTCCGAGGTTTGGCAAGGTTTTTGATGGCTGCCCAAGTTCCTTTGGAGGATCGTGATGGATTGGAAGCTTTTGTCTCCTCTTGGTCAGTGCTGACACATTGGCTTTTCTCTTCTGAGGCTCCTTCGCACGCATCCTTCACAGTCAGCCCCTTCTTACAGGACTTCTTCTGCTTCTTAAAACAGAGCATAGAGGGTTTTTTCGCTTGTTCCTCTGGTGGGGAACATGTGGCTCCTGTGCTGGGAGTCTCTGCCTCTCTTGGGTTCTCCATTTGAATTTCTTTAGCTGCCTTCACCATATTCTCTTTTCCTTTGTTGGCGTTGTGCTGCCGATTTTCCTGATCAATGCTTCAGACACAAGAACTGCAGAGATGCTCAAAGTGCATTTTCTCCTCAAATAGATTTCCAAATAACATTAGTTGCTTTGTAACGAGCGTATGTGGCAGTGAGAAGAAGTTCTGCTGGAGCTGTCGCATTCACTTTATAACTCCCACTTCTCCTTATTACTCACTTTATCACCTCTCCAAGGAATCCCGGGTAGATGTGGAGTTGAACAGGCTTCTCCTTGGCTTTGCTGGCCTCAGACACTCTCATCTCCGGAGCAACCCACTTCCACTTGTGCTCGGTCTAACTGTATAATTGCCAGTCTGACATACCTTTTTTTGCCCCCAAAGGATGACAAATCAAGCCAAGAATTAACAATTTTTATTCACCCCACGGACCTGGAAGGAACTTGCACTTTGTGAGCTCTCTGCAATTCCACATTGCCCAGGGAGCTTGATTGAAGCACCAGTGGAACCAGCGGCTGTTTTCTGCCCCCCAGTGACAAGGTCAGATGCTGCTTTGCCTTGGCTTTGGTTTCTGCTTCAGTTCCCCTTGTATGTTACATGAAATTTGCTGCAAAGCATGACCGAGGCTTTCATCTTTTTATCTGGAACACAATAAATGAGTGATGAGACCCGTAGAGAAATTTTTAAGAAGTACTAAAAAGTTTTTTCTCCCTAAATATTTCGTTTTGGGAGGCAGACCAGGGCTGGATGCACTATAGCAGTTTTTTTCTCACTAATTAGCATCAATATCCAAAGGCAAAATAAGGCCACAAGATGTCAACCCAGTGATGTTCCGTCACAGAAAGTACTATTTTGGTATTTTTTGTGATAAAAAGGGACTTTTTTAATATAACTGCCCAAATTATGGTGAATACTTATTACACAGGCACACACATATTTCCTTCTCCTACGGTTTGCTAAATCCTTTCCCCACTTCTCCATATGCACTTATAGTTCCAGCTAGGGAAATTACACCCTGAGACAGCAGATATTTTTATCTTTAATGCACCATATGACAATATGCAAAAACAGAGAATACAAAAAGGAGGCTTGAGGAATACAAAAGCGAAAATCACATGGCAAGAAGGGAGCTTATTTATACTACGTGCATGCCTCCCATGGCAACCTCAATTAACACCGTGTGTGCTCATCAAAGACATGATGTTGTAAGATGTGTGTCAACCTTAGCAAAAAAAAAAAAAAAAAAGCAAAAAGCTCTGCCTCGAAACATCATCAGAACCTTTTGGATAGAACGATGCAAAAAGGTGTTACCACAAACAGACCAACTTCTGCAGGACGGGCTCGGGGGCTCCGGGCAGGGCTTTACACGGCATTTCGTGCTCTGCTTTTCAGGAGCAGGGTGATTAAATGGGGGTTCCGGGGCACGCTTCCCCCGCAGCACATCTGGGTTTTTAAAAAATTATTATTATTTTAATGAGCCTATTTTAAGGGGAGACCGAGCGGAGCTGTCAGAGCCGTGTGAGCGCGCACCCGCAGCAGCCGCTGCCCCGAGCGCATCCCGCAGCCCGGCTCCGCCGCCCCCGCGCCCGGCAAGTTTTGGGGGCGTTCGCGGGTGCACAGCAGGACCCGCCCGGCAGCGCCCGGCCACGGGGAGCCCCGCACGGCCGGACCCCTCCGAGGGCGTGCGGGGCTCCGAGGGCAGCGACCGCGGAGGCGGCCCCGGGACCCCGCTCGTGTGGCCGCCCCCGCGGGTCCCCCCGAGGCGGAGCCGCCCTCCAGCCCAGGCCCCCCGTGCCCCCCGTGTCCCCCGTGTCCTCACCTGCAGCCCGGCCCGGCCCCGCTCCGCTCCGCGCGGCTGCGCTGCCGCCGCCGCCTCCGCCGCAGCCGCGCCCCCCGGGCCGGCGGGGAGGGCGCTGCCGGCAGCCCCCCGCCCCCCGCCGCCAGCCCCCGGCCCGCCCCCCGCCCCGGCCCGGCTCTGCCGGCACCTGCTCTCCGCCTCCTTCCTCCTGAGGGAAAGCATCTCTCCCTGCCCGCCGATCAGCATCCCTTTCCTCTCGCCGGGCAGCATCCCGCCCTGCGGCGGGACAGCACCGCTCTCCTGGCCGGCAGCAGCCCTGGTGGGGCAGGATCCCTCGCCCGCTGGCAGAGTAAATCTTCCGCCCTCTCCCCGGCTGTGCACAGCAGCTGCAGACCCGAAAACCACGAACTTCAGCTCGAGGTAAAGGTCCTCCCAGAAATGGAGCTGCGGTTTGTAGTTTGGATGCCAGTGGCAGCAGGAGGCACTGTAAGGGAGCCCGGAGAACACCCCGCAGGGAGGAGGGACCGCTGGGGTTTTCCTGCCTTTTTTTTGTGTCCCACCTGAAACCTTCACAGCTTTCAGCACTCACTGTTGGAGGTGCTGCAGGAGCTACACCTTTGGAGGTGGAGATAAGGACAAGCCAGTTCTTGGCTTCAAACTAATCCGTGCCCAAAACACCAGAGAAAGTGCCTCTTTCATCGGAGCCTTTCTTCTCTCCAAAGCAGCTGAGAGCTAACTTAAAAAAAAATCACATCTCCAGTTGTGATGATTGATGGGAGAGCCTCCAGAAAAAGGACTACCCTGTGCAGCTGATGAACTACAGGAAATTGTAGTTGAGATGCCCGAACGTCCCCATTCATCTCCACGGGGAGCTGACGCCCACAAAGGCTTTACAGACATTAACTGCTTCACAGCATGTTTGCACACGAGAAACTGAGCAAAGCAGCACTCTGAACTTGCAAGTGATTTCCAGTGTAGGCCAGGCTTAGAAAAACACACACGGCCTCCCCCCTTCTCAGCTTCTTCATGGGAACAAAGGTACAAGATTGGTTAGCTGGGCTGAAACGCCAGCCAGGAGGGGAGAAAAAGTGCACTGAGCATCGCAAGGAATTGCCTTTTTAAAAGCTCCCCTCTGAGATGTGTTTGCTCGCATTCAGTCAGGACAATAAACTTCATTTGGAAACAGCTTCTCTCCTGAGGTGGGTGGTGGGTTCTAATTATGATCCACTGCTTTATTAAAGCCAAGCGAGGCCCCTCAGTGCAAGGAGCTTTTCCCTCGTTGTGGCTGGAGGCAGGAGGGAGGGAAGCAGGTGAGGATGGTGAATGTGAGGCTGGGGAATGTGGTGGTGTGATGGAGGCAAACTACCATGAATCCCCTTGGGAGCACTTTCCATGGAATCCAATTATTCCTGACTGCTCCAGGGGCAGATGGTAGCACCACCAGCTGTGGTGAAAGGGAAATAAAAGGCAGGGTCTGTGGCAAGCAAAGGATCAGGTCAGAAGTTGAGTAAGCTGGACAGAAGATCCTGCTCCAGCTGGATCCTGTTTTCTTTCTGTGGTGCTGGTGACATGCAACAAGTCAACCAAGCAACACCTTCTCTTCCTTGTCCCCAACACTACTTCAAAACATAAATCTGTAATTTCTTACAGGATGTAATGCAGCACTCTCACAGCAGCACAGCACGGGGGACGGATGGCCATAACACCAGCTAAGGACCAGGCCCACAAATAGCCCACAGAGAACAAATTTGTACATAATTAGTTTTTTCTCTAAGCAACAGGAGAAGAGAAGCATTGAGTACTTAGCTAGAAGAAATTAAGTGTCCTCTGTGTCCTATTTGATAGGACAAGACCTAGCTGGCACCCTTAGCTGCAAAGGAGAGTATTGAAAAAATAACCTATTTATGTATCCAACCTGCAAGAGAAGAGAGAGGCTGGAAGTGCAGGTTAGAAAACATTCCCCGTTAATCTCAAGCTGCTTGGGGCTATTTTTTGGCCCTTGTGCTTTGTTGTTGTGCAGCAAACCCTTCAAAAGCTTGTGCCTGATCCAGCACTGTGCCTCACTGCAGGAGGGGGACTAGCAACCTCTTGAACCATCTCTCTCAAGCACATGGCTATGATCTCATGCTAAACTAAAAGGAGGCTAATCTTAGCATAAATTTGCACTTATCCCATCTTTCATAAGCATAAAATGAAGGTGGAACACAGCACTCACAGGAAGATTAAATGTAGGAACTGACAGCAGACTTGGCAGCATCCGCTCTGGCACCCTGCTTCCAGGAAAAGCTGGGCCCAGGAGCTGCAGGTGAAGAGGCTCCCTCAGCCAGGCTGGGGGGGCTGGCCAGCAATGGGGGAACCCCACCTGACACCCTGCAAGGGGACTGAGCCTGCTCTCCTGGCTGCCAGGAAATCCTCGGCTGGATAACATCAAAAGGAACATTTTAGGATGCTGTGAATGTATCTCAAATGCTCTTATGAGTGTTTAAAGTGTTCTGTCTGCTCATGTCACAAGCAGGTAACTTTTATATAATTTTTCTCCCCTGATGAGTAACTGAAGAGATGGAGATCTCTTTCTCTCCATATACACACACATATATATATGTACATATATTCACACACAGTATCTGTGTACTACAGATGCTCCCCTATGTTGATGCACACCTACACCCTGATCCTCCCAGTTCTCACCAAATTTGGAATGTTTTTAGATTCAGTTCTGATACAAGCAGATGGGCCCCACAACTGTTAATTCAGATATTCTGCAGTCAGATGCAAATGTCTCACATTCACAGAATAATTCAGGTAGTTTATTTCCTACAGACGACATCTATCATCTAGGGAGGGAAACCAGATTAAAACACACACACCCTGGTGCATTGCAGGCTACTTATTACTGCAATAATCACTCCTACTTGTCAATACAAGGATTGCTGTTGTGTGTAGTTAATCACAGAAATAAACTCTAATTCAGTAATCTCAGTGCATACATTAAAACCCAAAAAGCACTTGAAGTATTCGCCAGTTTATTTGTATTAGTTTAAAAAATTGGCAGCAACGCTATCTTCGTGTTACAAAATGATTTTTGGCCTGCTGACAAAACCTGCTACAAGTCACTTGATCACTATTCATGTTGTGTCTATTGACCAAAAAGATACCTCCAGAAACAAGGCTTGTCAATGGTGTAACTGCACTTATGGTTGAGCAGAAAATGGTTCAAAGGACACACTTGGTAGAAGCCACAGATACAGGCCAGAGACCCAGTCCCTCCAGATCTGATATCCAGAGGTTTCATTCTGTTGACAGAAGAATACAGCAGTCACAGCTGGGCTGGCTCAGGTGCCTGCAGGAATAACTCATAGCAGAAGGCAGGGTAAGCACTTCTGGAGAGCGCTGGGAAGCGAAGGGGCTCCTCCTTGCTCCTCTGAAATGACACTGGTGCAGCAACAGGGCACAGCAGGCTCTCCCATAGTGCGAGAAGTGGAACAGAGAATTCCATGTGGCAAATGGGAAACTGCAGCCAACGAGATTTTTAAAGATAATATATACTGCAAAACCCCGATGGTTAAGACAATTAAGTCCCAAGACTGTTTCAAACAGCTCCAGCTTTAGGATTTTTAATTATTAAAATCATGTCACTGAATCAAAAGAGGTCATTAAACCCAAGCTTCTGTATTCTGCTTCAGCTACAATTATGAAGCGAGAGGTCTGTAGAGGAAATACGCTTTATATGCTCAGTGTCAACTAGCTTGGAACACAGCAGTTTAAAAATTACTACAGATTAAAAGTTAGTGATTGATTCTTCAGCACTCCTCCTTCCAGTCACTTCTTGCACTATATTCTCACTGATATCTTGTTCTGACTTAAAAAAAAGAAGATCAGAGCACAGTTCCATTTATGTGACTCATCAGGTGTTCTTCTGGGAGCTAAAAACAAAAATAAAATTAAATTACTATTACATAGTACTGCAGGCAACTTTCAGGCTGAATTATAATCAAATGTCATTTGAAACATGTGGCATAACATGGGATTGGCTTAAGTCCATTATCTCAAGATCTTTGGAAAAATAAAGCCTAAATATTAAAGGCCTTCAAGAAGGCACCAACCTTTGGTTAATCATTCCTTTCAGAAGAGCCCATTTACTGCTCCTGACACTGGGTCCAGGTCTATATCATAGAAGCAGGGTCTTGTAGGAAGTCCTGGCATTGTGCTCATCTGGACAACAAGAGACAGAGTGTTAAAATGGCAGCAGCAGCGTTTTGTGCACAAGATCCAATACCAAAGGCTTGGATAGCAACAGCTCCCTGGACACCAACAGACTGGAGAATGATGGTCACGGACTGTTCTGAAGCACCCCGTGAGAACCACAAACTCCTGAATCAGTAGACAGATAGGAAGTTTTTGCTTTTTATGATAAGGATTAAGTTTGGTTTCTGGAGCTGCAAGTAACTGAGCCAAAGATTTGGCAAAGTACTTGGCTATGCAGCTGACCAGTTCACTGTTGGAGAAATGTTCATGGACTTCGCTGTGATGAGACAATTACTTCTGACAGTTTTCTGACAGATACAAATAGTTTTCTGAAGATACAAACTTTAATACAACTTTGCCAGCTGTAAAGTCTCAGCTGATTACAATTCTTTGAGAATCTAGAACTAGACATGTTAAATAATTACAAATAATTACTGTAAAGAAGACATTTTAAATAGTTTGGGGTTTGTTTTGTTTTTTCTAAACTGTGATAAAGCTGAAAGATGAAGAAGTCAGTTCTGACTGGAACATGCTCAGAAGGGCTGTGCAGAGGCAGAACTGAAGCTCATAAAGCAGCTGCCAGCATTACTGCCTCAGGCCAGCCCTCTGCACTTGTCCCACTGCCGAGTACCCGGTTTCAGGGATGCAGAACACACAAGGCTGACAGGAACTACACTTGGCCTGATTTATTCTTGCAGCTGACAGCATTTCCCCTCCCCATACTCAGCATTTAGCCCAGCAGCACACACAAGCTGAACATGGACTCTACAAGGGTGGACAACTTGTGACCATGTTTGGTAGTTTGTGTCAGTGATCATTAAGTGCCTTTGTAAAAAGGGAGAACTTGAAAGGTCTCATTTTCTATCTGCATCACCCTGCCTCAGCTTTCACCATCAGTATTGTTATGCCTGTCTCCATTAGATTAAAGATCTCTTTGGCAACCTGGTATTTTCTCCCTGAGCAAGTATTTTGCACACTAATCAAATTACCTCCCCATCTTCCTTTTGATAATAAGCTAAGCAGCAAGAAGGCAAAGCTCTGTTGGTGAGGTCTTTTCTGCACTCCTCAAAACTATTCAAGGAGTGTTTGGAGTCCCAACCCATTTTCCTTAGCCATTTACAAGTGCTAACACCAGTCCCACATGTACTGTATCACTGCAAGTCTTTTATGGGTTATGCAGAGCTAAAAATCACTTTAAGTCCCCTCTCTGTAATGAATTCTAGGGTTAGGAATTTATGAGAGCCACTGCCTTCCCAGACAGAGAAGAGGGTGGGGTCACAGAGAGGACCCCCATTCCTTGTCTTTGTGCTCAGCTGTACAAATATTTTGCTCTCAAGAACATCTCAAGAGAGTATGAAGAGGTTCAAAGTGCCCAGAGGGGTTTTCCTGTTCTCAGCTCCCAGTCTCTGGCCACGAAGAGCAAGGAACTTCCTATTTATTTATGTACCCACTGGAGAATCATGGAGCTTTGCAGATCTCCACCTCCAGATTCAGAGGGCCACAGCAGGAGCTGAGAGAGTGACATTCAATAGAGTAGGAGGTGCTGAAAATGTGCCTGACTTTGCCATTTCTTGCACTTTGTATTTTGAAATGAACAGTCAATTTTTCCTCCTTTGCTATGCAGAGGGCAGCCCACAGTGGCTACTCTGCTATCTATTACTTCAAGGCAGTCTGCTGAAACCCCAGATTTCCATGCAGTGCAGAATAATTTCCACCCAGGCTACTAATTTTCTGTACAAGTGTCTACAATGCTTCATGCACTCAGTTATTTTCAGAGCTGAAGGAATCAACTTTTTCTCCTCCTCCCCTTTTAATACCACATGTGCTCAAAAAGAACACAGGGCAATTCACACTAGTTACTTACATGAAAAACTTCGACCACATGGGTATAATCAAACGCCTTGCAAGATTTCAAATAAAACTAATACCAACCAAACATATATTATTTGTTGCTCTTGTGCATCTTTCAAAATAAATGCCATTTAGGAACTAAAAAAATAGAGCTGAATAACAGAATTAAGTTCAGCAGCAGCACCAGAAAAGAAACAAAATCAATCTGAGTACAATGATTTATTTCACTTTAAATCTAAATGACTTCTGAAATTATATTTCCTTTAGAATCTCACAGTATTCATGGAGGCACAAAAGTTTCAAATTGAGCCAGAAAGGAAAATTCCAAAACTCAGAAGCTGAAGAAAAAAATACAGTGTGACGTGCCTTTGTGATTAACTTCAGGTAACAGGAATAGGCACACACTGGTGATTAATTTCACCTCACATTAATCCTAAAAGCTTCTGCATAGAGCTACATATTTGTTGCATTGTCAGTTCACAGTTCAATGGCTGCTGCCAAAAATTTATTCTGAGGCTAACACATCCCCTGCTGAATGGGTTTAAAATAGTGATCTGATTCAAAATGCCCCAGATTGCTTCTCGAAAGGACATCCATTCCCTAGGTTTTAGACACCACAGAGGAATGATCACGTCCCAGCCAGAAGACTTATTGTTAACTCTGGCAGAATTAACACCATGATTTGCTGCATGGCCAAGAAAACATTAGGAAATGGGTACGAGAGCAGAAAGGAAAAAGTCCAACTCCACAGAAACTGAAGACATCCGAATAAGAGCCAAAATGTTGGTTTTAATGTCTGAAAACATCCCTCTCTTGTTTACTCATTAATGCAGTGTACCCTTTCCTTCTCCAATGCTTATGAAATAAATAATAAAATAAATCATTGCTTGGACTAAATCTTGGCTTGTAAAAAATGCCACACATAACAGGAACAGGCATGCTATCTTTCATTCTACCCCAAAACACACATTAGTCTTTAGAACATGGGTGAGCCAGATTTTAATCAGAATGTGGTTAACTTATTTATGCTGGATAATCTGGAAACCTTAACTACTTTTTTCTTTTATTTCTTATTAAAAAAAAAAAAAAAGAAGGCAGCCAATATTTGGCTCTAGCTTGCATTTGAAGGAAGAGAGGATCCAACTCTTAAATCAGCAAACCTCATCAACTGAGTCATGCACCCCCCCCCCCCTAATGCTTTTGAAACTTTAACAAACATGTTGCCATGAAGACCTCAGAAAAAGGTTCAGGCCTAGTAAACAAGAAAAAGAGCTGCTTGCTCCAGCTGCCTGATGCCCTAAGGTAGTCTAACTAGTTACTCAACATTTGCCCAGAAGAGATTCCCCAGGTAAGATTTCCAGTGGATCCTTTCATCCTAGTGTTGTTTCTAAGGATGCAAACCTGAACGTGGGTTCATTTTGCAGATAGCTCCTCTTTCTGCCACGCAATTCATATCAAAGCTGTTCCAGGATCCTGTTTCCATTGTTGCTACTCTCTTCCCTCTCAGCTGACATTATGCCAATCATATCAAAGAACAGGAACTAAAAACTCAAGGGCACAGTGAAATGAGTTGCTGGAATTGTTGCAGGCTGAACAGCAAACAGATGGTCAGCAAAACCATGAGAACTGAAGAGGAGAGGAGCCTGATAAATGATTGATAGCACAGCTCAGCTTTGCTTTGGAGGTGTCTCATCCAGAGGCATCTGCTCTGTAAAGCTCAGGAGGGGTTGCCTTGTTCTGCCCTGATCCACAGGTGTACACAGAGGTCACCTGCAAAATGCTTTCACCAGGAATACAAAGTCACAACAACAACCAGGTGGGCCAAGGATTTCTCCCTCTACCAGACTGCTGTTCCTAAATTCACTAACTACAGAGTGCAGCCCTTTCTCAAAATTGAGGAAAAGAGATGTGGGACCTGAGGGATACAGCAGGGGGCTGCCAATTACTCAAATGTCAGATGGTCTATTGCAGCCTCCCTCTTCCCCCTGAGAAAACCCCTCTTAAGGCATCTGATACACTGGACTGTTAAAACACCAACTGTAGATGACAAGGGTTCTCCTAATTTAAGACACTTAACAGTAAGTGATTCCTGGAATGCACATGAAGTTTTTTTCTCACCCCACAGCTACCACATACCGTTCCCACCAGTGGATACAAGAACCCAGCCCCAACGCTGGCCCGAATGTCTCGGATTGGCAGAACAAAACCTGTAGGTGCTCCTTTTTGTTCAGGGTCATGAGACAATGACAAGTGAGTTTTAGCCATGCAGATTGGCAGGTTTCCAAATCCCTGGGAAAAGAGAAAGAAAAGGAATGACATAAGTGGAAAAAACAGTAATTTTTCCAGTACAAAAATATAATTGTTCTATTGTGCCATTCTCTGAAGACATCAGGCATTTTATTCCCCAACAAATGCTTCATCCACAGCCTGTCAGATCTACTGATCATTCTACATCCCCATTTCTTCTCTCTCAAAGTCTCTCCCCACCCCCCATTAAGTACTAAAGAAAGAACCACCATGTCCCTCAGCACATCCAGCTGAGGAAAAAATTAATGGTATAGAAGTGCTGGATATACAACCTTGACAGCCAACTTACTTCCTACTCTCTTCCCAAAATGCTAAACAGCTCAGAGTTGAAGTTTTGTTCAGATGCAGTCAGTTAATTAGAAATGTTTGATCAATACAATTGCAGGTCATGAGGAAGTGGCAATTACATGCCTTTGGCATTTTGATGGACTTGGAATATATAAGAAGCACGAAAGTGAGAAGCTATACATGCCAGTAGTAAATGGACTGCAAAAGGAAAATTGGTTACAGCAGCCTGCAACCAATGAATTGCCAATCCTCACATTGCTTTTCTCTTCAAAGACCTTCAGTAATGCAGAAGCAGGTAAATTTGCAACAATGTCACACCAGAGAAGAGCAAAAGCAACACAGCAAACAGAAAACATTGAATAGCCGGCTCAAAACTTAAAAAGCTTTCCACATCAAGTCTTGTATAACCCACAGAACTCTTTCCCCAGCATAATTGTGACTGACAAAAATCCACATGGACTCAAAAACTGATTAGTGGAACTTGATCTCAATGGAACAAGATGAAAAAATAATCAGAGACTATTTAAAACCAGCATAATGACTTGTAATTCCCTAATTCTCTAAATGCTGAAAGATTGGAGAGCATAGTAGGGAAAGATCACTAAATCCTCCTATGCTTTCTCCCCAAAACTATCACAGATGGGTGCTGTGTGGTACTGGGGCACACGAGTGAGTTCTGTTTTCTTCACTAGAAGACAAAGCAAATTTCTCCTTTCCCACATCCTTTTCTTCCTCTGCCATAGCAGCATTTAATGAGTCCTGGATAAGGACATGATTTGAATGAGGATTCCCTTGAAACAGAGCTTGAACACCACTGTTCAGTATAATAATTCTGAATGAAAAGCACCACTGCTACCAGCTGACATGGAAAACTCACCTGCTTGGTGTACAGGGCAACTTTCTCCTGTGCTTCAGGAAGTAGCTCAATGTCTCTTGCCCCATAGACCTGCTGGGCAATAAGTCTGATCTTATCTACAATAGGCAGCTAGAAAAACAAAAAAACACAGGCATGTCATCCAAAAGTACAAAGACCTGCAGCATCACAGCAGTTTCAGGTCCTCCACATGTGCTGTCAAGTGCATATCTATAGACATAAGGCTTAATTACATTTGCTGTAGAACAAAATAAAGAGTAATTATAAGGTTTTCAAACATGTTTCAGTATTTCAAGGGTAGCCAAATCAGTAAGAACTGACTAACTAGGTCTTTGAGACTTGTGGAATCAATGTTCCAATTCTAACAACACGTTTCTTCTCAATTTTTCAGTCAGCCTTTTGGACAGCCCCAAGCAACTTAAGCAAGTGAAACCAACTGATATAAACGAAGCATCTCTGTAACAGTGCAAGCTCCTACCTCCACATTATAGAGGAACCTGAAGTTGCTAGGTGCCTGGGATGCTCTCTGAACAGCTTGGGCCAGGGCCAGGGCTCCTTTCCCTCCCTCTGCCCAGTGAGTGCACTCCACAGCATCAAATGCTCCTGCCTCCTTTGCATGTTGTACTACAAGGGCCAGTTCAGCCTTTGTATCTGTCCTGTAAGGAGAAAGATTGCATGTTTGTACCAGAATGCACACACATTAAATGAATGTTTGTTCTTGGCAAGATCCAAAATGCATCCAAAGAAATCACAGCTACCAGACTGCTCAGGGGTTATCCACCACAGCCTCCTCCTTGGCTGCACCAGCTTTAACACCACAGCTCAAAGTAATTCTGCTGCATAAGAAGACCACACAGTAGTTGTTTCCTGTGCAGTACAACATGCAGAGCCTAATTCATGCATTTCCCAACAATGCAAAACTGTGGCCTTCCAGTATCTGAAGGGAGCCTACAAGAGAGCTGGAGAAAAACTTCTTACAAGAGCACACAGTGACAGTAGAAGGGGAATGGTTTCAATCTGACAGAGTAGGTTTAGATTGGATACTAGCAAAAAACTCTTTACTGTGAGGGTGCTGAGGCACTGGAACAGGTTGCCCAGATGTTGCAAGTGCTCCTGAAAGTGTTCAAGGTCAGGATGGTTGGAACTCTGAGCAACCTGGTCTCATGAAAGGTATCCCTGCTCATGGCAGGGGGGTGGAAATGGATGATCTTTAAGGTTCTTTCCAGCCCAGGCCATTCTGTGGTTTTGTGACTCTGTGGAAAGGCTGCCAACAACATATCAACAGTACTGAAAACAAGAGTTTGTGTTAAACACAGTATATGAAGTGCCACAATGTTACATCCCTGCATCACCTCCCCATCGCAGCTCACTCACTTGAAAGCATTGACAGCCACAACCACTGGGACACCAAACATCCGTGCATTCTGGATTTGCTTGGTTAGGTTGCTGCAGCCTTTTGCCACCAGCTGAAGATTCTGTAGAGAAGACAGCAAAGGAAGAATATTTTATCAGAGGTAGGGAAACTTTTGTCCCAAATCCACTACATGCAGAAACTAATGGTAAAAACGTCAAAATGGGAATGAAACCACAAAGGCAAATCCCCAGTGCTGCTTTTGGAACAGTCCAGACCACTGCAAGCTCTTGGACAGGAGACAGGAAAAGGAGTGACTACTTCTAATGATCACTGGTTTCAGCTCCCAAGTCAAGGCAGGAGAAACCATTTTTTAATCATTTTCTATTATGCTTAAAAAGTTAATACTTGTTATCATTAACTCCCCACTGTAAAGCCTCAGTTTTCTCTCTGAAACATTTTCTCTCTTTATATATTAAATATCACCAGCAGTGAATTTCATGACATCCATTTGAAGTCTGCGGCAACAGCTTTCGGTTTACATATATTTACATTTTGTAGCATCAGAGACTATTCCTGGAAATTCAGACGTTTCATCCCTTCCTATGCAAAGGATAATATATACAGAAGCTCCATGAGTGGAAGAGCTTCAGCAGTGTAAAGAGCCTGATCAATTATCCAAGGGTACACAGCCATTCAAGGCATAAGGATGGAAGGTGAGACTTTAGTTCACTTCCCTCGCTTGCAAACAAGGTGGGGATAAAAACAAGAACTGCTGCTAAGAAGAGAGTAATTAGAGAAGCACTCTGGATATTTTCAGAGACAATATTTCAGCTAAGCAATTACTCCACATTGAGAGGGTTGGGGAAACAGAGTGGATATTACTATGAAAAATTGAGCACACAGACAACTGTGTAAGTTAAGGAGAAAAATGAGGCTCTGAACACTGGCTAGGGGGAGTACAATAAATGTTTGAAAGAGCAGAGCCAAAGTAACATCATTAAAAAAAAAAAAGAAACATTACAGCTTGTATGAAGAAGCCTTTCTGTGGCAGCTAAATAAATGACACACTTGTAATCCAGGCATATGCTGCATGACACCATCATGTCATGACCACAGCTAGCTGGTCCACTGTCACAACAGCTTAAAGATTACCTCTTCTGTGTATTCCTTTGGCAGAGGTACCCCAGCAGTGACCTGTGGAAAAATGGAAAGAAATGGAGCCCCATAAGACTTTTATCCATGACAGCAATCCCTGCTTGATTCTTATTACACACTATCAAGATACAACATTCTACTTCATACCGATCCTTTTTATTTCTAAGAAAAAAATAAAAGGAAGAAAAAAAGATTGCATGATAAAATACATGACTCACTCTGGGACTGTTACAAGTGGCCCAGCATGCAGGCACTTGACTAGGGCAATAAAACAAGCAGATGTGAACCTGTAACATACTACAAAATGAAGCTGTTGACAAAGAGGGAAATACCAATTACTTTTACAACTCTGAATTTCAGGACAATTTCAAGCAGATCAAATGCTACAGGGCTTTAAGTGACTGAAACAGAACAACAGGAACAGCCCCTCAGGCCTACTGAAAACCTTCCCCAGTACTTACTGTAGGTCCTCCCCCGTGCATTTTCAGAGCTCGGACAGTAGCAACCAACACCACCACATGAGGCCGAAGACCAGAATAGCGGCACTTAATGTTGAAGAATTTCTCCATGCCTATGTCTGCACCAAATCCTGCTTCTGTAACTAGGGTAGGAAATTAAAAAAAAAAGTTTGTGAAAGATTTCTGGGTGAAGAAATCATACTCTGATTATATAAATCAGAAACTTCCTCCAAGAAAAATAAGATTTTAAAAAAAGCCCAAAGACAATCATGGTAAAAAAGGCAGATCCCTCCAAAACAAAAAGCAAACAAAAATACCCCACACTCCACACACTTACCAACAAAACCGTCTTTACCCACAAGCTTCAATGCTATTTTGTCTGCCAGCACAGAGGAATTCCCATGTGCAATATTGGCAAAAGGTCCAGCATGAACAAACACTGGTGTTCCCTAGAACGAGGGGAATGCGGGAGAGAGAGAAAGAAAATCAGAAAGAGCAATTTTGCAAATAGGCAGCATGTCAGGAGCTAAGTACTGTGGTATCTGAAAGTAAAGAAAAACACTTTTAGAAGACAGATCTTAAAGCCTTCTGATCAGACATTTGTTATCAGCAAGAAGGACTACAGGGCAAACAGGATTATTATAATCTCCACAAGTGGAGGTATTAATCCGCTTAGGAAAAGGATGGCTAAATCCCAGCAACCCTTTGTCATTCTCCTTCATCCACACCATTTAAATTCCCGAAACACTTCATGACATGAAAGACAACAGACCAAAGACACAGCAAAGTTCAGTGCATTTCCTCAGGGTCATCCCACATGCCAGTGGCAGACCTAGAAGGAATCCAGCCCTCTCCCCTAGCCCTGTGCACGAAACCACAGTAAACCCCCAGCTCTGAGCTGAGCAGACCCACACTGACCATGATGAATGAACTAAATCAGTTGCTCTAAGTGCCTTCTCAGAGCCAAGAAGCAAATCATCTGTGCTCACCTCTAGCGTCTGCATGAGGTTTGGCTTAACAGCATCCTTCATCAAGACAGCCAGAGCTCCAGTTACTCCCTAAAAGAAAAAAGGACAGTTTCCAGATGTACCAAGACCCTAAGATGGTTCCTACGCAGTGTAAAGGTTCTGATTTTGTCCTGGTGGGCTTCTGGTACCAGATCCAGAAGTTGCTCAACACAGAACTAACTCTAGTCAGGGCAAAGCAGAAAAATGACCTTTACATTCCGGTAAGAGGATCTGTGATTTCTGGTGGGAGCAGCCTCTTGGTTGTGACCTTGCTGGGCAATCACTTTGCAGCAAAGGCATGAAGAACAATTAATTCATGTTTCAATGCTATGGCAAGGTTAGCAGATAAGAGCAGCAAGGGAGTAACCCCTCAGTAAGTATGGTTTACTGCAGCCCATTCAGCAGCACAACAGAATGTTCTTAGATTTTGTAGGTGCTTTTGTCTTGGATTTTCTTCCTTCTTTTCAGCAACGTGGTTTACATACTGGCCTTAAAATATAATAACAACCTGCTACATCCTGTTCTTGTGCAGAAATAACTTTTAAAGTGAACCCCTGTGCTGATGAGAGCAACCAGGCTGACATGAAAGGCAAACACTAGAGCCCATATTTCCTCCCAGGTGCAGCCATGTACCCTGCTGAATTCTGCTTCCTGTGCAACAAAAGCTTGTGATTTCATCTCCATGTGCTTTGGGAAGAGAAGATGTGGGTTTGGTTATTTTTGTGACTGACAATCCAGTGGAAACCAAACCAGCTGTTATCCAGAATTTGAAAAAGTAACTAAAATTGCTGTCATGAGTCCTGAGCCAAATGCTCACAGCAGTTATGAAAACCTTGACCCATAATCTCTTTTCCTTCCCTTTCAATTTCAACTGAATCGCAGCACTCAAAGATATGAAAGACTATTTCTTCATAAGACATTCACTGCTTTGTTTCATTAGTTTCAATCTTGCCACATGAAAGCTTATTTAACATTTAATGGATAAGCTTTAAACTTCAGTCATCTCCACAATAATGAAAACTGCAGAACAAGATTTCCATGGCGACATTTCAGACCCGTGTCGCTCAGCGGCACTTCGACACATCCCATCTCTAAAACCCGTAGTCAGTTTTTGATTCCACATTTTGTCCCAGACTTTTTTTGCACTTCGTGGTAGCACACTCATGACATTGGTTGCATCACAGCAGCAGGACCCAGCCTGGACTCTGCAATCACATTTCTGCCTGCATGAGGAGCGGGTAACATGGTCTTAACAACTTGAGCCACTGGCTGCTATCAAGTGCAAACACGTAACAGACAAGAGAACCTACTGGATGTCTGATACCATCCTCCACTCTGCAGTTGTAATGGACAGAATTAAATATAAACAGATTGTTTAAAGTTTAAAAAAAATTGAAGTTAACTGCTTCCATCACCTGGACTCTACAGAAAAGCCAAAGTAACTCCCAAGCCATGCATCATCTGCCTACACGGCTGATGGGCAGTAAGAAACACTCCTGTTTTCCAGAAAAAGGGTTTAACTCAGTTACTTAAGTTAAACTGGCAGCATGCTAGGTGTAGGAATTAAAATCTCAAAGCTGCCTACAGAACTTTGGCACATGCTCTTTCTCATTCCCAACAAATGTCTCACATAGGGATTTAGAGATAAATTGTTCCAGCCTGGCACTTTTCCTGCAAGGCCAGAGTCAGGCCATCCATCTTCTGTTTCTTAGCCTTATCCTAGGAGGAAGCAAAACAAATAAACAACACTCCCACATCCTCCAAAAACATAAGGAAACAAAAAACCTGCAGCAAGACAGCAAGAGCTGGATAAGCCTTAATGCCCTGTCCCACCTAGCTGGAAACAGGTCAGGAAGAACTGCCTGGGACACAGGACATTGCCCTGAAACCACGCTGAAGCACCATTTGGGAAAATGCTATTTGACACACTCCACAGACCTGCCAAGAGCTAACAATTATTGGAGGGACAGCTGCAAAGCAGTGCTGCAGCCTGCAACTGCTGCTTAGGGCTGCTTTACACACTGCTAACAGGCATCCCCAGTGCTATGACATTCAGCATTTCATGAAGGGAAATTAAATATTTGTGTCCCTCATCAAAGGCTGCATTACAGAGAACACACACTTTTCGCAAATGCTTCTGCTTTTATAGCATTCACAGACTCCCAGAAGAAGGTATTTCATTGTCTGTAATTGAATTTGCACAATGCTTTGTTCCTGCTTAATTTTTTCCTCACTCCAGGGAGTCTAAGAAACAGGATGGCCAGCAGGATGCATTTTGAGTTCTTCTGATTCATAAAGGTGCTTTTTACGTAGAAGCCACCACGTATTTCCCCTGTAACTCCTATGGTGCCAGTTTCAACTTGACACACACAGCACATCACACAGGACCCTTGTCCCTGCTCAGGTCACAAACACCCCCTATATAGCTGGATAAGGTGGCAGTCACACTGAAGGAAAAAACCTTCATTAACTGCAGGGGCTGGGATTTTCTCTTTGATCTTCTATATGTTAATTTTTATTTTTTTTTTCCAAAGAACTGTCTCTCTGCTTTTTAGTTCAAGGACTTTGAGAAATAAGAGGAAAAAGCATTTAATGGCAATGACTCTTACAAGGTCATCTGCTGTAACTGGAATTCCTTTTTTGCTGGAAGCTACCACCATTCTGCCAAATCGCTTTTTCATATCATCCAACCCATCAGCCAGGGCTAGGACTGCCATGATTTCACTGCTCACTGTGATGTCAAACTGAGCCTGAAAGAGATGAATGAAGGACATGAACTCATTAAGATTCCCTCCCAGCAATTCTTACCTCTGTTCAATTCTCGAAACAAGGGAAATCATCACCATTGTAATAACAAAAAAAAAAGGAAAGGAAAAAATATAGACATAATATACAAGAAATCCAAAGCATTGCTCTCAGAACACTTCATTAAATTTGGCCATTTTAAACTGGATTTTTTTCCCTGCAAGATGAAGTAAAACCTACTCATTCTGTTGCTATTACGTGTCTCTCCTGGCACGTACATTAGTGATTCATGCAAGAACACAGAACACTAACAAATTTTATTTTTGAACACTGAGCTTACTAACTCATCTGAGCATTACTAAACAATACAGTAAAAGACAAAAAGCCCACCAACAGAAAAGACAGAGTCTATAGGAAATGAAGGGTAGAATTCATCTGACACTACCACCTTAGGGAAGCTAAGCACCCTAAGGGCATTTCAAATCAAAAGAAAGAGGCTTTTCTGAGCACAATTCATTTGAACTATAAATTTGACAGTTACTTAAGGGATGAGGGGAGTCACAGCCCAATTGCCTCTTTTAGTGTATTGATTATACAATGAATCTAGACAAGCTCAGATACTGCATCTAGTTTTGGCCAGATAAACCCCACCCAAAACACCTGCAACAGTGAAGATGAACCACTGTCATGACCACCTTTAGAAAGGGCACTCACGTACCACGGTTATGCCACAGTCACCCCAGTTTGGGAAGCCAATATTCAGGAGGTAACAGGGAAGCAGGGAAGAGACAATGAAACTAAACACAGCACTGGTAGCAAATTTAACTGCTTGGTTGAGAAGACTTTCTGCTTTCTCTTTAAGAAGATAATGGTAAAAGATGAAAATAGGTGGAGTTACAGAAACTTCCTATTTCCAAGTACTTTTTAAACCATACGAGAAAAGGGAACAATTACCGTCCGTGTGAAGCCTTTCTCTGTTACAGACTGTCCAATAGTGATTTTCCTAAGGAATCTGTCATTTGTGTCCAGTACTGCAAGGAATGCAAAGAGGAAAGATGTCACATTGCCAAGTCATAAATTCACATCTTTGCCCTGTAACCAACACTCAGCCAGGTCACCAATGAAGAGAAGAAGGCAGTTTGAGAAACCATCCTCTCCTAAAGAATGGCAAGTGCTCCTCAGTGTGATTCTTACACACAAACTGCCATGAAATTAAGATACCTAGAGATACACCAGAGCCTGCACTGCATCCAGAGAGACTCTACATCACTTGGGGTGCATTAATCACCAGACCAAAGCTTCTCTGAAAAGTAGATAATATTATTCCAATTGATTTTTCACCATCATTAACCAGTATGAATCCAGGAAATTATTGCAGTCAAAAAGAAATAAAATAAACACTCTAAGTTAAGTGATAAAATGGTCACATACTATCATTTAGTGAGAATTGTTTCACATAGCTCCATTAAGTCAAATTACCTTGGAAACAAATTATGGAACACTGGCTTAAATTTGCTGTTTCTTTCTATATGCTTGAAATATTCCAAGTGTTTTATGAAGTATTTCCCATGAGGCAGACTATTTTAGCCTCATTACAGGTTATGAAGCAAATTCTGGAGAATACATTTCATACTGTATTTTAAAAGAAAGAAGAAAAAGCAATACTCTTGGAGCCTAACTCAGGAAAAGGCCCTCTTTTAAAATTCCTTTGATAGTGAAGTATTAAATCTGTCAGACCAGAGAATGATTTTACTTTCAACTATCCTTATAAACCTTCTTAAAAAATCTGGTCTTCATTTGCTGTCAGTCCCCAACAGAGCAAGTGGGCAGATTAAAACTGAGTTTAATCCCAGAGCAGAACCCTCTCCTTACTCATACAACAGTAAGGTAAAAAGGCTGCTGGCTACAGTTGCCAAATTCAACTCTCTCAGTGACTAACAAATCCAGAAACACAAACTTGCACACGTTAGCAAACTCTTTAATATTTGTGAATTCAGAGCAGATTCACACCCCTGTGTTAGACCCTTTAGAAATGGGATCCCAGCTGCAGGCAACTATCCCACCAAACTTAAGGAAGGAGGAACCAGCTCTGCCCTCTTTCCCAGGAAACACAGGTTCAGCTGCAACTGCAAATGTCTCTTTTCACATATTTTCTTTCATTTAATGTCTCTAGTACCTCTTTGCCATGTTATGGTGCCTGGGTCAATGTCCAGTCTCACAAATGCATTTACTTCTTCCTTTGTCAAAGCCATAGGATCAGTTTTGTTAATGCCCAGTTTCTATGGGAAGAAAAGACAAATAAGAGGTATAGTGAAAAGATTCACAGAAATGAACCTTTTACTGCAGCATTTAGGCTCTGTTTGCAGCATCTACATATTCAGAAATAAGGACCCTTTCTTCCAGACCCCAAAACAACGTAAGATGATCCATATCAGCACATACTGGACAGAGCTTGCTGCTGTCCAGCTTGGAAAGGGCAAGGCAGACAATGGAGCTCATTAGGGCAGGTTGTCACCAAGCTTTGTGCAAGGCACCTAGTGAAAGAGTACGAGACAGCTCTGCAGTTCCTTCCATGCCTTGTTCCCGTCATTAGTCTCACATGCTTACATCCATTTCTCATTAGTTTGCCTGGGGTCACTGCACACAGCCACACGTATTTAAAGCCACTGCTTTCAGCATGCTGGTTAAAGCAGCACAAAGGAGGAATTAAACAATTCAGTCACAAGGCTGTCAGCATCCCAGAAAGCCGATCTTGAACACACTGAGAGGATGGGCAGTTTGCCAAGTTGCTTAATTGAGAGAAGAATTATCTCAAGAAGCCTGATACAAGCACAAGCTTAGGCATGAGGGAAACGATTCAGTTGATTTATGAACGAGCAAGGTTTTTTTAATTAACTAGACAGTTCAGTCGTATTTTTCTCCTGAAGAACAGCAGGGAAGAAGAAAGTCTGTTCTTTTCCTCTTCGAGCATATCATTTAGAAAAGGAAATAAACAACAACAATGACAGAGATATCATCTTTCTGGAGTATTAGCATCCTGTTCACATCTTGACATTTAATAACCAGAAGAGTGGTTAGGGTCGAGTTCCCTCAGCAGTCCATCAGGAACACCAAGCAGTATGACATCATTTCTTGCTCAGCAGTGGAAGCAAAATACATATTCTCTAATGGTTAAGACATTATAGCTAATTAATATATCAGAATTTAACCTTCCTAAGTAGTCTGACTATTGCTTCTGACTTCCAAATGGGCAACTCACCCAGCCTGAATACTCTACAAGTATACTCTTCAAGGCTTGTACCTTGAAGGAGCTCAGCAGGGCTCAGTCTGTCCTCCTAGCTGCAAGGTTCAAGCCCAATGCAAAACTATTCATCTGCTAATCCTCATTTTTGCAGAAACCAACGTGAACTTGCACACATCCTTAAGTTTTGAGGATCAGAGGAGCTGTGGGTTGCTCAGGGACTGCCATTCAATGACAGGGCTACTTAGCTAACCGGGAGGGGTTTTTTTTGCAGAGGAGAAATTGGCCATGTAGAGAATTGGCCATGTAGAGGTTGGTTTTTTTTTTTTCAGTTTTCTTTGTCTTCTCAGTCTGGGTAAGCAACTTCTGTACGTTCTCTTTTTGCTGAATTTTGTGAATTGGTTTTTTTTTGTGCTGCATTATCTACACAACTGTCACATGGGAACCCCTAATCTCTAGATGCAACTGTGTGTTAGGTGCAGAGACTGATTCTGGTCTTTTCTTAAACTGCATTAAGGACACTGAACTGACACCACTAATAAAGGATACTAATCTCTGTCTCTTCCCATGGTGTTAATCAGAGTATTTGACAGAGTTATATCAGTGATACCTCCTCTTGGGCCTGCATCTGTTTTCTGTGCTATATCAAGGGTTGCCTCACTTCTGCACACTTTATGTAAAAAAATAAATGCCAGCAGAATGACCCAAGGGACAACACAGGGGTTTCTGTAATGTAGCTCTGTCCACAACAAAGGACAAGTAAATAGAACAGAACCAGAAGCCAATGAGAAGGCAGTGACCCCACCTGTAGTCTTCGGATCTGAATGTTTGAGAACTTCCTGACACCATTGACAGAGGGCACCAAACGGTTGTAGAGAGCCTTGCAAAACGAAACAAGCAGTTAATCAGCACTGCTGCCACATCCAAAACAGGCTGGGCAAAGTGGGCTGGGATCAAATACATGGTAAGAAAGGATTGTACCTGGTCAGACTGAGTCAGCTCGTGGAATATACGCGCATCAATAGCAGCAGCGACCAGGTTGTTGGCTGCAGTAATGGCATGGATGTCACCAGTGAGGTGAAGGTTAAACTAGAGGACATAAAACATATCAGTTACCTCATCCTGCTGCAATTTTCATTTATTCCAACTCACCGTAGACAGATGGAAAGAGAAGTATTAATAGTAATGTTAAAGTGGGTGAGGGTGGAGGGGGAGAGATTGCTCAGTGCAGTATGTGGAAGAGAGGAAAGAATTTCTCTAAAACATAAAAATGCCTCCCCCACATTCGTGTCATTTTACAAACTTCTAAAACAAAGCTCCCAAATAAAAAGTTGTTTGTTTTTTTATTTTCCCCTCCACCAGAACAGTTCTCACAGGCTCCTTGGCACTTAAAAGACCCAACTCAGCACACTCTGTGTTCTGCATTGCTCTTCCTTCACCTTCCTACTGACCCCCTCATTTGCACAGCAAGTTTCACACATACATTAGCTGAAGCGGCTGCTGCTCCCACAAGGGAATCTGAGCTAAACTGGAACTAGCAACCTTGTGCAGCACTAGCAGTGGAGCTGTGGTTGCACAGAGCTCTGCTTAAGGTAACCACCCAAACACAGAATCCCAGGCAGAACTTACAGACCACGTACTACAGTGACATTGCTAGTAGTTTTCTTAGTTCCATCTCATTAAAACATAGTTTGAGTGGGTTTGCGTACATGAGTTCTCTGGCTGCACTGTAGCTGTGAAGCTAGTGAAGGATCTAGATTGGATATGAGGGAAAATTTCTTCATGGAAAGGGCTGTCAAGCACAGAAGCAGGCTGCCCAGGGAAGTGGTGGGGTCACCATCCCTGGAGGTATTTCAGAAACACGCAGTGGCACTTGGGGACACAGTTTATTGGTGGGCTTGGCAGTGCCAGAGGAATGGTTGGATTTGGTGATCTTAAAAGTCTTTTCCAACCTAAATGATCCTATGATTATGGCAGGTGAGTAAAAGGTGTGGTTAAAAAAATCCTCTTCATCTCTAGCAAAGCAGCAAAGGAAGAAGATGAAAAGGGGATATTAGAAAAGGTGATGTGACAGAATACCTTACAACACCATTTTACTGAAGCCTTACTACTGTGGTCTCAAAAGCCACAAAGCTAAAACAGAGTCACACACTGATTGTAAATCCTAATTAGTAAATGCTAATTGTTGTCTCATTCTGCATAAATGCAACAAGAAGCAATTATTATTACCTTTGTTCTGCAGTATGAACTTTGAAGCTTTTCCCTTGCTATCTTTTTTATAGGATGAAAGCTGCACATAGAATTATTAAATGATGTATCAAGGTCATTATTGTAACCAGTGGTTCCAGACACTTTATCACACCTGCATTGGCTGAAACACCCCCACAAAATTATGTGTATTTGTACCACGAGGTACAAGTGAAACAAAACAAATAAAAGTAATTCCATCCAGTTTGGTTCCTAGAGTGTGGCTGTTTCCCACTGCAGCACAGTCAGGTATTCTGGCTTGTCTTATTAACCCTCCCAAATAGGAGGAGGTTATTTTTCCTGTCACATCTCTCCTTCACACGTACTTGACACGTGACTAAATCAATATTCTGCCTCCTGAACATCTTTTATGGACCTGCTGCATCAATTAGAACCAACAGCCCTTTTGATCGTTTCTACTTTTCTTCCTGAAATTGTTCTGTGTCAATCTGCAATGCATGAGACAAAGGTAGAATTCTACAGGCAATTACTCTGAGAGCGGCACGAGAGCACATGCTACACGTGCTTTTTAATTCCCTGCCTCCAGACACAGAATTTTACTTGTTGCCAAGTCACACCTGAAATATGCTCCAGTGCCAGCCCCCCACAGGCTGAGGTCCTGGCATTGCTGATTCCCAAATTCCCTTTTCCCAGTTCATGTTAGTAATCTAAAACACAAGTACACCAAAATAGCTCACAGAAAGACTTGGTGGCCACGACAGCTGACAGAACTATGCAATATTCTTCCAAAATGCATTAAGCCATTATCATCTTCATTTCAGTGCTGGGAAAATGAGGTATAGGATGTACTTTGCTCCAGGGTACACAGCAATTCAAGGCAGAGAAGGGAAGGCAACAGAGGAACTGGGAATTCCTAGCTCTGTCAAGTTCCCTGACCATGAAGACACACTTCTGAAACAACACAAGGATGGTTGTTTGCTAAAAAAAAGGTTTGCTGAAATCAAGCACACAGTTCTTTCTAGGTCATAAACTCACACATTTTCTCAGCTATCTGACTTCAGCAGCTCTTTAGGGTCTGTGAGCTGTGAGTGCAGTGAGGCTTTGTTAAAAGAATTACCTCTTCCATGGGGACAACTTGACAATAGCCACCACCTGCAGCTCCACCTGCAGAGACACAACAGTCAGACTACAAGAATCCAGGGGTCTCCAGCCCAGAGTGCTATAACATCAGTTTGCTTAATGGCTCCAAGAGGGCAGCTACCACTAAGCAGCTGAGTTTAAGTCCCAACACAGTACCTTCAAGACAAAACTGAAGAACTTACCCAAAGCTCTTTTTTCTTAAAATAGATGCACGTGTAACTAGAAATAATGTAAAACTATAGAGCAGCAGAACAGTATTTCTGAATGCCATCTTTGTCCACGTAGGCCAATTGCAAGCAACGGAACAATTGTACCTTTTATGCCAAAAGTTGGCCCCTGAGAAGGCTGCCGAACACAGGCAAAGACATTCTGGCGAAGGTGTGCTCCTAAGGCTTGGACAAGGCCAACAGTGGTGGTGCTCTTCCCCTCTCCCAGGGGAGTGGGAGTTATTCTGCAGCAACAAAGCAGAAGAGACACAATTACAGCCTTGCAGTGGGTGAGAATCAAATCCCAGGGATAAAACAGTCACCTAGTGATTGCAGTTAATGAGAATTCAAATTCTGAACCGGCTCATACTTCAGCTAATCTTCATCAATTCAAAACAGGAAAGATTGACAAATTATCACATAGATGCTGACAACTTTCCTCTGAAACAATTTGCTAGTTCCTACTGAAAGCAGGCTACTAGACCAGGAGAAGTTTGGCTAGGAACCAGTCTACCCTTCATAACCCTGACCTGTAGACCAAAACATTTCATCTGCTGGAGAGAAATGTTAAGCTACATTCCCACTGTTTGCCACAAGTGATCAATCAACTTCCCAAAGTACTACATTTTCACAGTGTGGTTTACTAAAACCCAGAGCACCCCATACAGTCATCCCACCAAAAGACAATTCAACAACAAGCCATGATAATAAAATTTCTTTTCATCTTGTAAGTGATGTCTCAGTTCAGGAAGCACCTACCCAGTAACAACGACATATTTGCCATCTGGCTGGTTCTGCAGACGTTTCAGAACTGAGAGCTGAACCTTGGCTTTAGTTTGGCCATAGAGCTCCACCTCATCAGGGAAAAGGCCAACTTCTTTTGCAACTTGATCAATGGGCTTGGGTATGCAAGACTGCGAGATTTCAATATCACTTAAAGAAATAGAGCAAGATGAATGAGTATGTAAGTCAAAGACTCCCCACAAATTCCCTGCTTCTGGATGGAATAAACTACAAACACCTAATCTATATTTTACAAATTAGTCTTTAAACCCCCCCTAGTTAAATTCATCAATCCCACCAATATCAGGTACATCAGAACAGGCAGAGTTGCCTTTTTAAAAATAAAAAAGGCCAAACCCAAACCAAACAACAACCCCTCTCCTCAACCTCCCCATTTTCCTGAATGCCTTTTGTAGGCAATGTGTTATGATCCCAGATGGTATTTTGCATATTTTCAGCTGCTCCTTGGGGACTTGACACCAGCAACTCCTATTTGAAGATGCTACAGTTTTGGCATGCCAGACTGAAAAATTTCCAAAATACAAGCTTTTCACTATTTCCTACTATATTCTGGAATCAGCTATATTCCTACTATTCCTACTATATTCCTTTTCCTACTGTATTTTGGAATCAGCAACCATCTAGCTGGCCTGAAATATGTGAAAGTCCAAGTCTACACTTCAAGAGCTATCACAGCAGCACTGCAATTTAGCTATGCCTCCTCAGGAAAACCTTAGAGTGCCTTCACTTGAAAGCATTACCTTGGAACAGGCATCTTTAGGGTAAGCTGGTTGTACTGGATGGTCCATTTTCCAGGCTGGAACTTCTCCAGAAAACGCTGTGCACTCTCCACAGTGCTCTAAAATGAGCAAGTGAATGCATTAAAGCAACCAGCACTGCATGAACCGCACTGGTTAACAAAGAGACCAGAAAGGTTTGTCCCTGTCTCAGTTTGGGATGAAACCAAAGTGCTTTTATTAAAGCATTTGCTAATAAGCCAAAATGATAGTCTCCTTACTGTTTTCTTAAAAAGGAAAAAATCCCACCATATCTATCTCCCTACCAATCTTCTAGTGTGCTGGATTTTTTTGGGTATTCTTAAGGGTTTCTTAAGCAAAGAATAGAAACAGAGAGAGCTTGTTTATACTGTTACCCTCCTTTTTATCCAATCACCCTAAGGATAGTTTCAGAATTACATCCAGAGCATTATAAGACAGGCCCATTTTTTATGGTTTTGAGTGGCCGCACTCAAAAACCCCTAAAAAAACCCTGTGAAACTGACCAATCAGAAACCTCTGTTCTAGCACTTTCTTAAAGTCCATCTTCTTCCTCAGTTAACTGAATCCAAATTGTCTGGACTAACTAGATTTTGCAAGAACAAGAAAGGAGCACCAGCTGCTTTGGCAGTACGCTGATGATCAGCAGCAACACATCCCAAAGCAAAAACAGAGGAGATAACCCCAGTCTGCTCAGTACCTGCATTAACATGGCCACAGTCATAGGTCCAACACCACCAGGAACTGGGGTGATGAAAGAAGCTTTTTCCTTTGCTGAACTGTATGCCACATCTCCCACAACTCTTTTTCCGCTGGCCTTTGTGCTGTCTGGGGATTTAGGGAGAAAAGTAAGTTACACATCACATTTCACCACAGCAACAGAGGAGACAGCACTGACTGAAGCTGAAGTCTTTAATTCTGCTGGAGCAAACAAAATAGAAGCTGAGTACCCAGGAAGCTGCAAAGAAAGATAAAAAAGCTAAGACAACATCACAAGATGAAGCTGTTATCATCATACTTCACTTGCAGAGTGTCAACAGCTCATGCAACACATCCTCCCATTAAGCACCATTTATCCTCAGCCAGACAGATCTCCCTTCCCCGGAGGATGCAGATCTTCTCAGTGGCTCATGACCCACAGGACAGTTTGAATGAGACATAATCCAGCAGCTGGGAAGAGATGAGATTTGAAACACGGCCGACTTGTTCCAAACCCCCAGGTTAACATTTGCTCTGTTCCATTTTGGAGGGCATATGGGCCTTACTATTGAATAAAATCACCTGCTTTTACAAAAACTGAAGGCAATTTCAATTATCACTGCTAGTTTAATGATGGACCAGTAAATACTGCAGTTCACAGAGATCAGTCTTGTCAAAACAAACTTCACAGGTGGCTTAAGAAAGCTTCAGTAGGAAAACCTTTCTCTCAAGCAATGTATTTTGCTATATCCTTCACTCCATGACCTGACAATTTAGAAGCAGGCATAGTACTTTTTCCCAGTGGTAACCTTTAAACTCACCCATAAAGAGAGGAAGAAGACAAAATGAATTAGTGAACTAGCACAGTCATCTAAGAAAGTCACTGATTACAGAACATAAAACCAGAAAATTTAAGTTGCTCCAGGAATGGCAGATTATCGCTTCAGATAAAGGATTCTAGAGAGCTTCTAACCAGTGTGAAAACCTGAAAATAGATTTTGATGTTGTTATACTGAAATATTATATTGCATACAATAAGTGTACGTTTGAACAGAACACAACAAATAACTTTCATATAAATCTGGTGAGGGGGAGGAGTGGAAGAGAAACCAAACTCCTCAACAGCTGATTATGTTAAAACCAAAGAGAGAACAAAAAGCAGCTCCTGCCAACGTTATTTTTTAGCTGCATTGTTACTGACAATTAGCAGCTTGGATGCTTTGCTGTGTGTTTTAAGCAACACTACTTCTCCCTAAAGCTCAAAGCCTGAACAACATCACAGCTGCTAACCAGTGTTTCTGCAGCCGCTGTCAGTTTGCTGCCTGAACTGCAGACCAGTCTGGCCTTCCCCCCTAGAGACCAATTTAATTAAGGCTGCTAACGGTAAATAATGTAATTTTATTTTCTTCCAAGGTTGCCAAGCAGGCTCATCAGCCATTCTGGACAGGAAGGCTCTCGGCCCAAGAGTGAGGAAAATAAGCTGGCACTCCAAACTGCCTCATCTGTTCCACAGACGCAGAGATGAGCACGCGCCAAACAATCCCCCAGTCCCTGCTTCTGCATCTGCACCTCACGACAAGCACTGCTGAGCACAGCCTAGGAGCTGTTCAATTACCTCCAAAATATTCTTTTGAAAGAAAGCTCTCACACAATACTTGCCATCTCTCCCCATAATGTCACTTTCTCAATAGTCATCATCCCACTCTTAAAAAATACAAACTAGTTACAGAGAGTATCAGTGATACTATAACCATGTTGCAAAAAAGCTGCTCTTATATTCCACTCTCATGGCTCCTTGTTAGCAAGGGTTGCAAAATCCCATAGCAGGAACTTTAAGCAGCGTTGCTTCTTCCATCAGGACTCAGAGAGGGACATTTCAGGACTGCCATCTTCGGGAATATCCTCTACCTGCACTGCCTTCCCTTTCTGTACCAAAGCAACTTCTATAGGCCTGGAATAAGGCATCCAGAGTATTTGCTGGACCAGCCCTGCAACTGCAGCAGTGAGGAGAGACAAATACAACGCAGTTTGGAAAGTAAGAGGAACTTGTCTGTTCTAGTAGAGGTTTCAGGAGACTGTTTTTTCCTATCTGCCTACCTGAAAGAAATTCTGCTTATTGCAGTACACAAAGTCAGATGTGGCTCCAGTGTCTCTTCCAGCCTCCAAATTGGCACTCTTGGAGAGTTCAGGCCACTCTCCACTCAAAAGCACAGCAGCTGCATTTCTATGTTGCTACATGGTTACAACTTGTCCTAAACTCCAGCTTGGCAAGACTGCAGGAGGTAATGCCCTGACATATCAAATCAGTTTGGGATCTGCCTGGACAGGGTACTGTGACTACCAAACCAAAGGCGTATCCACAGATTACCATGTCCTCCAGCTGCACCTAGCTGGGTGCACTTACACCTGTGGTAAGATGTATGTGCTCTCACCCCATCACAGCTAGCAGCAATGCTCTATCTATACAGTGACTTAGCTGGAGAAGCCAGCAAGCTGGCTGCTGTTCTTTCTATAGCACTGCAATTCTCACAGCTCTGCTACTCATTTCCCAAAAGATTCATCTGAAAAGATTTTGCAATGTATCAGAGGGGAAAAAAGTCAGGAGAACTCAGTAGCTTCAGAAAACAACAGGAAAGAAAAAAAAATAAAAGGAGCCTGTAGCATCCATAATTTCAAAATGTGACAGTTTCCATGATACTCTATCAAGTCTCAATTATCAAATCTCAATGCCATTAAGTGTATTCCATGTGACACTGACTGGGCTGGGTGCACAAGAAGCTCAGATGTCAGTGCACTGCTCAAGGCAGGCTAATTGCAAAGGAACAGGGATATATCCTCAGAGATGCAGTTCACATAAAGCCTAAAAAAAAGGTCATGCCATCATATATCAGAAACACAATGGGGGTTTTATTTGCAACATGGCAGTTGGGGAGACTCCAACCCATTCTGCTTCATGCACATCAGCAGTGACCCTGTGGGTTTTGGCAAATGGCCTAAATTTGGATAGCTTGGAACAAAAACATCAAGCAACAAACAGCAACAGCAGATGACTTTTTAATTTTAATTAGATAGAGGACTAATGTTTTTAAAAGCAGCCTAATGTCAACTTTGAGTAACAAGACCACTGAACAGAAATTTCTTTACATTCTGTTAAATAATGGCAACAAAATGACTGATTAATTATGAAAACTACCTTTTAAAAGCCTTGTGGGTGTAGCACAGAAAGAGTGACTAATTTTCCATATCATTCAATATCTGTAATTTGGATTTAAAATGAGATGAAAACAGAAATTGCCAGACTGTCTGTACCATCTTTATAAGGAAGGAGCAGCTAAGTGAAACCCTACCCTAAAATCCATTATGTTAAAGCACTTTATTCTATGCCTAAGCCATTGTCACCAATACTCTTGCACAATCTGCTTTGTTTCAAGACAACAGCCATTCAAGCCTAAGAAGTTAATGCTGTGATTCAACAAATCCACAGCTACTTTAAGAGGCTGCTTGTCATTTCTGTACTTCAAAGGGAACAGTTTCATCAGATCTAACCACGAAGTAATGACAGCAAAGCCCTGTGCTCCAAAGTGATAACAGCGACAAGACTTCACTATGTGAAGTGGGGCAAATTAAATGGATATTCTGTTGCAATATTTCGTAGGCCTCCTCTTTCTTCTATTAATCATCAGCCTCGTTGAAGGCAGAATCAAAACTGCCACTGATCTGCTTTAGGAGAGTTCTTCAGACCAGTGTTTTCTTTAGTTTGGCATTGTCAGAGGTTGCCATCACTACTTAAGACAGACTTAAAGGAGAAAGAAGTCCATGTGGACCAGAGATACCAAGGAAACAGTATTCATGAACTTAGCAACTGCATTTATATACAAACACATCCCCACGTGTTAAAGCTGCCCACGCACCTGGCACATGGTTAATTCCACAGTCTATTACAATTGCACCAGGCTTGATCCATTCACCTTTTACCATTTCAGCTCTACCAGCTGCAACCACAAGGATATCAGCTTTGCCAACCTATAAAAAAAAAAAAAAATTAAAAACAACAAACAACTGTGTATCACACTGGCAGTGGAAAAATGCAGAGCTGCTTCTGCAGCAAAAATGCACAGCTGCATTCATCAGCTTCAGCTGCAGTCAAATAGTGCTCACCCATTGCCATTGGAGGCATGGAAGGGCACTGTCAGCAATTAAAGGTAGCTGCAAGTTCCTTGGCAAGGACAAATTCCTGCAGCTAGAAATAATGGCCTATTTTCACACTCCTACCCCCAACTATTGCTAGTCAACACTTCACAACCTCCTCTGAACTCCTCCATGATTCCCAAGTGGATCATACAGGCTACATTTAGATAAAATTAAAGCCTTCTGAATATTCTTCTCTTCCTCCCTTCAAATATCCCTGCACATTCAGTGCTAGAAATATACCCAGTACTCATCAGACAGCAAGAACTCATCTTATTCAGCCAAGAACAACCCCTGCACAGAACTAAGCGGCACTTCACTTGTGACAGCACTGTCTTATGCTTTTCATGTCCAGGACTGCATAACACACAACTCCAGGGGATGCCAACTGTATTTCAGCACTAATATTCATTCAGGGACTCCTCAGTAAATTTGACAGATCCAGTCATGAAGCTGGTGTTAAAGACTCCGACTAAAGCTCATTGTCAGTTCCCGCACTGCTTCATTCACATTTGCTTAGGAAGCTGCTAGCCCTTGGAATTTTTTTTCCTTTAATCTTCAAGGGAGATAAACTATTTTTAAAATTTCATTAAGTATTAGCACTTCAATTTTTAATCAACCTAATGATGGTCTTACTGAACAGCAACTTAATGGCGTGAAGCATTGCAGTGTTTCTGATCTACTTTGTGAGTTATATTCAAACACTCCTACTCCCTTTTCAGCTTTAATACTTGCCTACAGAGCCTGGCAGTGCTGATGGCTCTACGAAATCCAAGTAGGTGGCAGCACAGCAAAACACTATTTCTGTCACTCTCACTGCTGAAGAGGAAAATGGTACCAACTCCCTGTCACAGAAAATTGACTGAAAAAAATAAACCAACTGAGAAATCATTTGGCCTAACATTTCTCAGCCATTAGAGCAGAAGACCACCTGGTCTTTTGGTAAAAAAAAAAATATCAAAACATCAAAAACATATGCTGTTTTGCCAACCCATACATGGAGATTAGGAAAGGATGATTAAATTCTCTGCATTTGCTCCAAGACAACAAAAATAATAATTTTATTGTTATAATTAAACCCCTCTAATTAAGTGCCAAAAATAATCAAGATCCTATTCCAGCGGAAGTATTTACATAACCACGCAATGAGCAGGACTGGGAAACCAATTCAGATGAAAGACACCCCAGACCTAATGACTCACAGCAGCAACACACTGAGCAGCAATATGCATGGAGCAGCAGTGGCCTGGAACAAATAACTACAGCCTGCCCTTACCTCCTCAGCCAGGGTGGAGGTCTTGGAATGGCACGTGGTGACTGTTGCGTTATTCCAGAGCAGCAGGTCATGCATGGGAGCACCCACGATCTTACTGCGACCGATCACCACGGCTCTTTTCCCTGCCACCTGGACACCTGCACCACAGAGAGTCAAGAGACAGCAAAAAAGAGGTCACTGTGCAGCCTGGTACACGCTAACTCAGACTGCTCTGGAGTCTTGGTCAGTGTAAGTCTGGCCCTGGTGCTTCAAAATACTATTTTTCTTTGCTGAGTGTGGTAGGGAATCGCAGTTGGGAGGGAGGAAGGAAAGACCATTTTAACCTAGTTCTTTTACTATCTAAGTCAGCAGAGATTAAATGTGGTATCTCGGCAGAAGCTGTGAAGCAGAGCCTTGCAATGTGTGTAATTTCTACACTTATTGAAGACTACTGCAGTCATGAATAATGTATGGAAATCTCCTTACCTGTCTGCCTGATAAGTTCCATGCATCCCTTTGGCGTACATGGAATAAAGCAGTCTCCAAGGTCTCCTCTAGAGAGTTTCCCAGCATTGATGCTACTTAAGCTGTATTTTGAAAGAATAAAGGCCAAGTAAGATTCCCAGCCTCATTGTTCAAGAGAAAATTAAGAAAAAAGGTTTCTTTCTAGAGTAGCTGTCATGCTCTCCAGGTGTGAAGTCAGTTTACCCATCCACGTCCTTCTCAGGTGCTACAGCATTGGTTATTTTTTCTGTGTCGATGGGTTTATTGGAGTCGAGTGGCAGCTGCACTATAAAGCCATGAACAGCTGGGTCTGTATTCAAAGAGGCAATGCACTTGAGCACCTACAACAGCAAACACCAAAAATCTAATGGCTGATGAACTGAAATACGACTGATGCAAAGGAAAAAAACATAATCCTATCTTGATTTAAAGATATAAACTTTAAGTTTAGTTTTTTCACCCAAAAGTATAAACCACTTACATTTTCTATTAAAAAAACCAGCTGCTAAAGTCTTTAAATTTTACATACATTGTAGTATTCTAGTTTTTTTTTTTAAAAAAAGCAAAATCTTAGCAGTTTCCAATTCTTTTTTCGTAAGTTATTATCAATAGCCAAGTAGTCCTTTTATATACAATGACAGTGCAAAGATATCTTGAGTTCAACACCAAAGTTACATATTTTTTTTATCACTGGCTGTATTACTTACATCAGCTTCTGTTGCTGTGTTTGGCAATTTTATGTGATTGGCACTGATCCCAATCTGCAAATGAGAATAACAACAAATTATCTGATTTCTGAATTGACATACAATTGATTTGGCTAATCTCTCTATCCACCTAAATCACAGCTGCATTCTGTCACATTTCCCAAGTTTATCTCCTGTCCCTGAGGCTTCAAGTCCTATGATTTAGAAATAACATCAAAGAAAGATTAGTGCTTTGCCCACTGAGTCTGTCCTTTAACTGTCCTCTTCACCTTTTGACATGAACAACATCAGCTTTGCTTGACAGCACACTACCTTAAAATGCCAGCAGAAATGCCAGGTATCACCTAGGGAAAAGTGCACTCGTCTGTGTTCCTGCCCTGTTAGAGCATGTCATGTTCTACCTGTGACAAGCACAAGGCAACTGCAGGTACAGGACATTCAGGGAAGATAAGGACAAGGCCACAGGTCAGGAAAGACAGCACTTCAGACAAATGTAATCTGTGATGACCACACAAGATGCGGCACCAATCCACACTGCTGTGACCAGAGCACTCCACCTGGCTCCCAGGTTATACACCTACACCACATTTTTTTAACTGAGAACTCAGGCCAACACTGCTTTCTCCAATACTGGCAAAGCTTAGACAAAACTATTGACTCGCATCTGGTTTTTCATATTCATAACTGACCAACTGGAGGAAGGTAAATGTAGTCCTAAAAGTCTAGGCATTACCTCAGCAGCAGCCTTCAGCTTCATGTTAATGTAGAGGTTTGAATCATCCCGATTTCCAACCTAAGGATGAAAAGATTTCCAACCTAAGGATGAAATGAATTACAGGACAGAATAGAGACCCTGAGATGGGCTTAACCCTCAGCTTCCTTGGATCTGCTTCAAGGAGACAGAGGTATGCCTGAATTACTGTAAACCACACTGATAGAAGATATAAACAGCTGGAGCTAACAGGAAAGTTCTTTCAAGTATGAAGCAGCTAAAGACAAGTTGTTTGAACTCCTGCAAAAACACCATTTGCACCTGTTGAAAAACCTTAAAAACACAGTGGTCTCCAAAGCAGAAAGTATTGCCTGCCATCTGATCTGAGGAAGTTAAATCCTTAGCTAATTAACATGATCAGCAGGTGCTGGTAACATTCAATTATCTTATTAAGGCTTTCAGAAACGTTGGGCCTCTTTGATACCCAAGAATCTTAATTTTATGTACATGTGTGCTTTGATGGAGACATTTCTTCCACTGCTGTGCTGAACCTTGAGAATTTTCCTGCCAAGCAAAAAACCAAACAAAGTGATGCACAAAGAGAAAGCAATAAGTGAAACAAATACCTGCAGTCTTTGGCAGTACTGAGTGCTTACAGTACAACTGCATTTCAGGAGACCACTTGCAACATCCAGTACATTTTGCTAAAGGTAATACTCCTGCTAACCTTAAGAAAATAGGGGTCAAGTAAGGAAAATCTGATAAGCAAGCTCTTGAATTCCTGTTCCCTGGTACTTGGGAGCCATCCCTGGCTCTCACATGGCCTACAAGCTGCAGGGGTGACTGCATTACTGCATTACCTGATCCCCCAGAATCACACTGATTCTTCCTCCCCAGGTACAGATATAGGGGCTGTCTCCCCTGTGAAGTCTGCTGGGTTTAGGAAAAGGTTTGCTTCATACAGGGCAGAAAAGCAGACGTCAGCAAACATGTTTTGTGAATAAGGAATTACTGACTACAGGACAAAACAATAAAGATTAACTGACTTATTCTTTGAGCTCAGAGGACACCAGATACCTCCCAAGAACAGAGCACACAATGTATGGTGTGCTACAAATAAGAAACTTCTCATTGTCCTGACTTCACTGAAAAACAGACAGCTGTAAACACCAGTATTAGGAGATGAACTCCAAGCCCAGACAGTTTGGCAGCTTACAAAAGACAGCCAAAGAGCAAACAGGTAGTAAAGGACTCTGAGACAACCCAGGATGGAATACAGGCCAACCATGAAAACAATCCAATAATGCCACAAGACAGCAATTTTTGAAGACAGTTTATGAGGTCAATAGTTCAGCAGCTTTCATCAAAGCACTGCTAAATTTTTAGACCCTCCTTCCTTCCTTCTAAGCATCTGCAGACAAATTTTATGTAGAGACAATCTACTTAAAGCTACTGGAAAGGAAAACCAGGGGAAAAAAACCAAAACACAAGCACAGATTTGTTCCTGGAATCGAAGGCGAGTATGGCCTTTTGTGTGCTATGGTGGTATTAGCACTGGAATCCACAGACAGACACCAAAGGCTCTGCAGGAGCCCAAAATACCGAATAAGAACAAAAGTCACTTCTCTAATCCTTTGTGGACACACAGTTCCTTCCTATAGCATGACACTTGCTACTGCTAGTCACCCTCTGACCTAAGCACAAAGAGTTTCCATTTTTTATAGCTGCAAAGGAAAAAAATTCTATCAAACACAGGTCAAACCCCTGTACTTGACATGTGCTTTTACCTCTGCAAGCCTTTCTGTGTAGACTCTTAACACTTGCTCTCTTCTGAGAGATACCCAATTCAGCAACAGTATGTTGTTCCACCCCTTGCACTCAAAGTCATCCTGGCCAGAAGTAGTTTTGGTTTTGTTTGGGTTCCCTCCCCTCCTCTGCCCATCTTCTCTCCATGTTTTGACATAACAGCAGACCAAATCACTTAATAAACATCTCATTTGGAGTATTTCTTGTACAAACACATCTCTGAAAGCTGCCAAACTTCAGGGCTCACTCAAATGCAGAGATTTCAAATGGAGTCTACAAGCACTGACTGCTCTTAAGCAAACAGCTTGATTTCACCATTTCACAAATACAACACTCCAACAGAGAACAAGGTCTGAAGAAAGAAATAAAACAACCGAAAAACCCCCACAAAATTTTGGGCCCTGATACTTGGCAAAAAGACCTAACAGGACTGTGTTACCATCCCACAGAGAACACTGTTCCTAATAAAATGCTACCAACTACAAGGCAGCTTTGATGAAGCTCACCAGCTGTGCCCTTACCACTGCAAAGCAGTTAATTTTCTGTAGTTTTCATTAAAGGAAACAATACCTGCAAGATGGCAAGTCCTGGTCTGAAGCCTGGAAATTTCTCAGTCATCTCAACAACTTGCTGCTTTAGTCTGTCTCTCACTTGTCTGAAGAGGGGAAAAAAATGAAAACAAATACAAGAAAGAAGTTAATCATGGGGCTGAATTCTGATACAGTGATGGAGTTGTTCTGATACAGTCAGAAGCTGTAAAGGTGACAGATGGGCAGACTGGCAAACATGAACTTATGCCTCGAGTACACAGCTCCCATCAATCTCCAAATAAGATTGATGTCCATAAATCACTAAGACACTCTGGAACCAGGTTCATTCAAATCTATTTAAATGATTTTATTTTTTTTAAGTCACCCTTGTGCTTCTTCATGCTCTCATAGGATACAAGGGTAAAAAAACAGGTGCAAAATTTGGCATGGAAACTCCTGGGATTTCAAACTCATTTCTCAAAAGGAAATCCTCTTTACACCCATGCTGCACTAAAATTACCTGAATCCCAGGGGCACCAGTTGTCACTGTCACACAAGATGTCCTGATAAAGGATTATGAATTTACAATGGTACAATTCTGGAAAATAACCAAACAAGCAGGAGGTACCCAAAGATAAAACAAGGAGGAAAATGGGAGGTGGACACAGGTGAGGAGAAGTCACCAAACCCTGGTAGACAGCTCAGTTCAACTCTTCAGTAAAGGCAACTTTAAGGATACAATTGTAAAAACCACTACTTTGAAACAGAGCACTGATTAGTTGTTCTAGTTCAGATGCGAACACACCCACTTTACCGTGCAATGTTTAATAATGAGTACCCAGCAGTTACATTAGCCACAGACAGCTCAAAACCCTCTTGTTACCACCTCTCCCCAGCCTTGCATCCCTTTCTCACTTCTCAACCACTCTCTGGCCCCACACACATAATCCTTCACCAGGGAATGTGCCAGGCCCAACTGCTCTGTCTCCTCACCAGAGGCAGTCAGGGTTCTGAAAGAACTGACCAGTTCTGTCCATCTCAGGCTCGTGGCACTGGAAGGGGGCTGTGGCAATGCACTGCAAATATAGGAGACACTCAAGCAAAGGCCAGTTCAAATAAAACTTCACAGGATATGAGAGGCTTGACAGGTCTGTCCTCCATGTGATCTCCATTCTGTGTCCCATCCCCATTCTCAGAGACAAGAAGGTGCTACAACTACACTCAGCAAATCTACCCTGCATCAAACACCCTTTTGTTTACAACACAGGTTGTGCTCATCTACCCTCAGATCCATATCTCCTGATCTGCTACTGCCCAAGTGGAACCAGACTTCCCAGACTAGGGCAGGTGCTGTTGGCACCATTGCATTAAAAATGTGACTAGCAAGGGTACAGGGACAGGGTACGTAGCTGATGCCAGCTGTGAGGCTGTGATTCCTGCACAGAGGGAAACTCCAGGGAAACAGCCAGTGAGGCAACTCTACGCTGCAGCTACAAGCTCCAAATCAGAACTGCCAGAGGTAGGAAGACAGGGAAATGGGAGCAGCACACAGCTCTCTCAACCCAGCAGCACCGATCCCAGGGGACAGCTGCAGCTGGCCCAGCTCGAAGCAGCCCTAAGGCTGTTTTAAATCTCATCTCAGAGGGAGTCACAGCCTCCAGCTACATCCCAAATCATGCATCTCCCACTGCATCCTGAATTACATGGTCAGAGCTCTGCTGCACCTGAGGAGCAGGTTCAGAGCATTTATAGGTGTTGGCATCTGGCCAAGCGGTTCAAAGTCTCTTAACAAGCTACATTGGAAGCAACTGTTTTCAGCCTTAAGAAACAGTAGTCCTGAGCCTTCCTTCAGCTGCCACCTCTGTAGAGGACTTGACATCAAGACTAGCTGATGAGTTCAGGAAACAGTCACATAGAAAACATTATCCCAGCAATTCTTTGTGCTTAAGTGATAAAAATTCATCCACAGGGTAGCAAAATCCCCAATTGTCTCTCCTTACACTCCAGCTGTAAGCCCCTAGGGAGGCACCTGAGCTGGCTCATGAGCAGCCTGGCTCTAACAAAAACACAATCACAAGGAGCATAAGAAACCTCCTGCATGTGACCTGTGAGTGGGGGCTGTGAGCAACTCCCCAAGGGAACTATTTCTGAGGTCTCTGGTGTTCCAGTAAACAAAGGGCAGCACCGGTTTGTGGCCAGCAAACAAAAAGAAATGCAAACAAACATGAAATATTATAAAGGGTCCCAGTTTCAGGTATTACTTTTATTCCAATCTTCTCAGCTGAAGAGAAATGAGCCCACCCAATTTCCTCTGTGAAGCAGGGCTGTGGTGTGCTTTTACCACAACTATTTACACACTACACTGCTGTCATTTTCTGTAATTAGGCACTAGGTCACTTCCCCTTCAGCTCCAGAAGAAAGGTAACACACACAAACATACAAACATGGTACTGTCAGTGCAATTTTCTTTGGGAGCCTTGAATCAAGAAATCACTTCTTAGACAGCCACCTAGCGTTGGGTACCACTGCTCTCCAGTGGTCACAAAAACGACAGGGGCAAAGGTTTGAGAGAAAATTCAAGAAAAAAAAAAGCAGAAATCATTGTTTTAACTCCATAGACTTACAAAGGACATAAAAATAATCTTTGCAAACCAGCAGCTATTGAGTTATAGAGTCTGCAATATTCTTTTGTGGACCCCAGGCCTTCCCAAAGATAAAAGTTCATATGGATAAATCAATACCCCCTTTTACCAGCTGTATGAAAATTCTTTTAAGTCTTCAAACAAAAAATTTGCAATTCTATGTGGCTGCTTCCCCAAAAGCCTTCTCTCTGACTCTAAGCCCCCTCCTGTGCCCACGTGCCCTTCTACAAACAAACTCATGCAGCAAACAAAGTCCAGGGTCCACACAGGTTAAGGACAGCACATGGCTCTAAGCATACAATGCAACAGCCAGCGCCAAAGATTACAGAACTTGTTAGCATTTCTTTCTATAGACTGCAACAGTGAGCTGAATTTAAATTTGTTAAGTGAATTTCCCAGAAATTCAAACAAAGGACAAACCACACTCCTTTAGCTCTGCTGGAAATGGAGAGAACACAGCTCGTGTGTGCAGAACCCCACACCCTCCTGTGGGATTATGGACAGTGCTCAGCTGGTGAGGACGCAGAGCACCATATTCAAGATGATACCAGGCTGTGCTTCTGTCCCTTCTGTGAGTAACAGGGTCCAGGGTCTATGCAAATAGTTCCAAACACAGGACCTGGCAAACACCTCCTCAGAGACAGCGATGCTCCAGAGGATGCCTGTCCCCAAAGGGGAGGGCTTGGCTTTACTGCCTGGATCACAGATTCCCCAAGGGTTTCATAAACATGCAGCAGAACTGCTCCTGCTGCAGCTCTGCAGAAACAGCTGCATGAAGCTGATGGTCCTCCTCAGATCCCGCACCATCCTGGCCAGAGCTGCTGTCCCTCCAGGCATTCCTCCTTACAGCCTGCAGCACTGCCACTTCTCACCTCCTGTTGCTCCCATGACCATCACCATAATCTGGAAAAACAAGCTTTCCCATCTCTAAACCACCATGGCACCACATCCTAGATCAGGACAACTGCATTATCTTAAAATGCAGTGAGGGGGCTGCAAAGAACAATGTCTCAGAACATCCCACTTACATCCAAAGGCACAGAGGACTGCCCCCCGAAAGAAGTCACAGGTTGGCTCAATGAGTGGCACTTGGGAAAGACCATCTGAACACTGCTGGCAATTCAACAGATGCCTCCAGTTGCAGGAAGACATCATTTAGAGCTGGAATGAGTTCACATCTCCCACCCTCTTGTCTCATGCTCCACCACTGCATGCTCCTGGCACACTGTCATTATCTCCAAGGAAAAATGCCTGCTACTTTCTAACACTTCCACACTCACAAGGTTTTTTAACCACCTTTTCAATTGTGCCAGCAAAAAACTACATGCATGAGCTTTCTTCAGGCCAGATAAATACATAAAGACATTTCTGGTTTTTTAGATGCTTTTTCATCCTGTCCAGACTTTCAGCCCAAGGTGGGTCTGAAAGACATGCAGCAATTGAGGCACTTTGCAAATGTGGATGACTGACAACAGAACAGTTTAACACCAAGCTGAATCTTTAAAACTTAGAAGAGTTTTCCCCAAACATGAGTTATGATACCACATTCCCATGCTGCAACATCTACAACACCAATCAGGCCTGCTTCCCAAAATGAGTATTGCATGTAATACCCTACTATCAGGTGATTTAAGCAGAGGAAAACACAAGAGCAATAGGTAAGGACTCAATCCACCTTTGTGGGGCTGCAAGTGCTCCAGACAATATTCTAGGCCCTATCTACAAAGGTTTGCCTTCTGAAGGAATGATACTGAGATTTTACTCATTGCACAAAGGGGACATGGCAGACCCCACGTTCTTTGCCTTCCCTGTAAACTGGTGCTGTTGTGCACAGATCACACACCTGTGGCCCTGTTGTCCACCAGACAATGTTTTCTCCTCTTTTATTAACTCTTTAGAGCAGGGTCCCATTTTTTAAAAAAAAATTGTGTCTGCATAGCACTGAACACAAGGGCTTTTGCTCATATTTGGGGCCATCCAATAGCACAGGAAGTTCACTTCAACTCAGCCCATCCACAGTGTGGGACCCTTCAGTGCAAGCCTGAAACTTTGTGGGTAGGATCTGGCAAAAGGGAGCTCAGAGATCAGGGAATTTTTTCCACTTCAGACTAGATTTACCTGGAGTTACAATAAGAACTCCAAAAAAACCCAAAACCATTTAATACCCAGACTGAAAAGGCTGAGGAGTTTACTGCACTGTTACCTCCAGTTAGAAGTTCAGCCTGATCACCACTTTATTGAGCACTCTAAACCCAAAGCACTGCTTGGCCCATCCCTAGGGGCTGTGAGGGGTGCTAAGTCTTCCCTACCATCACAACTCATCAGCCACTCTTCCAGAGCAGAAATGTTGGTCCACTCCCGGTCCCACCAACCAATTTGGGCCAAGCCAGGGGTTTCCAAACTTGGGCTATTTCAGATGGTAAAGCCTAAAGACAGCTCAGTGCAGTGCACATAACCTGTAAAGTAGAGCCATTACCATGTTTTGCTCTGATTACCTCTTTAGACACAGAAACAGAGATTGTTTTTTCTTCAGGGAATACCAGCAATAAAAGGTGGAGAATACTGTATTTTTATTACCTTCAACCCACCTTCAACCACTGCTTCTCTTCCTCCTATTAGTCATTTATTTACTGTACTGTTATACAATAACTCATCTTTTGTAACTCACTTGCCAATGAGGCAAATTTAACTTGTAGCAAAATCTAAGGCAGAATTACTAAACAGCCACTCAGAGTAGAGGAAAGCCACCCTGAGGTAACCAGCCAACTCAGATTGATGCAGAACCCATCTAATATTTAATATATTTCACAGACTGCAGGCTTCTTGTTTGTACTGAGGCAGACTTAGATGCATTTTGATGTTGATGCATTAACATCAGCACCAAATCCTACAGAGAAAACACTGTCTGCTGTGTTCTACTTCCCATGCCCAGCCTAAGCATATTTTCCATCCTCACAGGTAATACTCAAAGCCACTGAAAATGTCCATTTTCCTTTGTATCTCTTCTAAGCCTTTCAAAGGTGTGAACTAGCTTTATCACCTCATCAAGTTTTCTCTTATTTATACAAAGAAACTCTCAAAGTATTTATTTTCTTTACATGTTTCCTAAGAATAATACCAGTATCTACCTGATTTTTGTTTAAATAGCTGATATGATTGTGAATTTGGTATTTTTTCATCTCTTTTGAGGAAGGGGTGTTTGGTGGCTGGAGGAGAAAGTTCGCAATACTTATGAGCTTTGATTTAAAACACAGACAGAACCCCAGCATTACACAGCTGGAACAATGCTTGTTTGAATCAACTCATTTGTCAATATTTGACTGACTTACAAATAAACATTTTTCTTGATTAAAGGGTAAAGTAACAAAATCCACCCCTACAAGATGGAAACTGAAAAGGTTTGGCAGTTGCTGTAAAGTCGGGACATTCCCTTTCTACAACAGGCAGTTCATTTGAAAATTCCTAGAAAAACCACAAGCCTATCACTTCTGCTGCTGTCAGACTCTTGGCCTGGAGGTGAACTCTGGACAGTGAGAATCCTCTGGACCAGCACTTCTCTGGGGGTCTGGAAGAAAGGGACACCCGTCTCCAATTCCTCATGACTCCTTCAAGTACTTCACTAGAAAAAGGCAGAACTACCTAAGGCCCATAGGAAGCAGGTGATGCTTTTGCTATGTTGAACATAAATACAGCATAAATAAAGGTACTGAAGGACAGCTGGAAAACTGCATTATTTTTTCATTTTATGATGTCTTCAGGTCAAGCAAGATTTGATGACTCTGGAAAACAGACTTCATTCAAACACCTTAAGAGACGTGCTGGAAGTTAATCAAAACTTTCTCCTGTATGTGCCTATTAAAAGCTCATGCCTCTTTCCAGGTATTTGAACATCACAAATGCCCTCTGAGAGCTGCTAGTTTATAGCTACTACTATAATACAGAAAACAAACAGAAATAAAAAATATTACCCCTATATCTTTACAATTAAGTAAGTAATGCAACATGCAATGCCAAGGAAGTTTAAAGTTTTAATGTGAATTATCATTGTACCCAAACTAGCATCTTTCCAGGACCTATTGCACTTCAGGGTGACTTTATATGACAGGAAAGAAACCTACAACAGGCAAATGATGAAGTCCCACAAGCAGCAAGCACAGGCATTGCAGAGTGCACTGGCCCCAACACTGCCAAAAGGATCAGGTGGAATGAAGTATGTAAGACCGACAGACTGCAACACACAGCTGGTACTGGCTCCAAAATTATCAGGTGAAAAGCATGCAAGCAGTCTTTCCTCAAGGATATTCAGATTCAAGGCACATTAGGCCTACTTTTCAGAACTGCTCCACTGCTGGTTAGAGGTAGCTGTGTCATACACAGCAATACCTAAGAGAAGGACTAACTGCTTTGCTGAGACTACTTTATATCTTTTCAAACGTAACCTTTCTGTCTGAATTCCCTGATTATATTGACAGGAGATAGCCAAAGAACCTATCTAACTAAACCCTGTTTCCACAGAATATAAGAGAACCATTACACTGCATTTTCCCCAGGATTAGGGAAATTTATTTAACTTTCTGACCGAATGTGTATGCTGAGTGGCAGCAGGAAAACCAAGCAAACTAAAACACACAACACAGGCTCACCTATACCCAGGGCTTGCCAGCTAAGCAAACGCTGAAAAGTACGACAATGCTTTTTCCTTCAGGGTTTCTCAAATCTTTTAAATAGCTTTGGCAGGACACCTGTTAACATTCAGCTATGTCTTATTCAACATGTGGATTAACTCATTTTGCTTTAAAGAGGAACAATCAATACTTATAGAGCTTGAAAACACAGGCCATACCTAAAGCACATGTTCCAAAATCCTGCTCATAAAGCATCCCAAGAGCCCAGCTTACACGCACAGAAGCTGTAGTTAGCCGGTGGCTTCACACCTGCCTGGGCTCTCATCTCATCGACGCTGAGCAGTCCAGGTGCTTTCTAGGGCTGCCAAAGCGACCCCCACCAGAAGCACCGCTGGTTTCTGGGGAGCACTGCCAGCACTTTGCATTCTCCTTAAGACCTTTAATACTGTACTTCGTCTAGTAACTCCCAGTTTACAGCCAGGAAGAAGTAAGCTTTGGCTGCAACGTAGTGAAAAAGCTTTAGGATGTCTCCAAACCCGCTTCTTCCACAGAGCCAGAGTACAAGCCCCCCACAGCCCCATCCCGCTGCCAGCACACCCGGGGGCCGCCGGGGCACCCTCAGCTCCCGGGCCACACCGCTCCCTTCCCGAAGGGCAAAAGCCCCGCGGCTCCCAGACTTTCCATCCCGAGGGAACCCGGCCGAGCGCTGCGGGCAGGGCGGGCGGCCCCGCTACGTACCCGGAGACAATCTTGCCACTGAGGATCTCGGCGGGGGCCATGGCGAGGGCCGGAGGGCGGGCGAGCTGCGGGCCTGCAGAGGTGAGCGCGGCGGGGCTCCGGGGCTGTCTGCGGGACGCGCTGCCCCCGCGGCTGCCCCACTCCCGCCCCACGTGGCCCCCAAGTTTCGGCGGCCCCGCTCCCGCCGCGCAGGCGCTGCCCCCGCCCCGCCCCGCGGCTCCCTCAGCGCGGCCGGCGGGGCCGGCGCCGTTCCGGGTCCCTCCCGCGGCTCTCTCAGCGCGGGAGGGCGAGGCCGCGGCCAAATGGCGGCCTCCAAAACGCCTCCGAGGCTGCGCTCCCGGGCGTGCCCGGCCCTGCTCCACGGAGAGCGGGGCTGGCGGGAGGGAGAGGGCAGGCCCGGAGGAAGCTGAGGGGTGCTGATGCTGGGCTGTGCGCAGTGAATGCGTAGGAAAATCCCACATCGGTGTAAGAATACTCTGTGTTTCTTGTCCTGTGGTTCTTTTAACAGGTTGTGCCAAGAGCAGAAGAGTAGAATCGTAGGTTCACAGAATGGCTTGGGTTGGAAGGGGCTTAAAAGATCATCTAGTTTCACCCCCCAGCCATGGGCAGGGGCACCTTCCGCCAGACCGGGCTGCTCCACGCCTTGTCCAACCTGCCCTTGAACACTCGCAGGGTTGGGGCAGCAACAGCTGCTATGGGCAACCCTTGCCAGGGCCTCACCACCCTCACGGTAAAGAATTTCTTCCCAGTATCTGAATCTATCCACTTTTCAGTTTGAAGCCATTCCCCCTTGTCCTATTTCTACGTGCCCTTATTTGCATAAAAAATAGTAATTTTATTTTTCAGGATTTCAACACATTTGTCCAACATAAAGTTGTCAAGCCAGTGGCTGACTAGAAAGAGGGCAGTGAAAAGGAGGCTGGGATTGTGGCCTAAATTCATAGGCGTTTTCAAGAGTGAGAAATAGGTTCATAAAAGTGGCCTCCAAGAGACACATTTGCACTAAGTAATCCCATTAGAACTGGTGAAGGTGGTAGTTTCCTGTCAGATCCATGCAGTTGTCCACATGTACTGTTATTTGCATAACCAGTGCTTTTCCTTACTCGGCAGACCAGTGCACAGTGTTTTAGGACCTTTCTTAGAGTATTGGTTGTCAGTGGTTTCCTCACATATGGCAAATGAGTGATTAGCATCCAGCCAGAGCTGGGGATGGAAAAAGCAGTTAAATATCACTGAGACAGACTTGCCCAGGCAAGATAATGCTGTGACCCAGAGAACTGTTAAGGAACTCCTTGATGTTCCCTGCTAACATCTAGCACATGGTTAGAGAACAGGTCCATGACTCAAGAAACTGGTGATAAAGAGTTCTGGGGCAGAGAACTGGCAGGTGGCCATTGATGCTGGGTTGACCCTACAGTGTTAGATTGCTGTTGGGGAATAGTAGCACATTCCTGTGCCCCCAGAAACATCAGTGCTCTTACTGTTTTGAGACCTATCAACATTTGTTGCAGTACAGCAAAGAAATGGAATAATCTCACTGCAAATCATTGAGCTATGGAGAATCAGGACTGAATGCTAGAACAGTGTTCCTGCTGAGAATTTGAGGCTAAAAAGGCTTGTGTGAAATGCTTTCATATAGGCTTCTGCTTCACACAGAATGCATAAGTTTGGAAAAATAAAGTATCTGTTCCATAGAGTTTGCTGAGAAACCTTTCAGTCCTGCTACTCCATAATGTAATCAGCTCACAAAGGGATTTGGGGAGCTCTCAGGTTTTGAGAAGAGAGACATGCAGGTCTTGCAGCTTCCACCTAGGGCACAGAACTGTGAGGATAAAAGTATGCAGGCCCTTCTGTTTCAGGTCAGAGGCTTTAAGGTTGCTTCTTTGGCATTCTAGGAAGGGAATATTAACCATACATAGTTCAAAACTCAACTGAGGATAAGTTACCTTTGTGTTTCCTTTTGTACACAAAGAAGTGACATATTTTCTGCTTTTTTCTGCTTTTTTTTTTTTCTGTTGAGGGTAGAGATTGCTACCTTGAGTGATTAAATTACCTTAAGTTAACAACATATTGTAATTGTAGGATAAGATGTCAGAAATGTCTCTTTAGGAGTGACTTGAAAAAGACAGAAAACATTGTAGTTTAAGGCTTTTATATGTTAAATAAGAAAAAACATAGGAATAAATACAAAAGGCTAGAAGAAACTTCTTTCTCCCCTTCATTATGTATTCCCTGTATTTCCTGGAATGCAGCAACAGGCATTTGCAGTATTATACCGTCAAAACTAAGATTCTGCAATTGGTCAAGAGGAGGGATTTTTCTAGGCTGCTTAAAATTCTGTGCCTTAGTTGTTTCTTCTGTTGTCTTTGAGGCCTGAATGAACTCTTGGAGGGAGAAATGACCCTGTGTTAAGAAAAAAAAAATCCACAAAAGATGAACTCCTTCAGCTAAGGACTGGATAAGATCACAAAAACAAATTTTGCCAAAAATAGGCCTAACACTCAGGAGTGCGGTGTAAAAATATTAGTCAGGGAAAGGAAAAAAAAGAAAGCCCTTTTGTTTAAAATATTCAGGTGAAATATGCACTTACTTGCAAAGTGAGCAGAAGACACTGTTGCCATCAGGACCTGGAGATTCCTACCCAGAGCTGCTAACTTGCATGATTTACTTATGTGTGTGAGCAATAAACCTCCATTCTTGCTTTTCTTAATGCTCCAGCTTTTGAATAATACATATGTCATGATGACAGATAAAACTCTGACTATTACCCAAATTTATTGCAGGAAAGGAACTAAGAATACTGCCAAACAACTTCTTCTATTACTTCTTTAGTTTTGATCCAGATTCTAATTTTCAGGAAGGGACAGACTCATGAATTTTAATATACTTATGCCAGAAAATCAGACTAACCTTTTGTCAGAGCAGGAAGTCCTTTTGTATTTCTAACTTGTCTGATGTGGCAGTCAAGCTGGGATTTTTCCTCACAAGTTGTGCACATCGTGTCTCTAAGAACGAACATGTTCTTTAACATTTATTCTTAATTTTCATCCTGAGATCAAAATGCTGGAAATGGAGAGGGAAAGGAACAGAAAAGGGATTATGTGATGAGAAATGGCTGAACAGACCTTTCTGCCCAGCTCGGAGCCATATCCAGCCCTGAAATGCAGTAAAAAAGTTAAAGTTCCTTTTCACATTTAGGAATGAATTTTCTCTGAGTTTCTCAGAGAAACATGGAGCAAAGTAAAGGAGACAGATATTGTGAAAATGTTTACAAAGTTGACAGCAAAAATCAGTGTTTTATGCATTCAGTATCAAAGCAGGCTTACTACTTAATAGTTGTTAGGATAAAGAGAGATAAAAACAGTTACTTTGAGACAGGCTGAAGCCTCAGTGTAAGAGAGTTCTCTCTGCTCTGAGTGTTGCTCCAGCACAGTCATTCTCCCTCCCTCTCCTCCCTGCCAGGATCCCTGGGTTTGATTTGGCGGCTCCCACAGTTTGACTGTTTACTTTTGCATCCACCCCCTCTTACCCAACATATCAAAAAGTTATGAAGCTTGCTCTTTAAAAACACCCTGAAGGCTGCAAAAATACATGCCAGAAAGTCTTTCAGTGTTACTGGTAAGCTAACAGCTGTGCCTCTGATCATATAGGGCCCCAGAACCTGTGATTTATCATAAGAAACTGATCCCAAATCATCAAAGTGAGGAGGAACTTTCAGCTCTGCTTTACCCATTAGGTGGGATGGCTAGGATAGGATATTATCTCTAATAAAGTGGAGGAACAGACAAGTTAGATTAGTTTTATAAACCTTGGCCAGAAAAGGGATTTTGAGAAAACCTGTTTCCAGGAGCACACCAGAAAACCAGTATTAGACTCTGATACTTCAAATGTTTATGGGGAACTTTTTGTGCTTAAATATGCCCCAGTGGACAATGAATGACATTACCCAAGAATGTACCTTTGTCTGCCATGAAGAGGGACACAACTTTGTCACGCGGTAACAGTGACACATTTAAACACACGCTTACTGGTCCACTCTCCCTTTGATCAGAGGATGTCTGAACTTTGACGTAAGGCTTGAGATTGATCTCAATGTACGCTCTTTGGAACAACCCTCATAGCTAAGCTGTGTTAATGAATAGTAGATGGCTTGAGCTATGATTTATTCCATCATTAAGTGTTTCCCAAGTGTAGTTGTCTCCTAATAAGTTTAGCCATACCACGTGTTCCATCACTGAAATAAGAAGGTGGTGACACAGACAGCTGTTGGACCACCACTAAAGAAGTTGCTCTCCTGGGTTAGGATGGTGTTTTCTCTCTGGCTTCTTCATGGTTCCTGGTCTGATGGCTGAACAGCAGAACAGATACTTGGAGTGCTCTTTGTCCATTTCAGTGCAAAAGCAGACAAATTAATCTAATCACTTCCAAGCACAGATTTAACTCCAACAAACTTCTTTTTTTGTAAAACCTGTGAAGGGTACTTTCATTGTAGGTATTTCTGGCAGAGAGGTAAAGCTGGTTGTGCCCCACAAAGTTGTAGTAACAAACAGGCATCTCAAATGCTTTCCTGACCCTTGTCTCCAGCTTGCTGATCACTTGCCTACCATGCAGGGGTTTTGTGTTGACCATTGTTTATCTGTCACTCTAAAGACAGCAGTAAAGTTCAGATTATTTCTGAATTTCCACTTGTGTTACTATGCCAATGACATTAATTTGTACATAGTTGAGTGAATTTTTCATTGGCTGTTTTTCTTGTTCTTCCAGCTAGCTTCCTTTAGCTACATCATCTTGCCTTCACACAGAAATCCAACAGTTCCCGTTGACCTCCTAGGGACCCTGCACAAGGTCTTGGTAACAGTTTGAAGAATTTTGTGTCACACTTGATTCCACTGAGAAGAGTGCCAGTGCTTGATAAATGTGGGCCTTAGATTGTCCCAACTCTTTGATGTTAAGACAGAATTCAGATCAAAGAGACTGTTTTCTAACTAATTCCCTCTCTCACATACTAACCATTCCTAATACTTCTACAGCATGTTGGGGCACTCCATGCAGTAAACAAAAACCTAATTCACTGTCCCAACCTGCCTGCGAGTTGTATATTACCACATTTTTCAGATAAGGTAGCTGAGAAAGAAGGGAATATTGATTGCCTAAAGCAGAATACAAACTGAAGCAATGGGGCTATGATTAATTACCTTGATATTTCCACCTCCTCCTAATTCTCTTTGGCTAAAAATTTTTAGTTAACAGTGTGTGACTACAGAGTACTTCCCCCTTCTTTTGTCTAAGAGCTGTGATTTGTCTGGTATTTACACCAAGAACTGCTTCATTAATAAATGAAGCAGAGCCTGGTGAGGCACATTGTTCAGAGACACATTGCTAATGTTTGCCCTGAAGCTGTGGAGTGTGTCCCTTCCCTCATGCTCAGCTGCAGCAGAGAAGAAAAGCAGTGATTCTAGTGATTTAATCTTACAAGTCTGCAGAGCTCTAGTGCCTGTCCTGCACATCTCTGGGAGAAAGATTTCTCAAAAGAACACCAAGGCTTGCTCATGTCTGCTACTGTAAGCTCTCTCTGAGCTTCCTGATTCATAAACCAGCTGGAGATCTCGTTACAAAGTCTGTGCCATGAAATGGTCCATCCATTGCTCCAGTCTCCATGACCTTTAAATAATCCAGCAAGGCAGCGGTAATGTTTTGTCCTATGTCAGCCATAGCTGGCAAGAAGCACAATAAGGACCTTTTTGGTCCTCTCTGTTGTTTTGAAGCTTTGGATTTTGACATCTGTAGCTTGAGAACCCTGGTGTAGATGCTTGTATTTGTTGTAATTCTGCTCTGGAGCCCCAATGTTTTGCAGATAGAAATGTGATGGGTCTGTGCTCCAAACTGTTCCTGGACAGAGACAGTGGCTGGTGCTGCCTGGGCCACAGGAAGGTTCAGAGCCTGTAGACTTGCAGTGGAGTGGAATATGGTGACCTCAGCAGGGAGAAGTCTGCTTGGCCTGTGATTCCTCTTTATGGCCTAGAAGCCAGGAGAAGAAAATGAATAATCCTTCCAAGAGCAGCTGTGCCAAGCTGGGATGTTGCTGGTGTCTCTTGTGCCCACCAGAGCCATGTAGGACTGGCAGGCAGATTCTGGAGGAGTCCCCATTAAAATCATACAGGATCAACAAAGACAATATTGTATCAATGAGTCAACAAGACAAACAGATTGTGCCCTGAGACCTCAGTGTAGCATTGTAACATCGACCCTGGTGCACACATTGACCCTGTGGACATTCATGGTGGGATGTCAGAATAGGAATAGGTAAGCAGTATGGTCTGAGTTGCTGCCACAGTTTAGAGCAGTTTAATTTGAAGTGTGCTTACTAGCTGGTGCTTCTGGATGGCAGGGGGCACAAAGCATGCTGAGACTTAGGACTGTGAAAAAAATTTCTTTTTTATTTTCCTCAGCCTTGGAAAAAAAATTAAGCAGAAAGGTGCCCATAGCCCGCCTCCCCAATGAGGATGAGTGCCCAAAAATGGCTTTGAGTACAAAGGATCAGGCCTTAGGGATGGCATGAAAGAAAGACACCTTTACTTCTACAGCCATCTGTTACCCATGGCCCTCTGTGGGGTGGTTTGTGCCCCCATGTCACCTTCCCAGGTGTGGCTACTGTACTGTTCTATCTCCTGCTTTCCATGGAAATCCATGGTTCTTTGAGAAAAAGGGGAGCATCCCAGAATTTGTTGGATGGAACATGCATTGTTCTGTTTTTGTTGCTTGTGGAGGAGTATTTTTCTGGTTTGGGAAAGCACTTTGTAATGTGTTTTTGTCAAAATCCCTCTCAAGCAATTTGTGTGTCATCATGTCTCCACCCCCTTATCATTTGATTTCTCTTGAAGTGTGACATTATTGTTCATCATCATTGATGTTAGCAACATTAATGGCATTTTAAGAATGAAAAGTACAAAAATAATAATTGGTTATCCTATAAAGAGCAACCACCATCCTCATCCAGGCTGAGGCCTTAGATTTTGTTGAAAAGGACTCTGTCAGTGGCATTATTAACATAAATATTTCAACTGATTTTATATAGATAAATTTTATTTGCAGCAGTAACAGATTTAAGCCCATTAAATTCAGCATATTCAGCTGTGCTAGTGCTGTACATCAGGGCTGGATTACTGGGAGCTGGGGGAAGCCTTTCCACTCCTATGGCATTGACATCTCTCATAGCTGCAGCTAAAGAATCATAAATTCAAGCTAAAAGTGACTCCATGACCAATCTGTCAATAACCTAAGGTACTTGTCACACAGGGAAGGATTAATTTGGGGTTCTTTCTCCTGCTGCATATGGGGAAGCTTTAGGTGGAGCAGGATTGTATGTCCTGAGAGGTCAGGGGTCTGTGTGGTTGCAGGCAAGAGCCTGGGCACAAGGAGCTGTGTGTGCATCTTCACTGTAGCTTGTGTCTCAGCAGCTACAACTCCTTCCCTGCCTCACTGCACCCAATGTGAAGCATTCCACAATTACCTTTTAAATGTAAGAACTGATGCTGGTAGCTCTCAGTGTGAGGTTTATTATCTCTTATTTAAGTGTGGTTATTATGAGAGGAAGAACATCCACATTAGAGCTAAAATTGCTTACAAACACCAACATACACTCACACTTTCCTTTAGTCTCTGTGATTTACCATTTTCAATTGCCCCACTGCTGCTCAATTAGCTGGAAAAACAGTTGGGATACGGTGCTTGGCTTTTATCCTGGCTGTTTCCCACCAGTATCCATCTAACAGAAGGTGCAGACTTAGACTTGGAAGATTTATACTGTGTTATAACAGAGGGCTTCTATGAAGGAGAACTGGCCAATTTGTCTTCTTGCCATTGGCCAAATGACATCTCTTGAAAGCCCTGGGAGGTAGGGGATGGAGGAGTCTGGTGGGCTGCTGGTGTCCTGCCAAACTGCACTGCAGGGTACATGTGGCAGAGCCTATGCTGAGCATCTGGATGAGCTCAGGCTTTCTTTCTAACTGTCCTAAATATCACCATGAGATAAACATGTGCTTCTGAGCTTTGACTGGAAACCAGGCAGCCTGACTTTGAGAAGAATTTGGGCTTAAAGCTGAACAGACTAGCTTAGAGTGAGTGAACAGCATTACACAGGTGTAGTGGGTGGCCCTGTCTGGGTGCCAGACACCCACCAAATCCTCTCCCACTTCCCTCTGCACCTGGACAGGGAAGAGAAAATATAATAATGAAGGTTCATGAGTTAAGGACAGAGAGAGCTCACTCACCAAATACCATCATGAGCAAACAGGACTCCAATTAGAAATATTAATTGAAATTATTATTGACAAAATCAGAGAAGGATAATGAGATGTCGTATAAGACCCTAAAGACACCTTCCCCCCACCTTTTTTTCCTTCCCATTTCTAACTCCTCCCCACCAGTGGTGCAGACAGATGGGAATGGGGTTTATGAGCAGTTGTTTCTGCCACTGCTCAGGGAGAGGAGTCCTTCCCTTGCTCCAGCATGGGGTCCCTCTCACAGGAGACAGTTCTCCATTAACATCTCCGACGTGAGATCATCCCATGGGCAACACTTCTCTCCAGACTGCTCCAGAGTGGGTCACTCTTCCATGTGGTCAGTCCTTCAAGGATGGGCTGCTCCAGCTGGGTCCCCCATAGAGTCAAAAGTCCTACCAGGACACCTGCTCCACTTGGGCTCCTCTCTTCTGGTTCCTGCCAGGACCCTGCTCCAGCACAGACCTCCTGTGGGGTCACAGCTTCCTCTCAGATATCCCCTTGCTCTGGTTTGGGTCTCCTCCAGGGGCTGCAGGTGGATCTCTGCATCCCTGTGCTCCTCCAGGGGCTGCAGGCACACAGCTGCCTCACCATGGTCTGCACCACAGGCTGCAGGGGAATCCCAGCTCTAGTGCCTGGAGCAGCTCCTGCCCTTCCTTCTCCAATGACCCTGGTGTCTGCAGAGCTGTTCCCATCACATATTCTCATCCTGCAACCTGGCTGCAGTTACAGCTGCACAATAGCTTATTTCTTGTTCTTAAATAGGTTATCACAGAGGTGTTACCACCTTTTCTAATGGGCCCAGCCTTGGCCAGTGGCACATCCAGCTTGGAGCTGCCAGGGATTGCTGGAGCACCCCTGCTACCAAAACCAGGCCATTCCAACCTAGTACAGCAGATCCATACCAAACTTCCCAGCCCACGGTCTCTTGTGCTGATCACTGCAGTCCTCTGGGTTAATGGAAGATGTGAGGACAATTTGCTCTAACAGCTGCTGGCTTTGGCATTGTGCTTTGTTTAATCTAATATTTAAGGTGTTTGAAGCCTTGTTAGTAGGAGTACTTTTTCAGCACTGTATTTTAAGAAGTGCAGAATATAATTGGGTTTCCTTTTGTGGGATTTGTTACAGCAAGGTTGCTATCATGAAGGGAAGAGGCTGAAATTCAAGACAGCCTGATTACTTTTGAATCTAGAGTTTACTGAAGACTTTGTACACCCATGTTAAGTGCCCAGTGAGAACTTTCTGATGGGAGGAAGAGGGATTCTCCTGGAGGTACAGACAGCAAACATTGCTCATGACAATGCTGAAGTAATATAATTATGTCCCATGCCCCAGAATTAGCAGATCTTGAATACTTCCTTGTGGCAGATTAAGAAATTAACAAATAAAGAGTTGAGTGATGAGAAGAGTACCCACACCAAGCCCCATCCTTGGGCCAACCATTCAAGCTTTGACCAGATGACAGGCTAAAAAGTCCCTTGTTTGGTTTTGGGTGCCACTCTGCTATGGCAGGATCCTAGGATAGTGCTGTTCCTGCTTTGGTGTTGTGGTTGAAACATGCTGTGACATCCCAGCCCACTGAAGTGGAATCTTGCCATTTGTTCTGTGACTGTCAGTGACTTCTCTTATCACTGGTGATGCAACGTGTGTGGTACAATGATACAAACGTCACAATGTAGGTGCTTGACCCAGTGGAAAAAAAAAAAGCAAACAAGCAGTAACAGTAGCTGCCATCCAAGGCAAATAAAACTTGGAGGAAGGAAAGTTGCTCAGGATTTTTTTTTTAACTTTTACAAAGTGTTCTGCATGCACACAGAACTTCTATTCTTGTTAAATAGCTCTGAAGAAGAATTAGTCATCTTTTATTAAATAATGAGAAACATTTTGGTTATACCATAAGTTCAAAGTAATAGCTCCTCACACAGCAAGAGCAGGAATCAGTGCTTCTTTCCTGGAAAAATATGAATTTCACTAAGAATTTCTTTAATTTTACTCTGTGATGTCTAGATGGGGTACCTGTCAGCTCTATCCATAGACTATTCCCTGTGGGGGAAGCCCTCTAAAAGTCGAGAGGCCAGCTGAAAGCAATCACTTCTAATGTGGTTTTAGACTTTCTGAACAGGTCCCTGACTGCACAGGTATGGCAGATACTGCATTTGGTAATGGTGAAGGTCGGCACAAGCTGAAAATCTGCACAGAGCAGAAAGGACATTTTAAGCTGTGTAACAAATGTCACAAGCTCACTCTCTCTGTGCTTTTACACAAAACACCAACAGCTGTGTTTAAACAATCCTGAAGGACTCTCTTGGTAAAAGGCAGTGCTGTCGCTTCCAGTTCCGGGGGAGCGATGAATATGAACTGAACCTTCCCCCACCCTCTCATGACAAGTGGCAGTGACAGCACATGCTGAACACATTCAGACAGTGGCAGTATTCCCAGCAAAGCACATGTTCCCCTGAGCTTCAGGAGTGGAAATGACTGGGCCAGACAGCATTTTGCCCAAGGCCTTTCCATGCTCCCAATTCTCCTTGGAGGAGCCAGTTATTTATAGAAAGCAATGTGAGCTTCCGGTGTTGGACTCTTCCTTGCAAATCATTGCTCTTCAAGAAATATTTTGGCAGTGCCATGGCCTTCAAGCGGTAATATTGTCATTAGTCTCTCTTAGAAGAGTCCAGATATCCTACAGCTAATTTGGAGAGTCCTCTACACCATTAAAAAAAGGGGGGAAATATATCTGACTGAATTCAACAGTCTGTGAATTAAGCACAACCTGCCACTCACACCTGCATTATGAATAGTTATAGTTTCCATTAACTTGAACAAGAATTTCGTGGATCTAAGTGTTTATTTTGGCATTTTCCCTAGTACCAAAACCACTTGTGGAATTAATATGGTAAAATCAAAAATGTTAAAAGGCTAAGCAGTTTCCCAATGCCTGGTGTGACATCTTTAGACTGGGAATCGACACTAGAGGTTTTTTTCTTGCCAGGTGACCTGCCTTTGATTTTCTCCCCAGAACCCCTTCTATAGCTATAAGAATAAAATAGATTACACATAAAATAGATTACACATTTTTCTATCAGAGTGTGAGTATTTCAGTACTGCATTCACACTCCAACATGTAATAAACATGCTCCACTGTACACTGAGTTTAATGACCACGTGGCCCTTGCATGCCAGAACCTGAGAGACTGGACCCGGGGTAGATGCTCAGTAAATTGTACCGCTAAAGCTGTTATTCAGATGTTCGACACAACGGGGAGCTCTGGTAACAGAGAAGAGAAACTTGCCCTGCATCATCTGCAGACACTGAACAGGAAAGGATGGTGTAAGGCTGCTCCCAGCATTAGTCTGGTCTTACGGCTTTATTTGCAAAACCTAAGTGTATTTATCTCATTTGCTAATAAAGAGCTCTTTTTGTGCAGTCAGCTAAAGCCTCTACAGCTGGTGAGATAATCGCCTGTGTCTGTGCTGTGGAGCTCCTGCCTGTCTGGCTGGAGACAAAAGATTTCTTTTTGTCTTTCTCATCTTTTAGATTTCAGCCCGAGTTCTACTGACTACAAATTAGTTCAGTCCCTATGACTCCTTGGTTTGTGCTAAGTCTGAAAAACAGGGTACATATTTTCTCAAGGTATTGTTATATAATGGTCTCATATGTATTGTCCCTTTGTTCTTAACAAGGAAAACAAAATAGTATCATTTAATTAATTATTTTCTGTTTCCTGTGGGTGGAATAAAAGCAGAAGGAAAGTTAAAAACTGCATAAATTTGTGGGCACTGCAAAATAATTGTCAGGGAATAGCAAGGGCTGGTTGCTCCATAAGGGAAGGTGAGCCAGGAGCAGAACATGATTTCAGCCTGGTCAGTGTCTTCGCTGATGGCTGAACTTAGAATCACAGAAGAGCTTGGGTTGGAAGAGACCTTAAAGAAAATTTTGTTCTGAACCCCATTCTATGGGGAGGGATACCTTTCTCTAGGCCAGGTTGCTCAAAGCCCCATCCAACCTTTGAATCCAGGGATAGGGCATCCACAGCTTCTCTGGGCAACCTGTTCCAGTGCTTCACCACCCTCTGAGAAAGAATTCCATCCTAACATCTAATCTAAATCTTTTCTCTTTTACTTTAAAACCACTGCCCCTTATCCTATCACTATCTGCCTGTGTAAAAGGTCACTCTTCCTTTATTTTTATTACCTGTTTCAGGTATTGGAATGTACTCTAAGTTCACCCTGGAGCCTTCTCTTCTCCAGGCTGCACAAGCATAGCTCTCTTGGCCTGTCTTCATAAGAAGAATGTCTTCATGTCCTGTCTGAATGTGGTGGACAGAAATAGATGGTGATAACTGAGTTCATCAACAGTCCCAGACCAGGCAAGTAATGAACCAAATCCAGGGTCCAAACTCAGATCTGGAGCACAGACAGGGTTCTAGACTGGGCTAGGACATGGGTGCAAAGTCCATCCAGGATACAGGGACAAAGACAGGCTGGGAACAAGGTAGAATGTGCATTCTTGGGGTCCATCCACCTATGGCCTGGCTCCGTGGCCTGTCCAGGACACTGGGCCTGAGGCTGGACTGGGGACATGTTTGAGTGTAACTCAGCTTGGGCAGGGCCTGCAGCCCCTGATGGGCCTTGTCAGGACTGTTCAGGTGTGGTACAGGGCCAGCAGCCTTCCCTTCCCTCAGAGCTGCCATGGGGACAGGCTCCTGCCCTCGCTGTGGGACAACCACCAGCACAGCCTGTAATGAATAACCTGTCTGGCAGCTGAAAGCACACTGCCTTCAGAGGGAGATCTATAAAATAAATGTTGGTATGCTGCATTGTGGATTACAGATTCTTCAGAGACTTGGTGAATTGCAAGGGGAGGTGGGGGAATCATCCTATGGGCCTTCTGTAAGATTAGTCTTAATCATGATAGTGAAAAATCACTATTAATCCTGGCTCTTCTGGATTTTTGTCACTGGGCTTTTAAAGCACTGCAATCTGCATTACAGGCTTTCCCTAGCAGCAGCCAGAAATTGTTTCCTCATTTACACCCAAATGATAACTTGCTTAATACTTCTCATTTGCTTTTCACCCAAAGAGCACAATTCATGACAAACAAACTCGTGTGCTTTTTGAAAGACTAGGACTTAATTCTTTTACAGAAGGCCATTTATTGTAGCTGCACACTTCCTGCAGCATCTGGAGAGGTTTGAGCAGGATATTAAGCAGGTTACCTCTTGGTATGGCAGATCATTTCTTGTGAACTTACACAGTTCCTGTTATCTTTTATATTATTGTACCTCAGTTAGCCCAGTAGCATTTCTCTGCTGTCCAGGTTGTTTAAGATACTGCTCAGTGTGAGGGTCTCATCAAAATTTTGATCTGTGGAAGACATTTCTAGAGCCTGTAACCAACAAGATGTGATGGTTTCTTGTTTAGCTAGTGCTGTCTTCATCACATCTAGGAGGTCTCTGACATTTTCCTGTGAGTCTGACAATCACATTTTGTCAGGTGGAACTGTGTGGTTGGGCAGGTAGTAGGTAGGGAGATAATGGTGTCTGCATGAAAATATCGTTAATTCTTCTTGCAAATAAGAATTTTACCTATGAATTAGGTTGCTTATGTCCTCTCTGTTTTAAATCTCCTGCATTTCCAGTGACACGTCTCTTATTTCTGATGCTAAGCCATGATTGCTCCTGTTATATGGATGGCACCTGTCTGCTTAGTAATTCAGATGCTTCATTTCACCTTATGATTTTGGGTTTTCTGCAATCTTATCACGCTCTTCATAGGTATGTAGTTACATTAAGATTAGATGGGCAATTTCACACCCACAATCACGCCACAATCTCCCAGATTAAACATGTATATCATCGCAGAAGTCAGAATTTCACTGTTTTTCTTTCTGGCTAGCTGGTTGTCTCCTCTGCTAGATCAGCTTATTGAAAATGATCCCACAGAGAAGCACATTTTTTTTTTTAAACTGGGACCAGTATTGCCATTTGGGCCAAAAAAATCATGGATCATCTGCAGTTGCTCTTCTTTCCACTGCCCAGTAGATATTACTAGACTGGATGAGGCTGGTGGGACCCAGCCAGACCCGATCCAAATAGAAGTGACTTTTGGATACTCAGCAAGTGAGGAAAGCCAGTCTATTGTGGTATGACACTGGTCTTACTTCATAAAAAATGCAGGCAGGTAATAACTAGGAGTGACTGATTGGATTTTGGGTTCAGTAATGGGCTAAAATAGATTAGAATTTCAAAACAATTGCAGTAACTCTATCAAATTCATACTACATCAATTGTACAAAGATATGATAAGGAGTGGTAGTTTGTTACCTGGAGACTGTACCAAGCTCCTCACAAATGCATGGATTGGAATTCATTAGCTCTCACTCCAATGAGTGGACCAAAAGTATAGCAAATAAGCAGTGGAGGGAAAACATCTATCAAAGATTGTATTTAAAAAAAAAAAAAAAACAGAAGAGGGGGGACACTCAAATACAATCATAGTTTCTCATTTTTTTATATGAAACTGTGATTAGTTTAAAAGTACCTACTTCTGACACCTGTTTCCATGACAACAGGAGCAGGAGCTAGAAATTGCATCTTTGGAGTTCTTGTTGGTTGCACTGGCACAGGAAGCTGGAGATATCGTATACAGGCATTGGGACCATTCAGCGGAGTGTTGTCAGGAGAAGAGGAAGGTTTCATGGTGTGTTAAAATCCCTTAACACACTTACAGGAACTCCCTACAGCTAATGTTATTGTTATTCTTTAAAAATAATAAAAAAAAAAAAATTAAAGGTAATTTTCAATTTAAAATTAAAATTATCAGTGAGAAGTACATTTTGCCTGGAAAAATTGCACCTCTCAAGCAGCTAATAACATGAGGCTTGGAAAAGAAACACTTAATGTAACAACATTATTGTGTTGTTCTGTGCCTCTAAAACTGCCTGATAGACACTTATTTGCCTTTTATCCCATCTTTTTCTTAATGGTATTTCATTACATCTAATTTCAATATGTGCTGGCAAAACATCTTTTTGTGTGTTGCTGAATCATAGATTTACTTGGAGTTTGTTGCAATGAACAGTCTTATTTTTTTATGTGATTTGCCGAAATATTTTTTTGTACCAGAAGTGTTTTGCAATGGAAAACTTAAGCATGAATTCCTACTTAGTTGGACAATACTGTAAAATCTGTAAAGGACCACCACCAACATGATGGAGTATTCCACTTCTGTGGAAGTTGTTCAGATGTCTTCCACATAAAATGGAGCTGTGGGCCATTTGTGCAAAATTTCTGAACGTTTGCAAAGTATCAGATCTGAGCAGTCAAGAATTAAGCATGATGACAGCTTCTTGCTTCTTCCACAAATTCTCTCTCCTAAGAAGTATGGACCATTCCTTCGTCCAGAAAGTGTATTAAAAAACATAATTTATGAGTCATAACACCTATGACTTAATACATAGTTTAGAATAAAGTTCTGCTTAGAAAAATATCTTGGTTTTAATGTTGATCAATAACTGATGTCCAAGAAAAAGTGTGAGGAAGGGTTCCTGTATAGAATGATCCTTCCTAGCTATGACTACTTCTGGCAATCAGTAAACTAAGTTTAGTTTTTGTATGAAGGTATAAACCCCTCCTTTCCTGTATCTGGTTACAGGACTTAATTGTGCAATCTTTTTTCCTAAGCTCATTCTTCAATAAATTGCTGCATGCCACATTTAACAGGATTGATTTAATTGGCAACTTTTTGTTTCCCAAAAGGAAAAACCCTCAAGAAAAAAAGGCACTTGAGGTTGCAAGTAGCTCGTGTGCATGCTGCTTTTGCAGGGAGAGATTTGACAGCTTGTAATTGCTGCAATTCCTTGCAGTAACAAAATATTCCTGACCTTTTATTGCTAATTTTTATTGCTATTACAGTTATTAACAATTCAGTTGCACCAAGTGGTGACACGTGGTACTCCAAATGAAGGGGAACCATCATAACCCATCTGGCTCCAGCCCACCCATGATGTGTCTTTGCCAGGAGATAGGACAGAGCTCAGGCCTCACTCAGCCCCAGTGCAGATGTTATGGGGCTGCAGGGAGTGGCTGAGGGATGTGCACAATGATGGGGTTTGGAGAATGGTTGCCCCTGGAGGGTCATGGATCATCCAAGCTTTTCCTGTGATTAGTGTCTTAAATGCCATGGGTAATAATCACAATCAGCAACATTTTTATTCTTACAGACAGTATCACAGTGCCAACAGGCAGGTTTCAGTGGTGTTTCAGAGCAGATGATGTTGGCTTAGTGACTCTATTTCAACAGAAGTCTGGGACCCTTTCTGGGGACTTCATGCTGCATTGGAAGCTGCACCATGAGATTGGACTGGGGGAACTGGAACCCTGCCCTTCTTCTTGATTTTTTACCTGATCACAGCCCCTCTTGCCCCCTTCCCTACCCCTGGAGTGGTACAGCAACACAAATAATGCTGGCAGCCTCTAAGAGCAGGACATACGAAGAAACACTAGGACAGGATGGTACTGGTTAGATCCAGGCTACACCATGGAAAGCAGCACAGGAGGTATACAAGAATACTCTTTTCAATATTTTCAGAGTATGGATACCTCATAATTTGATATTGAGTGGTATCATGTGCATTTAAGAACTGTTATGGTACCAAAATATCAAGGGATTGCCTCTGACTAATAGAAGTGACTATGAGAACAGTATGTGAACAGTTTAATTTACTGTTTCCTCTAAGGAGATTAAATTTGAACAATCTTAAATTCTCACACTAAACAAAGCAATATCTTTACATGCATTTTCAAGTATTTTATTTTAAAAATAATTATTATGGACTTACAATGTACAGTATTATGTCCAATATATAAGAATATTCATTATCTTTGGGAAAATCTAGGCTGCAAAGCTATTCTAGCCCTCATGCACAGGCTATGGTGCAGCTCATTATAAACCAAAGTAATTATTCTTGAAAAGTTTTTCCAACTTAAATCAGCTTTCTTAACCCTGAGAAGCCAATAAATATCCAAGAGATGTGCAATTTTTTCTTTCTTGATATTTGCTTATCCCTAGATACCATTTTCAGCCAATTTTGTTCTGAAGAGTGCTCATTCATATTTTATTCTTGATATCCATGTAAAGGGAGGAAAAAAAGAGCAGCAAGAGCCTAAGAAGAATCTGAGAAGCCAGAGGGAGGTTATCCTCTTATATGACGTTAATGACAAGAGGATCTGCTGGGATTTCTGCTAATAAAGGTGAGGGTATTCAAGTCGCTCTTTATTTGCAGAGATTACGAGGGGAAGCATTGCAGTGACTTGCTGTAGTAGTTTTCATGGCTGTGCTCTTCTGTACTTCCAAAGGAAAGAAACTTTTGTCCTTAAACAACTCTTTCCAGAGGAGTCATGCTTTTGTTGTTGTCTCTGGTCAGATCCACCTCTCATTTAGTAGATAATGAGGGAACTTTTGTGCCCAGCTCAGAAACTCCAGCAGATGTGGAGCTTATTTCTGTCATTGGATGCAATTGACTTGCAGTGGAAACAATGATCCTTCAGGGTGACAAGCACTGAGCACATGCTCCCTGCTGTGGGGTTTTGAAGTCTGGAGGCTTGGTTATTGAGGAGGTGAGTTGTGATATCCCACTGTGAGTGACATGCAAGTAAAGTCACAGGTGAATTTAAAGCCTCATGCTCCAGCTTTGTAGTGACACTCAGTAAACACACCCGTAGGTGGTAACAGCTGAATGGAAATGTGAAAACATGCTCCTCATCATCTCCCAGCTATTATTGCCAACTCCCACCTGAGACCAGTGCACAAGTGCACTAAGAGTGCACAAGTGGATCTAGCTGTGGGTCAGCATTCCAAATCTTCCTGTACATGCAGTGCATCCCCAGTCATCCTGTGTCTGGGACCAAGACCTCAGTAGGTGTGATGAAAATCAGCAGCTCCTCCAAGAAATCAGTAGTATCTCCTCTATAAATTTGAAGCAATATGTCTCCCTTCCTGCCTGAGGTGAGCCCTAGCTGAAAAAAAGACAGTGCTGGTAGGGCATCCATAGCACACATTTTTTGTGTAAATAAAGGGTTCTAGGAAAACTTTCTGAAGCATTATGTGCATGGATTCCTCACTGCAGCTGACATGTTCCTGTACAGTAATTTCCAGCTGGTGAAATGTTCCTAGAAAATACATTCTCACCAGCTGCTCCAGGTCAGAGTAATCAATGGCATCTCAAAGGTAAAAAATAACTCCTTTGTTGGCTTGCCACTCATTTTTTATATCCACAAGTACATTAAAGCTTTTTGTAAATAATGAAAGGAGTTTGCTGTTGAGTGACAATGGTGTTCCCATATTGCATTATATCCTGTTCATTACTTTTATTCCCTGGCTTGAGCCATAAGTAGGACAGCAAAATGTGTCACTGTCCCTGCACATCTGCCTTTTCTAGCTCTGTGATTCACAATACCTTGAAAGAATATTGGCTGGGGAAGACCAGCATTGCACTCTTTAAAAGGCATTGACCATTCAGGAAATTAAATTTGAAGTTAGTAGAGATGCTGGAGTGGCTTTATCTTGAGAAACAGAGTAAAGTGAACAGGCATCAGCAGCTGGCTTCATTGAGCAAGTGATACAATGAAAAGATAGGGAATTCTTATTTATCTCTCCTGATTGCTATCAGTTGGGTACCTCTGATCAGTTGGGTATTTATGATACCTTGGACTCCTACCAGTTGATGTTCAAGCAAGTACTTATCAAGGGCAAAATACTTGCTTTTCTCAAGTTTAAAAGTAGGTCACTTTCCACTGTTGTTGGGTTTTAGTGCCCAAAAACTTCCTGGTTAAAATGTTATTGGAATACTGGATGATGCAGGCCCTGACACCAATACTTCAGTAAGGAGCACAAAGAATGGGTACCAGCCTTGCCACAGACATGAACAAGCTATTCTGGTTTTCTCAAATAAAACAAAAAAACCCCCAAATGAAACAAACAAACAAACAAACAAACAAACAAAACCACCAAAATATTGTGAAATATAAAAAGGTTTTTGTCCTCTTTGGAGATGTACAACTTGCAAGAAAACAGAGTACCTTTATGAAAATTGCATTGTGGGAATACTGGTGTATTTAGGAGTCATAAAAAGATTTATCAAAAATGCACAAAGTCACAATCTTTCTCTTAGAAAACACGAGCAATATGCAGTATTTAGTAGACAGGGGAAAATAAATGCTGTTTTGCTGAGTGAAGCTGGTAGTTTGTGTTAGTTGATCATAACTACCTTCACAGGCTGAGAAGCAGTGCCTTGATGTAGTTTGGTCCTGGTGACAGACATGAGGCTGTACTGACCATGCAAAACGCTGAATGGAGCAGTAATATTATTAAAGAGACAGGTAAAATATTTCCCAAGGTCTAATTCCACAAAATTCCACATAAAGAGGAAAAGAAAAAAAAAAAAAAGACTAAATTAAAAGTGTGATCTTCCCTTGGTTAGCTACATTTATAAGCAACAGATTATTGACAAATTAAGACAAAAAACACCAAGAAAAAGATACAATACTTCTGTGAATATTCCAGAAACTTGCAAGATGGATTTGTCCAATTTAAATTGTCATTTTCCTTGAGATTCATAATAAGTCCTCAAACACAGACCTTTAATAGTCCATTTGAACTCTGGGTACATAACTTTTCTGCAATTTTACAGTAAATTATTATTTAAATAATTTCCAATAGGATTTGAAGTGCTGCAGTTATATGAGCTTGAAAAATAGGGCATAGAGAATCATAGACCTTTTTGTAAAAAACAGATTTTCTCCATCATTATTTATCATAGTTTTGGGGAAAGCTGACCATTCCCAGAACCTGCCTGCAGGAAGGACTTCTGGGGAGCAAGGGTAGCTAGTCCTGCAGTGAAGGCATGGCCAAAGCATTTTCAGAAGAAAACAAGCCAGGAGATGGCCAGCTGAGCTGTCAACTAATGTAAGTTCAAGCCAGTCATAAAATCATAGAATCCTTAAGGTTGGAAAAGACCTCCAAGATCATCAAGGCCAGCCTTAAGCTAAATACCATTATGCCCATTAAACCATTTTGTGAAGTGCCAAGTCTAATCATTCTTTGAATACTTCCAAGGATGGTGACTCAGCCATTTCCCTGGAGAGACTTTCAGTGCTTAACCACTCTTTCAAGTGAAGAAATATTTTGTAGTATTCCACTCCCCTGGAGCAGTTTTCACAGTACTCAAAATATTCTAAAATGCAATATTTAAAAAAATCCGAAACAAACAACAACAACAAAAATGCCCCAATGAACCATGACAGTGTTGAATATGTATCACTGAAGATCAGCAGCACAAGGTTTGGACACCCAGCATAAGGATGGAGCAGATACTTTACTGTCTCATGACACACAGGCTGTTTTCCCCCCTTTGTAGCACAAAATCTGGTGTTTACTGTGAGGAGAATGCTGTGGACTCCCCTTGTCAGCATAATCTTTCTGCCCCTTTTTAATTAAACTTGAAAGGCTAAGGAGTGTATGTGAGGAATGAGAAAGTGAACTTTTCGTGTTTGAATTAATAATTTTTTCCTCTCCTAAATTTGCATCTGACAGCAAAGCTGGGAGCCCTGGCATGGGCAGTGGTTTTTTGAGGGGTTAGATCTTCTCCTACCCTTGTCCTGTCCACATCCCAGGGCAGGCTGCAAACTGGCAGACCTGCCAGAGTTCATCTTTTCCTTTTTTCCCCCCAAAGCATCTCACCTTGTAGCCATGGCAACTTGCTGCCAGGAACAGGCAGCACCCCTTCATGGGCTGCAGCATCCCCTCCTGGGTCACAGCACCCCTTCATGGGCTTCTCCCACATCTGCACCGGGGCTATAGAGCTGGAGATGCTGGACAAGACTCCACATTAAATCTGAGCAGGAGAATGTGCCTGTTCTCTTTGGAAAGGCCAAAAACCCAGCATTTGAGTTTGCTGCTGTCACAAACCACCCTGTACCCACAGTGTAAATTCTGTCTCGAAACCAAAAAAAAAAAAAATCTCAGTTGAGATGTGTATTCTGGGATGAAAAAGGCAACTGATCCTTTCCCAGAAGCAAGGTTAAAGGTGTTAAAGGGATGGAGTAACATAGACTGGGATTTTTTCCTAGGTTCCTTGCTGTTTGCTATTGCAGACATTCGTTATACCCTGCACTAGTCAGGTTGTCCTTTAAGATACTTTCTCATTATAGCAGCACTCTCCCTTAGTGAAAATTTCTTAATGAAGATTTCTTCATGAATATTTCTTAATGAAAATCCTTACTTCAGGTTCCCAATAGATTACTCTTTATTTACACAGCAGTCCAAACCCTTTCCTTTCATTGTCTTGAAGCGTCACCCTGCTTCTCCTGATGGCCTGAGGAAAAAAAAGAAATAAGAGAAGAGAAAACCCCCACATTCTTGATTCTGACAGCACCTTCTTAGGGCTGCAAGAGGAGCTGGGGGCAGCTGCCTTAAGGCACCATCCTTAGGTGGTGGAAACCTCACTGGGCACATCCTGACCTGAGCCAGCATGAGAGCAGCTTGGTGTGCGACGTGGCTCCATCCTTGCTTTCACCTCCTGCAGTTCATCTCCTGCTGCCCAAAAGCATCACTGTAACCAGGAGCTGCAGCTCCACAGGTCTCCCTCCACATTGATCCCTGTAGAATCATTCTGGCTTTGCTGGAAGCGGCAGTGCCGTGCCTGCAGAGCAATGTGTTCCAAAAGCCAGCAGAAAGGCTACAATGGAGTCCCAGATCTGCATTGCTCATAGTCTTAAATGCTGATACTTCTGTGTGCCCAAGTACCCACCCCTGGGTTTCACAACAAGTGTTATTTCACATATAATGATATCCCTGGAAAAGTGCAAATCTACAGATTCACACATGCATTATGACAGCAGAGATGGGGAGGCTGGACTGGCTGGAAAGAGATGACACTGTGATGACATTTGTAAAAAGAGAGGAATCCATAGGGTTATATTATTCCAGAGAGGAGTCTGTTGGCAGATTACCACTGTAACCACATAGGAACTTGTGCCTTCTGGCTCTGCACAGATCTATTTAACCTTGTGAAGGTACACAAATGATTCAAAGAATCATAGACTAGAGGCCTTTGACGACACTTTCCTGGAACCATTTTGCTCACCAAGTATCAGCTTGATTTCAAACTCAGAGATATCTCGTGGGAGACCAGAACAGCGGGCTGTGAATAATTGAGGCTCATGAGGTATCTCAGGCCTGGCTGGCCAGAGGACCACAGTGACCAGGACCAGGGCTGCTAGTGCTGTCCAAAACAGACACTGCCAGTGCAATGTGGAAAGGAGCATGTCTTCCTTTGTGCTCTCCTCAATCTCCTGGAGCAGGCGAATCATCTCCTCTCGCAGATACACCTCCCGCTCCAGCATCCTTCTGGCTACGGTGATATCTTTTGGGTTATCCTCCAGGACAGGCTGGACAGCCAGCAGAAGCAGAAACAGCGTGGTGGCCAAGGACATGGCCTGAAGGAGGTAAGAGAAAAGGAGGCTCATCAGGGTGGGAGGGAGTAGGGGGCTGAGGGCACCTAGCACATCCTCAAAGTCTCTCTGGGCACTCAGCTCTCCCTCGGGGTTAGAAATGCCCCTGGGCATCACCCTGGTCCCCCATCCAGCCCAGCCTTTCCCCTGCATGACAACTTGCCAGCTGCCCAAGTCCAGCTGCAGTGGGCCTGAGGCTGCCTGTGGATACACCTGGTGACAGGTCCCATTGTGCCCCATCCTGAATGATGTCACAACCACAAGAGCCTCATTTCCTGGCTGACAAGATGATGATGGCCCTGGTGACAGCTCCCATTGTGAGCTGTCCCCAGTGATGTCATAGACATCACAGTGACATCACCCAGCTGGAAGGTATGATGGATTTTCCCAAAAACCCTTGATAAAAATATTACAAAAAATTAGTTCCTTTCATAGAAAACCATTCAGTTTCTTATCATTTTTTCTTAGAAGTCAGGAAATTTCCTTTCTCTTCCTTCTCACCATCAGTTTTTACCCCATTCTGTTGCTTCCCCATAGTGTTCTCAAAAAAATACTTTATTCCCTTTCCTTGTAGTTTTTGGATTAAGAACATTTTATAGAATACAATGATTAGGTCAGTTCAGATACTGTTTGTTCTCAAATTATGTATTTCTTACATTAGGGAAGGGATAGACATAAGCATGTAATGGAATCACTTTGCCTTAAATTAAGGACATCTCTTTAAAAAATATTTTGTGAGTCTACAGTAATAATGTTCACAGTTGGTGAAATACCACTGATTTTATTTCAGTTCTATCAGAGTGTGGAAAGATTCCTTAACTAATTACATTTTTCCTGAAAGCACTTAAATAACATTTTTCTCAATGATTTTTTGGAGTTCTTCGTCTCCTCTTCCACACTGTATTATAAAACAAACAGATTGTGTAATATAATTTTGATGAAACAATGCTAGAGATAGGACATTTAGAAATATTTTTTGCCGCTTCATCTATTGCATATGCTGTTGTTCTCAAAAGTTTAATATTAAAAACAACTCATGGCCACTTTTCTATGAAGTTTGTGAATAAAATGCACTCCTACACAAATTAACATAATGTCTGCTGTGCCTTAGTTAAAAATAATAATCTTCAGAATGCACAATGTAAATTGCTGGTAACCAGGAAGATTCAGATTCCGGAACTCCTTGACTTCTGGAGCAATAAAAGAGCACTTTGGATGTTCTCTAGCCCACCTTGTAAATGCAGATTAATAAAGGCAGAGCACAGTTCTTTTATCTGGTGTTTTTGCTGGGCAGCATTCTCACTTTGCTGCTAATGAGCATCAGGAAGTAAATGGCTGCCAAAGTGCCTCATGAAATATAGTCTCAGGTGAGGAATTATTAGTTAGCTGGCAAGGGTTGCAATCCCTCAGTCGCTGAGCTGCCCAGTTTTGTGAGCAGAAGCTGGATGCAGGCACAAATGGACTGACCCTTCTGCACAGCATCCTCTGCACTACCCTGTTGAAATATTATCAGTGGTGGCAAAAAGCTTCCATGATAGCATTTCCTGCATGGATTTGTTTACAAGGGGCATAGTCTGTAAATGCTCTTAGTAGTGAACAGCCTGAAAGAGAGAAGACATGAAGAAACCAGAGTCCAGTTACCAGAGAGAACTGAAGAATTGCTGCAGCCCTGTAGTCACCGTACACTGATCCCAGCAAAAGGTCACCAAGATGATTAAAAGGATAGAACAAATGATCACAGAGTCCTGGAATGAGTTGGGTTGGAAGGGGCCTTAAAAATCATCTAATTCCAGTGATGGGCAAGGACACCTTCCACTAGACCAGGCTGCTCAGAGCCCCATCCAACCTCGTCTTGGTACATGAGGAAAAGCCAATTGGGCAGGAATTTGTTCAGCCTGGAGAAAGGAATGATCTTTTCTGTTCAAATGCATCTATGAACACCCACTAGAAAACACAGCCAGACTCTCCATTCATGTGAACATGGAAAGGATAAGAAGCAACAGAAAAAATTGCAGCAAGACAAACTCCAATCAGATATAAAGAGAAAAATTCATCATAAGACCCAATCTGCACTGTTACAAGTATCCCAGAGGGGTTCTGGAGCCTCTTTGGAGATGCTCAGAATTTGACTGTGCTGAGGAACGTAATGTAACTGCTTTAAGCAGTGGAGTTGGACCAGATGATCTAAACTGTTCAGTTTTACAAAAAAAAAACCCCATCACTGACCTGATACCTATGATAGCTGTGATATCCCTAACACAGGGCTCTGGGAACAACTTGTAAAGCCACAGATGTACAAAAATTTGAAATGCTGGGAAAAGGAAACTTGAAGAAGAAAATTTGCATACAAGAAGAAGACTAAAATGAGAGAACAAGATTGAAAAGAAAGAATAGTGGGCCGTGTTAAAGGCACTGTCTAATTCTGGCAATAGCAGCCCTGACGCCCTGCTGACTAATTTGAACTTCATTTAGCCTTGATGAGGCAGTGACACTGGGGATAAAGCAGGAAGGGACCAGCTCTTAAGGCTCTGGCAGCTCTCAGATTTCCTAGGGGTTTAAAAACACTCAACATTTCCAGGGAGAAGTGGTGGATTTTAACAAGGCAGAAGAAGAGCCCAGTAAGCAAATAACTTGAGAAGTTACTCTTTCCTTTCATTATGTTCTTTCCCTTAGTGCTTCTTTTAATTATTATTCTTGACTCTTCTAATTCCTCTGAATTTTTCCAATGCTTCCTCCAATCACATACATTCATTTCTTCTGGGATGTTACACATGGTCTGTGAGAAGACAAGAAATAACATGGTACTTTATGTTGATTTCAGGATTCTTCTGGCAGTATCCATCTTCTCTGTTTGCTTTGCTGCTGCACAGAGTATAAAGAAACAGATGAATATAATATTTTTGTCTAGGTACAGCTCTTAATTTAATTGAATAATCAAATAGAATTGAGATTTCTGGTGTGATGCTTTGGAATTAGAGCTGTGATGACATTTCTTAAAGATACAGAAGACAACATCTCTGTCTTTGCACATGGAACCTGAGATAATGTGCCTTAAAGGCAAGGTGTTCTAAACAGATTTCTAAAATATAGATACTAAAAAATATAAAAGTAGATTCTAAACAGATTTCAAAAAATAGCTGATTTCTTAGTAAGCTTGGCTACAACAATGGAAAAATTATGCTGTTTACTGTTTTGATTTCTGCACAACACAAAGTAGAAGAAAGGTGGTGGATGCTGAAGATAAGGAAGTTGAGTTTATCAGTGCTCTGGGTTCTTCTGGTGTTCTTGGAAAAAGTGGAATATCTTCATGAACAAGACCAGATTGTGCCTGACACTACTAATTGCACATCTAACCTACAGGGAAAGTCAGTGTAAATTTTCAACTTCAAAGACAAAATTTAGTGTGATTGATGCCTCCTATCTTAGAAAGATGAATTACTGTTATCGGGAGGTTGCAGTCTTGTCTCAGTTGCTGTGATTCCATGGGATGTCATGCAAAAACTGAATGAGCAGAAACATAATCCATTGAGATGAATACTCATTAGTTAATATTAAAAATACAAATATGTATTTCCCCTTCCCCTACAAACTCTTCCTACAGGGTACAGAAATCTGTAAATTTAATCTGCAAGTACTTCAGATACATTATTGGGCTACAAAGTACTAGTAAAAGCAACATGTTCCATATATTAATGCAAGTTTCCTTAAAGCAAACTTCAGATGAAAAATCTGGTGAATAGAGTTGAAAAAACACCTATCTTTGATAGTCTCATCTAAGAGTAGGGAGGGAGCACAGCACACATGAATCTCACACAGGTCTCTGGCAATATTTTCCTGGTGTTACTCATCATGGGGGACTTGGGACTTCCTGCTGTTTTACAGGAACAACAGAGAAACAAATTTCTCACTCAGAGATTGATGGAGCACTAGGACATTTTCAGTACTCAGAAAATATTCTACTGATATTTACTTCTCAAAAATCACATAAGTCATTAAATCTTACTGAAGCAGTCAATTCATACATTCAGGAAAGCACTTTGGAGTAATAATATATGTGTGTTGAGAAGTAAATGTGACATCCTTCTGTTGCATTCAAATCTGTTCGTCAGTCTTTGTTTTAGGGAATGTAAACAGGAGGAATTTGAGCATTTCAGGGGACATGCTCTGTAAAGTTAATTCTTGTAATATGGCAAGCTTTCCTTTGGGGGAAAGGAAATAAGTGTGCAGAACAGCATAGAAACAAACCAGATAAAATTTAATCAGCCTGAGAGAGGCAAAGGGAGACAAGTTTGTTTCAATGCTGGAAGTTTCTCAGAACCTCAGAACTCTCCATGGTGCTGAGAAAACTTCAGGAACAACTCAGTGGAAGGGTGGTATCAAATCCACAGCTACAGTTTCAATTTACAATCTGAACATTAAGTATAGCAATCCTATTTTACTGACCAGGTAGATGATATTGCTGCAGATTGCTAGCACAGTGCCATCAAGGCAATTTTTTACAGTTCTTTTCAAGTCAGATGACTGAGCACAATGTTACCCAAGTTAGAACAGTGCACAAAAGTTAGCAGCTGATGCAGTTTTAACATTTTAACCCAAATCTGTATTAGCTGGAACAAGATGTTTCCATTTGACCACAGGTGCTTCAAGTAAATCAGTAGGTACAGCTATTTCTTCCAGCACCTACATATTCCCTAAAATTCAGATAATCATCTGCAGATTTTCTCCATCCCATTCTTTCCACAATAAACAGATTATTGGATTAATTACACCACAGATATGTATGACAAAATCACTAGCTTGGGGAACTTAGCTCCTTGTTCACAATTTGAATGAATACAATTTCTGATTTATTTCCTTTATTTAGGAAATGCATTTTGCAGAAAATTAATCACAGAAGAATCCTAAGTGTTTTGGAAGGATTTTAGAGGGCCAGAGAAAAAGATATAGCTGTAAAGATGGTTAGTTTGAAAACAGATCAAGGCTCCACAGGCTATGAAATAGAAAAAGATGAAGACAGCCTGTGTTGGAAGCAGTCACTGATGAGCTGCACTTGGCCAAAAGAGTACTTGAAGAAATAGCAAGATGAGGAAAAAAAAAAGCCAGGTACGTTTTCCCCCTGTATTGCTATTACAGTGAATCATTAAGGTCTCTCAAGACACTCTTTAAAACCTTATTAAACAGGTTTTGGGTGCTCTAGTTAATGCAAGTTGTCTCTCTGTTTGAATGATGGTAGCTTGAGGAGTTTTTAAGAGACTTCTTCAACAACCTGTAAGAATGAGTTTTGTCACAAAAAGAGAGAATACATTGCAGGAACTGAACAAAAGAGCTGTTTGTAGAAGAGGAGTCACAAGAACTGTATTGTTCCTTTAAAAAGCAATCAGGACTTGGTTTATCAAGAATTTTTAAAAAATGAACAAAGAACAATTTTAGTGGTTTAATTAAAACCAATTTTGATCTTTTAATAAAAATTATTTTGGTAACAGTCTCCCTGATTTCATACCACTGCTATTATTATTGCTGGGAAAGTAATCATGTTCAGTGGTTCACTATAGGATGCTGGCTTCACAGAATGTGTAATGAAGGAAATGTGCTTTAATAGCAAGGCATTGCTAGTATCAGATGCAAACATTAGATTCATAGAGTAATATAGAGTTGCAGTTACTTGAATAATTAATTACAACATGTAACTGTTGGGTTCTTTAGTATTAGAGCAACTAAGAAATACGTTCAGTACAATCAGAGTTGTGATGATATGGATGTTAGCTTCAAGAGATCAAAATAGGAGACCATATTCTATGCATGACTCTGCTCTTATTTGCAATACACAGAGTAGCTCTCACATGTAAAAGCTCCCAGATGGATTTCTTTTGTTTTGATCCGCAGAACTATATGCTTAAACGTATCTAGAAGCAAGGAAAAAATACATAAAGATGTGTGTGTACATATGTATGTTTAATTTTATGTTTGAAGCTGCCTTTTTGTTAGGATGGTGGCATCTTCAAGTTCAGGTGGATAATGATGACTGTAAGAGATGCAAGGTTGCTTCCCAAGAAAGAAACCTGGGGATTACAAACTATGTGGAATATTTTAGGATCACCTATAAAGCAGAAAGGAAAGGCTCGCAGTTTAGAAAGTCACTTGAACAAACTGGTATATAGATTAACATCTCATTTCCATTACATGGAAAATATTTACAGGTGTACTTTTGCCATTAATGGTTGTATAAATTGTCTAATTAGTCTAATCTACTTTTCACAGCATAGGAAATTGAAAGGAACTGAAATGAAATAAAAATCAAAATGAGTGCAAGGCATAGTCAGGAGATAATGTGGTCTATTCATGTAGGTTTAACACATGTATTTTTTCTTATCAAAATTGTAACTGAAGAAGTAACAGGCAAGTCCAGCCCTACTGCATGCTACATCATGGTGAAACAGTCTATTTCCAGAAAGCCATGTGTTGTGACTGGTAGGGAAAATTACTTTTGCCACTTTTGGACCACCTTTAAGTTGATATACTTCAGGATATATATGTTAGTAGTACATCTCGGTTCTGGAAAATGTGTTTAACCAAGGCTGTTTCACTCATGAGAGTGGGGCTTGGCATAAGAGTGCTCTGGAGGTGCTCACCCTGTGACACAAGTGCATTTTGGCAAGTGGGTGCAGTCAAGGAAGAAGATGGTTGGCACTATGGGGGCTGCTCTTGGCAGCCCTCTGGCACCCCTGGGTGGGTTTAGTTTCCCTCAAGCACAGAGTCTGTCTACAAGCAGCCTTCAAATCAAAACCTCAGGTGTTTTGGTGAGCTCAAATCTGGCTTCAGGATTTTAGACTGTGGGGACTTAAGCATGCTGTTTGTCTTTACTCTTATTTGTTTAATTTTGGCACAGAATGCAAGAAAAGCTTAGTCGACAGAGTCTTGGGATGGTGCTGGATTTTAAATGCTGGTTTTCCTTCACTTTAATCCCATATGGAAGTAGTGATCCTGGCAAGAATTTCACTGACTTCAGTAAGGATGTGACTTCTCAGAGAGACCATGCCCTTCCACCAGTAACAGCTTCATGCAGCTAAGAATTTAGAGGTAGGTCATAAAAATATATAGAAAGGAGGTTACATTCCCAGAAAAGAATCACTGAAGTAGCTTTGAAAATGATTTTTCCAACACTAATAAAGAAAATGTAATAGACCATTTTATGCTCCTGTCCTTAGGCTATGCCTTATACCATGATCAATATAAAAGAAAATTATATTTCCTTGATTACTCATTCAAGCAGAAAATGAGTTCTGTTACCTGAAAATTTAGAAGTTTCGCAAGTAATTGGATAGCCTTTGTACATCTTCAATTTTGATGTTATTGGGTAGTTCATGTTATTTACTAAGATGTTTTAGTCTAATCATTTTTTTGGCAGGTTAAAATATCACTATTACAGTGGGAATATTCTCCTGACAGTGGAAACTATTTAACAAATTAGATGCTGAATGCAATTTGCTGGTCAGCGATGCAGAATATACAATGCATGTGCAAGAAATAGTTTAAATATCAACTAGAAACTAACTATGTAAATTACACAAAAAGATCCTGCATTGTGCTGGCGCTTTCTCCTTCTTTCAAGAGTGCAGAAGATACTGGCAGAAATAATTTGAGCAAATAAATTGTATAGAAATCTGTCTGCTCCAGAATTGCAGGCTCTTCTTTCAGTGCTGAGCACACTTTAAAAAAATAGAGTTTAGGTTTTGAAGGAGAGTGGATTAACCAAGAGCATTCATCAATTCTCTCTGGTACTCATACAATAGTCATCAGTCTTGAGGGGTGTCTTCCAAAGACAGGCTGGTACTTTTCAAAGTGTTTGTAGGGAAGATCTTCCACCTTGGCATGCAAGAGTATCCCTGAGGCTCCTTAGCCCTGGTGTGGATCCTGTTTGGATTTGTGACTAGTGCACAGCAGCAACAGCAAGTCAGCTGTTACAAAGAGAGATCTCCCAGTTCCTGCATCTGCTGAAGTTTCAGAAGAACTGAGGTTTAACTTCAGCTAGCACATCCCCACTCACCCACTCTTTCTTCCCCCCAGCTGGTGGGATGGGGAAAGAAGCAGAAAAGTAATCGTGAGAAAACTTATGGGTTCAGATAAAGACATTCTGAAAGGGAAAGCAAGTAACACCCACAGAAGCAAAGCAAAGCAAGGAATTAATTCACTACTTCCCATAGTCTGGCAGGTGTTCAGCCATCCCCAGGAGAGCAGGGCCCCATCACATGTAACAGTGAGTAGGGAAAACAGAGAGTTTTGTTTTCTAGTTCATGCACAGAAGCACCAAAAAGAAAATCTGTGTCTTTCATCCTCATACTTCTCCCCTAATCCATTTCTGATGTCTTTAGGCATCAGGCTCTGTTGTTGTCTTCTTGGCAATTTCCCCACTAGCACTAGACTGCATGTATTATATCTTGTTTCTTTTGACTGTGTCTTTGTACAGGCACACTTCTGGTTTTTTTCCCCTCTAAATCTCTCAAAAGAGGTGTATTAGCCAGATGGTTTTAGTTTGCATGTCATAAAGATTTCATAGGTATAGAATAATCAAATAGAATAATTATTTTATATGTAGAATTTGCTCAGGCATGGGCCTCTTCTATTCCTTCCTAGCTCCTACCATCACTATTACTACATCTCTTCAAAATGCTGCCCAGGCAGAGACTGACAAAATAGGAAATTAATTAGTGAGATGGCTCTAATGTTCATTTTTTTTTAATGGCAATTCAAGATAAAATAGCTCTGAGAGATAAGTAGGAATGCTGTTTGCATTCAACTGCACCCACCATCTCTAGTTTTTGACACCTTTTTTATTACATTTGTGACTGGTGCAGCAGAAGTAAGTGACTGCAGCTTCTGCTGTGTTCAGTATTCACAATCCTGTGGATTCTGTGAATTTCCTCTCCTGACTTTCTTCCTGCCTCCTTGTTTCATGTGAGGATCCCTCAGAGCTTCACTCTTCATCTTGTTCATGAGGAAAGTGTCAGAAGGAGATTAAGGTTAAAATGTCAGGTTTCTCTCATTTTTAGGTGTTGATTTTATGTGTCCAGGCCCCAATCCTTTCAAGTGTACTCTGCATTATTGGACTCTCAGATGGAAGCTGCCCTTTGAAAACTATCCATTGTTGCTTCTTGCTTTCTATATTCTTCTTGTTAAAAAACTCTTTAAGCTGATGGGTGTGCTAGATGCTTTCCATTCTAGCAGAAAGTGGGAACAATGGTGAGCCCCTTTGTTTAACAATAATTGGAACATGGGAAGCTACTTCAGAGACCACTCTGAATGCCAGTAAAACCTGGAACTGTTGATCTCCTTGTGGGTGGGTGTGTGATCAAAATAGGCAAGGAAAGAGTCAACTGAAAAGAGGAGTGCATCTAGTATGAACTTGAGAGAAAAACAAAAATTACTTGGAGCTTTTTGTAAAAAATATTTCTAGAAGAATAAAATGAACTTCCAAATTATTATTTCTCTGATCAGAGAACAAGTGTTTACATGTATTCTGCAAATAAACAGCCAGAGAGAGATGACTGCAGACCCCACATAATATAGAAGCATGGACTTAGAACAGAGGTAGACCATAAACACTCACCAAAAAAATGGTTTAATGAGCACTTGGATTAAAACTGTGGTAGATTGGAACTGAGCTCAGCCAGGACAGTCTTCATGTACATGCTGTGTATCTTCTGTTTCCTTTAGCAAAGCAGTAGGTAACGTGTTCTCTGCTCATACATTGGCAGCATATTTTCTCTAATGTTCTATTACATTTAAAGCCTATTTGCATTGAAGAGCTTGCCTAAATTCCTAGTGATTCTGGAGAAAACCCACAACTCTCTCCCTCCCTCTCCTTTTACTGGGATTGCTTCCTGTGAAGTTCCCAAGCTGAAGCGGCTTCTGGATCAGGGGAGCTCCAGAGCCAGCATGAGGGACAGGGAAGGACCATGTGGTCCTGAGAAAGGAAGAGAGACACTGCTGCTGGTGATGGCAGCGAACTGTCAGACAGGAGGAAGTGTCCAAGCCAACCTCTGTCAGTAGCTGCTGCCATTGAGGACATTGATTTTGAGGGAAAAATGAGCTAAAATTGCTGCAAAATGAGATCTGATTTAGAAAACTGTACATTAAAAAGATATATGGCTAGAGCTACCAGGTTCTTTATCTACCTCTGTGGTGACACTGAAAAGAGAAACAGCAGTTTCACCACTGTGATCTTTGAGGTGGCAAGCTGCTTTTAAGTGCCTGCAAAGATCAAAAATGAAGTTCAGTTGCTTCAGTTGCTGTAAAATCTTTGGGAACCTCTCAAGCCACTTCAGGTGCCTTTGTAACTTTCTTCTCTTGTTCTGCTGGCATCATCTTGTGTTTGAACTTTGCTCTGCTACTTAGATTTGGGTTATCTGGTCTGGACAGAAAATGTATTTCAGCTTACTTGAGTATATTTGTTGTCTTGTAAGAAGGACTGAATTCAGAATAGCTGTTCTGGATGTCTGTTAAAGAGCTATTGAAGAGCAGTGGGTGTGACCAGTTGCATTTCACCCCCACACTAAGCCACCTCATTAATGATTGTTTTAAGCCAGCAGGCCTTATCTATCTTGCCCAACTATTCTCTTCCTTCCCATTGCCTACTTTCTGGTAAACTCATTGCAAACAGGGGAGGCAGCAGTCATTTGCAAGTTTAGGTGGAGCAGATCTCATAAACAGGTGTATGACATTAGCTGATATCTTCTGGAATCGCATGGTTCACATTTTGTATCACCTGTCAGCAAGGCTGTTGATTCTCTCTGCTGACTTTTTGTGCCTTTATGGAAAGAGCAGCCTTCTCCAAGGACTCCTACACTAAATGTATGTTTTTGGGGTTTGTTTCCTAAACTTGTCTAGTAGACTAAATGTGACTGAATTAAATGAAGAGGAATGACTAAAATCCTCCTCAGAAAATGCTTTTGACTAGTGTAACTGTAGGGTAGATAGGAAATGAGTCCATTGTTAGTCCTGCAGTGTATGGGGAGGAATTCCTTTAGGGATAAAATAGCAGGCTGGGGCCCTGGAGGGCATATGAGATAGGTGAAAAGGAGGAGAAGGAAATTAATATTAATTTCCCAGAGAGCAAGAAAAAAAATCCTTCCCCATGACCTGACCATGGTTGTGTATGGGCAATAAACAGCTTATGTTTGAAATGTTTGTATAAAGGGGCTTCGTTTCTGTCACCTCTATGCCCCAGTTTCTCTGAAAGCAGAAAGGCTGGAGAAGCAAGGTTTGCTTTTGATTTTGGGGAAGCAGATTTGCCTCCTTCATAACATTTGTCAGTAAGCTAAGATCTCAGAAGGAAAACAATATTTGTTTGTAACATTTTATTATAATGTATTCATTTAATTGCTACTTCAGGACTAATGTGTCGACATACAGGTTCTGCTCCAGCAGAATATTCAAGGCCAAGGAGACCAAGGGAAGCTACAGGAATCTGATGTAAAGCCATAAGCCATAGTGGGGAGCTGTATCTGGAAAGACTTAAAAAACCAGAAGGGAGTTTGAGCTGGGGCAGGGGGAGGAAATCCTTTGCACCCAAGAGACCAAGCCTCCTATTTGGTAATATCCTATACTGTATGTGTGATATGGAGACTGCTGGGTTCTCCGTGTATGATTTATATAGATGTTTTAGATCCATGTTGAGTCTCTGGAAACCCAGGTTTTCTACATTTAAAAAACACCTTGAAGTCAAAATGACCTGTGTTGAATATGTATTTGATGAGGTAAACTGGAGGAAGTCACACAGAATCAAGAAACACAAGTTCCACATTCTCAGCCAGTGTATTTCAGCTCTTTAGCTGTCACTTGCCAAGACTGCAACTAATTGAGAAGAGAATAAAATAGTGCAGCAATTTCCAATACTAATGAATATTGTAATAATTTAATATTAAAGAATTTAAAACTTGAGTTGTTTTCTTCTGTGTGGCACTGGGGCAGAAGCTGTGGTAGTAATTCAACGTATTAGGTACTCACAGGGAATAAGGAGAATATACCTTTGCAGAAAAAACCACAGGGATGGGTAGTTTCCTTCAAATTATTTTAGGCATGATTTTTTTCTGCAAATGTAATATTGCATCCTTCTTTTCCTTAAATTCTACATAATTTTATGGATATGTGAGAAAATGTGGATCAATTTTACAGCTATCAGCAAGTATCCTCAAGGAGAATGCCACAACAATTTAATGAGGTTTGTAAGAACCTGTAACCACTGATGAACAGTGTCCAGGAAGATTCTTCCTGCAGTTCTGCTATGGCCCATCTTCTTCACACCTCCTTCACAGTAATCCTTTTACTGTAACCCCTCTAAAATTTCTGAGAGGTGGTAAAAATGTTCTTTGTTAAGTGAATCCTCAAGTTAAGCCACTCTTCAAATTGCTTGTATAGGATGAATTTGCTGGACAGCCAAGTCGTGACTGTGAGACCTGATCCTAAATATAGGGGGAGAAGCTGAGGAGAAAACTTGGTGCTTTTCTGGGGATTATATGGACAGTACACACCATGGAATGGGCACAGTGTGCCCTGTGGTCCCAGGAGCTCCTCAACCTTCAGTAATTTTAGGTGATAATGACGTAAGTAAATTTTTCTGTCTGGAACAAAACAGTCATCAGGGATGGGCCTGCATTTTCAGGTGGGCAAATTTACCCATTTTATTATCTACACCACCTTTGTCTAAAGGAACTGCATTTTGAATCTATTGGCACTGAAGTATTTTCCTTCATGTACTTGGACACAAGGGGAGTGTAACATCCTGAACTACATCTGATTTGGATTATTTTTTTTCTTGTCTTGTGTATTGCCTCAAGGCTGCTCCCCATGTCTGCTAGGCAGGTGCTCCTTCACTTACAAACTGCTGCAACTTGGAGTCTAGTAATCCCTTTCTATGTGTGGAAACTCCTATCTTGACATTCTCATCTTGACAACTCCCCCCAAAAAAACCCTAGGTGGAAAATACATTAATTAGGGGCCTTCATTTTATATTGTTTTAGGAAATATTTATTTACATTTATATATAAAAGAGAAAGAAGAGAATATGACTTATTTTTCTTTGTCTGCTGGCAACCTGTTCCTGATAATTTACCTAGATAATCTTCATTCCATTTGGTTATCTAACACGTAAAATCTTTAAGTCAATCTAAATTTTCCTTGACTGAAAGGTTTTGTTTATATTACCCAAAATAGCTGTGGTTCCAAACTGAGTGAAGATCGGAATGGAAAGATACAATCCACAGGTGACCCCTTCATGCTGCTCCCAATGCTTGTTTGGTTCCCAGGTATTTTGAATAAAAGACTTACAGATTGCTCAGGGGCTACATCAGGATGTGAGGGGAATGCAGCCCTTTTATGTGCAAAAATCTAAGGTGCACTTCTGTAGTGTTTAGCAGAAAACCTTTACTATTTGTCCCATTAGACCTGAAGGTGGCAGGGAGCATGACCTTGTCCTTAAACAGACATAAATAAGATTACATAGACACGGGTCACACTCCATATAAGAACTAATCATCAAAAAGCACTGGCATTCAAATCCCCTCTAGCTTGTATAAAGCTTTATCTGTTCAAACAAAAGGAAATTCAAATTAAAAGCAGCAGTGTTTAGACCTGCAAAATAGTAATGTGAGGAGACAAGGAGGCTCAAGGAAAGCACAGAGAAACAAGGTAGAGACAAATTTGATACTGAGAAAAATTTCATTAGGAAAAAGTAATTATAGGAAGGGCTGACTGAGTTACAATGATATTACCTTGGTCTGGTTCTGGCTGTGCTTGCAGAGAAGATGTTGATAGCAAAGAGAGCAGAGCTGTTTCAGCTCCTAATTTTGACAAGTAGCTTTGGAAAGTTGTGTAGACTTGAAGGTGTTTTGGTGCCCAAAATGCAAGAATGAGTAACGTGAGGCTTTATCCAAGCAAATTTCTAAACATATTAATTTCTCTTGAGTAAATTACATTAATGCTCAGCAACTAACTGAGGATCTTGAAAGACATTGCAATGTATACTGAGAAATGGAACTTGCTGTCTGTGTTCAAATTTTATGAGTTTTTCTGTTGCTTTGGTTTTATGTTTGTTTGGTTTGGTTTTGTGTGATTTTTTTGGTAAATGCTAACTCAATATGCTGGTTTTGGCTAGGGTAGAGCTATTTTTCTTCACAGCACCTAGCATGGGCTATGCTTTAAATTTGTGCTGCAGAAGTGACATCTTGAAGCACCCGGAGCTGTGCATTGCAATGTTAAACCATAAAACCTCACTCAAAAGGATCAGGAGTGGAGATGGTAGTGGAAATGCCTTTAAATTGTTGTAATCCGTGACTTGAATTGCACATTCTGGGAGTTTCTACAGCAGGAGCCACCAGAAGCAGTAGAGGACAATCCTTAAAACTGCAGCAGACACCCAACCTGAGCTGCCTTTGGTGTCTGATAATTCCCCACCACACAGCACCTCTGATGTCCTGAGCACCACACCAGATGGAGCACAAAATCATGGGCTGAATTAACCTATTGGGCATTTTATGGATGCCTGTGATCTTTTACGGGACATTTTGCAGACATTTCACAGGAGTGGTCCATAAACTAAGGGAATGTTATCTATTAAATATATCAAACAGTGCAAATGAGGCTGGTGGGTGAGGATGGTGTGTAGGACCTGAGCATGCTGTAAATGGCACAGGATAAGAAGTGGAGATTGTGCTGGTTTGGGCTGGGGTGGAGTTAGTTTCCTTCATAGTAGCTAATATGGGGCTGTGTTTTGGATTTATGCTGGAAACAGTATTGATAACAGAGGGATGATTTTATTCTCACTGGACAGTGCTTGCACAGAGTCCAGACTTCTCAACACCCCACCACTGAGGAAACTGGGGCTACACAGGAAGCTGGGAAGGAACACAGCCAGGACAGCTGACCTCAGCTCACCAAAGTTATATTCCAGACCACAGGGTGTCATGCTTAGCATATAAAACTGGGGGAAGAAGAAGGAAACAGGGGGACATTTGGAATGATGGCATGTGTCTTCTCCAGTCACTGTTAGATGTGATGTAGCCCTCCTTTCCTGCCTGCCCAAGGAAAGTGATGAATGAATTCCTTGTCTTACTTTGCTTGTGTGGGACACTTTTGCCTTACTTATTTTTTTTAAAACTGTTTTTATCTCAACCCACAAGTTTTCTCACTTTACTCTTTCAATTCTCTCACCCATCTCACTGAGGGGAAGTGTGTGAGTGGTCGTGTGGTGCTTAGTTTCAGGCTGTGATTAAACCAAAACATGCAGTAAAAGAAAGATATTATGCCAAATAGGTTCCAGTTAATTTGCTTTTCTTGAAAATGAACATAGTTACATTAAAGAAAAATACCCCCTGCCTTGTCTGTGTTTGTTCATCTGTTATTTAAAAAACAACGCCAAAGGAATTTATTTATTGTGCTGCCCAGAATGTCTAAGATGAGTACATTTTTGCTTCAGAGCAAATGGTAATTATGTTTCATGTTTTCCTCTGACAAAGATATAAAAAGTTTGATTTAGCCTTTTAAAAACCTCAGTGTTTGGTGCCAGAAATTGCTGGCTAATTAACCTTCAGATTTCTGTGCTACAAATGAGAATGCTTGGCTTATAAAATGATTCCATCATGTAAGAGCCTTAACTGCAGTGAACGACAAATTCAGAGGCTTGTTATGTCAGAAAGGAGGAGGAGGAACTTCTGTTTAGGTCTTGCCTTCAGAGGGAAAGGAAACACTGATAGTATCCCTGTAACCTTGCACTGATGAGCAGGCACCACATTGCTTTGGAAAGATTTCATATTTGAGATCTGATGACTAAATGGTGGTGGGCACAGCTGCTTTAGAATCAGAGATAAAGGGAAGAAGGAAAACAAATCCAGAACTGCTATGAGAAAATCTGGCTGACATGTAATGCTGTCAGAGCATTTATAAAGAGCAGAAACCCTATTCAGTGTCAATCAGGTACGTGCTATATTGAATGGAATATTTATTATTGTAAATGTTGCCAAAGGTCTGCAATTGATAGTCTCTGGATTTATGAACAGTAGCCTCTGTGAGAGAAACAAGATAGTTAAATTATAGAGAGTATTAATTTTGGTTCCAGTGTAAATTTATTCTTAAAGTCTGTCAGTTTATGCAGATTAAGTGATCTTCCAATAGGCTTGGGGTTTTTAAATAATTGTGGATACAGAGAAAATTATGGAAGTTTGCTGTATTTTAGGTCTTTGGCTTAAGAATCTTATTAGAATAGGATTGCTGCACTGAGAGAAGGAGAATTTTGGAACATACATTAGGAAATTGGAGTTTTAAGGTTTTTGGAAAATTCCACAGATAAATACAATAATAAAAGGTAAATGCCTCTTCCAAGCATCATAGTAATTGGTGTAACCTGATCCAAACTAAACTGGGGTTACTGGAGGACTCTTCACTTGACTTTTGAAATTCCAAATCTCTTACTGATAAATGTCTCAGGTTTTGTTTTTACAGCTGTGAAGTTTTCTAATTGAAGTTGGTGATACAGGTTTACACTCTTTTAATAAGAGCTGGGTTTTTAGGTTTGCTTTTGGCACCGCTAAAAGGTTTATTTAATAACAACTAAAGATTGGACAGCACATGTGTAAATCTTCATCAAACCCATCAGAATCTTTGCCTGAATGCTCGTAAAAAACTTTTGGCTAGCAATGGCAAGAATGATCTGGTCTTTAATCTTGGATGCTTTATAACCAAGGTTTTATTAGAGAAAATAAATTTCAGCCTGGAGAGAGGATGGGATAAACAGCAAATTGTGCAGTTTATACCTTGGAATGGTTGGTAAATGTGCTGTTTCTTTCTGGGAAAGGGTTCAGCCTTGTCAAACAGAGAATGATGCACAATTATCATTTGTGTGTAGAGAAAGTTTTGATATGATTATGGGTGGCATGAGAAAGTGCTTTTGAGCATAAAGTCATTTACCATTTGCTTGATGTGCTCAGTGTTACCAGCAATGTGTTTCCTCATCCATATCCTTGAGATTCCTTGCTCATCTGTTGTCCGCACAAGAGGGGGAGAATTCTAAGACTGGTGTTTTTACTGAAGCAGCAAATACATGTTGCATTTCTGATTTAAAGCTTTAGAACTTTTATTTGGTATTTGAGAACTTTATTAAAATTCTTCTTTCTGTCTGTGAACCAAGTTCAAGCACTCCTCTGTGGCTGTCCTCCTTTTTGCTTTCCTTTCTGAACTTTCCTGTACCTTTTAAAATAAGATATAACTTGTATTTTGCAGACAGTGACTGTCACACAGTGTTAGTGGAAGACAGCTGTAGTGTCTTCCTTGTCAGGCTGGCAACTCCGTGTGTGAGTGAACAGCTCAGCTTCCTCAGGCTTTCAAAGGAGAAATAACAATAAAAATTTTGGACCTGAAGGAATGGAATGGAAGCAAGTCTGATATTTCTTTGCAGTTTATCTCTTCAGTGCTGTAAATGAGAACCAGTAAATGGAGCTTCAAGTATTGCTGGAGAAAGTGGAAACTATTTTATATCCTTGAGAATTTTTTTGGCTGATAACCTGAAAAGCTTTATATATCACAGGAAGAAAATCCTCACAGTTTTAGAGGTGTTCTTAAAATGTTACAACTGCAGAATTGTCTTCAAGTAGTCAGCCAATGTGACTGTCTATAATGATGTTCTGATCAAGAATGGATTAAAATATATTAATTAAAACAACTATAAATCCAGTTAGTATATGATCCCTTTAAAGACTCCTAGTTTTAGTTCTGATTCTTGAATATTGGCTTAAGGTAAAAGTAGGAAAGGTCTTACAGTGACAAGGGATGGTGATCCATGGGGCTGATGTAAAATCCACTATTTTACTGTGCTTTTCTTCATCTCTCTGCAGCATGCTTTTGCTAGCAGCAAGAAACAGTCACATAAAAGAGTTTGCTGGTCCATTCCTTGAGAGACAGGACATAAGAAACTCAGCAAGCAGAAATCCCAGAATAATTTCTCAGATTTCATTTTAATAAGACTAGGAGGACACTACAGTTTTGTCTTAATTAGTGTGTTAGACAAATGTCCATCTGTGAGAGACATCAACAAAATTCTGACTGACTCAGCTGAGACAGGATTTTACAATAAAAGGCAGGTTTTCATGTCTAAGTTAATGATGAGACAAATCTAGAACAGCTTTCTTTGCTTAAGGGACTAAAACCTATCCACAAACTTTATTAGCCTGTGGATGATGTTAAACATATCAGACCTGGGATTTCATGCAGCATTATAAGAGTGTTTCACAGCTTGAAAGGCAGGAATAAGCAGTGCCTGGGCTTCTGTGCTCTTTCAGTGAATTAGTGATGGTGGAGAAAAAGTAAAGGCATAATGACTCATTTATTAGGTGCTTGTAAATCTTTTATGTCATCAAAAACTACATCAAAAAAACTTCATTTAAAGAAGTTCCATAAAATTGCAGAGATGAAGATATTTAGTCTTGAATTTGATGTTAATATGAAAATGCACAACAAAATTAATACAATTAGGATAGTTTTTTACAGAAATTCCAGTAAGAAAATCAATTTACTATAGCTAAAACCAGATAAGCAGCCAAAGGAGTTCTGCATTTCATACATAGTCATGCATAGATTTAATTTCTATTACCATTGTAGGAAAGATTGCTTATTCAAGTTTTATGACTAAAAAGACAAAAGTTTTAAACTTTTTATTTACTCTTTGGCTACCTAAATTATTCCTATAGCACGAATCATTTGCATAGTAAAGAGGCCATCTGGAAAAAAAACACTGTAAATAACAACATTTTATTTGGGGGAGGAGAAAGTAGAATAAGACATATTGCAAATTGGTCTGACAGGAAAAAGTCTACTGCTTTTTCTTCACTCTTTAGGTCTCTGAGATCTGAAAAAGTTATTCCCTGACAACGTTTCTGCAAGGAAGGTTTTCTTTCATCAAAGACAGCTCTGGTTATCACCATTGCTTCTCAGCCTTGCAAAAACAAGAGGTTATTTGAGGAGCCTGAGGCATGGCATGCTCAAGGGAAAACCAATGTCTGTTTAGCCAGGAGCAATGACTCCTGCATTTCCTGACATATATGCAAAACAGAAACTCCCACCCTGTCTTTTGGAGCTATGGCAGGTCAGATCTGCCAGGATGGCAGAGCATGAACTGCAGAAATAAATGAGTTCACATCATTTGGGGATGTGTCCCACTTGTCTGCCCAACTTGGACTTGTTACCCATGGATTGCCAGGGGGCAGGTTTTAAGGGGCAGTAATGACTTTTCTCTTTTGTCCATTGGCAAAAGGACTTTTAATCTTGTCACAGGTCTTTATGCCTAGTGAAGGACAGCTGCTACCAGGGAAAGTCTCATCTTTACTTTCTTCAGAAAACAAGATAGTATCTCCCCTAAGAATGTAGGAATTTTCAATTCCTGCTCTATCCCTATTGCCTGATTTACTTGTTTTTCTTCACATATTGACTTTTTTAGCCACCATCTCCTTCCTCTCAAATTTCTGCCTGGCATGAGTACATTGCTGCCGGCTCTGCTCTCTTCATGCTGCTGTATATCCTCTCAGACCTGACTGGGAAACTGCTGTGGGAAAAGGGAATAAATGAGGTGGAATTTTCAGTCACCAATTTATTTATAATACAAGAGCTGTTGATTTGTTGTAAGAGTAAAGAGAAGGAACTTGACTTGAGTCAAAAAAACTCAGCCCCAGTGCCAGCTCATGTCTATACCCTGCCAATAACAGAGACAGTTTTTCAGAAACCCTCCAAGCTGTGTAAAAGTTCTGAGCAAAATAAGGCATTTTATCCATATGCTTTTTCCCTCGTTGAGGGCAGAGGATTGAGTATGGCACTCTGCTTCTCAACAGACTAGAATTGTATAACATCTTAGATAATGACAGGGGAAGTGGGATCTAGGGCCCCCTCAGCAAGTTTGCTGATGACATCAAGCTCTGTGTGCAGTCTCTGCTCTGCCCTTGTGAAAGCCCACCTGGAGTGCTGCATCCATCTCTGGGACCCTCAACAGCAGAAGGATGAAGAACCTAAGATTCAGTGAGTCCAGAGGAGGCCATGAAATTCATCAGAGTGCTGGAGCACATCTTGTATGAACACAAGCTGTGAGAGCTGGGGTTGTTCAGCCTGGAGAAGAGAAAGCTCTGGTACTTCCAGTGCCTAAGGGGGCTCCAAGGGAGCTGGAGAACGACTTCTTACCAGGATGTGTAGTGCTGGTACAAGGCAGAATGGCTTCAAACTGAAAGAGAGCAGGTTTAGACTGGATATTAGGAAGAAATTCTTTGCTGTGAGGGTGGTGACCCACTGGCACAGGGTGCCCAGAGAAGTTGTGGATGTCTCATCCCTGGGAGTGTTCAAAGCCAGGTTGGATTGAGCTCTGAGCAGCCTGATCTCACGGAATGTGTCCCTGCCTGTGGCTGGGTGGGGAGGTTGGAACTAAGTGATCTTCAAGGTCCCTTACAACCCAAACCATTCATAGATTCAGTTAGAAATCTATGAACACACTTTTTGCAAATTACTAGAAAGGAATGGGGTGGAGGAAGGCACATGTATGTTTGTTTTAGGACATTGCCATTAAGAGAGAAATGTTGATTGAAGGAATTAATTACTCCTGGATCTAAGGAAGTGGTGTGTTCTATGTTGTTGGGACAGGGCTGTGGTGTGGTAATCAAAACAGTAATAACTTCTTTAGAATTAGCTTAATTAACTGGTATGTGCTGAGAGACCCAAATGTGCTTCAGAGATGCTGGATACCGATGCACATCCCAAATCAATGAAAATCTAAATCCCTGTGCTGCTCTTCCCTGCACTTTCTTGCATCAGAGAAGATACTTTTTTTCTAAATAATGAAGTTCTTACTGGACAAGTTGCTATTCTTTGTATTGGCTTCTGCCACAATATTGCTGCAGATGGAAACATGATTAAAAAATCCTCAGATAGATCCTTGTAATTATAACTTGTGTAATAGTTTTAAGAGATGCTTCTTTTCTAATGGAACACACCAAAATTTTCCTGCTGAAATACAAATATTATTTTTGATGAAAAAGTCTACACTGTACTTTGAAATAATTGCATGGAGAGTAAAGGAGCTGAAGTGTCTCAGTTTGCATTTGTATTCTTGAGCAGGATAACGACTTTTCATTTCTGGTGCCTGAAACCCTAAGTCTATGAAACATACTTAAGAGATGCAAATAATAGAAAGCTTAAATCTGCTCTCAGATCTGGTAACATTTTAATGGTCTACAAATTTAAACGCTAAAAACTAGTAAAGTCAACCTTAACTCTAGTTTGAACTGAGATCTGAAAATGTTTTCCAGTATTGGGAAGGTGGGGAGAGTAAGTAATCCAGCATCCTGCTCAAAGAGAATATTTTCTTAATCTCTCCAAAAACAGGGATTTCAGCCTTTCTGGATATCCCATTCCTGTGCTTAATTCTCACTGTGGAGAATTTTTCCCATGTTCTACTGAAATTTCCCTTGCACTGGCATGTGACTGTCATCTCCTGACTTGTGTGCTTTCTGTAAAATGAATCTGGATTTCTTGTCTTTGTAACTCCACTTCAGGGGGTAAAAGACTGAAGCTGTGTATTCTTCTAGAGGAACAAATCCAGTTCCTTTGGTGCCCCCATGTCATATCCATTGAGCCCTGAAATGTATTTATGAATGTTTGGAATAATCTAGGAGTTGTCAGTGTCCTGAGTAACTCAAAGGCTAACATAATCTAAAGAGTGCTCATTTTGCTTGTTTAAAAATATTCTTTCCTGTGTGATTTTGAGCCACAGTATTTTATTTAGAGTAGGTCTTGATGTCATTGAGGACAGGTTATTAATTTTGGAGGAAGGAGTACAATATCTGAAGTTTGGACAGATAGCTGTGTTTGCATTTTGCTTCCCTATCTCTCCCCTACTTGTTTCATCCACTCCTTCTCAGGTAATAATAAACTTGTTAACTTGTCTGCCTTCTGTTGGCAATATCTGGCACTGCTGTGTTTAATGAGTAATAAGTTTGTCACAAAACCCACAGCACAAGTATCATCTTACCCATCAGGAATGACTTTCCTTTAATAATCACTTTTCCAGAGGATGATTCAGTTTATTGTTGCAGTGAGTTGTGTAAAATGTAACACAACAGAATATTAATAGAATGCTCTACAAGATGACTGAGGATCTTTGCCTGTGGGGTGTTGGAATGCACGCTTGCTGAATCACCTCTATTAAACCCAAAGGCGGAATGATTGCACTTTAGTTTAAGCCTAGCAGAGAAAAAGGTCATCTTGATTCTCTATTGCAATAAATCTTTACTCAAAATATATATAAAATGCTAAGCATGTTGTAGTGTATGTTGATGGAAGGGTGCCTGAGAACATCTGTCACTCCCTTGCTTTTTGAAGTGTTGTACTTTTCTAGGAAAAGCCATTGTATTATGTTCCCAAGCAGGCACCCTGCCCTCTCTACCTATTTTTCCTGTTTCCAAAATGAAAAAAAAAACCAAACAAACATAAAACTGAAAAAAAAACCCAAGAAAGCAAAAGAATTTTTTCCCACAAGGCTTTTAAAGAGGTACTTGGTATGGGTAATGTGAAATAAGTGGCTTTCAAGTTCGTTGAAATACGTCAGATAGCTTAATTATTTACCCATGTGTCTGTTTGACATCTAAACCAGTTCTTATGCCTCATCTGGCTTGTCTTGCGTAGTGAGTCTCAAGATAGATTGAGTTGTTGCAGAGTTATTCAAAGAGAAGAAATCTAATTTTTTTTTTTTGGGGGGGGAATATTAATAACATTTGGTTTTTTTCCCTACATTCTCATGGATAGTCGTGTCATCCTCTGCGTACTGGAGCTAATGAAGCTGCTTTATGTCAGAGTGAATCCTGCCTGTATTGTCTTAGATTTATGAATGGTAAGTAGTATTTGAGGAACTGTCCAGAATGGCTATTGTTTACTTAATAATGGCATTTCAGTTGTTGAATATGTCACTAAGCTAAACTTTCTTCAGTGGATTGAAACATTTGCAGGCTGCCAGGAGGCTGGAGTATAAATATAATAGACAACTGTTTTGTTTCTGTGCCTGGTACAGATCTAGTGTAGGGCTGATAGACCGCATCTAAATAATGTATTTTATCATTGAATCTTGCTTTTAAAATATTTTTTCAGAGGAAGAGAGAGTGTTGGAACAGGAGTTCACTTTGGGAAGTAGTTCATTTCTGTTTAATGAGTACTGTTTAAGATATGAGGACATTATACCAGGATGGAACAAATTTATTAGCCTATTGCACTACTTATTGTATTCCTTGTATTAAATGTGGTTGTGCTTCCTTCTGAGGTGTTTGTGGATTTTTTTTCTCAAGTTTCAGATCTTGACATCTATTTCCCTCAGTCTTCAGTTCTGCTTTAAGACACACAACTTCACAGTCCAGCAGACGATTTTTAGGACCCTCTGAGCAATAATGCATCATTTCAGCAGTTTCACTTTATTTGTGAGGCTCTGGGCTTCCCAGTTTAAATTCTCTGGGTGTAAAGAAATGTGATCAATGTTATCTCGCGTACATCCATGGTCTACTGTAGCTTGACTATTTCTGCTCCCTAAGTTAATAATCTCAGGTCAATACTGTTATTTTTTCACTACATTACAGCCTGCTGAAGACCATGAGCACAGTTTTCTTTAACCTGCTGGACCCCAGAGTCGCCTTCTCTTGTAAATAAGTTATGAGCAGTGTGTTTTTCAGGAAGGCTGTACTGACTTCTTATTCTTGTGTGAACTTCTACCCCTAAAACAAGCTTCACTCTTGCTTCTGGTAACTTCTGTATATGTTTCTAAATACTGTGTGCTGCCCTTTGGAGACAATATCTCCTTATGCTAAGCAGGCAGTTACCCTGCACACACACATTAGTGGATTCCCTCTGCTGAAAAACATTACTCAAATCTCAGCTGATTCCTGTTAATAAAAATTTTGTAGTAGCAGCTCTGTTCTCTCTGCTTCTACAGCATGCAGGCATGTATTTTCTAAATGCTGAGGGAAGCTACACAACCAGTTGCCTGGTGCAAAAGCTGTCACAGCAGAATATCTCTAGCTGGCTGTGACAGAGATGTTGCTGTGGTGCTGCTCAGGTCCTTCTCTCCGAAGGGTTTGGGGTTCCCCTGTGCTGTGTGCCCTTCCAAAGGAGGCAGAGGGACAAAATAAACACAGCTTTTGCTGACCTTCCAGATCCTGTGGCAAAGTGCCCATGCTCATCCTAAATATCTGCAGCCTCTGAGACTGCAAGGGGAATACAGCTTTGCTTACACTGAATCTTTAAATGTGTGTTGAATCCAGTGTGCTCATTAGGCCCACTCATAGTAACCCATGAAAATACTCCAAATATTTTTTGTTCCATTTTTTGCTTCTAAAAAATTACCCACCTCATAATCTGGGAGCGAAAGCACCTTTGGGTTTATCAGTGGGTTTTTTTTGCAGTTTGTACAATGCCTGGTTTTTCCTGGAGGAGGCTGTGAAGCATCTGGTGAGGGCAGATGAAGTGTGTAGGTTGTGTGAGGAGTGAGGTCAGAATCTCCTGCTTTGGCTGCTCTGGAGTTCCAGTCCAAGAACTGCTGGACACAAACAGCTGCTGAGATATCTCATTTTCCTGTTTCCCACAAAGGAAAAAACAGCAGCTGGGTCTAAAGTGCCTGAGCTGATTTAAATGAGTTTCTGGTTATTTCTACACATAACTTCAGTTTCATTGACAGAGTGCAGAGTGAGGAGGAAGGAAGGACTCTCAGCTATCCATTTTAGTCAAAAAGACTATTTCTTACCTTTTCTGTTAGTGCTTCTACTCTCAGTCCTCACCCTAGAAGAGGAAAGCATATCAATGCCCTGAGGTGGCATATTAGAAATGCCATGGGCTGAGAACTTTGGGGACAGGGAGGTTGCTGGTTCTACAACAAACCTATGCTTGAATCTTCCTCATCTTGTTTTATGGTCATGTGAGGCAAAAAAGAAGGTAAGAACATTTAGCATCTCTACCTTGGCCACTTGTGGAATAGCAAAGCTGTGTGTGAGTGATTAGTTATCCTCTGGTTTCTCATGTTAGGATCTTATTACCATATGTAAAAGTACTTTTCAAAATCAGTTCAGAGGGCTGAAACTTCCTATTTTGTATACAGAATTGTTTTGAATTGCAAACTAGGTCTGTCTTTAAAGCTGGAATGAATTACAGATTAAAGTCTTAGTGAAGAATAAAGAAAAAATATTTTTAAATGCTACAGTAAAATAATGCTTCTAGGACAGAGGTCTGTCTCAGGAGGATAATTTTGGTGGGCTTTTATTTTTTTCTTTTCAAAATTCTTTTCTCTCTTAAATAATTTGCCTATGCCTAAATCTGGCAAAGAGTATTTACTGTGGGCAATTTAAGATCTTTGTTTTGATAACTGAGTCAGATGGGAGAAAGGACAGGGGGTAGTTGGGATGGGGATGGAGAGTTGCAGGGAATTATAAAACTTCTGGACCTTATGAAATCACTCGAGTTTTATTGTCAGCTTTGGAAATATCTGTGTTTCATGACTTCTGCTTTTCCAATGGCTCTGTTCAGAGGTGCCGTACCCAGGGACCTCTCAGTGATGAAGTTGCACTGCTTGCTGACATCCACTACCTGTCTTCCTCCTCTGTGTAAAGGGATGTGCAGTGGAGTTCTGGATTTGGAAGGTATAGGGGATATGCATGTGTATGTTTGTCTGTTTTCAAAATGCCTGCTGTTACATGTTTGTGATGGAAAAGGAAAGCACCCTGAAGTACAAGGCTGAGGACTGTAGTGCTTAACAGCAGGAGATGGTGAGTTGTTATAAAGAGAATTGTTTTCTCCTCCATAGCTGTGGATCTTGGGGTAATTTTAGCTCTGATAGAGAGCAGATATACCCTGGTTGTAACTACTGTTAAGATTCAACTTGTCACCTTCATCTTCATTTTAGGCAGGCCTCAAATAGTTTTCTTCTTAAAATTATTATTGTTTTGTAAGACAGTCTGAACTCAATGTGTATTTTAGCCGTCATTTTTAAGGATATTCTAGAAAGCTTTCTTTTTCTTAAAGGTAGTAAATTTGTACATTGACTATTTAAGTGCATTTGGTATGTAATCTGTTTTAACGAGATGTTTTTATGACTGCTGGTTTACTGGTTCCATTTTTCTTCTCTATAAAAGACTTAATGCAGGCTTTCTTACTTTTTAATTTTTTTACTTTTTTTCTTTATCAACTTAGGATGAATATTTAAACAGCACTCCTCAATCTTGCATCAAAATGTCCCTGTGCACATCTTCTCACAAGGACTTTTCTCAGTTGCTGCCACTTCAGGATATTGGATGCAATAAAACAGAAATTAAAAATTCACCTGCTGGTGTCATCTCTCCAGTTCCTTACAGCTGCAATCAGTCCACGCTGGCAGCAGAACACAGTCCAGTCTACATTCCCTCATCTTACATGGAAAACAGGCACGAATATTCTGCAATGGCATTCTGCAGCCCTGCTATGGTGAATTACAACATTGCCAGCAATTTTGGGGATCCAGAGAGCATGAGTGCGAGGCAAACCTCCAGCCCCAGTGCGCTGTGGTCTGCTCCTGGCCATCTGTCCCCTCTGACTCTGCACTGCCAGTCCTCACTGCTGTATGCAGAGCAGCCCAAGAGCCTGTGGTGCGAGGCACGACCGATGGAGCCAGTGCTGCCCGGGAGCAGGTCAGTGCTGCTTCTTGCTGGAAAACTTGGCTGGATATTCTTTACAGTTTCCTTAGCTCAAGACTTTTCTTTTTACATTTGATTTCTATGTGTTGGTCCCTCTGAAAAACAAAATTATGCCAAAAAAATTTAACTAGACACCAAATCAGTCTGGGGGATTTGCATGCTTGTTTGTTTGTTTTGTTTGTTTTTGTAGCTTCTGAAATAAGATTTTTTCTTTCAATACCTCCTTAGAGTACTATACACCAACACAGAGCATTACAAATACCTTCAGTGTGGGAACAGTTTACATTGTGTAAACAGAATTTCAAGACTGCTAGGTACTGTTTTGTGCAATAAAATTAAGCGCTGGGAGATTAAGTCCTTTGAGTGAAAAAGGTAAAGGTTCATTCTTTTTGCCTTCTCATACAATATTTTTTGAATTCATTTTTACCCAGATTATTTTTTTACAACTTCTAATAGATGTGAAGGCTTTTTGTTAACTTGAAATTCAAGGGAAATGTTTTCTTTGCTTTTTGGTTTTAGTATAAGCCGTCACACAGCAGCCTGCATCATGTTAAAAGGGGGCTGCTGCTGAAAAAGCCTGACTTTGTTTCTTGCTGCTGTTCCCACTGACTTTGTAAAGTTGTTGCGAAGAGCAGAGTCACAGGCTGAATTTTCCGCTGACAAGAGACATGTTTGCAAAAACATGTTATTGTTCCGCACATTTACTCATATTGCAAACCCTAATCAGCATCTGGATCATCAGGTGATGAAATTGCTCCATTCATGGGCATAACACCTGTTGGATGGATAAAAGCCCAGGATGTGCAGGTGCTGTTCCTGCTTCAGCAGCTGTATGTCTCTTCATAGGCCTCCTTACTTAACTCCAGCAGTCATTTGGAGTATGAAAAATAATGTGTCCTGGCAACAGTTTTAGTTCAATGGTTAATAAAGGATTTGTGCTATTTTTAAGACTACCCACACTCCTGCAATGGGTGGGCTTGATGCAGTTCTGGAGAGCAAATATGCTTTCAGTGTAGGTGTGTGGTTTGGGAAAGACTCTTTGGGAAGCACTTACATAGAGAAGAATTCCCCGAGCAGCTTTGATGTGTACAGGGGTAACATCCAAACTCTTTCCACATTGGTTAAGGTTCCAGAACTTTGACAGCCCTGGGAAGGTTAGTGTTTGAAGCTGTCCAGATGTTGGGACAGCAGCTGGCATAACCCAGGAGCAAGAGCACCATCTGATGCTCTGCAGTGCCCTCTCTACAACAGAAGGAAGGAAAGCTGAACCTGTCCCACTGGAGTTCAAATGAGTAAGTTGACAGCTATTTGTATAGATATAAGGACTATTGCCCATGCAGCTGATGATGACCTAACTTAAAGTGAAATCAAGAAAATCTGGAGTATAACCTTTTTTTCTCACAGAATGGTTTGAATTGAAAGGTGTCTTAAAGACCATCTAGTTCCAGCCCCTCTGCCATGGACAGGGACACCCCCTAGACCAGGTTGCTCAGAATAGAAGGATGCCCAGGAGAAAATCAGTGACTTATTACTTTGAGTGGAGTCTTGATTCTTTTTTAGAAAGGTAGTATCTCTATATGGAAACCACAATCATAAAATAGAAGTACTAGGCAGTGTAAAGTAATAAATCTTTCACCATGTGGTTCCTTGGTAGCCACCAGGTACATCCCCTATTTTCCTGCATCCTTTGGGGCAGGAGCATTGTGGGCATCCATCCAGCCACTTCCAGCTCACCTGCAGGAGCTGGCAGCTCATTCCTCTGCTGAGCATGCTGGTGTGCCCCAGACCTACAGCAGCTGGGATGTGATCTCTACCCACACATGGGGCTGCCCTCTCTGGATTGCCCTGTGTGTGGAAACACTGTTGGAGCAGCAGTCTCGGGGTTTGGGATGTTTACCTGCAAGCCCTGACTGTTTGCAGGGTCTGTTGTCCTCACAGCCAGTGGTGACAAATTGATGGGGTTTGAGCCTCCTGGTGTGAGGCTGCAGCTGTCACAGACAAGCGGCTGTGATGCTGCTTGGCCCGCAGGAGGAATTTGTTCCAGATGGTTCTGCTGTGTGCAAGCTGCTTGTCACAAGTCTGACGAAGCCTTGCAGCTTGCATGAGTGCAAGGGTGGCTCTTGGTAAACTTCTAAGCAAGGAACGAAAAAGTGCTTTTTAAAAACGCTCGTCATGACTGGGAGGTAAAAACCGACAATCCTCACCGAGATGTTACGGCATGTGCTTTTTCTTTACTTTCATTCATAACCTCAGTGCTTTATCAAAGGCAATAAACATTGCTCTCCACAGCATATCAATCAGTCATAGAGAGGCTCTCCAGCTGATTTTGATCCTCTTCTGACCCTCACAATTGGATAATGACTGCCAAGTAAAGCTTAAAAATATACCTCTTTTACTAATGTGAAACACCAAATTACTTTTACTTCTAAATACAGGGAAACAGGAAGGAATAGGAATGCTTTTCCTTCCTTGCATTAGCAGCATTTTAGGCATGTGTGATACAGCCCCCTTACTCCTGCAGAGAGTTCCCCCTCACTGGTCTTCCCAGCATGGCAGAGCGGGAAATAACTCAGTGATTCACCAATCCATTAACGAGGTGTGTGTGTGTGTAATCAAAGACAAAGCTTATTAAATACTTAAACACTCCTCTGCCCTGCTGTATCTGAATGAATTACCATTTAAAAAAAATCTCTCATAACTTAATTGTACAACAAATATTTTAATTTTTCTGTTTTGAAAGTTGTTCCAAGAAGCACCTTTTCCTCCTTTGCAAATTTTTTACCAGGAAATTGGAGCATGTTCTCCTCAAAAACTTATGAACTTGATGATTTTCAGTTGGCATGTGGGTGTGTTTGTCCTTACCTCCTGTCATGAAACCAGCACAAAATCTACTTTTAATATATTAATTAAAGCCTCTTTGACAACACTTTCAACATGTTTCCAATATTCTGTTCTAAACTTGCCCTTGTTCTGTAGAAGTCATAAACCATGCTACCTGCTGTCTTATCTGGACTGATTTTTATTCTCCCCCTTAATCCTTCTGAAAGGCAGGATGAGGAAAATTATAGAGATCCTAAGTTCTGCCTCCATGCTTAAGTTTATAGGTATAAGCTGACTATACACCATTCCTTTTCTCACACTCTGAGCTGCTCAGAGTTTGCATGACACTATTTTTTCTCTGTCTAGAAATTGTATTGACCCTGAAAGCACAATGTGCAAAACCCACCAAGAAAATGAGGTCCAGATAAAAAGGATACAATGGATGTACTTCCTATACCTAAACCAAACATTACTGATAATCTAAATTCCTTTCCTCTGGTGTTTGTTTACAGGATCTGGGTTTCAGGAATTGGCTGTCTTTTCCTGGCTTTTCCTGTTTTAATTTTAATCCAGTTATGAATAATTGTTCCTGTATGTTGGAGTTATTTTCAATGCTTCAGGGATGTCTATATCTTACTAATTTATATAGAGCAACAATTTTTTTTTAACGTATGGAAGTATTTTATTAATTGTGTTTCTTCATTCTTCTTGTATTCAGACTTCTTTTTTGTTTAGCATTAGGGTGATCAACATGGGCTGTCACCTTGAACAGAAAACTTTGTCTAACATCATGAGCTGATCTTGTAGACTGAGATTCACACCTCAGTTATTTCTCTCCATGTCATTGAATGAGTAAAGCCTCATGTAAAGGATGAAATACTTGAGAATGGATTTGTGTTGTAATTTTGCCTTACTAACAGGACAAAGCAACTGCAGCTGTGTTCATTGTAGCACTTATGTCAGTCTGAGCCGTACGAGTTCTCCTTTTCCATGTGAAGCTCCCATGGGGCAAAATCCACTTGGTTCACAAATTCCTGGACTTGCACATTTCCAATAATTCATCAAGCATTCCATATGATTTTCCCAGGGTTCATGTGACTGATTCAGCAGCAGTCCAGTTTTATGCCTAAATCCTTCTAGTGTCTTCACTGGGATCAGACTATGCACTTTAAATTATCTTGTCAGAGAAGGCTTAGCAGTGTTTCACACTCTCCTGTGTTCAGGAACATGAAGACTCTATAGAGAGAGGATAGAAGACAATGGAAAATTATGAAACTCTTTGCAGTGCAGTTTAAATTTTTCCTCTTTTATAACAGATGTTTTTCTTTTCTATCAGAGAAACATTAAAAAGAAAAACTAATGGCAATGACTGTACAAGCCCAATTGCAAATAATCCTGGCTCAAAAAAGGATGCCCATTTCTGTGCAGTCTGCAGTGACTATGCTTCAGGATACCACTATGGGGTCTGGTCCTGTGAAGGCTGCAAAGCATTTTTTAAAAGAAGCATTCAAGGTAGGACAAACAGTTTTGATAACTTTGCTTAAATAAATTGTTTCATGTGACCAGGGGCTGCAGCAGTTGACCTATTAATGAGCTGGTCTGAAATCCTGGTGTCTGGTGCTCCATGCTGAAAATAGAGCAACACGTGATTTGACTGTTTTATCTCTTGGCTCTGATGTTTTCAAGACTTGGAAACATTACAGAGTGAGCAACTGATTTATTTAGAGAAGAGGTGGAATGCATAGCACAGTGAGGCCCTGCAGCACAGGCCTGGGTGGGATGGCGCTGCAGACCTGTGAATCTGATGGGAGTTTGTGGCCCAGCTTAGCTGTGATAATTGAGAATTAGTTGTCATAGACACAGTAAGAGTAGGCAATTATCTGGAGACTTTGCTTGCTGGGAGCTCTACTTGACAAGAGTCTATTGCCTGGAGGTGTTGAGTCAGTGTGTAGTATCTACACACTGTGGAGGATGGAAAAATACCTGTAGGTACTAACCTGATTATCATTAAAGCTCAGCTCTCTACCCCTCAGAGCCTGCACTGCAGTATCTCCTACTCTGCCAGAGCTCTCTGTCTAAGACTTCCACTTCCATGTTTAAATTCTTAAATATCTGGTATTTAATTAAAGTTTGCTGCATGGCTGCATTGTGGAGTTAACGTGGGGCTCCATGTTTGCTGTCACAGCCAGTGGAAGTCACTTAGGCACTGTATTGCAGCTTTGGGGTATTGAGTTTCTTTAACCTTGGCCTAGTTATCCTGATCTTTGGCCTCATCTGGGATCTTTTGGTGGAAAATCATTTCTATTGACATTGGCTGCTACACATGGATACCAATGGAGAAAATCCTGTTGCTGTTTGATTTTTAATGTTCATCTCCTATTCTGCCTGCAGAGCCTTTAGCAATCTGCAGATATTTTCTTTTCACTTAATATGGCAGAGAGGGTGCCAGTAGGAGAATCAAATTTAATTCAGAACTTGGTTTGCCTTTTCAATTCATTGTGCAAATTCTGCACAGGTGAATAGCAATTTCTACTAGTGCAAGTACTTTTGATTTCTAAAATAATTGAACAGACTTTTGTGTCCTGTTTGTCACAAATGAAGACTGAATTTGATCTCAAGATGTTTTCTGTTGAGTACATGCTTTGCCTGCTCTGTGTTGCTCACATGTACTTGGGCCACCAGCAAGTTACCCACTGTGGCCTTTTGTACACCTCAGTCTACTCTGTCAGGTAATAGTGTTTATAATTCAAATAGAAGAATAAAAAAAGCAAATAAAAGAAAGCCAGTTCTTGGCATAAAACACTATCAAGCACTCAGTTGCAACGGTTGTTATACAGGATATTGTGTATTAAAATAAAATACTTCTGGGCCTGCCATAGACCAAAATGTTGGGCTCATGAATTAAATTAAAATTATAAGTATGACTGAGAAACTGTGTGTGGTCTCCTTGGCTTATCTGAATTTGCAGTGTAGTCTGTTTGTCCCATTGCTGAACATCTGCCTGCAAGTTAAATTATCCCAAGGCCACAAGAGTTTTAAATCACTTTATATTCCTGTGTGCAACAGAGAGCTTCCTCCTCCTCTCCCCTCCATGTTGTGTGAAGAGTGATAAACAGTAATTTGTTTTTCGGTTGTATCTGCCAGTAGGAAATGAGACAAACTGTAACAAGATCTTTTTAAAATTGTCAGTTCAAAAATTCAAGGTTAAAATAATTCTAATTTTGCATGGCGATAGTCACAATGCTTCAGTTAAATAATTACTCTTGGGGACATGAACTCTTGGATTTGCACCAAGTGGAGAAAAAAAAATAAATCATTCTAATAGCTGTATTTTTGCCTGATTTTATTTTTTGTTAGGGAAAACAAAACCCAAACCAACTTAAAAAGCAGCTTGGGGAAAAAGAGATTAAGAAAAGTAAATGAATATTTTTTGCATCCTTTAGTAATTGCTGCAAGAGAGTTCCACTATTTGGCAGGAGATGATTCAACTGTATTTACGCCAGAGTGAACCCAAGTCCAGTTTACAGTAATAAACCTTTGGACCAGATTATTGATTAATGAAATACAGTAACATGAAGGGGTTTGGGTGGGAATGAGGTGATATGGGAAAGAATGAGAACAAAAGAGGCCGCAGTGAAAACTGATGAAAATAAGATAAATACTTACCCAGAATATCTAAAATTTACACCCTCTACTTGTGCTTTTCTTTGTTGTTACAGGATGCATTATTTCATACCATTCTGCTTTCTATCTTGGCTTTTTTTTTGTTTTGTTTTGTTTTATTGTTAACTTTGGTCCAGGGTCAATCCTTCAAAGGCTTCTTCATTCCTGGAACTCACCACATCAGAGTTCAGTAAATAGAGCTGTAGTTTACTTAAATCTTTCCAGGACTGAAGCTGCTCTTTTCAATTCTGCTGAGGGGAGAAAAAAAAATTAAAATCCGGTGTCTTCCAGCTATAGACTCCCAATATACAGTAAGAAATTGGAGGCTGGGAGCAAATTTCCACAAGAGTCTATGTTCTATTCTCAAAAAATTAGTTGGCTTTTAGAAGGTGCTTGCTAATCTGACAGTCACCACTGTAAAGCTGAGCAATGCTGTCTGGTTAATTCTGAGGCCACAGGCTGATGTTCATAATATAGGATAAATATGCATTTTTGCATCAGTTAAATTAACAGAGCTTAGATATATGCACATGAAAAAGTTGAATTGTTTAAAGCCAAGAACATTCCTGATTTGGGAAATGACTGAATGATGGTTGGAAATGTTGGATTTTCCCTTCTTGCCCCACTGCAGGACACAACGATTACATCTGCCCAGCCACCAATCAATGCACAATAGATAAAAACCGGCGCAAGAGCTGCCAGGCGTGCCGGCTACGGAAATGCTACGAAGTGGGGATGATGAAGTGTGGTGAGTTTGCCATGTCTGCATTCTTACCTTGGGTTTTGCTGGTTTGTTTTTTCTTCCCTCCAGCCAATTCTGTATCTTTTTTTCCCCTTGGGATCCTAAGAAGGCACACAACTAAAGCAAGGTTTAAGCAGGTTTTATAGGAAAGAATTAACTGATTCTTAAAGCTGAAGACTTGTCATTTTCAGAAGAAAACATGTGGGAAGGGGCAAGGTGTAGGTTAAGCGTGTGAAAACCATATAAGCTCTGCAGAGTTTTGAAGAGGCAAGCTGCTTCCATGACACACAGAATGGGAAATTGTCACACTGTATTTGGAACGGTGAGAGTGACGACACAGACTCTCAAGATTAGTTGCAAAAGAGAGCTAGTTTTATTTTTCCAGATCTTCTTTTATAGACAGTTCCACGAAAGTTGGAAAAGGTAAAACTTTCTTTGGTCATCAAACCAACACGTCACCATCATTGGGCAGTTAGGAACTACACTCCTTGACTGCTTCTTGCAAGAAAACAAGGAGACAAACAACACCAGCAAAGGTTGTTTTCCTTCTCTAAAGACTGTTTGAATTCCTCCTTATACTTTCTCAGGCCAGTGTGACAAAGTTATGTGACTTAGTTTCACACAGACACTGTGCTACCTGCCCGATCTCTCACATTCAGCATCCACAGGAAATCAAGAGCTGCTGCTTCCAGAACCTCCCAGAGCCAGTCCCTGCTCATGTAAGGTGAAGGAGCCTGTGCTGTGCTCTGCTGGTTGGATGCACTGCAGGAGCAGCAGTTTTACATGGAAGTAATAGTTAGTTAACCCAGTATTCCACCTCTGATGGTGGCCTTGGGAGGAGTGTAGGAATGACACCAGCACCTATGAGGAGCTACTGCTGTTAGCTCTCTGCATCCAAAAATTAATGGTTGGGGACGTTAGTAGAACGACAGATTTTCTGTTGTCCTTCTTTTTAATCCTATAAAGGTGTAGCATCTACAACAGCAGCTTGGCCACCTATCCTGGGAAGAGCAAGCTCTCTGGTTGCCAGGCTTTTGTGGGGGCTTTGTTGGGGCAGCAAGGGGAAGGCAGTGGGAGGGCAGTTCCTTTTTTTTGAACAAACTATATTCAGATGATGCCACACAGCTCTTCCACCAAAAGAAATAGTGAACAACCACTTTTTATCACTGCACCACTCAGAATTCTCCAGGCTTTTCTTTTATCCCTATCTCATACTTACATCAATATGACTTCAATGCAGTTGATCATTTATAGATGATATTTTAAAGGTTACTTTTAAGAAAAAAAGATTGAGAAATGTTTCAGTCTCATGTATGTTTACAGTCAAGGCTTGCTGTTTCTTATAGATTCCCCAATGTATGCAATAGAAACAGGCTGGGAAAATAACCCATAAGGACACTGGAGTGGACAGGAGAAGGTCCCTGTGGTTGGCTCTCCATGATTTGCAAGCGTGCATCTTGTTTCATCCCATGTAATGTAGATACCTATTTCTGTTTCAAAACTAGACACTGTTTTCATCCTCCCACAGCTTTGATCTGAAGACTGTTTGCAAAATATGACTTCTTTCATTCGGAACGTTCTTTAGAATTTCAGCCTGCTGAACAATTAATGTCCATTTTTTTCTTGTAACTACATTGCCTTTTAGCTTAGAGGCTTCTCTTCTCTTTGTTATTAATGGCCTGGTTTTGTTTAAAGACTGCATCATATCCCCTCACAACTTTTGTTTTAGTTGGCTAAATAAACCAAGAAAACTTCTCCTCTTGCAAAATAAGGAAAGTAGATAAATCTGGAAGTCATCAGGGTAGCTTGTCCCTCCACCTGCTCTGGGCAGAGATAACACAATTTGCACTTGGATGCCCAGAATCATGGACAGCAGTCCAGTGACTTCGCTCACTGCAGCAGCACTGATACATTTCTGTTGCTGCAGGAGCTTTCCTCTGTGCATAACCCAGGATCCTATTTGCCTTTTTCAAGGTAACATCATGCTGCCAGTTCATAATCACACCATGATCTGTTGTGACTGCAGCCTCCATAATAATTTCTAGCTGATAACTCCCAGAGTAGAACTGAAATTTCAACTGTTCTTTGTATTATTTCTGTACTCCTGAAGTACATTTAGTTTCTTCTGTTCAAGTCAGATGCTTCTTTCTATGTGAAGCTCCTGTCTTTTCCTGCAGTGATGATGCATCTCAACTTTATTGGTGTTTGTACTTACCTCTAGGAAAGAAAGTACAAACTGCAAATAAGACTCCTTTCAAAATCTTACTTTCTGAACGTTGCCACTGTCTTTTGGTCATATGACTCAGAATTTTGCTCAAAGTTTTTCCAAGTGAAATTTCTTTATAGCCCCAGTTCTGGAGCTGTAAAGGTTTGGTAAAGATTGATTCCAGAATGATATTCTAAGTTAGACCTTCACAATGCTTGCCTTAAATGAATCCTTTTATTCTAACTGTCCAGAAAGTCCTGGTGTGTGATTATTCCTCATAGGCACTGTGGTATTACAAGTAATAAATTATAGTATGCACTTATGTCCTAGCCTGTGTTCCCTTGAATCTTGTCACATATTCATAAACATGTTTTTCTACAATAATGATTGTCTGCAGGACATTGATGACTGTGCCAGCCCCCCCAAAAAAAAGATAAATTGAAACTATAACTAAAAAAAAGGATTGTATTTTTAAATAATTAATTTTTAAATAGTAGCAGTAAAGCTTAAACTCTTGAGACTTTAATTTGAGACTCTGAACAATTTATTTTCAGAAAAAAGAACATAAAAATTACTTAGAACTGTCTGAGTCACCTGATGAGTTAAGTGGCACCTGTGAGTAATGCTGGTGTATGGACACATGGTGACAGACATTTAAATCAGACAGATTTTAAGACAGTATTTCTTGCATGAAATGTAAATGCCATTTCCTGCAGACCAGAGCGATTATGTCTCAGACATTTTCTCACAAAAACTGTGCTTTAATAAAAACTTTTTATTGTAGAAAGCCATAAAAGAGAGCACTTTGTTTTTAATGAGTGCTTTTCTGTATCTCTGCTCCTTTCTGAGGTCACTTAGCGAAAGGATTGATTCACATCTGCTAAAGCCCTGGATGGGATAGAATGGTTTGTGAGTGCATTTTTGCTCAGTGGACACTTGTGTCCAGCAGAAGTGATAAAAGAAGTTCAATCACCACTTTGTAGTTTATGAGAGCTCTTCATAAAATCTTGGCATGATTCCCATCATATCTTTAAATCCTTGTTTTGCATATTATCAATAGACAGCTCAAGAAAAAACACACTCATAGATACTTGTGTGTTTAAAACATACTTTCCTGTGCCTAAATATGATTAAGCAGTACAGGCCATCTTCTATACAGTAGGAGACAGCAGAAAAGTGTTTCTCTGCAGCTTCTTAGTCTGAAATTCTCTTGGCTGTCATTGCCTTCAAAAAGGTTAAGAAGTCAGCCCAACAAACCATAGGTATTTTGGTGGAGGCCAACCTGGGGGTGCCTCGTATTAGGGTGATACTGAATTTTCTTATGAAATATACCATCCTTTTCAAAAGCACAAGGGTCGTAGACATTGCATCTGCCAACTCCTCTGCAGGAAATCCATGTTCCCTGCTCTTCCAAACAAGGAAGCTACTGCTAAAGCTTGGCAGTAAGACTCTTAACAGTGGTAGAAAAATAATTAACAAAAAAATTGCACTGTCATCAGGAACAAAGAAAACAGAAAAGCTGCAGTAAACTCTGCCCAGCAAACTTGAATAAAACAGATCAGGATAAAACTGATCTTCCCTTGGAACTTTCTGGTGTTTACCTGAGGAGCTGAAATGGACTTGGACTGTTTGTTAAAGGCAGTGAAGAAGAGGGGAGTTGCTTTTCACTCTTGGAGTAGCTAAGCCCTGCTTTGCTTTTGATTTGCTTCCTGAGGCTTTCACAAGGAGTTTTCAGCTTCCCTGACTTTTAATTCTCTCCTCTGCCCTGCTCCTAGATCTTTTTTCCCATGTGTCAGTTCTCAACATGTTGAAATTGTTCCAAAGATAAAGCTCCTTTCAGCCCTGAGTGAGGAGGCTGAGGCCACACTCAAAAGTGATGGAGAGATGCTGCTCTTGAATCCTGGCATCATTTGACAAGTTTGCAGGAAAGAAAACAGATTTCTCTGTGGGCTGGTTCAGGATTTGGCTCTTTCTCCTGTGTGTGGCTGCTGTGTGCAGTTGAAATACTGTAAAGTACTTTTCACACAGAAAATAAGTGAGGACAGAATATTTCAAGATATTGTCTGGACATCAGATGTATTAATTGAATTTCAGCTTTTATAGAAATCCCTATACAGACAGCAGCTCCTTTGTCAGTGGCTCAACTCTTGAGAATTCGAGAGTCTGCTCTGGAATATGTACTCACCAGAACATTTGCATTTGCTTTCAAAGGTGACTGGAGTGATAATGATTTACCAATGTGTACTGGAGCCAGTTTTAAGCTCTCACACTTTCAAAATCTGATTATAAAATACTCAATGGTAGAATCTGCAGTTGCTACAGAAGTGAATAGTTACATGAGCCATTGCCAGGGACCAAAGTCAGCATGAAGGGCAATATGCCATGTAACTGCCCACCTTATCAGACAGCATTTGTGATTTTCAGAGAATTTGCAAAGCTTGAAAAATAATGTATTTCACTGCCAGTAATACCTGCTGCAGCTTGTTCATGACTGAGTGAACAACAGGCTCATTTTAATGACCTTTTTTCAATGTGCCTTATATCTTGGGGTCATTTATTCATGGTCTGTGGTGCTGTAGCTCAAGGTCTTGCCCTTGGTCCAGCATTCTCGGCTGAATACAGCAATTTTCTCACACAAAATAGCTCTAAATAAGGAGAGTGTGGTAGGAAGAATGAGGAATTTGATCATCTTGCACTTCTGCAATTGCCTGAATTACATTTATAGAAATGAATATTAGATATTAAGTACAGTTAGGGAGTATGTGGTAATGTTGAAGATAGTCCCTAATCTGGGGAGCTGTATTTTATTGCTCTGCCTTTTCACACACTGATTCATATCTCTGTATCTACCTAAGCAAAACATTAGGCTGGTTGATACTTATTTATAATATATAGCTTTATAAACACTTATACATGTCTGTTGCATGCTAATGGATGTATAGGTCAAATTTCTTAGTCATGCCTAATTTTTGGAATTGAATAAAAAGCAAAGAAGCTCCTTTAGGTTGTTGAAAGTTGTTTTAATGGGAAAAACTGGTGTCTTCTGCTGTTTCAGTTAACTAGAAAGTTTAAATGTAGCTTTCTTTTTCCTTAAATGCAGAAAGAAATAGAAAGTATTTATAAATGTTATCTCTTTTAACTATCTTTTATGCATGCTCCTCGGGTTCTGTCTACTTCTGCTTTGGGCAATATATGGTGAATAAAAAATAGAAAAAATAACTCAGAATTTGCTTTGGATGGGTTTTTTCCCACCTTGTTTAATATTTTCTTCAGTAGCAAGTTTTTATGCAGAAATGTGATACTCTAGTCTGGCTTTCTGCACTGGTAATGTGATTTTAGAAATTTGATTTATGTTTTAAATGGAGCATATTTTATCAAATAAGAAATGGTTATATAAAAAACTCAATTCAGTTAAATAACCTAAAGTAATTTAAAGAGGTTTACTAGTTCCCAGTAAGAACGCTTCACAAGTATAGAGAACTTTAATACTCTCAAAATCATAACCTGATTGAATTATATTTAGATGGAGCATGGAGTACAGCTGTGCAGGTGGAAATTGTTCAAGATTTTGTCAATTAAAACAGAATGCTGAACTGTTTTATAATTGCTTTTAAATTTTATTTCTTTTACATTTATTAAAGTATCTGCTCAATTATCTGTGTGTTTATATTTTCTGTATATTTATATATTTTCTGTGTTTATATTTATTCTGTATAAATATATATATATTTATATAAGCTCAAATTTATACTTATAGGCTACAAAATATCATTTAAAGATCTTTACAACAGTGAGTTGGAAAAGATAACTCAGATAATGCATGCCACAGAGCATTTGGTATTTTTTGATAGCCCAAGAAAATTTTTACTCTACCCTGCCCATGGCTTTATTCCCTCTGCTAGTTCTTTGTTCTGTGTTTCAAGCTGCCCCTGGGAAATGTACTTAAGTGTTCTAAAAAGCAGAAGCAATGTGCTTTATTTCTTTGTGGTTATGGTCTGTCCCATGCTGTGGAGTTCAGAGCCATGGATATCTGTAGGCAGAGCACCCTGGTTCTGGGTATCTCCTCATGCGTCTCCAGCTGTTGTTCCAGTTGCCTATTTCACTGTCAGCCTTTACTTTTTGTCTTCCCTGATGGAAAATGCATACTTTCTGTGTTATTACATGATTTCAGAACAGTCTGCAGCCCACTGTGCCATTCTAGTGGTCTTTTTGGAAGCTCACAAACCACTTGAAGATTTTCCTCTTGACCTTTGTGCATTAATGAAGAAATGAGGCTTAGCACAGAGTTCACTACATTATCCAGATGTCTTTGTAGAAAATAGTCTATACCTTGGTGGCCTTTGACTCTCTTCAGGAAGGATTTGCCCAGACTGATGGTGGAAGAAATTGCTTTGTTGCTTCTGTAATTCTGCAGGGAACCTTTTTTTGGGTATTTTCATCAAGTCTCATTCCATGAATTTCCATAAGATAATACAGAGACTCATGCTCTGAGTGTCTCTGCTGGTATGTTATCTTCTCTTAGCTGCTGTTCATCTGCTCTGGCAACTTCTAGCTAGTTGTCATTTGGCTAAACCTTTGGTTCTACAAATTATTTATTTCCTTCAAACCATTATTTAAGCAAATATCCTCGCTGCACTCAGCCCATTTCATCATAAAACTTTCAAAGTTGCAAATCCATTCTTTCTCCAAATGGTGCAGGCCTTAAGCTGCGCTTGGAGCTGAAAAATACTTCCAGTTCCAAATGGCCTGTCCAGCTTGGATTGCTCTGTGCCTGAGGTCTGTTCATCAAACCAGCTTTGCCTATTGGTCTTCTCCAATCTCTTGGATTTCCAGGGAAAGTGTGTGCTCCAATATTGAGAGCTTCTTAATGAGAACTTCTTTAACTTTCTTCTGCATCCAACATGGTTTGCTGAACGGGCAGCAAGTGAGAGAGTGAGAGCCACCTGCAACTGAAAGGTCCATGTCCTAAAAGTCATGGAAGACTCTGCTGGTCCTTATTCAGTCAGGTTGTTCCTTACTGGCCTCTGCATTCACCCCTCCTACAGACTGACCCAAATGCTGTTTGACAGCTGCTGAAGATGTGACAAGACTATGACCTGAGAAGCCATCTCCACCTGAGGTTCCTTTGCCACATGAGCCTGAGGGTCTGCATTCACCCAGCGTCTCATTTAGCAAGACAAAGCCTTGTCAACAGTATCTGAAATTAATTTTTTGTGCTCCCACTGCCCTTATTTTTAATTTGGCTTATGTTTGGACCTCTTTGCTATCTGAAGTAGAACTATAGCTGAGTATTTTGTGAATATTATGGTTTTGGAGAACCTTTTAGATGCTTTCCTTGGAAGCTATGCAAAAACATGTAACAGTGGTGCTACCAATAGCATTGACCAAGAATTGGACAATGTTTAGATTTGTCAGAATGAACAATTAATTAAACCTGGGAATGTAAAGGACTGCTCTTTGCAACAGAAATAGCCTTCTGCAGACAGGATTCCACACAGGGTGCTTGTTCTTAGCTGTAGATACCTGAATTCCCTTTGGAGAAACTCCTGCTGGCTTTTTGGGGCATGGGGAGAAAATGGGTTGAATCTTGTGAATCCCTGGCTGAACATCCAGCTGACTCTGAGGCCCAGCTGTGCTTGTTCCTGAAGCATTGAATCTGTAACATGGCCCAGACTTTCAAGTCTTTTATTCCCCCACTTTACATATAAAGCAAAATTTACAATCAGCTATCTTTATTTGCCCTTAAAGATCTGATTTACATCTTTTTGATGTCAATAGGAGTTTTCCACTGGACTTTTAAACTGAGTTAGCTGATGTTTAAAACCAAACATTTTTAAACTTTATTTTTGTTTAGTAGAATAAACAAAACCCCTCAGCTGAAGTCAGCGGGGCAAAGTTAAGTCTGTGCTGAATGCCTTAGAAACTTAATGTTCGATATTAGAACACCCAATATTAAAGGGCTTTCCCCCTTCTCCCCAAATATTTGGGTTTACATAAGGGAGAAAAATTCTATGGGAAAAACTCTCCAATGCAACCACATGCCTCTCGTGCCAGGCTCAAGAAGAGAACGCTGCGGGTATCGAATCCTGCGGAGCCACCGCAACCCCGAGGAGCGGGTGCATTGCCTGGGCAGAGCCAAGAAATACAACGAGGCAGCGACGCGGGTGAAGGAGATCCTGCTGGGCACCGTCAGCCCGGAGCAGTTCGTGCTGACCCTGCTGGAAGCGGAGCCGCCGCACGTGCTGGTCAGCCGGCCCAGCAAACCCTTCACCGAGGCCTCCATGATGATGTCCCTGACAAAGCTGGCTGATAAAGAGCTGGTGCACATGATCGGCTGGGCCAAGAAAATTCCTGGTGAGAAATTCAGGCTTGTTTTTATTTGTTTCTGTTGATGGTTTTACCTTCAGTGTGTCCTCCTCTGCTCTGACATGATAGAGCAGCACAGTTAGCGCATGGTGTGAAAGTCAAGTTTTATATCCTGCTAAGTTATGGAGAGTTTATTGCTCTCAGGAATTAACCTGGATGTTTTTTGATTTAGACACAACACAACCCATATCTTGCTGTCTGTTCTTACTCAAGTACTTGTTCATTTTGCTACAAAGCAGAGCTGGTGTTGTATGCAATTTCTACCTCAGCTACAAATACCTGATTAAGCTGGTTTAGAAGACTCCTTTTAACATCAAATTCTTTCCTTAAGTCCTGATAAAAGGTTTCTGTCAGGTGAATAACTGAAGGGTGTCCAAGTCCTGGGTGTTTGTAATCATTTCATTTGACGCAGCAGCAGCAGGAAAACATCAAGAGAGCTCAATATTGATTTCAGATTTATCCTATGCACTCCTTCAAAACAAAAATCAGTAAGGGTTCTTTTGGTTGTTGGCAACACCAAGAACATGCACTGCAGTACAACTGCCTGGAATGTCTCAAATATGCCCATGGCATCATGACAATGAACCACTGAACTTCTCACAAACCAGAAACAGTGAGCATTTGCAGTTCCTTCTACATGAAGTACCTGTGACCAAAACAGGCAGAATAAAAAACTAAAGGTGAGCTAAAAGCATGGAATAATTGGTGGACTCATGGCAGTCTGGGGTTTGATCCTGAGCTTCAGATAGAGTGCAGTGCTGGGAATGGCACTCCATGGATCCTCTCCTGGATTTTGTGCTGAAGGGTGATGGTGTGTGCCCTGCTCTTGCCATGGTGTGCACCATAAAGAGCTGCTGCTGCTGGAGAACACACCTGGGAAAACAGGAGAGGAACCCTTCCCTCCAGAAACACAGTGTGTGCACGGTGCAGGAAGCAAACTTGGAGGAGAATATTTCATTTAATCCTTAAATTAGGAATTTAGTGGTCAGGGAAGCGCATCCTATTTCAGGTCTAGGTGGAGCTGCTGATGTGCTTCCAGCTCCAGCTGGATATGAACACATCTCCCAGGGGCACAGCAGTCTCAGACACTGTGTTGGAGGGTCCAAGTGTGGTGGTTTTGGGGTGTGCAGATTCCAGGCCAGCTCCTGAGCTGCAGGGAAGGAAGTGTTTGCACCCCAGAGCATCTCAAACTACGCTGGACATCTGCAAAAAGATGATAGTTTTGCTGTTAATGTGGGATGTTTTAAAACTGAGAGCACAAATCCTTTATCCTTATTTTTCCTGGCTTAAGAAACTCTGAAAAGAACTGTGAAATAAGTAACCATAAGGGGTTAAATGGTATCTATCATTATTATTTCTTGTCTAATCATAAAAGCATGACTAAAATGTGCCATTTCTGAGGACTCCACTTAGTTATGGTTATCTGGTAGGAAGTGAATTGTGATCTTAGAAGTCTTAGAAAATGACCTCATTTTAAGCAATATTTCAGTGGGAAGAACCCCCAACCCAACCTTTTCAATTTTCTGATTATTATTAATTTCTATTTTTTAACTCTGGGACTTCTTTAAGAAAAACAAATTCACAAACCCAAACACTCAACCAGTTGAGATTAATTATTTTTATTTTTTACAAGATCAGTTTCCAAACCAACCCAAATTTTGGCATCAGTCACTTTTAGTTTATTTTCAGCATATGTCAGAAATAAAAACTCTTCCTTGGCAGTAAGAGAATTGTATGAAGAAAACCTATGGAAGCAATCAAACCCTTCAAAACAGTTCCTGGGAATGCTGACACTTTGTAGTATATGTTTATTTTTTATGATCACTCTTTTTACAGACAACAGAAATAAACAACATTTTAGAGCAATGCCAAAAATAGATGCTATGTTTAATATGCACCCAATTATAAGTGGTATTGCCATATTCAATGGTAGTTGGAGCATTCACTTCAATGTGGATTGATTTTTTTTTGTTTTTTAAAAAACTGTAATGACTAAAGTTCAGGACATGGAATTTTGTTTTCCAAAAACTCTTACCTGAAGGTAATCATGTCCATCCCTGCCTGGTTCCTGGAGATAACATCTTAGGGAAAAATAGAGAGTTCTCGACTAATGGCCCAGTGAGCAGTAATTTTACTTTCTGAAAAGCTGAATATTTGCTTTTGTGCACCTGGCTTAAAAGACCATTTTCATCTCTAAGTTATTATTGGATATTATTTTGACACTCACTGGAGGTGAAAAAAAAAATTTCATTATTGTATTAACAATAACTTTTTGCCTAAATAGGAAAAAAAGCATGTTTATATTTTGTGGGTTTTTCATATTTAATATTTAATGACAGTCTTTTGTTACGAATTTTACTCTGTGGCTGTGTTTTTGTTCTGGATTTTCAGCCTAATGGATTATATTTTTTTTTGTTGCTCAGTAAAATAGAAGGTGACATCTGGATTTTTTCCCTTATGAATTCCAAGTATTCGAATTCTTGGTTGTCAGGCAGCAGAACACAGCTTCTGTAGTCGCCTTTTGCTTTGTTGACCTAGTCTTAAAGAGTTTAATATGGTTAATTGCTGAACCTGTATGGCAAACCAATAAGATGCTGTCACAATGTAGAAATTTGGATTCATTATGCAGCCTACTGCACTGCTGACCAGAGCAGTGTGGCTTTTTCTAGTTTTTACACATCCAGCACAAGTTCTTTTTCTTTATCTGTCTTAGCAGTTTACAATTAAATGATAAGGAATAGAGCCCACAATCTAAAAGATCTAATACAATCAGAGAAAAATTATTAGTTTAATGTAGTCTGGAGGAAATTAAATGGGGCTCTGCAGTGAAAGCTGTGGTGGTTATTTGCTGTCCTGGACATTTGGAGCATGAGATTGTTGGGAAAAAGAGGAGTAGAGTCCTTCTAACAGCTGTGCTCCATGGCCACAGCTCCTACTGCTGCCACTGATAATTTTGAGTTTAGCAGATGATGTCAGTGATAAACCTGGATCTTCAGGAACCTGCAGATTGAACCCTGGGACTTGGTCTCATTCTCACTTGAGAGAAGTTTTAAACCTGATAATTCCTTGTTTATGCTAGAGAAATCAATACATGCCAGTGTAAATGTTTATTTAAATGTGCTCTGAGATGTCTTTGGGCTGTTGTTTCCCAGGAAACTGGCACTGTCAGTTTTTGTACTATTTCACATTTCAGTGAATATTTTCCTAACAGCAGTTTTAAATGATGAGTGTGTGTGGCAGATAATCTGTTGCTGGCTGTGTGTTCTGTAGTAAATTCTGTGGCAGTGGAATCCAGGAGGGAAGGTGCCACTCCTGGGCTCCTCTTTACCCTTCTTATAAAATCAGAGGCAGGGCTGCACCAGCGTTGAAAGGCAGCACGTTCAGCAATGATAAAAGTGAGCATTGCCCAGTTCATGTCAGCCTCTGGCTGATGCTGACTGTCTTCCAGCTGAGTAATGTAATAAGATTAAAATTAATTGTATAAATTACTGACAGAGAGATTCTTTGGCAGCCCAAACGTCCTGTGTGTATTTTAAGACCTCAGACAACTGGGAAGAACTTCAGGAAACCTGTCTGCCATGGCCAGGCTGTACAGATTTGTCACCACACAGTGTCAGGGATGCCAGCTCATCTGAAAATGGAGCACCTTTGCCAAGGGCCCAAGCTAAGGGAGCTCAGCTTTGAAAACTGTGGCCTGATCTTGTTTTTGATCACTGAGCAGCTCTTTATCACATCTGCGTTTTCCTCCTTGACTGAGCAGTCTGTTTTCCCACTCATGTTTTGATAATTTACACTTCTGGTCTTTCGGTTTGGAGTGTGTACTTTTTTTTTTTTTGACTGTTTCTGCCTTCTGGCAGTGCTGCAGTGTTATCTGAGGCCTTGCTGTAAGTTCTGGAGAGAAATAAATCATACAGTGGATCAAGGAATGAGTTGGGTTGGAAAGGTTGGGTTTAAAGATTGCCTCGTTCCAACCCCCTGCCGTGTGCAGGGGCACCTTCCCCTATTCCAGGTTGTTCAGAGCCCCATCCATCCTGGCCTTTGAACACTCCCAGGGATGGGACATCCACAGCTTTTCTGGGCAATCTGTGCCAGGGCCTCACCCTCACATTATTTCTTCTAACATCTCTCCTCTTTCAGGACAAGAACAAAGCAGGTGACTCTGCAGTCATTTGAGTTTCACCAGCTGTATGGGACAAATTGCACTAAAACACCACTCTGCTTTATTCCAAATATTTTGTGGAAGATGATAGTAGCAAATATTTTTGTTCCTATTTGACATGGCAGCCTAGCACTTTGGATGCCAATGCTCCCTTATCCTCACAACCCACAGTTCTTTCTGGTTTTTTTGTTGTTTTTTTTCTCATATACTCATTTTTTTATCAAAACAGAGCATTTAACATGTTGATTTATTTTATGCTATTTGCATCACTTTAGGCTTCATTGATCTCAGCCTCTATGACCAAGTAAGACTCTTGGAGAGCTGCTGGATGGAAGTTCTGATGATTGGTTTGATGTGGAGATCGATAGACCACCCTGGGAAACTGATTTTTGCACCAGACCTTGTTTTAGACAGGTAAGAGGAATTAATTTCTTGAGAACACTTCATATTAGCATATTTGAAGGTGGAGTGAATTGTAAGAGGAACAGGATTAAATATGGCAGATGTTATTAATATTTCATCAAAAAAATATCATTTACTTGTGCTTGTAACAATAATGTCCTAAGGTTCCACATCCTTACAGGGGCTTAAGGAATGCTGAGTTTTAAAAGCATGGTTTAACTTGCAAATTCCTGAACTCCTGTAGCACTGAGTGTGAAGTTTCTCTGCATTTTTTCACATCTTTTGGTGGCTTTGTTCCCTTTGTTCCAGGTCTCTAGATACTGAAACTGTCAATATAGCAACACAAGGCACTACATTGTCCATTTTCCCCTACATCCCTCATTAAAAAGAAGATACAGTGTCAGGCAATATTTTTAATTATTTTTAATAGGTTTCCTGCCTGGTTTTGTTCCTGCCACTACAGCAGGCTTCATAGTTAAGCTATAATAGTGAACGTTGGAGCACCAGCCAAGAGGGATTTAAAAACCCCTAGCTTGATGCTGGATACTAAGAATATTTTTTCAAGGTACAGCAGGGTATTTTCAAGTTTAAAAATCATTTCTCCATAGCATCATGTACCAGGAAGGGATAATATGGATTAGTAAGGATGTTTTTCTACAGAACTTCGCAAGGATTTGAGCTGAGCTTCATACTGGTAAAAAGTCAGGGAAGCAATCTACTCTCATGGGTAGTCTTAAAATGTCTTTTAGCCTTTTCAGCCTGGGAAATTCAGATTTACAGCAGTTCTGTGCCTTGCAATCAATAATTATTGTTGTAGATACAGATAGGTAAAATCGACTAATAAACAAAAAAATTAATTTATAAAACTGAGGAAATAAATATAATTTTCTCATATAAAATTCAATGCAAGGACTTGCTTCACTGTTCAGTGCAATGATCAGAAATTGATGAAAATGTACAATGCATTTAATTGCTCAAGAGTTAATATGTGCTGAATAGAGTAAGAATATTTCTTATATCATTTCTTCATTTCCTCAAGACATGGCAGAGTGGGAGCTTACATGTGTCTGGGCATGCTGTAATTTTATTCAGGACATTTTTATATGAACCTGGTCTGTAACTTGACTGTTTTTATCTTTGAACTTAGAATCCTAGAATGGTTTGGGTTAGAAAGGACCTTAATAATCATCTCATTCCACCACCCTGCCATGGGCAGGGACACTTTCCACCAGACCAGGTGGCTCAAAGCCCCATCCAGCCTGGCCTTGAACACTGCCATGGATGGGGCAGCCACAGCTGCTCTGGGCACCCTGTTCTGCTCCCACCCTCACAGTCAAAAACTTCTTCCTAACCTCTAATCTAAACTCTCTTTCCATTTGAAGCCATTCCCTCTTGTCCTGTCCCTCCAGGCCCTTGTCCAAAGTCCCTCTCCAGCTCTCTTGGAGCCCTTTCAGGCACTGGAAGGGGCTCTGAGGCCTCCCTGGAGCCTTCAGGTACATTTCATACATGATCTTTGCAGACAATGTTTCTCTGGAACCTCTGTCCTTGTTTTGAATCTGGCAGCTGCCTGTCCTTCTCTAAAGCTTGATATTCTTCTTTGCTATGAGGAATGCAGGAAACTGGGCAGTAAAAAATAGTTTTTGCAGGCAGAACCTGCTGCCCCTAGGTGGTGTTACCTGCATGTTCCTGCCTCCAGTCTGAAGGCTCAGCACCTTTCTCTTGCGATCCAGTAAATTTCTTTTATTTTACTACACTGCTGTGCTTAAATCTGTCTCATCTTAAAAACATTGCAGAGAAAAAAATCTGTTACAAAGAGTCTAAGAAGCCTCCCTTTGAGTACTTTTGTTGTAGAGTTTAATCGCTGGTTTAGTCCAGTACATATAAAATAAAACTAACAAAAAAACTGGAACAGCAACTTCAGTAGTTCGAACTTTGCCACTGCTGAATTTTAAAGGAATAGGAATGACTTGTTTGGGGTGTTTTTCAGATCTGAAAATAGGACCACTTCTCATATCCAAGATGGAGAACGTAGTATTCTGTAAACACTTGCAAATACAAAAATAACCAAACCACAAAACCACCAAAACCCCAAATACCTTTCAATTCCTACACAGAAAAAAGTGCCAGGAGATAGGGACAAGAGATGTTTTATTCTTTAAAAATGTCTTGTTATTCCAAGAAACTTATTTTAGGAAGTCTTTCTTTTTTACCAAGTCCTGAGGACTCCATTAGATACAAACATCATATTATTGGTTGTGGGTAACTCCTTGTGAAACAAATCTGGAAAATTATTCAAGGTGGTACTATGCCTCGCACTACAAGATTTCAAACTGATTATCCAGAATTATACAGGCTGAGAGGATACAGAAATATGATCACACTTATGGTCAATCCAGCTTGCACTTTAATGAGAAAATCAGTTTCTTATAAATGCTGACCTTTCATACCAGTGTAATTTTCAATTTAAATTTAATGATAGAGCTTTTAAATTCTCCCTAAGATAAGATAGGCCCTTTGCAGCCTCCTTCATGCTTTATCTGTCTGAGTCAGTTCCTTAATTCTACTTTTTGGTAACATGTTGAATGTGTTTCCATAGGGATGAGGGGAAATGTGTAGAGGGAATTTTGGAGATCTTTGATATGCTCCTGGCCATGACCTCGAGGTTCCGAGAGCTGAAACTGCAGCACAAGGAGTATCTGTGTGTCAAGGCAATGATCCTCCTCAATTCCAGTGAGTATGTGCCTGGCTCTAATACTCACCAAATGGTACCTTTTATTTTGAGGGTGGCTGGGAAATCAGCCTCAAGAAACCCAAAATGTCAAATCATAAAAAACTGTTGGAAGAGAATAATAGGAAAAGACTTGTCTCTGATAGATTGTAAAGATTTTTGCTTGGGAAACTTCTAAGCTGTATAATTTGCTGTATATTAGGGGCTATGTCCTTTTTAAGAACTGCATGAAAGACCCCAAGTTCTGATAACTTCTCACAAGGTGGGGCTCATAGCTTGGGCTGTGGATCTCTTCTTTCCAATGGGAAATTTTGCTCCTATCTCTGTGGATCCCAGTCAAGTTGCTGTGGCAGCAAAAGCCCTACAAACCTGTCCTTAATTCTTAATTCTAGTAATTCTAGTAATACTAGTTACTCAACTGAGTAATGACTAATGGGGCTTAAATGTTCCAACTTAATGCTAATGAGTTGGTTAGAGATGATTGGAAGTACTCAACAGCTCTGAAGATGAGTTTCAGGACAGGAGCTCTGATTTGCAGCCTTTTAGACAAGGTGAATGTTTGCTAGTTTAGGGTAGCCTGCAGTAAAAAACAATTTTTTGCCCAGAACGTTTTGTAGTCAATATTGACAAAACCAAAATCCTACAACAAAATAGCAGCTTAACTATTTACATCTATTGCCTTCAGCAAGAAGCTGCTGCATAATTCTTAGTCCAGGACTGAAGGAGAACAGTCCAGCTGCAATCCCACTTTGCCCACTTATTTGGGTTGAAGTGTTGATCTGCTGGAGGGTAGGAAGGATCTGCAGAAGAATCTGGACAGGCTGGATTGATGGGTCAAGACCAACAGCACGAGGTTCAACAGGACCAGGTGCTGGGTCCTCCTGCACTTTGGCCACAAAAACCTCCTGCAGTGACACAGGCTGGGGGAACAGTGCTTGGAAAGCCATGATGATGATGATGATAATGATAATAAGAGACAGGATTTCATGATGATGATAAGAGGAAATGGCCTCAACCTGCACCAGTAGTGGTTTAGATTGGATATTAGGAACAATTTCTTCACCAAAAAGGTGGACAGGCATTGGAACAGGTTGCCCAGGCAAGTGGTGGAGTCACCATCCCTGAAGGGATGTAAAAGATCTGGAGATGTGGAACTTGGGGATGTGCTTTAGTGGCCTTGGTAGCACTGGGTCAAAGGTTGGACTTGATGATCTTAAAGGTTTTTCCAACCTAGACATTTTATGATTCTGTGGATACCAGTATTTCAAGAGACAAAAAAAAGCTGTTCTTTTTCTTCCTAAAATAAAAAAAACAGCCCAAAACCCCCAAATTCCACATTCATCAGCCACATTTTCTTAAAAGTTCATGTCCCAAAAGATCTATCCTTTTTCTTCTTCTACTCTACTTTCTTGACAAAGTTAATAATTTGCCCCTAATTTTCAAGGTGTTCTGGAGCTCTCTCCTTCCATAAGTATCTCAGGAGGGACTGTTGAGATGTTTTTCTTTCCCTTGTCCCAGGTCTCTCTGCTTTATCAATAATGTTATTGTGTCTTTCCAGACCTTCCTAGTGATTTATTTTTTTCGTTGTCCATACACCCAAACCTCTTTTCTTTTTGTTTTGCTTTTGCTGACTTTCAAGGTTTCTCACTGCAGACATGTGCTGTATTATGACACCCTTAGTGATCTGTAGGGAGACCGTGACCAGCTGGGTCACTCTGAGCAGTGTCACTGACATGTTCTGCTCCCTCCCTACTATATACTCAGGGAAAAGGGGTTTTTTTCCAACAAGAAGGGATTAGAACAAGCCTAATGTTATAGTTCAAAACACAGGGTACAGGGAAAAAAAATCCTGGATAGTGGAGAGTGTGTCATGACCTGACTGTAGGGTCTATGTGCAACAAGTCTTGGGAGGATTTGGGAGAATTCCTCACTTTGCAAATGATGGGGCCATCAAATTCATGCTTGATGTGGCATATGGAGCATCATTTGTATAGTCTTGAGGGGGGTGTCAGGGAAAGTATCTTCTCTAATTGTGTTGAAATATTACATATTATAAAAAAGTCTACAGTCGTTTTTTTTTTTCCTTCCTTATTAGCAGCAAATATTTCTCCCTCTTCTCTGGTTAGGCATGTTCCCCTTGTCAGCAGAGGAACCTGAAAGCAACAGGAAACTGCACCACCTGCTCAACGTGGTCACAGAGGCTTTGGTGTGGGTTATTGCCAAGAGTGGGATCCCCTCCCAGCAGCAGACAACTCGCCTGGCCAATTTGCTGATGCTCCTCTCTCACGTCAGACACGCCAGGTACAGTTTACAGAGTGTGTGTAACACTTGTGTTATGTTAGTGTTTGTTTATTACAGCAAAAAAGAGGTGTCTGGAACTCCAGAGCACTCCTGAGGGAGTCCTGGTGCTGCTCTTCACCTCTGTCACTCTGAGGCTTTCCTTCCTAGCACAACAGAACAGGCAGCAAACTCAAGTGCTTGCTGGGACTCAGTGATGTGATGATACTAAAACGCTGTCTTAACCTTATTACATTAAATTATTCATTATGTGTCTGCCTGAAAAGTTTAATAATAACAGAAATTGAGCCTTTCAGAAGAACACTCCACCCAGTATCAAAACCCTTCCATTCAAAATGAAAATCTGTTCCAAAACTGATCTGCAGTGTGCGCTTTGGTAGAACAAAGTGGATTTTGGGGGCCATGTTTTTCCTAGACCAAACTTGTTGTCTTTTATGTGGAGCCACAGAGATTTACCAAATGACTCATGCTACATTAGTATCAGGCCCCTGATTTTTTCTGTGGGAAGTGGCTCCAGTTCCATCTATGCTTGTGGTACAGCAGACTGACAGGCAGATCCTACAAAGTGAGGTTTTAATTTTCACTTTGTTTATAATTTTAAATTATTACCCAGAGGCCAGCTATTGACTAAGTTGTCTCATGGCTTGACTTGGGGCTGTGTGTCCAGGGAAGAGATTGTGGGACAGGCTGGAGAACACAAAGGAGAGCTGGGCACATCTATAGGGATAGTGAAAAGGGGATGGCCACCTTTGCAATAAACATCCTGGGAGAGCAAAGGGCAGCAGCAGGGACCTGATGGTGCTGAAAGACAGATTTTAACAGTCAGTTTGTGGCCTTGCAAAAGCTCCAGCACTAGCCAGAGGTGAACTCTGTCTCATCTGGATTGTGCTCAATGATGTGACTCCACAGCACAGCTTTGCAGGAGCTGTTTTAGCATTCTGTGAACAAACATCATGCATCTTTGTGATTTTTTTATGTTTTCTCATTAAACCAAGATCCTTTATGCTGTATCTCCCTCAGCCAAAGTCTGGAGGCTTCTTGTTGTGTCCCATCTCCTTTAGGTTGCTCAGTGCTGGTCAATCAATTAGGCTTTGTTGTGGAAATAATTGAGAGCTGGGTGTGAGAGAGATGCTGCAATTTCTTCTTGCCATTAACGTATTCATAACTCTTGAATTGAAGCAGAACCACATTTATCTGGAAGCATTGCCCCTCTCCCAGCCCAACCCACCAGCTCAGCTGCATGCTGGCTCTCTGCTGGGATGTATTTGGTGTTGAGCAAGCACCCTTAGATCTCAGTCCCAAACCCCTGAGTGTATCTGGTGTATAAATACATGTGACTGCAATGGGAATAGCCATTTTTAGTCCAAACCATGATACTGTGCTGAGTGTTCAAGCTAGCAAGGTGTCATTGTATTTTACTGCATAACAGAAAGATTAATTCTAAAGTCTGCAGCCACCTGCGAGATCCTCACTGGACACGCAGTGAGTAAACAAAGTGCTTGAAATTGGCTGGGTAATTAGGTCTTCCTACTCAGGTAGGTAGGAGAGGTAGCTAGTCATTAGTAAACTGAATGTAGTAAATCCCCCTTTTGCATAAAGCTTCAGTATGGGGCCTCCCACCTTTACAGCATCCAAGAGGCTTTTCCTTTCATTTCAACAAGGTCGGTACATCTGAATTATTTCCTGAAAGAATTTGTATGGTGTAAAACAAAACCTGCTTCTCTAAATAGTAGAACATTCAGCCTTAAAATATTGGGATGTTGTTACTGTTGGTAGTGGTAAGTGATCTCAGGGACCACAGCATTTAAATCCTCTTAAATCCAAATTACAAAAAAGAACTCTCTTGAAACCATGAGCATGTTTTTCTTCTCTGCACTGTTGTAACCAGACTGCTGAGTTATTTTCTGTTCTCCTGCACAGTAACAAGGGAATGGAGCATCTCCTGAGCATGAAGTGTAAGAATGTGGTGCCAGTGTATGACCTGCTGCTGGAGATGTTGAATGCTCACACTCTCCGAGGGCAAAGGAAGTCCCCGGCCACACACCCTGAGTTCGGCCCACTGGAGCAAATGGAGCCTGGAGACAGCCTGAGGAATGGGGCACCCCAGTAATTGTGTCAAGACCTGGAAATGTGAGGCTTTTTCAGAGCTATGGGAGAAAACAGAACTGCTGTGATGGGGCTGCAGAAGTGTGACCTAGTGTGAGTTCTCATCCCTTCTGGATTTGCACATCAGTGTCTCGGGAGAGGCCGCGGGGCGCTCACCTCTGTCTGTATTTCTGACATTGCAACAGCTGCACTGCTATAGTGCCTTTTCTGAGACTCTGCAAAAGCACCTTATGAAATCAAGCCTCAGAACAGCACTGTGGGACAGGGAATCACTGCCTCTCCTTCTCAGAGGCAGAACTGAGAGGGAGAGGTAAGGGGACAGGTTTGAGATGGCAGAAGAAGCTTGGAGAAAGCATGTTGGTCTCTGTTTCCCAGAGCAAGACTTTTAAGCATTGACTGAACAATGTCCTCTTTCAGCATGGGATGGTGTGAAGTGTGGAACAGCATCATTTGGGACAGATGTACCTCTGTGTGCTGCTCCCTGGGGAATGCCTGCTCTGTAGCTGATCTAGATAAAGTGCCGAGATACAGACAGTGTGAAGGAGCTTATTCTCAAATATGCAATGGCTGCAAGGGCCTTCATTTGAAGGTCATTTGAAAAAGCTTCTAGGATCAGTTCAGAGCCTCTGCAGAAAGTTTAAATTGATCTTAAGTTTGTATTTTCTGAGTCTGTTCTCAACACTCACATTATTATCTGCTTATATTTCTTCAGTGCTTTAAGCAATGATGAAATCGTCTGAATATTTCAGTCAATGCTGACCTTTGAAATGTGTTTTGTCTGTGAGATTATCATGTTGTTTTATATATTTATTAATGATGTTAAATCTATTCTAATAATTAGGTACAAGAAGTTGCTCTGTGAATATTAACTGTTTGTATTTGTATATGATCTGCTGATCAGGCCTTGTGAAACCAGCTAGAAAAAAAAAATCTTCCCACCCCTTTGACTGGTGTGTGGAATTACATCCTGCCCACCCAAAACCTCTTGCAGGGGGTGAGGCACTGGATGGGAACATGGATGGGGATCTGTTTTTGTCTGCTGCCCTGAGGTTTGCTGCTTGCTTGTTCTCAGCATGCATGGCACCTTGTGCTGTGGTCTTCATATCTTTATAGGAGCCCTCAAAGAGCGAGGATGGGGATAATGGTAAATGTAAAGATAATTTAAAGATGGGGATAATGTAAAGCACTACTTTGCTTTGCAGGTGTGATGACTTGTTTGAATTACACTGAAGATGTAGTGATTTAAACTTCCTTTTTGTGCTGATTTCTGCATGTGTTTAAGCTGCACTGAGTAAAAAAGAAAACAAAAACCTGATAAAAAGGCCTGGCTGATGACCTCAGAGATTAGCAGGGTGGCATCATTTATTCTGGTAAATGTCTCTTTACATGGAAACATTTAAATATAGCACATGCATGTTCTGGGCATTATGGTGAAATAAATTAGGGTCACACCAAAAGTCTATTTTGAGCCAAGAAGTCTTTTGCATTAGGGACTTTGATTAGTATGCCATTTGCATATTTTGAATATTAGTCAAACTATTAATCTTGATGGTTTTTTAAAGCCAAGGACAGTCTTTTTTATAGGAGGTTTTCAGTGAGTTACACATCTATTGTCTGTTTTGATCTTGTACTATACCAGATGCTGCTGCTGATCTAAATTTTTACTCTCTGCCTTTTTATTGTTTTTAAGAAACTGTAATATAGCAGTGTCCTTCTAAAGATGTGTAACATTTACAATGAAAAAAAGGAAAAAAATGTGAGTACAGTCTGGAATTTATTAGTACTTTCATTTTGAGAGATGTTTTGCTGTGAAACAAACCTGTCTCAGTATTTCTTGGGCTTGATTGTTCTGGCCTCATTGCCTGTTGTCTTGATCTTTCTCTGATTTTCCTTATCCTGTGTAATCTTTTGGTTTAATACAGTTTTTTGAGGAAATGTTTAAGTGATTTGTTTGTTTGTTTGTTTTGCTTTAAAAGCACTGGATTTATGTACCATCTTGGAACAAACCTTTTGAAAAGAAAATGGGAAAGACTGGGTATAAATCATGAAATTACCTTCTAAATGGAAATTTGTTGTGGATTGACTCTGTAAAAGGGATGTGCTGCAGTTTTGTGCTGTGTGGTGGTGTTCATATATGTTGCTATTAGTACAGTGCAAATGGGAAAATGATGTGATTTTAACCTACTTTTTGTCTTGTTCAACATAATTTTATTAAAAGTTACTAGTGGTGTTTTAAAATGGGTGCAAGTCAACAGCTGTGGAGTCTGGATTAATGTAGCTGTGTTCATGCTGGGATGAGGAGAAGATGCTCATCTCCAGCAGCACGGGGAGGTGTGTGGCAGTGACTGAATGAGGGTGCCTGGGTCTCCTGAGAGAGGTGTGGGGTTTGTCTCTGGTCTGGATCCCCCAGACTGTCTCAGATGCTGCATTCCCCTGTGGACATGGCTGTCCCTGCCAGCCTCGAGCAGAGCTGTCACACTGTGCTTCCATTTGGATATCAGGGCTTTTCCAGTCTCAGTGGATGAGTGGAGTCCTCAGGACCTGCAGGGGCTCTGAGGAGGGGGTGTTCTATTGCTTTATTTTTTATTTTTATTTTATTGCTTTTTATTGTTTTATTGCTTTCCTTCACTGCTTGGCTGTAACTCAGCTTCTGCTGGGACCTGGCTGAGGTGCTGCTGCTGCTTGGAGAAATCGTGCTGCAGTTCTGGGATGTTCACAGAGGTGAGCTAGCCTGGCTCAGGTAAGAGGGACAATTGTCATGAGTTAAAGAAAAAAAAAGGAAGGAAGGCCAAACTTTTTAACAGCACACATAAGGAAAACAAGCTGAGCTTCCACTCTCAAGTCTGGAACTGGGATCAGATGGTAAAACAATCTCAGCTGTTTTCTTTCTTTTCTCTTTTTTAAAAAGGAATGTGGTTTCAGACAGGTGAAATGCTTTGTCTTCAGGAATGTGAGACCTCTTCCACACCTCTGTCTTCCATCAAATCACCCATTTTTAGTGCTGTCACGTTTCCAGTCAGAGAGGACAGTGTGGGGGAAAGATATGTAGATGTGTTGAAACATTCTCCCTTGAGATAGTGCCCAAGAGGGTAAATGCTCCTATAAAACAGCAAACTAAGATAGGTCAGCAAACAAAGCATTTGAAGATTTTTCTTTCTCAATAAATATGCATATTTCCATAGTCATATTATGTTAATTCCTTGCTGAATGAATGATAAATCTACACAGGGATCATCATGGTGAAAGGGGAGCATCCTTTCAAGTGTTCTAAGTGCTGGAATTTTTAATTCTACTCTTGTTGAGCTGGAGAGTATGAAAGATACTTCTTGTATTTGCATTGTTACAGTGGTTTAGTGGAGCCTAAAAATGCAGTGAGGGCCAGAAAGTTGCCCATTGATCCTATTTGAGCTGTCACCAGTGATCACCCTCTTCTGAGGTAAGAATTTGTGTTGTGTTTGGACTTTTATCATACAATCATGGAATGGTTTGGGTTGGAAGGGACCATCTCCCCTGCCCCTTCCACCAGACCCAGTTGCTCAGAGCTTCATCCACCCCAGCTTTGAACATTTCCAGGAAAGGAGCATCTACAACTTCTTTGGGTGACCTGTTTCACTGTCTCAACACCCTCAAAGTGTCCTGTCACTCCATGCCCTTGTCAAAAGTCCCTCTCCAGCTTTGTTGTAGCCCCTCCAGGTACTGGAAGCTGCTCCAAGTCTCCCTGGAGAGCTCCCCTCCCTGCAAGGATTTCTCCAGAGCCTGGCCAGGTGTCTCCAATCCACCCCACCCTCCATTCCATCCCCTTAGGAGGTTCTGGCTGCAGATTTTGGGTGTGGGGACTCACTGTGGAATAGTTTTGAACATGCCAACCAAGTTTCTGCCAGGGAGTAGCAATTCTATTTTACCCTCTCTGTACTGTTAGGATGTAAACACAACTTCTCAGTTTGCTCTAAGTTTACCCCAGGCCCTCTTTTCACACTTCCACACAGTCAGGCCTGGACGCCATGGAAACACCTTTAATCTCATCACCATCCATCTTGGAAAAAATGGTTTGACATCCCTTAGGTCCTGTGAGGTAGTGGGTCAGCAAAGCAGTTAAGATGTGGTCATCTGTTGTGCTGACCCAGTGCCCAAACCAATTTTGGAGACTGTTGGAAGCGGGAGCGTGAAAAGCAAGTGGGTTGCTGCAATATGGAATGTAAGTATTATTGACATTAATTTTTCACAGTATTTTACTACTAAAGTGAAGTGTTAAACGGCACTTTCATAGCTAAGACTTAATTTTATTTATGATCTGTGTTGAGAGACATTATTATCTGTGTCGAGAGAGATTAACTCCATCTTTACATTTAAGAGTCACCTCCACTCCTCATGCATTGCTCAATGTTAGCGATTTTGATTTAAGTGCACAAAGAGAATGAGACTGCTTTGCTATAAAAATGCCAACATCTGCTGCTATTGCCTCAACAGACAAAACCTTCTTCACTCATCACAGCGTCACACAGGAGCTGGCATAGCCACTACCAGTGCTTACTGCACATCTCCTACGCCTGTTTTCCACAAAATGTTTTGTTCTGAGTCCTGTCACTTTAGTTTCAACATTTCACTCTCTATGAGTTTGTAATGGAAATGACTGAAAGTGATGCATTTTAAAGCACTTTATGTATGTTATGGTAATGTGAAAACAACCCCACAACACCCCAGCCCCTCCCTTTCCCCCAGCTGTCTTTAGTTCTGTGAACTGATGGTATTTGTCTGCTGCTGTGTTTCATTCAGTTATGGATTGGTGCAGCTGACTAAACAGGCATCAAGAAATGTAAATATACGGCTTTTTGTTCTTTTTTCTCCTGCAGCTGAGCTCAGCCTGGTCTCATGAGCAGCAATGTGCACTCAGTGACTGAGGGACACTTTCCACCACACCAGGTCGCTCCAAGCCCCATCCAACCTGGCTTTGAGCACTTCCAGGGATGGGGCAGCCACAGCTTCTCTGCACAACTTTTTCCTGCACCTCCCCATGCTCACAGCAATTATTTTCTTCCTAACATCTACCTAACACTGCCCTCTGTCAGTTTAGAGCCATCACCCTTCTTTCTACATCCCAGCCCCTTGTACAAAGCCCATCTCCAGCTCTCTAGCAGGTCCCCTTTAGGTACCAGAAGCTGCTCTAAAGTCTCCCTGGAGCCTTCTCATTGCATTGACTGTGCTGGAGGGGGGAAGGTAGAGCTGAAAACAGAGTGAGGCTTCATCTCACTGCCAAAAAATAAGACTTTAAAACCAGCTTTGGCTTGGTTTGATTTCTCAATGCACATGCACAACCACAATAGGGTTGTGCTTGCTCTCACTACTGCATCTACCCTCGCTTTAAAATATTTTTTTTCCCTCCCTGGCCACTAAGAACCCAGTCCTGAGAGAGATGATGACACAAAGAATATAAAATTACTTGTTTAAAGCAGACTTCAGTGTCAGCCTACAGTGAGTGATTATAATTGATTTGAAATAAAACTATTTAAAATAGGTGTGGAAGAAAAAAAGATTTAAGCTATTTCCCAGACTTTTTTTTTTGGTGACATTTTGAGCTAATTTCTTGAAAGCTTCTCTTTTTATATATTACATCAGCTCAACAATTTGATATAACTGTTCATAATGAAAGGAAATTGTAGGCTATGAAATTTTCCTTAGACCTTTTAACATTGTTCAATTTTTTCCCCCTGCACAGGTTCTTTAATGGAAGAACTGAGTATCACATCAGTAACTGCCTATTACTTCTTGGCAGAAAGGTCTTCATGGGCATTTGTGACAACCTGGCAATGAAATGATGGTTAGAGCTGGCTCGCTTCTACAGAGGAAGAAACTTAAATGAGCTCCATCTTAAAAGTAATTGCTTTGAAAATATCAAATAATTATTGCAGAGGGAGAGAGGACAGTGTGTGTGGCTGTGTGCAGTGAGTGGTGAAGGGGATCTATCTCTGGATACAGCCCCAGTGTGAGATCTGCTGGTGCTGGAGCACAAGTCTGGCACCTCAACACAGCTTGTGAGTTTAGTTTAATATCCTGGAAATAAACCACAGTGGGTTTGCCACCTTTGCTGGGAAAAAGTTGTTAGTTTGGCCATTCTCTAAACATCAGGACAAAGCAGTTTGCTTCATAAACCCCCTGCCAGAAGATGGGGAATCAGCAACCACCAGTGGTGACAAGTGTAGAAAGGGTGGGAGAACTCTCCCAGGCTAATCAGAGACTTTATTTTCTATGGGTAAGCACTGCAGAAAGTGGCTAATTCCTGGGTCATTTTCACTGCAACACACAAAAAGCTTCTGACCAAAGCCCTTACTACTGCACTGAGCTCTCCTCCATATGCATTTTTCTACTCCAGCCCTCCCAGTATAGAAAGTCAGTTCCAGAGTGGGAAATAGTTCAGCTTTCAAACAAATAATAAGCACTAACTAGTTCAACTTTATATTCTTCCTCCAGGAAATCAGTTGCAAAGGAAAGGATCTGTGCCATGGAACACAGGTCCCACTGCTGGATTTGTGATCTCTCACTCTGACAAGCAAGGGAGTGAGTGGTTGTGCTTCTTCCAGCACCACTCCCTTAGCAGGCAAAGAAATTGACTCTTCCAGGAGTGGAAGGGGCAGCACTGCTGGAACAAGAAGCTGGTCAACCCCACTAGACACACCCACAGTCCTGCAGACATTGGCAAAATTTTAATGACAGTACTCAAACTGTACAACCGAGGGGCAGTGGCAATGCTGACTGTACACAGTGTTTCTCCAGCCACTGCCCACACGCCAGTTTCATTTTAAAAACAAAGCTTATAAAAATGCACAATTCTCTCCCAGGGTACTGTACACTATTCAGCAGGTTAAAAACTGAAAAAAAAAAACTTTCATTAAAAAAGTCAGTGCACTATTTGTATACATCAGGGATAGTCTACATAATCATGTTCATCTAGAAAATATGTGCATAATAAACCATTTCCATGCAATGCAGCAATTCCTTATTTCAAAGGTGGTATAAAAAGACAACACAGCAGTCCTAACCACTAGAACACTTTATGTCAAACAAAACAAATGTGCATCATGATATTGAACATGATAGATGAATAAAATACAATAACAAAGATTCAAAAATATGCAATTTTTGTTTCCACCAAGTGACTACAGTACCAAAAGATACAAGTAATGTGAAGTGTGTGCAGAAATTGTGTTAAATGAAGTCCCTCTTCACCTGCTTGTTGTGCTAACCCAAGATAGACTGCTATGTTTAAGATTACTGTGATGTCATTTCTGCATCTAAGAACTCAGTATCCAAACACCTTGCTAGCTTAAGAGCACTGCCCCTATAAAATAGTGTATCTATTGCATCAAAGTATAAAGTGTGTTGCTTACAGTTTAAAAAAAATCTATAGAAAAAGTTTTGTTTTCCGTACAAAAACGCTGAAGTTTTGTCAAGATATACATTTTGAGATGTGAATCTCGCTGCTTGATTGATGCTAGAGCAGCATGGGAGAAAAAAGCACCACCCAAGAGTGTTTTGGTGTGACTGCAGGGTGTCCTAGGTCGGGGGGGGCCCGTTGGTGTAGCGCAGCATGGGGTAGAAGGAGCGGGCGAAGTTGTTGGCCTGGGTGCAGCTGTAATCTTCCTCAGAGGAGGGGATCATGCAAGCCAGGAGCAAAAGCAGCAGGAAGAACAACTGGAGAGGTAAAGCTGCTCGTAAGACTCGGTAGAAGAAAGAGGGAGACCGAGGGTTTGCCTGCACAGGCTGTGGATGGCTTTCTCTCCTGAAAAGGAGAAGCAAAGAACAGGCACTTCAGGGTTTGAGTTAAACAAGTTGTTTTTACCCTATTTTCAGATGCAAACTTAATTTTTCAGGAGGCAAACAGACCATTCCAAACAGGTGTTGAAGCACAAAGGAAAGACATCATTCACACTGATGAGGTTCTTGTCTGCCCTGGCACTACTGAGATCTCCCCTTTGCACAGGCCCCAATGGACTGGAGGTAAAGTTCTCCCTTTGTCCCTTGTGGTCTGTTTGTACCAAGTGGCTCTCAAGGGCAAGTTTTTTTCCCCAGGCATGCTGGTGGAGTTAAAGGAAGATTTAAACCTAAAATATCCCACATTTGGCACAGAAAATATTTTCTCAAGCCAGGGTTGCACATCACTGCAGAGGTCCTGAAGCAGGAGTGCTAAAGGAAACCATTCCCTATGGGGCAGCCCAGAGCTGGTAGGTAGAGGGGACTCTACAGGTAGGCAGAAATCACCTTCACCCATGTGTCAACCTACAAGGCAGAGGTGCCCAGGTTTCTGGTGGCACATAGCTCATCTCTGCCATATTCACTGTTTTTCAAGAGATCAGGCATAAATAAAATATTACCTTGTATTGCTGCCATTCCTGCCATCAGCAGTTCTCCTGAGAGCCACCTGTTGAGAGAAATAGCTTTTAGTATCCAGATTTGAGAAACTACAAGGATCTTATCTGAAAAGACAGATGTAGACTTTAAGGTCCAATTGTAAATGCTGTAATAAGGTATGTGGGCCTAAAAGGTAAAATGATTATACTTGAGGAAGTTCCACACTAAATATGTCAAAATACACTATATGCTAGCAGTAAAATATTAGGAAAAAAAACCCAAAAAAACTTACCTTCTTCACAGCAGGGCTGGATTTCTCTTGTTCTGGATTATAGACTCCCGAGTCCAAGTCATCTGGAACTAGCAGGAATGTTTTGGTATCCTAAAAGATAACACCACCTTCCTCTTTAAAGTGCACATTCAAAACTGACAATAAGTGAAGTGCAAAGAACCACCTTTCATTGCCTCTGTAGGTGCACAGCCCACTGCCCCTCCACATAAGCATACCCAGTTCCCCAGAATAAAGCAATGTTTTACACTACCCAGCCTGAAGAAATTATAATGGAATGGGTGTAGAGAGGTATTAACCTGAAAATATCTCTGATAGGCCTCAGCAACCCATTGCTATGAACTTCAGCTCCTATGTGTTCATTACACACTCCTAGCCTGATACCTGGTTTGGATCACACAAATTCAGGTTGGAAGGGACTTCAGGAAGTTCATCTAGTCCAACCTCCTCACCAAAGACCTGATCAAAAGCCTTACTCAGAGCTTTATCCTCTCTGCTCTTCAAACCACTCGAGGACAGAGGCAGCACAACCCTTCTGTTGTAATACTGTAGTAGCCTTGGAGTGCTGAAGTTTTTCCTACAGCCAGAACTCTTCTTTTTTCAGCTTATGAAGGTGGAAGGACTTAAGCTTTAAGTCAGTTTTTTTTTATAAATACCTTCACTCTCAATATGCTATTTCTTTTCAGTAAGGAAGATCTATGAAGGAGTATTTAAATTCCAACTCACCAGATTCCCTTGTATTGTTTTTAAGTCATGAGAGACTTGTTCAATCAGCTGTTTCAGTTTTGTTCCAATTACATGGACCTTCTCTTCCTCTTCAATGTAATCACCATCTGATTTCAGCAGCAGGTAAGCAGTGAGCTCTTGGAGGGAGTTTACATTAAGCTGTTGCTCCAGCAGCTCTTTCTCCAGTTGCTGAGAATAAACAAACAAAATGCAGCACAACAGATTGTTACCCTCCACTTTATGGATGTTCTCCCAAAAGGAAGAACTCTGGAAGGCTTTAAAGAACACCACAGCCTGCTTTAGAATCCACAAGGCACAGGAATTGTTATTACAGCTACATAGGAAATGAAGTTATCTTGAAGAGACTGGTTGTAACATTTAAAAATAGTTCTACCAGCAGGTAATTCACATTAAATTTTGGAAATTGGATAGCAGCATGAAGACTGCTCATAAGCAACTTTATTATGATTTGTAATTATAGAAAAGTGCTTTGTAGAGGCAATATCTTGGTCCATTTCAAAAACCACCCACATGCCTGAGTACAGCAGGTCTGAGGACAGGCTGCAGACACTGTGACACATCAACATCCTGCTCTTCACTGTGTGCTGAGAGCTCAGGTGCTGCAGTTAAGACTACACTTACCATTAACTCCTTCTGGCATTCCAGTATTGTATTGAGATCAGCATTGGGATCTGTGATTTGTGCTTCATTCCTCCGGCTTTCAGCACTTGCTAGCCACAGGATTAGCTTTTGGCTCTGGTCATGGAAATCCTAAAGAAACAAAAAGATTGGCATATGAGGGAAAACACCTTTGCAGTGCCTTCACCTAAAAACAAAATTCCCAGCTCAGATTAGTGAGAGTCACCACAAATTCACAATTAGTGAGGGTACAGAAACCTTGTTAAATTATTCCACCTATGTAGTAAAAGAGCATTATGCACTTGAAAGGTATTTTTACCAAACTGTTTCAATCCATCAGAGGCAACTTTACCAGGAAACAAAGTGTCTTGGACTGTGAGGGACACTTCCACCCCTGTGCAGGAATCACCCCTCAGCCCTCTCAGCAGAATCCCAGGGGTTTTCCCTTACAAGCAGACTTGTGTATGCACCTGGCAGTGCAGTAAGGCTTGCTGCAAGCCCTTCCTCCAGTTGTCCAGGGCACGAGTTGCTTTCTCCCAGTGCAAGTTGACTTTCCGAAGCCTGTTCTGCAGCTCCTTGAACTCTGTGCTGTCTGCTTTCTGGAATTCTTTGCTGCTCAGGTTAGCAGAAAGCAACACTGCTTTGTAGTTGTCAAATGCTTTAAGCATGTCCTGGTAGAAAAAGAGGATTAGGAGCTTTTATGAATGATGAAAAATGTACTTATTTACAATAAAACCACGCATTCAAAAGTATCACAGGTATTGGGGATGTTTGAATCTGGTGGCTTTTCAATACTGCTAAGAAACATACTGAGGTAGGTTTATGTTTGGGTTTTTTTTTTTAAAGCCAAAACCTTCACTTTGAAGAAATTAAGTGTGACAGGGCTTGTTCTTCTCCCTAAGTCACAGGCATTATGGCTTAATCCATATCTGCCTTTCAATCCCTCTGAGCTGCCTCTTTCCCTGACACTTGGACAAATACTCCCATAGATCATCACACGGTATTCTCTCCTAATTGATAAAGGTTTTGCCACCTCAGAATGCTAGAATAATGCTGACAGGGACATCTGGAGGTTCTGGACTCCATTCTCCTGTTTCACACAGGACCAACTTCAAACTCCACGGAGGATGCTCAGGGCCTCATGCATCAAAATTTTCAGTATCTCACAGGATGGATATTCCCCACCTCCTCTGGGCCCTTGGTCCCACACCAGACCACCCCATTGTGAGAAATTATTTTTCTTCTCTCTGGTCTGAGTTTCTGTCAGCACATTTCTCTGACTTCTCAAGAAGTCTACCCCGAGAAGGCAGTCCTGCCTGCTTTACTCCTCCCCCTTAGAATTGCAGGGGGAATAATAAGGAATTTGCAGTCATGGTCATATCATCTAACTACCTTTATGTTAAGGCTGAGCCTGTATTTCTGAAGGTTTTTAAAAAAAAGAATGCCAAACAATGCCTTCCTTCTACCATCCAGCTTACAGTTTTAATCAAGGGTACTCAATCTTTTCCAAGCTGCTCTTGCAGTAGGGAAGTAAGAGCTGCACGATGAATCCCACAAGCCACAAAGCTCAGATTGCTTTTCTCAGCAGCCTTTCTATCCAGGAGTGCAAATCTTTACATTCTCAAGACCTGAGTTCCACTTGTAGAAAACTGCTGGTCTAAATTAGTTTTCACCCATCAAAGGATCCTGTCCCACTCTCCTCCAGGCAGTATCAGGCAACGAAAACAGACTTCTGAACACCAGTCTGTAGGCAGACTGGCTTCATCTTATCCCAGGCAGTTGGGATGTCCTGACACCTCATGAAATTCACTTCTTAGAGCACACTGACTCTTTTAACACCCCTCTAAAGCCAAACTGTCTGAAAATGGGATTTACAGCCGGCTGGACTCCTCTTAAGCAGATGCAGAAGAGAGAATAAGCAAAGCTCCGCTTCTTGAGGAGGTTAGATACCCAACTCCAGGCTGAAGGAGTCATTGTCCCTGGCCTAATAACTACTCCAGGACATGTAGGCTTAAACATACTCTCAGCATGCCTAAGAAATCCCTCCTCTGTCCTGCAGTGTCCTATTTGTGAGCATCACCCCAAAGGTGACATCAGACTGAGCAGCAGACTCAGGGTAACTCCACATGGGGCAGCTGGTGAGGGGTGAGCACACAGGGATTTTGCACTTCCAGATTTTAGGAACACTTGCTCTCTCAGACTTCAGCCTGAGGCATTTCATTGCCTGAGTCCCAGGGCCCCAGCACTTACATGAGCCCTGGTAGCCTGCTGGCTCAGCTTGCAAAAACCAAAGCTTTAGAGCAGATCTTTGTCAGTCTCCTGCTGGAATGACACCCTGCCCTTAATTCAATTTTAAAAAAAAAATGCAGCCTAGACTTTGCAGCCTGTTGACCTGGCTTATTTTCAGTCTCTTTCTGGTTTGCACAGAGGGGAATGGCACAAGGAAAAGATGTTGATAATCACTGTGCAAGAAAAGAGAAAGGGAGAAGTGGAGAGGTTTTTACATCTGCCTGCCAATCTCTGTATATGAAGACAGAAGCACCTTGCCTAAGAACCTCTTTAGTCCTCTCAGCTGAGAACAGTTCAGCTCCCCTGTGGCACAAGAACATTGCTATTGGCATCCACGCTGCCAACTGATCCCAGGAGACTACAGTGATTAAAAAACATCAGCATCTTGAAATCCCTCTTCTCAGTAGGCCAAAACTTACTTTCAATGTCTTGACCTTTTGTTCCAATGCCTGCATGCTGGTTGGATGCTTCACCTTTTGCAGCTCTTCCAGCTCTTGCTCAGTTTTATCAAGCCAAGCAGAGATGTCACTGAGATCTGAGTCCAGCTGCTGCCACTGCTGCAATTTCTGTTTCATCCTAAGTTTATTTCTGAGGTCTTGAGCTTGGATGAGCTCCCACCTATCAATAATGCCTGCAAATCAGAAAAAAAAAAACAACCCACTTAAATCTTCAGTAAAGGAAGAAGCGTGTAAAACGGATACAAGTTTTGTAATGAAATTATTCTCCATTCTACTTGAGACCAAACAATTGCTGTAATGTATTCCTGTCATTCAGCCAGATCTTTTCTTAAGATTCTGCAGTGCCTAAATTTAATATTGCTGGTCAAGTTATTCACATAGCAATGCTACACAGAATTTTAATGACATTAATTGGAGATGTTTTAATTCACTTGGAAGAACAGACCAAACTGAAGGAGACAGAATTCAATAAGCTCATCTGTGATTTGGTGAACACCAAAATTCAGCACAGAACAAATATGATCCAGCAGTTAGGACTTCGGTTTGTGTTTTATGTCCATGTGGAGCTGCTGGACAGAGTCCAGAGGAAGCCACAAAGATGACAGGGCTGGAGCACCTCCTGTAAAGACAGGCTGAGAGTTGGGGCTGCTCAGCCTGGAGAAGAGAAGGCTCCAGAGAGACCTTAGAGCCCCTTCCAGTGCCTATAGGGGCTCCAAGAGAGCTGGAGAGGGACTTTTGACAAGGAATGTCAATGGAGTGAAAGGACAAGGGATAATGGCTTTCAACTGATGGAGGGAAGGTATAGATTAGATATTAGGAAGAAATTCCTTACAGTGAGGGTGGTGAGGCCCTGGCACAGGTTGCCCAGAGCAGCTGTGGCTGCCCCATCTCTGGAATTGTTCAAAGCCAGGCTGGATGGGGCTCTGAGCAAGCTGGTCTGGTGGAAGATGTCCCTGTCCGTGGCAGGGGGGTTGGATCTAGATAACTTTAGAGTTTCCTTCAACCCAAACAATTCTAATGACTCTATGTTTCATCAGTCCACTGCTACAGGACATGGAGATGCCAGCTGTGTCATCACTGACATTTTCTGGAAGACATCTAAACCAATCTCAGGCTATTCCTATTCACCCCAGTATGGGACACAACTCTGGACCATTTGTGAGACCAGAGAATCAAAGGTGAATGTAGCTGCAGTCTTCTTTTTATCACATGATTTGCTTTCATGACTGCAGTACAATGTGTTGTTACAATCTCAAGCACCTGAAACCAGGAATGAAGTCCTAAAAAGTCAAGAGAACCAGCTAACTGGTCTGCCTGCATGAAAGGACCACTGTAAAGATACTGAAGAACAGAATGCATTAACAACTTTGAAGAAACATTTCTGCAAATGGGAGCTTTAGCATCTTGTTATATGGAATACCAGTAACTCCATATAACATAACATAGCAATCTTGTTTTAGACAGACTCTTTGGCTTGAAATCTGATTAGAAGTCTCTGAAGTGTTCAGTATCAGACAAAAGTGAAATTGGTCCCATTTACTACAAGCAGCTTGCAGTGAGTATGCAGAACTATGTTATGAAAAACAAATCTCAGTTCTGGAAGAAAATGTGAAAGCTTTGAACAGCACACATGGGTTGGACAGAACCAGATGAGAAGGGAGCTCAGCAAAACTTGGAAATTTGGCAGAATACGTTAATTTTTTGTTGTTCCCAAATATGCTGCCTTCGTGCCATCTCTGCTTTGTCCCCCCAGAGTCACAGGACAATCACCACAGTCCCAAAGCCACTCCTAATGCTCTGTACCTGACTGCTTTTCTGCTGCTGCTATATTCACAAGTTCTTGGTCATCTTGGGGCTCCTCATCACTCATGCTGGCAGATGGAATTTTCTCCTTGCTGCTGCTGCTGCTTGCAGAGCTGAGCTGCTTCACCTGGAATGACATTTTGGTGGGTGAGCCCTGCAGGTTAACAGGATGTCAAAGGTCCAACCTAATCTGTGTTACTCTGGGGTGGCTGGGCTCCTGCATATCAGATTTAGCACTCTGCTTCTGCAGCTTTGCTAACAGTTTACACTGGCTCTCTGTGCCTTTGCAGTAAACAAACACACACACACCATGGTGATGCCAATTACTACAAGAGTAACATGGAAAATTACTTGCTTTTGCACTACATGTACCAGACAATGTGCAATTGCTGATGCTCTTTGTTGGATTGTGGGTCTCAGCTATATTGACTCTAAGGCTCTGAGACTGGATTAATGATGACAAAAGCAGACAGATACCAGTACCACCCTGTCTGGAGGAGTGCTGACAATGGGTCCAGATCCACTGAGCCTGGCAGCTGCTGCTGAAGCTATGGCTGGCAAACAGCCACCAAGGCTGAGGTACCAATGGACAATAAGCCATTTTGCCACATTTTTCAGTGCCTAGAAGAAGATTAAATGGTGTGTTGCATATTAAGACCCTTCAAATTTGCTTAGGAAATATGTCAGTAAGTACCAAGCGATTCACACCCTGTCCTTTGTGGGGGTTAAGTTCTCCTAGACTTGTCCTATGACAATAGAGGAACAAAGTTCCTCCAGAACCTGACTGACCAGGAGTCCAATCTGAGCCACCAGAAATGAAGCCTAAATTTGAATGAAGTGAAAATTCCCCACCTCAACTATTCTTTTCCTTGACGCTGGAGAAGGGAAGAGGGTGGAGTTAAACAGAACAACAAACAGACTGTGTACAGTTCAGTTTCAGTGCCCCCAGAGCCTTCAACTCACATAGTCTGGTTTATAGGGAGTACTTGTCTCTGGTCCAGACAACACATTTCCAACCATCTCTGCCTGGTTATATCTGTGTTTCCTGCAGACTGGGCTACCCGGAGAATGCCAAGGATGAGCTTCTGAAACAGACTTTCCTGAAACAAACAAAACCAAAACCACACACACCATGAGTGCAAGACCCACAAGGAAGCTGCTGCTTTGTATTAAGTTAGAAAGCGCTTTGAATAAAATGGCATCAAGTTATGGCATAAAAATGACAGTTTTGCAGCTTTCCTTGCAAAGCATGCACATTTGCAAAACATCAACAGTGTTTCAAAGGTAATGAGATGAGAGCCATGCAGTTATGGGACATTCTGTTTTCTTCTGGAAAATGCTTGAATACAGGTTAGAGTATTCAAAAAAACCCCAAAAGACAAGGCTGCACCATGGTTCTGTAAAGTTTGCATCCCAACTATCACACATCTGCAACATGTCAGAGGGAACAAGTTAGACATGTCCTGGTTTGGAAAATGTTTGTTCTGGATTTAATAAGACAAGACACACAGAGTTCTGTCATGCACAAACCACAAAAAAATACTCGCAGAGTTGGAGCTACTGCCTTCAGTAGTTATGCAACCAAAATTAGAGACAACCAAAAATTGATACTACCCAGAGCAAACCACCGAGAAAGAACCAAAAGACTTTGGATCAGTACAATGAAATGCACGTTAACCACCTTGGCATTTACCAGGCAAAATCTAAATGGTGTGTTCTTGACTGCTTTTAATGTCCATGTGGATACTGCAGCGTAAGAACACCATGACAGGATGAGACATGGTGTCCACACAAGGCAGGAAGTCAGACATTACGTATGAGAGAGGTTGAGGAATATAGCGTGCAGCACAGGGAGATTGCCATGTTCAGACACATGCATTAGCAGGTGCCTACCAGAAGATGCTTTCAAAGTTTTTGTGGTCATTTTAAGATATGCCTCAGGGTTTTCAGTGATTTCTACATCTGAAAAAAGAATAATGTCATTTTCCTCACTATTCGGTATCTTCCAACTACTAAAAACAACTGAAACAATGAGGGACAGCAAAGACAAAGAACAAAGTAAGTGGTTGGTACCATTTTCAAACATTCTTAAACAGTAAGGCTTCTAAAACCTTATGGTTCTAAAAATAAAAGCTTGGTTTAGACACTACCATTTCCTTCATCTAAGAGATGAGTCAGCTCACATCTATTAAGGGTACTTGAAAACCAACCAACAATATGGGAGCAAGACTTCAATCCCCCCCTCTTCCCACACAAGGACATCCTCCAGCTGTCGTGTCACACCAAACTGCTGGACATTGGTTCTCACCTGACAAAGCACTGTAGTATGTTGCTTCTTCATCATCTTCATGAGAGGAAGAACCTCCCACGTCACCTGTGTGATCCCACTCAAGTGGGATGGAGTCAACGCTGACAGGGGTCTCACAGCCTGATCTCTCATGGCCCTGAGTCGGGGGCATAAGGTGGCAAAGGGACTGTGTCGATGAGGGCCCCTCAGTGATGGCTTTCTTATGCCAGGGATCATTCTGGATTTCTCTGGAGTCTTCTTGATCTGTCTCATTTTCAGAGTTATCTTTTTCATCGTCCAATCCCTACAAATAAGCAATTATTGCGTATTAGTAAGATTTACAAGAGATCTTAATGAGCGAACAATTAAGCCACACAGTACTACAGAAGACAGTTTTGTGGTCAGCTGCAGCAACCGAAGACCATATGCCTAAAATTAAAGGAAGGCATAATTTTTGCCTTCTTCCTCTTTTGCCAAAACCAATCCTCACATCAGCAGCTACCTCTCCTCTTCCAAGGCAGTTAACTACCACCATAGCATCTCTCCAGTTTGCAGGAGTATCCAGTTCCAAATGGACTTAACAGGTCAGTAAGGAAATGATGCTCAGGCAGGAGTAAACAGCTACTTGTTCATGTTACTTCCTTTACCTGGCTTTCTAACAGATGTTCTTTCTTTTTGAGGCCAAGCAAACTGAGAATCATCTGAAAGTTCCCAGAGTAAAGCAAAGTGCATGGTGTTCCCCATTCAGGGTTATCACAACAAAGTGGACAGATGAGTGGACAAACAAATACGTAAAGAGATATTCTAAGCACATTATTGATGGTAAGGAAAACAAAGTGATATTAAAAACACCAAAAAAGGTTTTGAAGCCTTCAAGACACAACTATGTAATTCTGAACCTTATGAACAACCTCCATGCTATTATCCAGATTCTGCAGAGAAGAGAGGCATGAAAGGATTGGCAACAAAGATTTAGCAAGGCTGGAACATCTACTGCAGAGCTCCTGAACCCTTGGAGCTCAAACCACTCAGTCAGACTGCTAAGAATAAGCAATTACAATTCAAAAACCAAAATAAGCATTGCAATTCAAACACCAAAATCTTCTCAAAGGATTGAAACAACTGTTGCTTCTTACAGGATCCCTTGAAGTCAGTCTTTGATGGAACCGAGCAACTCGCCCAAACACCTCCTGACAGTATCGATGAAGTTCTTCCAATTCATCTTCAATCAGGATGGCATCCAAAGGCTCACTCTTCTGAATCAGCTGCTCCCCAAAAACGATTAGCTGATCAATCTTATTGGTGTTTAACGTTATTTCCTGTTGGAAACCCTATTCAGAACATACAAGAAAAATAATTACTTCTCCATTGGCCCTTTCTAGCCTAAGGTTTGTCCCTGTTTTCTAGCTCACTGCAGTGAAAGAGAAGCTGCAATTGACATTGTTGTCTAATTTAATTTGGCAAATATCTTTTTACTTAAGAGGTCCAAAGGTTTGTTTTATCAGCAGAATTACAGTTCCAAATGAAGTGGCATTTTCCACCCATGTGTACATCAATATGGTTGCAGTGTCCTGAGCCTGAAGGGGATCATGATATGGGAGTTCAGACTAAACTAATCAGAGTTCATTTTTCTGTTGGGTACACACAATTTTTTTATCAGTAGCCAAGAAGTTTATTTGGTTGCTTGGGCCTCCAGCCTATACAACAGTAAATCTACGTATTCCTCAGAATCACTGTACATTCCTGATGTCTGATTTCTGTTTACATTCCCAGCTGCAAACAATGAGATCAGAGGCAAGATTGTACTACAAAGCCAATTCAAAAAAGATTTGCACTAGAAAATAATGCCTGAATTTAGGAATGTAGCTCTTACTGTTAAGCAGCACCTGCTGCTTTCCAGGCCAGATACCACTGTCACTGACATACTGTCAGGAGAAAATAGTAGGACAGAACTGAACCTGAACACTCAATCTGAATTAAATATTGCACAGCTGAATCTTGATTCAGACAATATGTCTTAATTTACTACTGTCCTGAAACAAATATAGTCCTAGAGAGATCTGGTGGCTGTTGTGAAGTTACAGAAAATGGATGATTCTGTCTGGCAAGGGCAGCCCAACAGGATAACTGGGCTACAGTAAACAACTGCTTCATAAGGATACGTACATTTAATTGGCGCATTTTGTCATCAAAGTTACTTTTTGAGAAGTGCTCCACATTTGTCAGCTGTAGGTCCATTTCTGTGAGCCAGACAAGGATGCTTTCCCTCGTCCCCTCAAACTCATCTCTCCGGTTGGTGAAGTGCTGGATGGAAAAAAGGAGCCAGTGTTACATGACTTCAGCTACTAAAAGAGACAGGTCACAGGAGCGCTCTGAAATCAGTGTTTTATTTCAAAACTCCTGTTCACCTTAAAGGCAGGCCATCAGGACACAAACAGCAGCATGCCATGTATAAAACCTGTCCTCTTCCTGTAGGGATGCTAGAACAGTCCCCTATACTAGTACATTATTTGTATGAAAGAGGGAGTAAAATTTTAGCAGTTCAAGATGCTTCTATAAAATTACATTCTTGATTCCACACATTCCTTCTCCCACATTGCTATACTAGCAACAGTTATTTGGACTAACTTGTTCTAAACAACTAATTTGTTCTAAACTTAAAACAGAGATAAACAAAAGGAAGCAACCCACATCTCTAATTAAAGTAATTAAAACCCTAAGATTAAAATCAGCTTTACTGATTTTACAATGGAGAGGCTGGATCATGGATGACCATGCCAGTGTAATTAATGCTCTGTTTGGCATGGCATGTCCCACAAAAACTGCTAACAGACATGCAGCTTGCCTGTTCTCATGGGTGGATTTAATTTTCAGGAAGGGTATCATGCAACATCCCAATTATAACAATTCATAGCTGCACAGATCAAACCCCATCACTGCTCTCACTTGCCTCATCCACTGACTTCTGGGAGCTAACAGTTTTCCCTGTCAGTTGCTTGCAGCACTGCTATATTTAAAAATCTGGCAGTGACAAGTTTCCCTCAGGGCACAGCACAGAGATGTGCCCAGAGATCAGTTTAATTGATGACCAGGATATTTCTTTGAAGTGTCACAAATACACTCTTCAACAACATTCCTGATCAGGCAGGAAGCACAGCAGGAGCTGCTTTCTATCACATCTCCATCTTTAATGCCTTGGTGAATCACAACTTGGCACGAAGTAAAGCTGAGTTGGAAGCTCCAAACCATATCTGCACTTGCGGCCCTTTTATCTCTCTGCCTCTTATCCATGGAAAGGTGCAAGTGCCTGAACACATCCACCCAGTACAAGTGGGTAAAAGGAAAGTGTGATAGGAGCAGTGAGTATTGCAACTGACATCTCAAAATTTGCAATCCTTCTTCCTTTAAGCTTTTCTTCAGCTACCAATCTAGGTTTAGGTTTATTCCATGTACTCAGTGACCCTCCCAGAGCTCCTCTGCTGTAGTTGAGGACACAGAGAGTTGCTCTGATGTAGGCTTTGCTCATGGGTAATTCCTGCAGAACCCTGCGAGTGCTCCTCACTCCTTCACCCCACTGTGCCCTACCTTGAGCCTCCTGAGAATGGAAGCAACTCTTTTCTGGAGGTTATCCCAGCGCTGGTTCCCCTCGTGCACCATCTGTTTGAGCTTGCTGGCCGAGTCGGTGCGGTTCTCGCGGGCCAGGCGCCGGTACTGCTTATTGATCAGCTCCAGCTGCGTGAGGCGCTCGTGGATCTGCCGCTGGAACGCCTGCAAGGCAAAGCCAGGAGCTCATTCCCTGCTAACAGTCAGGATGTGGACATTATCCATTGAGAGAGATGATGCCTTCCCCTTTAAAAACAGACCTTCCCACTGCAAAACTAAATCCAGATTTTAAGACCCGTATTTTAAACCATCTGCTCAAACTTAGCTTACTATGAAAAGAAAGAAAAGAATAAACATCAAACTACAGAAGTCTCTTGCCTATAAAAAGAAAGGCTTTAAACTTATAAGTGTCTGTTCAGAGCATTGTATTCTCCACATTAAAATAAAATCCTGGAGACAGACATTTGGAGACAGCTGGACACTCACCAAATTATTTATGTTCTCAATACTACCAATGCCAAACCAATGTTTTCCAGAGACTCAGGCATTTTGCACAGACAATATGTATTCAGCAGCCTGATGCTGAGCATAAAAAAGGCAGTTAAAAAATTCACCTCAAATTTCTTCAGTTCCTCTTTTGCATGTGTGTACAAGACCTCTGAAGAATTAGGCCTAGCTGCTATATTTTCAGATGCTTTCAGCCAATCTTCAAAGCGAGAATAATCATCCAAAAACCTCTGCCACAGACGCCAGGTTTCCTCAATTCTGAGAGAGCAAAGACAGAAAGGTTTTAACACAAGCTAACTATCAACTTTGAATTCTTTTTTACTCCTCAAAATTCAGCTTGTGGCAAAAGCTACAGCATTTCCTCAGAATGCTGCCACAGGCTTCTGTAGGAGAAGGAGAATAGGAGACGTACTTCATTCGCCTTTCCATGGACATGGCACAGATGTTTCTCCACCGTCTGTCCAAGCTCCTGGTGGTTTGTTGGATGGAGTCACACTCTGTCTCATTGGCACACGCATCTGAGTCGTGTAGCAGGACTTCACAGATGTTAAACACGGACTCCACGCCCGCCGTGTGCTGCTCTATGTCTCTCTGCAGGTCCTGCCATCGGCAAAAGAATAGTGTCAGTGGGAGGAAATGTGTGTGGCTACATCTCAGCCATGCCCTTTCAAAATGCTGCAGAGGATGGGGAAAAAGCAACTCCCATGCCAGGAAAAGCTGATTTAGCTTTAATAAAGACTAGCAGGATGAGCTGTGCAGATGACACAGGTCAGGAGAAAACTGCTATGCAAAAAAAGGGTTGTCCACCTTTAGTGTCTCTGTCTAAACTCAATCTTCTCATCAACAGTCTGGACCATTTAACGTGCATTCAAAACACAAACCTTACCTATACCATAAATAAATTATTAATTTTGACAGCACAAGATGGCTGTTTCATATCAGGTTACTGCACTGAAAGGCTCATCAGAGAACTCCTAGTGCAGTACATACATTTTAGTGACTGATCACAGGCTGCAGCACACAACACAAACACAGTACACAAGAACCTGGTGTTACACTACTTTTATTCCCTCTTGTAGGGCTCCTGTTCTAACAGACTGTTGTAAAGGGTCTGGCAAATACCTCTTATCTAATCTACACTACAGGGTTTTTTTCAGAGCCTGCACCTCCATGATAGTCTGGCTTTTCATCCTGTACCATCACTACTCCTAAAATCAGGGTAATTGAAAGGCAGAAAAAAAGCCACATCTAAATATTTCTTATTGAAAAGGCAGATCTGTACTATGCTACCAACTTTAAATATTAATAAAATGACAATAGCCATTACAATTCAATTTTTTCAACCCATTTCTGGCTTTTCTAATGAAGGATACAGAGACTTTTGCTTGAATAACACTAGAGCAACAAACACAAATGAGTATTTTCCTGACAAAAGTGGAGTTCTCATTAAATGGTATTTACTGATTTCAGTCAACAGATGAAGCAGAATTGGTTTTGCTCTAGACTTAAAAAAAAACCCCAAACAACATAAAACAAATAAACCCCCCCAAAATAGACATAACTCGTAGTAAATACAAAATGAATTGAAGGAAGATTTTTCATAGAAGTCAACAGGCTGCAAGGAGTTGAGAACCACTCAGTGGCAGTTCTCAGTGGTTACAAGCATACCTGAACCAAGGGCTGAGCCATAAATGGTTAAAATATGGCTTGTGGGATTTGTCGTAATGAACAGCTTTAAGGAATGTAGAAGTGAAATTCTTTACATGGGTGAGACTGTCAGAAGAAGACCCAACAGAATTTTTTACAAGTTACTAGGGACTGGCAGCTATTTACTGAGTAAGATGCATCAGTGTCTTTTCAACACAGGGCCCACAGCTGGGAGCAGGCTCTGCCTCACTACTGGTACCTGGAGAGTCTCTTCTGAATTCATTAAATTCCACTGGATTTACAGGTATATTAGTGAAAATGAGAATCCTGACCACAGATTACAAATTAATTCTAACTTGCACTATGGTAATGTTGCTGACATGATCACATCACTTCAGACCATGCCTGGGTTCATGGAATAGCCTAGACAGAATCCCTGCTGTTTTCCCAATGACCTGATTGCATTAAGTGAGACAAATACAACAAACTAAGGGAGAGGGTAAGGAACATATATGGAGCCCCAAAAGGTAGCATTCCTTCAACTCTGCATAGCATTGCCCAGAGAGCTTTAACAGACTACACACTGCTAGATTTTTGCATTAGTGAAACACCTTTGCAATCTTAAAATTAATATTATTCATGTTGTAATTGTCATCTTTTAATTGAACAAACATGCCATAAAACACCTCAGTGGATACACAAGGCTTTTAAATTTCATTATTCAAGACTGCACAGGTATTGACATTTATTTGACATCCAGTCATGGATGTCAAATAAAAGAAGCCTGTAGGGCATATTTCTCACCATTGATCTGCTCTTGCTGAAATAATTGTTCAGATAAAGCCAGGAAAGATCTTTCTACTTGTTGCATTCACACAAATGTTTCACTAATGCAGAGCAAAAGCAGCTTTTCTTTTTACTGAGGTCTTTTTAGTCAGCACAGTCTTCTTGTACTCAGCCTGCTAAACAGCTACTTGTAGGAGTCTAGAGGTCTGTATTTAAAACAGCATCCAAAAAACTGAAGCAGTAAGTAGCTTTGAGCAGCAAATGATGGCTCTTATAGCCAGCTGAAGCTTGAATGCTTATAATAAAAATAAATTAGTTTGGACACAATTCCTTTGTGCTCCATGCTCTGCTCTGCCTGGCAATTTATCACGGCCTTTGAGAATGCAAAAGGTTTCAATGAGAAGAAGAATATTTCTTTGTTGTTTACATGATCATTCACAATGCAGATGAAACCATGAGAGGTGCTGGGCCAAGGCTTCTAGAGTTTGACCAGCTCCTGCAATGCAGTCAGTGGGAGCCACCTCCAATCCTGCCACACAGGAGCTGGCCCTTCCTGTGGCATCTGGGACATGAGTACAAGGACAGCCACACCAACCAGCAGAGAACAGAGGTCTGGGTCACTCAGGGATCCTTGGACATGAAAGCAGAAGCCAGAGAGAAAAGATGGAAAAGGTGGGAAGGATACCAATAAATGTTCCTGAAGGTACATGCCATAAAGCTTCCAAGCTTTCAAACTTGACAGACTTACTCTTGATCTTTAGTTTTTGGGCAAGTATTGCTGTTTAACACAAAGGCCAGATGACAGCCAAGCACTTAGAACCTGGTCAGACTTACAAGCAAAGGATGACTCCACCAGCAAGTCTGTGCTTTGGAGAAGTTCCTTTTCCTTGCTTGGCTGCTGGCTAGAGAAATTTACTCCAGGACTATCCAACTTCTCTCCTAAGATCCCCCTGGTAAGCCACTGCCTTGGATAAATGCCCACCAGCAGCACCCAGCAGTGCAAGGTTGGTTCACACTTGTCTCAGCAGGATTCACGCGCCAGCTCCCCTAGCCCTGAGGGATCTTCAGCCTGCCTCTGGATCAAACCTCAGCCAAAGGTGTGTCTGCACATATCCACCTTCCAAAGCCAAAGCATCCTGCTCTGCTAAGCTTGCTCTGCTGTCTGCAAGGAAGGGACAAGAACTGGAGCCAGCGAGGGCAATGCATCAAATCCCAGCACTTGGATCTGTCACGGCCACTTTGCAGAGAGCAGCATTTGCGCCTTGTCAGTCTAAGTCATCCTCATGTACTCTGCCCACTGCCTGTGCCCTGCCTAGTCCTCAGGAAGTCTGCTGTACTGAACCGAACAAAGTTGCTTTTGTTTGTATTTTGTGTGTTTTCCTTGGGTGAAGTGGGGCAGGGAGAAGTGGGGATAATCCAACACAATACTGAAATCACTGCAAGCAAATAAAATATTTCCATGTAACGCATCTTGGCAAGAACACGCCATGCAAAGCAAACAGTCAGAAGGGCTCGCTAAAGAAAAGAAACAGGTGATTTTATACCAGGACCAATCAGCAGCATTTTAGCTCATTTACTCTGCCTGCTGCTATTTCCCACCTGCTGTTCTGCCAGTCTCTTCTGGATTTCTTGGTCATCACAGATGTCATAAACAACAGGCTTGGAAAGCTCAGACTCAATCCGGGCCAACCAGGTGCGAAGGTTACTCATGTTTTTGTCCAATAGTTGTATAAAAGCAAATGTTTCCTTCAGTTTCTTCACCCTAAGCAAACCAGGAAGAACATTTTATTACAAAAACGGTCAATCAGTGGAAAGGATGTTAGCAGGAGGTGATGACAGGCATGGCTTTATGAAGCCATGTCGCATCAAGCTGCTGCCTGTATATTGGTGCCTTGTTTTAGTCAAAACCTACCTAAACTGGCTCAGCAGGCCTCTGCTCTACAGCTACAAGCAAGTCTTGGCTGAAGGCTTTAGTGAAACTGTATAAGAAAGGTGAAGGCAGAGCTAGGGAGCACTGGACATTCATCTAAGAGGAAATTTGTACCACGATTTGCCACAGTTAAACTAAAATGGGTATCTATGGTCTTACTTCCCTGCTGTGGATTTTGCTCGGTGTCTTCTTTAGCAACCAACAGGCTCACACTAACCAACAAAGCACCACTCTGCCAAGAGAGGCAGAATCTGCACAAACCACCAGTCCAACACCCAGGGAAAATCACAAAATAGTTTGGGTTGGAAGGGCCTGAAAGGTCACCTTGTTCAAACCAGCCATGGGCAAGAACACCTTCCACTATTCCAGGTTGCTCCAAGCCCCATCTAACCTGGCCTTGAACATTTCCAGGGATGGGGCAGCCACAGCTGCTCTGTGCCAGGGCCTCAGCACCCTCTGGATGCTGACAGGAGAGGAGAAGGCCTGAACAACAGCTACTATAGAACTTGTACCACTACAACATTAAAAGCTCATCTAAACACCACACAAACATGCAGAGATATGTCAGACTCCCCGGGCAGGTGAAAAATTTGAAAAACAATCCTGATGGAAGAGAATATCAAATGGCCAGGGAGACTTGTGCAGCAGACAAGCAAATAAACCATTGAGAGCATTTACTTTTCTTACAGCTGTTTGTAGCACAGCTATCAAATTGCAGACAAACTTTTTTTTTTACTTCCAGCCTTAGCAGCATATTCCCATGTCAAGCCTCCATATCCATATTAGCCACTCAAATTACCCAAGCAGAATGCTTTGATGTTTTTGCAAATTTGTCTCCGTGTGTTGAAGGAATATCTGGTGAACTACCTCACTGTTCTCAAATTTTTCTTGAAATTCTCATTTATAGAAATTCCCAACAAAAATTACTAAAAAGGCATCCTTAACATAAGCATACCTTAACATCCAGATCACAAGATGAGATGAACTGTACCGAAATGCATGCGTTTCTCCCCAGAACTGCAATGGTCTACCCTGCAATACTATAAATACCAATACTGCAGACTCTAAAGTCAGATGAAATCATTCCACCCATGTCCTAGGCAGAGTCCACTTCTTAGCCAGCATTGCTTCCCTGCACTGGTCTCCTGATCTCTAGTTATGTTCTTGTGCCTTAGGATGAATTTTTGAACCTTGCATGTGATTTCTAAAATGCAAACTCACAAATTAAACCTTTAGCTACTGTGTGCTCCAAAAACTATCAAGATGAGCCTCAATTATTTAAGTCAAGTGCAGCACAAAAAATTAAAGTCTGTATTGTGAAAAGGCTGAAACGTTTCCCATTCATTGGCCACAGTGGCTGGAAACTGTCACCACAAACAAAACCAGCAGTGGGACTGCAAGGACAGCTTGCACAAGGTGCACGTCCCCAGATGCAGGGGACTGTTGAGGGGTCTGAGTAGAGCCCTGATGTACTTGGCAACACATGTCTTGTGCAAGCTGGGACTGGGGAAGGGTGAGAGTTGTAATCTCATGTAATCTCATGCAGGGACAGATTGCTTCAATGGAGAACTGCCCACACAGGGGACCTGGACAGTTTCCTGGCCCACTGTCCTGCCTGCTGCCAAAGCATCCTGGCAAGTTTTAGAGGAGAGGGTTCAAACTGTCTCTAATGAATGGCTTTTGCAACTGCCTGATGATACAAGGACAGAAGATATGCAGGACACCTAATCCAAAATGAATATGCCACCCTGTAAGCAACAACTGATCTTATTAACAACCTTAAGGTAACCAAAGAGGATAAACACGTCAGCTAGACACTTGATTTAAGGTAAATCACTTATGGAGGAGATATGGGAATGATCCTGCTGGATTTCTTCAGTCCTATTGTTTACAGAGCAAGGCCAGAAAGTTTAGGGCCTCATACGGATTAGCAGCACGGAAAGCTTCCCCTACCTTTTGTCCCAAAACCACCAGGCAGTACTTTCAGTTGTTTTACAAGGAAAGCAAGAACAACACAGTCCTACACTGAAACTCCTGGCAGGTATTTAGCAATTCTGCACTCTCCAAAAGTAAAACTAGTATTGTCTAACTGATGTAAGCCTGTAAGCCAGCCTGAAGGATTTGGCCCAAGTCCAGGGTCCACCTTGTTCCTGCCTTGCACCCACAAAGCTGATGACACTGGTGCAAAGCACCTGCCTCTGTCCCTTTACATGGACTCTGTCTTCCACTGCTGCAGCAGATTGAGAGGAAACCAGTGGATGACAAAAGCTGCTCTTGCTTTTCTTAACAAGCTTTTTTTCAGAACTCTGGTCCCAAGTTCAACCCTGTATGCAGACAGCATCTGGCTCCAAAGCAAACAGCTGCTGTATAAATCTTGCTGCTTTGGTTTTAAGCAAGTGGTACTCAATAAACATGTCACTGCATCATTTTCTTGTGCTGTCATGGGCTTGGCAGTTATTTACCCAGGAGAACTAATTCTTCCTCTGCCCTATTCCCACCAGTTAATTTGGAGCTGGCTGGTTACCATGCTCAGCAGGGCCAGTGACTCCCAAGGCACATGGCCCTCCAATGGCAGGTGACTCAGGAAGCCTTTTTCCCTGGAGAGATGGACAATACAGGCTCCATGTTGAGCACAGAATGGAAGAGTCTGAGCTGAACACCTACACTGTTGTATTATTAACTCTGCATGACTTCAGGCCAGTTGGAAGGAAAGCAAGGCTTGATGTCTGCCCAGTCCCTGACTGTATTCTGTGGCAATTCCTGTATATTCTATGATGCTTCCCACAACTGCTATGGAGACATGCACATGTCAGGAGCATCTGATAGCACAGCTGACCTGCTGAGCTTACTGTGCTGCTCAGGATCATCTCTGCCTCCCTGTGCTCCCTTCTCTGCCTCTATCCACCCATCCCTAACCTGCATTGCAGAAAAATTCACAGGTTGCTAAACATCTTTCTTCAGTCTGCATAGTGGATAGATGAAAACAGCCAAAGGAAGTCCAAAGCAAAACCAAGGACTATTAGACTATAAATAAATGTATTTATGACTGAAAGTACAATAGACAAACTTAAAAAGCAACAGTTTTAGAGTCAAAGAGTGGCTTTTTTCACACCAGTGCAATATAATTTTGGCTTAGAAATCGCTCTGATTTTTAAGTTATGAATGTCACCATGAGGATCTTTATCTTCTAGTGTTACCAGAAGCAACAGTCTCAAAGACAGCATCATTGTGGAACTGAGAGCTTGTATTTACTTTCTAGCAATTGCCATTAGACACACCATTGTAATTAAGTAATTTAATCTGTTATTTATTCTGGATAGAATTTGGCATTTGCTAATCATTTAAACACCCTTAACACATTAAGCCATTCATCTCCAACTTGAGCTAAGCAGCCAAAGAAGAACAAAAACCTAAGAGAAGTGCATAAATGGAAAGGCAACCTTGTCCAGACATTCACACTGGCTGATCTCCTGTCAGCAGAGACACAGCCCAAGGAAAAGCACAGGGTTCTACACTGAAACAAGAAGTAAACTGATGAAAAACATCAGCATCCTCAGCTTGCACAGAAGTCATAGGCAGCTGCCATTTCCCTGGCTACAGCTCAAGAGTGAAACAAACTAATTACGTCCACAAAAGCCTTAATTTGCAACCACCACTCTCAGATGCATATCTGCACCCTGAAAATATTCTTACAAATCACCTGATCTTTGCATGAAAGAAACTTCATGAACTCTTTTGAGATGCATCCTGACCATTTCTGGGGAAAGAGACAGCCCTTCTGGAATCTGGGTGGGGGTGCATATTGCAAGTCTCCAAGCCTGGAGGCAAAAGCCTCCAGCTAGATCCAGGTGATCAATCAGCCAACATACAGTGAATTAACAGCACTAAAAGTTCAAGTGCAGCAAAGAAAACCTGCTTCTTCCAGAGGCTGGAAGGTGCCACCACTGTTGATAGAATTCTTCCTTTCTGAAGTGTGATTCTCAAGATGGGTCAAATGGGAAACACTTACTGTTTACAGAAAAAAGGCCTACTTATCCATTGTTCACTTTGCACTGAGAACTCACCTGCCACAATTCAACATGCCTCCAGAAAGAAAAAGGTAATAATAATAAAAAATCCAATAAAAGACATCACAACTAATCTAAAAAAACCCTGACAAATTCAGACTTGTCTTGTCCTTTGCAAAGGGCCAAGCTAAAAAATCCACCCTGATTAGCACTTAGACACATGTGCAAGTTGACTGGAATAAGACAAACAAAGCCAGTTTTTAAATATATTAATCTTTACACCACAATAGATGTGGCAGAAAAAGAACAAAAGTAGGAGATTATAACTAAAAGCTGGCTGCAAAAGTGAACAGAAGGACTAACGGACCTAACTCGAGATTGGATTTGGGTCTTAATACCCTCAATGAAGTTGCCAGCATTGGGTTACAAGAGAAAAGCATTAAGCTGTCTCAGGCTGAATCATTGCAAGGCCCCAGAAATACACAGTATATGTGTAATAACTACTGAGGAATTACCTAGAAGTAGGAGGAGCTTTCAAGTTGATTGAAATGTATTCACACCAACAAAAAGAATTACAAAATGCATGCCCTAATGCTTTGCTTTAGCTGTCAAAATGCTGTAGGAAAGAGTACGGGGGAAGCTCAAATAAGGTAAATAGTTGCATTCAAATTTTAGTGTCTTAAAGAACAAAAAACATCCTGGCGTATATTCCAAACTCTCCTTCACAAGCGCAAATGTCATCAGAAAAAGCGACTCCGTGCATGTCTTTTGGAGGAGGAGGAGGAGGGGCTGAAATGGCCCTGCCAGCTGACAGGATTGTTTACCAGCGGCAAAGCAAATGAGATGCACAGCCCAGGAAACCTTTGTTCAGTGACTCGCAGGGGGAGCTTAACCGAGTGAGGGACAAAAGACGCGGTTTGAAGAGGTGATGCCAAAGGCAAATCTTAGGCCTTTCTCATGGAAGGCAAGGCCTTTCTCGGTCGGTGTCGGTGCCGGTGCCGTGCCAGCCGCCCCGTGTCCCTGGGCTGCGTGCGCGCCGGAGGACGCTTTGGGGGAGGCTTTTCTCGCGTCACCCCGCCGGCGAGCCCAAAGGACGTTGTCAAGGCTCTCCACCGCCTCGGGTGCCAGCCCCAAACACAGCTGATCGCAAGCCAGAGGCCCCTGAGCACTATTCCTGCTGCTAACGTGCCGCACTTCCCACTCATCGGCTCGTCCAAGGCGAGCTGCGGCGAGCGCATCCATCACTCCCCCCCCGAGGCCGCCGGGTCCCGCTGCTCCGCCAGAACCCACCGGCACCGCGCACCCACACGGCACTTACGGTTCGCACGAGAAAACCATTCCTCAGCCTGCAAATCCCAAGCTGCAAGGGGGGAACCGTCTGTGCGAGCAGGCAGGCATGGCAGAGGAAACCCCTCCTCCACAGATGCCCTATTTATTCGCCGCTTTAGCATCCCGGGTGTGGGGGGGAGGCTCGCCCGTCCTCCTCCTCCCCGACCCCGACCCGGGGAGACACCGGAGCTCTCTCTCTTTCCCCCCGCTATTTTAACCCTTATGTTTTGCGTTGGGATTTTACCTGGCGAACGGCCGCATCCCTTCTCAGAACAAAACCACGAGAGCTTTATTCTGACACAAGAGAATTATTAGCACGGGAGGAAGCGCACGCCGGGCTGCTGCCCGCGGCTGGCGACAAAAAGGTTTGCGGGTTGGAGCCTCCGGCACCGAGGAAGGTGAATGCGGTGCTCATTGCTTGGGAAAAAGAGGGATTGGAGCCTCGGACCCGGATGATTTGCAGCAGAGTCGGTCTGAAGCGAACCCAAAAAAACGAGCACACGTACATCCACGCACAGGCACCACGCACAAAGATGTATCCTTACTTCCCCTGCGTTCTGCTTTCTCGCCTTTACCATTATATCCCAGGTATTTAAGTACGAATTAAATCTCCCACACACTAACCTGTCCTCTCTTTAACCTTCCAGAGCAGGCAGAAGGCCTCCACTGCAAATAGCCTGTTATGCCAGAGGACAAAATAACCCCTAATCTTCATTTATGATATCATTCGTTTGTGGAAAAATACACTGTCATGATTTCTGTGTGTTATGACTGCCAGAGATCACGGGGTGAGAAAAAAAGGCAGAAGTCTGAGAACCTTGGGGTTACAAGTCACTCCCCACCCAGCCAATACCAGGAAAAAAATAAAGAAGTTGTGATAATCCCACCAAAAATGCAAAGAATTATTTTGGAATCAAAGGTTTTTCAGTATTCAGGTAATTTTCCACAGACCTGTACTGACTTGCTGATGGCTCACACGGCAGAACACACAGCGCCTGCGAGGCTACAGCACACTGAGACAGGGCTTTGGACATTTGCACAGGTAAATCATGCCCACTCGCCTCCACAGTTTATTGTCCAGAGTGGTTCAAAACCACATTTGAAATGGTTGACCTGAGTAAATGGGGAAATAACCCCCAGCTTTGCAGGTAGACACTGGGAATGAAGATGGTGTGCAGAAGACAAGGACTCCCCTTGCACTGCCAGCTCCCCCTGCTCCCTGCACACATTGCATAACCAAAATAAGCCCAACCATCATGCCTGAGACAATAATGAATTCTGTCACAGCTTTCACACTGAAGAGAAATGTAATCCTCAAAGGACAGAGAGAACACAGAAAGAACTTTGTGAGTGAGATTTCAACCATCCACATATTTTGTATACACAAAAAAAACAAACCCAAGAATGAGATTTTACAGTGGCACTTCCACAAACCAGCACAATTCTGCTGGACTTTGCTGTCTTGTTTACCTGGGAAGGCCTCTCTGCAGCATATTTTGCTTCCCTTGCCATGCAGTATTGATCTGCAGCAATTTAAAAAGACCTTTGAACCCAGAGTGCACCCACACGGATTGTGGGCTGCCACGGGGTAGGACAGCACACCAACACGTGGTGCCTGATTGTCTGCCCTGCCAAAGGGTAACCAGCGTGGTGGAAAACAAATAGAGAGCAGATGAAGGGTGTGCTGTGAACTCACTTGCTCCCCAAACCCATAATCCAGGACCTTCTGCTGCCAGAGCAACTTTTGGGGCAACCCAGCCACAAAGGAGGGTGCAAGGGAGGAGAGGGAATTGCCAGCTCACTGCACTCCCCATAAAGCCTCCTTGGACTCCCAGCACAAAACTAAGTGGCATCACTGGAGAGAGCTTCTTCTCATTTTTTTTGCAACCTGAGAAGTTTCAGTCTGTTTGGGAATTTCAGCTCCCCCTAAAGGGTACGCAGGAAGTGAGCTGAAAACACCTTGAATCTCCCAAGAATCCTCCAAGGAAGGAAAGGGCTGACTTGAGTGTAGCAGTTTAAGATTCCTGGATGATGCAATGATGCTGGCAGCTTGCAAACACAGGGAAAAGACCCAGTTGCCAAGGATAATTGCATTTAAAAGAATGACAAGGTGCATTTGACCTTGTTAGCTTCCCAAATTTTCATGCTCCTTTTAAAGGTCACAGTCATTTGAACCCATTCCTGCTACATACACAAAACTTTGCCTTTCTCCACAAGGCTGAAAACATGGACTAGACCCACCAACTAAGAAAACACATCAGTGTGAGTGTAGTCAGAGCAGCTGAGAAATGGCATCCCCTTTCCACAGCTTGGCAGCAAGTGGCAAGAGCTGCAGGATGCCCAGATATACAGAAATGTAACATCAGTTACTGCAGAGACTGGTCTGCAGACCCAAAACGCCTGGAGGCAGCCCCTGATGAAACTGGTGGCTTTAATGAAGGTTGAAGCAGCATCCAAACACTTTGCACAGCCCCAGGCAGTGCAGACACCCTCCAGTGACATGGGGTGCTCCTCCAGCCTGACTGCAGGCACTAAGCAAACGCAGAAGGAAAACATTTCATTTTCGCCAGGCTGGGAAGCAATGTGTGGAGTTAGAATCAGCGGTGGATGGCCCAGGAAAGGGAACATGGCCATGCACGACACAGTTCCTTGCTAGTTCTTGCCTGTTAATGGATGGCCCACGAGTGCTGCTCCAGAGCATACTGAGGATATAAATCCCACTCTGTGGGTTTTTAGTTGTCCACGCAGCCTGTGCACTCCTCCTCTTACTGCTACAGTAACAAAAGCAAGAGATTTTCTGTGTCCATCTTTAGTGTCAGCACAACACCGCCTTCCTGCCTGTTAAGTATGTTTGTATTCCCCATCCCTCAGCACAAACCTCCCGTGGTAAGAGTATCTTCTAGGCTGAACAGAATGCGTTTGTTCTCCTCTCCTGGCATGCTAATCCCTTGATGGTTACTTTATCCCATGAAAATTAACATTTTGAGATTCTTCCAAGTTTGCAGCCAGACGGTGGCTTGGTGCAGCACACAAGGCAAAGCTTTTGTCACTGCACAGGCTGAGCACAGGCAGATAATGAAAGTGTTAAATTCTGCAAGTGCAGCCATATGGCAAATCTGAGCTTGTCACCATAAACTAAGAGAATCACTTCAAGGACTAAATGGGGAGCTCACCTACTTTGCCCATCTGTCCCAGGACGTTTATTGGTTTAAAAAGGTGAAATAAGCTACCAGGAGGACTGCTCTGCACTGATACATTGGCTTCCAAGCTGGTTTAGTTTCATGTTGGTGTCACAGAGCCATACAATGCACTGCAGACAAGATAAAATCTTACACAGGTTGCAGAGACAGCCACGGGTCATCAGCAACCACAGAACTGAAGCTGGCAATATATCTCAATCAGATTCCTTTGTGGATACAGGTTAGTTTTCCCTCTTAAACCAGATGATCAAAAAGTGGCCACTACAAGAAAGATTCAGTGCCCAAAAATGAAGAATTGGCTCTGAACACACAGCTATTCAATATACATTTTTTCCTCCTACTCAGTGCCTGGCTCTGTAGTTCACCTCCTTCCCAAAACTTGGCCTGCCATGAAGACATACAGAAATTTGGTCCTTGCCCCTGTGACGGTGGGTGGGCCACTCAGAGCCAGGTGTCAGTACACTTAAAGCAGAAGCTCACTGGGTGTTTAACAAAAATTGTTGGAGTTGTAATATTTGTCAAAAAAAAAAGCTTTAAGTGGTCAGAGATTTGGCACCCTAAACCTCAGAAAATTTTCACTTCAATTTTACTTGCCACAGCTACTCATCTGAAAAGACAGGAGCAAAACCACCTCCTCATTTCATGGATGTGCTGTGAAAATAAGTTCCTACAAGTAACTTTTTTTCAGGAGAAAGACAAGGTTTTCTTTGCACCATAGTCAAAATTTGTCACTTCTCTCCAGGAACACTCCCATACCCTCAAACCCTCCAGGCCCTCTGGCACTCCTTCCCAGAGGCATCTTCTCCATTCCTCTGATTTTCCCCAAGCAATGAAGCAGTGCCCATAAAAAAAGGGCTTTGCACAGGTCACAGATGTGGCAGCACTTGTGCAGTGCTCCAGTCTCTTCTGCAGGACTGCAGTGGATGCACAGCCCCTGTACCATTCCCCTCCAGCCTCCACACACTGTGAGAGGATCTCTGGACTTTGATGGCTTAATCCAGCAGGGACAACAAAATTCTCCCATCATCCTTTACGTGTGTTCTTTCAACACAGCCTCAATACAAATTTTTTTAACAGTTTCTGCAAAAGCAGACTGAGAAGGAAGGAGACAGTCTATCAGCACAGGGCATCACAACCCACACTCGCAGGTCACCTTGCCTCCAGCCCAAGGCTCTTTGCTCTTCTCTGCTCTCTCTCAAAGATGCCAAATTTGTGTCACATTGGCAATGGATTGAGCTGCTGCCTCCCCACCATCACCTGAGCTTGAGAGAGGCTACTCAAAAGCACAGGAGGAACCTCATCTTGAGTGCCCCAAAGCACACCTCTGAGTGAGATGGACATTTCAGTCAATTGATGTCTAATTTAATTCCTTCAGACATCAAATCTCAGTAGCAAGCCAGCACCATGGCAGCAAACTCGAAGCAGAAAAATGGCAAGTTACAGCAGGGCAAAATAAACTCTTAGGAGTATTATCAGAATCTGAGAATCTCAGACACTGTTTTGAGTGTCTGGCCTGGTGGTTACTTTTGACTAGGCAGCTGAGAGCCAAGCCCCAGCAAGGATTAGGTGAGGGAGGAAAGGTGCTGCAAAACACTGCCATATGCTGAACCTCTCTTAGTATTAAATCAAAGGGGACCAGCAGACCCAACAGGGCTGCCTGATAATCTTGGGCCACCAAGGGAGCTGCTTAAAATCACATTTTTGCCAGGCCCTTCTAGTTCATTACCCTGGTCCTGAGCACCAAGTTGGTAAAAATCACGAGTAGAAGCTGGCATATTACAGACATTTTGGAATTAAGAACACAGGAACAATCAAAAAGCATCACACCAATTCCCTGGTAGCTGCAATATCCACTTAGATACCAAATACTGGGAGCCTTGTTGATGCCCTAGACAAATCCACAGTAAAATACCTCAAAGCACCACTGCACGCTTGCCTGAAGGTAAATATTTAAGACATACCAGGTAGTCTTGTTACAGAGTACTGGAATATGGTTCCAGATCTCTCTCTAAATGCCCCAGCAGTTTTTTAGCATGTTTTCCTAAAGCTTATCAGAAACATGTCAAGCTTACCTATTTTTTAAAACAGCAAATTTTAATCTGCATTTTAAAATTGCTACAATTCAAAACCAACAAACAGCAGAACAAACACTGATCATAAAAGAGCTTTAAAAGTGACACATTCCTATCGGATGAGAACAGAAAAAGTGCTGTTACTAAAATGAAGCTTGCTTTCCTACACCAGATCAAAAACAGACACCTTGAGACAACCATTGCAAGTTTATCTGCAGTGTCAGATCTTAGGAAGGCAGCTTCTGCTTAATCATTCACACACAGCTCGTGTGTCACCACTAATTCAGATCTCACTCCTGATTAAGGCCCAGCACACCTAGCAGTACATTGTCACAGCTCAACCACCTGCATTATCTGTCCCAAATTTAACTGAGCAACAGAGCCCAGAGTGGGGGATCACACACAGAACAAAACCTTGGGAGAGAAGTTGAGACCAATACTAATTTGGTGTTAGCCTTATTATTTCTGGATTACCAATAAACTCAGCAGGAGGCAAGACCAGCCCAGCATCCTCCTCCCAAGCTGTGGCAGAAACTCAGAGATAATAATGAAATGGGATCATCTCAGTAAGGCTAATACTGAAATGATCATGATGTTCTTAACTCTGTCAAGTATAATAAAGATGCTTAATCCATTAAGAAAGGTTGTTGCCTAGATTATGCAGGTTTTTGTTTTAATTTCAACTGATAGTATTTTCCACTTCACCACTTATCATACAGAAAATCCTGAATTTAAAAGAAACTCGTATGGTCTTTCAGTTGTTTTTAGGAGGGAGACAGAGTAAAGAAATAGCACTGGTATTAAACAAAATTTCAAACACTTTTGAATATAAAAAAGGAACATTATCATATAAATCTGACTGACTACAGAGATAGAATAGAATCTATTCCTAAATTCTGTGCATTCAGACATAGAGTGAAAGAGAGGCTTGTGTTAAAATAGGAGACTCAACTAAAAAGCCCAAATGAACTATCATGCTGCCTTAAAATTAGGTTGCAATTCAACACATGGAACGGAAAGATAATTTTGAATCTTCCTTTTACAAAGCTCCTATCATTAAAATTTTATTTTATATGAACTCTTACACCCTGCCCTCTACTGTTGGATAAATTAAGACATTTGGTTTCATAACAGAGCAATAAGTTACAAAAAAACCCAATCCCTTCAGCCTGACTCTCAGTAATAAATTCCAACTTAACTGGAAAGTCATGTCACTCTGTTTCTGATGGTCAAGGACACAAGCCTCTGACTTTTATTTCACATAAAACATTGAAAATCATTTTCTTACCGTGCTCCAATGACATCGAATAGGTGCTGCCAGCGATCATTGATTTTGTTGAGTTTATCATCTATTTCTGCAACTCGGCTCTTGTTGCTAGCCTTGATTAGCTGATCACCCATTTGTTTTAAGTGAAGCTTATTTTCACTGAACAGGTTTATTTCTTCCATGCAGTCCTGATAAACATACACAAACATTGCTTTAATTATGGGACAAACAAAACAATGATACCGAAACAAAAATATGCGTTTCTTTTCCCACATGTGTGACGCAAAGTCATGTTTGGCTGAGGTTTCTACATTAGCATGTAGAACTCTCACTGAAAACAAAAACAAAACCTCAATGAAGAAGCCCTCTCACAATCTATGAAAACATATGCACAGAAAGACTTGCAAGTGCCAGGAGTAAGTATTCCTAAAAATAGCAATTGAATGTTCTAATTTTATCTGTTGTTTTCCTGATTTAACATCATTTTTCAATGAAGCCACCTCAAAAGGACCCAAATTCAAGCCTAGGATGGCTTTATTTTGCTGGCATTCTTATCCAGAGGAGATCTGGGATTAGATACTGAGATGTTTTAGCCATGAGGAAAAACAGCAGAACAATAATGGTTCTCTTTGAAATCAAGCTAATACAAAAATGTTAGAAAACACCAACTACCATGGGGAAAGAGGCAGAATTACGTTTTATTTTTGGTTGTGGTAACTTCTTGCTCACTTGGCATAAGACCTACCCCATCCTTCAGTCTTTTCTTTGTCCTCTGCCTACCAGTTGTGTGGATGATGGAGGTGGTGAGAGCAGTGAGCTGCTCCCAGGACACCACTCTGAGCAGTGCTTGGTGTGCATGTGTGCCCCAAAACCCCAAGAACCCAGACCCCACCACCACAGCTCACACAGATCACACTCCATGACTAAATGCAGTCCAGTGGCATTTCTGTTCTGCTTTAAGCTCCAAGTCTGAACATCAAGAAGAGCTAATGATAGAAAAGCTCATCTCACAAAAGCCTGTGTGTGCTGGTTTTACACCACATATCCAAGAAGCAAGGAACACATGAGGAATGGTGCCTCTATAATGAGTTATCGGACTGCAATTGAAGAAAAGTGCCATTACTATTTACCTTCTGCAATTTGTCTATCATGTCTTCAATGCTAACATCTGCAGTCTGCAACACCTTGCTTTCCATTTGTACCAGCCAGGAGCACAGCTCCTTATTCTTCTCATTGAACACAATCCAGGCATTGAGCCTATCCTCGATTTCCTGCTTCCGCAGGGACACCTAAGGAAAAGCACACACAATAAATTCCAGCAACAGCTTTTTCAGGAAGGAAACCAGCAATTATGAGCCTTCTAATTTCTAGTCTGCATTTGATCTTATTCCGTTTTGCAGGAGCAGTTATCAAGTATTCTACTTTCCTTTCCAAAGCCAGCAAGCAGATTGTTATTACATCTTATTTTGATGATAGCAGGGCAAAAAGTCGAGTAGCAAATACCAGATTCTCTCCCTCAGAAGAATAAAACTGAGTGACAGCTTTATAAATAATGTGCTTATATAATAATTTAAATGTTACACACAGTGAAAACCTGAAAATGTCAAACAGACAGAAGGAATATAAAATACATAATTACTGCATACTGTTTAGTATGGCCCCATTTATGACACAAGAGAAATAACACCTAAGTAAGTACTTCTTTTTCTGCCACTCTAAGAGAAACTTTGCAACTACCGACTGCAATTATTTTATCTCTGTAAAAGCCTCCCTCTTCTCTTTCCATCTGCCCACTAGTAATTGGAGAACTTCTAAAAAATCAGCAGCAAGAATCTATCCTTTTCATTGAAAACTATGGATTTTTTTCTCCCCATCAAAAATACATTTTCCAGGATGGATAAACTAATTGTCTAGCCAGAGAATTAAGGTCTGATATTGCCTGGAAAAGCAGAGTTATTATCATTGCTCCAATATCTCAGAAATAAGCAGGGTCACACTTCTAACTAGCTAATAGCACCTGTCTCTAGCCTAGGGCTCTTAAATATATTTTCTTTACCTTGATGGATTCCTGCAATAAGATGTATGAGACAAAGGAAGTGAAAAATGGTTCAAGCTCTACTGAAGCAAGAGAAACAAATAACCCTTCATTTTCACCAATAAATTCTGTCTAAAGATTTAGAATAACGTTTTGGTTGTCTTGGCTGTAAATGTCTGCTCTAAGTATCTCCCCATGGCAGAAAACACTCCCTCTTCGCATCTCACATGCACTTTATATAGCATGTTACTCCTCAAAATTCCATTATTGATTCTTCTAGACTAATCTCCAACACGATTTTGTACTGCAGATTGAAGTTTAAATGTGTAGTGTGGAAGCAAGGCCACCCCCCATGTAACACCACGATCAAAACCGAAGGCACCAAGCCCTCTCCCACCACATTGCTTTTGTCCCTTAAATTCTGACTTATTTTCAAGGAGGGGATGGAGAGGTGAAAGGGATTTCTGAATCCTTCATGACAATCTAAGCAAAGAGATGAGGATGAAAGCAGTGTCTTGGGACACAGGGAAACAGGGATTCTCCCAAGTACTCCGTAGGAAAAAGCCTGGAGATGCCAGGGACCTCAGAAAGTTTCTAAGAGTGTCTCTCCTCTGGTATGCTCCTGTGGACATTCAACCTCAGAGGTTTGGAGGGTGAACCCTTCATCCTTCCTTACCACCTGCAGCATCTCCCACATACGGAGGCGAATTTACTCTGTCAGTGGAAGGACAGATTATGCTTGTCAGCAAAACAAGCTCTAAATGCTGGTGTGATTCTGACTCCACATTTGCCTGCTCAGAACAGGGCAAGGCAGGATTTTAAGAGCAAGAAGCACCTTTTAACTGGCTAAGCAATACAGGCTGAGAGTAAAAAACAGGAATAACCAAAAAAATCCCAGACAATCTTCTAGGAACATGAGCCCGTCAAGCCATTGCTTTGAGCAATTCCTCCTCTGTCCAGCTGCCCTGGTACCACCCCCATTTTGCACCCACCATTGAGCATCATGTGCATTCCAAAAGGAGGCTAAAATAACATCCAACGGGATGGTGGCTGAGATGAATGGTTAAATCTGTGACCTACATGCACCTTGCAAGGGCAGCTCTGTAAATGCTAATCCCTTGAGTGCATCTGCTCCCTCTGCCCAGTTGAGCACAGGCATCTGGCTGCCCCTGGGCTGTGACAGCTGCAGCTCTTTCACCTCCCTGCATTTATTCTGCAGACTTTCCTCCACACAATACATCTTGACTCTAAGTTATTATCCAAAACAAAGCAGTCATGCCAACAGCAGAGCTGATAAAGTCTGTTCTCTTACCCTGGTGTCCAGCACTGAACATCACTCTGGGCTCTCCCGAGGCTCATTAGGGCTGTACAAACATTCAGAGTCTCCCTCCACTACAGCACTCAACAGATTCCTCCCACTATGGATTCTGTGTGCTAACACATTACTGTCACCTCTTTCCTCCCTCCAAGACAGACTGAACTCCACGTTGTTCCCTCAGGAAATTAAAATGGAAATTTTGAATAAAATCTGAACTTAAATTACTACAGGAAATTACTACTTGGATAGATTGTAGTGGAGCACATATAAAAATTTTAATTTTCAGGGCTGTTCAACACAGTGGGGACAGCAGGCTTCAGTAGCTCACCAAAAAAATGAGAAAGAACAAAGTTCTTTCATTTATAGGCTTAACTACAGATTTCCATTAGGAAGATGGTTCAGGCATTTTGATTTAAAAAATAATGGCTTGTATTTCTCAGGAGGAGAGAGGATGTCTCTGGTATTATTTTCAGAGTTCAGAAAAAATAACAGAGAAAACACTGGTTGTAGAACAGCTGACTAGTTTAGGGAAAATAAATTAAATTATTTTTTCTCACTGCAATGAAAAAAAAAAAAATTAACTATTTCAATCAAACCACATATTTATTTCATCACAACACAGTTTGTGAAATAAGCACAGCTGTTCATTACCCTGGCAACATCCCCACCAAGATTGCTTTACCTTTGCTTGTGTAAGAGTTAGAAACAAAATACTAACTGGCTTCAATACTTCTTTACTAACTGTAAAATAAAAGCTATTTACTTGTCAGTAAAGAGATACATGAGTTTGGCTTGCTGGTATGTAGACCTCTTCAGAGTAAGTTAAGACCCCGAAGTATTTTACCTCTTCCAATCCTGTTAACAGGTCAAAGTAAGCACACATTCAAACTGCATAATAACCTAATGCATCAAGTCCATGTGACTTTGCTGTATATGCTCCCCAGCAATTTTAAATGCAACACTAAATTAAGTGTAATACAGCAACAAGCCACAAAGAATGCAAATGTTTCACAGCATTTTCCTGCTACAAAAAAGACAAATCAGTTCTCAGTGTCCAAACCCAAGGAGTTAGTATTTAAACACATTTAAGCTTCCTTTTTGCTGGCATTTTATTTTAACTTTCCTCTTCCTTTTTCTGCTCCACGCCCTCAGGCAATTCCCGTGCTCATCCCTCCCTGCCTTTGGCAGCCCAGAACAAAGACACCTCATCCAGTAAACAGCTGCATCTGGGCTCTGTGCAGTTCCACACTCACTTCTTACAAAGGGTTTGCAACAAAACCCTCGGCAGCCTGTCCGGGACACAAAGGGGAGCTCCATCCCGGGCCAGCTGCGCCCGGAGCGGCCCCATTCCCACCCAGAGCTGCCAAAGGGAGCCAGGCCAGGAGAAGCCCCTGTGCTGGCCCGCTCCCCCTTCCCAGCGGGCCCCAGGGATGTCATCCCGCTATAAACACCCCGCAGCAGGTTCAGACTCACCCGCAAGCAGAGCTCTTCCCACTGCCTGTGCAGATGCTCCACTTGCTCCTTGAGCACCATCATGTCCTCGGTGAGGATGAGGTGCGCCAGCTCCGCCTTCATGGCCTGCAGCTCCTTCATGTCGTGGGCCCAGTCTGCCAGCGACTGCTCCAGCTCCTGCATGGAAACGCACCCGCACAAGCCTTGGCACTAAGCTCTTCAGCTTTCCAAACCTGCCGGCTAATCCCCTGCCTGGCCTGTGGGGGAGGAGAGCCGGGAATGTGCAGCCGCCTGTGCCGCACTCTCCATGGGGCTGGGCTGGCCAGGATCCCCGGGAGATCACTGGAACCCCACTGGAACCCACTGGAGCCCCAGTGGAGCCCCAGTGGAGCCCCAGTGGAACCCACTGGAACCCACTGGAACCCCGCTGGAGCCCCGCTGGAGCCCCGCTGGAGCCCCGCTGGAGCCCCGCTGGAGACCACTGGAGCCCCGCTGGAACCCCGCTGGAGCCCCGCTGGAGCCCCACTGGAACCCCACTGGAACCCCACTGGAACCCACTGGAGCCCCACTGGAACCCACTGGAGCCCACCGGAGCCCTGCTGGAACCCACTGGAGCCCCACTGGAGCCCCACTGGAGCCCCACTGGAAACCACTGGAGCCCCACTGGAGCCCACTGGAAACCACTGGAGCCCCACTGGAACCCACTGGAGCCCCGCTGGAGCCCCGCTGGAGCCCCACTGGAGCCCCACTGGAGCCCCACTGGAGCCCCACTGGAAACCACTGGAGCCCCACTGGAGCCCACTGGAACCATCGCTGGTTCCCCAAGTGCTGGAACACAGCCTGGCTCCAGCAACTCCCCGTGCTCCAGGGCAGCGTTTGGGTTCTCACACCCAGGCTGGCACAGGCTCACTTCTTCGGGGTCTCCTTTATTCCTGTTATAACTGTTTCAGACAAGTTGCTTTCCACCTGCATTTGCTCCAGTTTCAGGTTATTTTTCTAAACACACAAATTTAATCAGTTGCCTCCTCTAATGAATGATTTCATAGGCACTTCCTCAGATTTGTGAGCAATGTGCAGCTTTTAAACTGCTTGCTCACAGAAAACAGGCTCTCTTTTCTGCTTTGCTGCCCCAACTCTCCTTTCTCTTTATTGTAAGTTACATATTTCCCTTAACATTGTTAAAATTGTCACCTAAAAGGCAGAGGTACCACTGTGTACAGCTGGGGAATAAGATACTCTACACACAAGGTCCAAGGTCCCATTTTGCAAAAATAGGTGCTGTCAGTGGTTCATCTAACAAAAAAACAAAAAAAACAACCTCTAACAGAGAATCCAATTGTCTCATTTTAAAAGGAAAAAAAACCTGTGAGTGTTTGTGTCAGAAATGTGCTGGGTCTAAACCCTGTGAGGATTTTCACAGATCTTGGACCCAGCTTCAACACTACAGGAAAACACCAAATAAACCTGACTCTAAAATTTACCTGAGATCACAGTACTCCTATAGATGTGCACACATGCATTTATGTCTCCTAACAAGGGGCAAGTCCAGAGCAATACAGAGCTAACTATGGAAATTCATGGGACATTGCTAGCCTCATGTAAGATCCAGGGCTGAAAGAAAATAGCTTTATTCCATATAGAAGTGAAAAGCAGGAAGAGCATGCCATGCCATTTTAGTCCTTTATTGTACTATGGCACCTACTAGCAGCACTTGCACTGGTACTGTCTGACCCTGATGCCTCTACAGCTGAATTTCTCTTGCTGGGATAAGAGACAGAAACTGTGTGCTTCCATCTCACAGATAATTCAGGGCTACAGCAAGGCTGCTGCCGTGGGAAAGACAGCCAGCACTCACAAAGAAGATTTCAGACAGCTGATAATGAGTTCAAAGCCTTGGCCTGTTAATAAGCTTATTTGTTCCCACTACATAGGTCAACAATTCACTTCATAAAAGGATGATGAAAGACTGACCACTCCAGACAAAATGTCTCCTATCCCTTGGAAATTCTTTTCTTGCTATTTAATTTTTATGGTGCACTATGGGCTGAAGTAATTTTGCCACTCCCTTACTCTTAATTTTCCTTCTCTTTAATTATTCCCAGATCCTGCAGGTATATATGGTGCTTTGCAGAATTACAAAGTCTCTTGCCTGAAGAGCTCCATGTGCAAAATGAATTGGGAAACAAAAAAGGAGATTCAGTCATAGGGATAGCAGCCAAATGAGCTGAGAGAAGGGAATTTTTTCCCTTTTGTTTGAGAAACTACTTATTTTATAAATGCAGATTGTAAAGGGAGAAGAAGCAGGAAAAATAATAATCCAAAGACTACTACTACTACTCAACCTTCTTGGTCAGCTGGACTTTGGAGATGGGCAGCAATCAGGATGGTGTAAAGGAAAGAAATTCATTGTCACTGAAGGGCAGGTAAGAGGGAAAACTAATTTTACAGGGATGAGGTGTTGTGCAAAGACTACAGCAATTTGAATACAATAGGGCTGTTCATACCTTAATATGTTCCTTGGCTTTGTGGAGCTCTTCATGTTCAACAGGGAGTGGATCTTTTACTTTCTCTTTTAGCTCTTGCAGTCTGCTTTCCAGTTCCTTGGTTTGCTTTTCAAAGCGGTCACAAGTCTGCTCAGAGAGAACCAAGGATGTATAAAAGGTGAGGATACTTTATCATGAGGTATGAACCACACAGATATATTACAAAATACCATTTTCAACCCACTGAAATAATCAATCATGTACTCTGGCTTTTGGAATTTTCTCTTTTGATACACAGTGCCACCCACAAGGATTTGGTGCTTGGATTTACAGAACTTCAAGCCTCTCCTATTTAAGGCTTGCCTTTGAGAGCATTTCTGCTCATTTTGTTTTGTTCAACCCAAGAGACTTTAAGCATGGTTTTTGGACTATATCAGTGACAGTATTCAATTTTAAGACACATCTAATAAACTGCTTAGCCATGAACGCAAACTGATTGCTCTAAGGAAATAAATATGTGTTTAGATGTTCAACAACATGAGGAGAAACAAGCTAAATTTTAGCTTCACAGCCCAAAGCAGGAATGAGCTCCAGGCCGTGGGGAGAACATGAGAACAATCAGAGCAGGAATATCCATTGTTCCAACAAATGGAATCCAACTCAATTTCCTTTGGAGAATCAGGAGACCACAGTTTTAGCTTCTTTCAAGCCCTGCTGACACATGACAGGCACTTCCCTCAGAGTGCCCCTGCAGCGAGCAGCAGCTCAGCCCTGGAGACGGTGGGACAGGGAAGCTCTGGAGACCCAATGCCAGAGAAGCAGGTGGGGAGGGCATCATCTACCTGTAGGGTACCACTGAACTGCATCTTCTTCTTCTCCAGCAGGGCCTGGGTTTTCCCCCAGCGCTGCTGTAACTGGCTGAGCTCCTCCTGGAGAGCAGCGCTGGTGTCAGGATCGGAGACAGTGCGCAGCTTCTCCCCGACATCGATGACCAAGGTGTACATGGCTTGCCACCTCTGAAGGATCACCGCCTTACTCTTCAAAAGAAAAAAAAAATAAATTAAAATTAACTTTCTAAGCTGTTCTTAGAAAGTTACAGAAGTGCTTTCCCAGTATTTCACTTGGGAAGATGACTCTCAAGGTACAACTTTGTTCATAGGCATGAAAGAGTAATCAATAGATCTCCTATGTGCTTAATTGCAGAAAAATAATGTTTTCTCTGATACTTTGATTTATAAAACAGTGCAATAGCTTTCCCCAGATTGAATCTATAGGGTGAAAGTGCAGCAGTCAAAAAAGATGGTAATTCAGTTGTACAAGTTACTCAGAACAAAAAATACAATCTAAGTTCTGTGACCACCTCTAACATCAACATCTTAGGCTAATTTTTTCAGCTATAACAGCCCTGTTAATCATGATGTACTCAGAGTGAAGTAAGCCATCAATAATAATTTGCCCACCACAGACTGATCTCCAACACAAGGAGATAGAATCAGTTTCTTTCTGTAGAACAGCAGCAGGAGGAAAAGGACAATTTGGAGTATGAGAGAGAAAACTTTCTGGCTTTTCTCACTAAGAAAAAAGCATGAGCACTAAGTTGTAAAATCTACTGAAAATCACCTTTACACAGGCAGGTAGAAATGAAGATGAAATAAACAGGGCAGACACCAGATAGAATCCTGGTAATGTGTTAACCCATCAACACTAGATGTGTGGGTACACAATATAAATCTTGGCCTGTGCAAATAGCATTCAACAGTGTGATTTTAAAGGGTTTTAGACTGCCTTACACAAGCATCAAGTTCACTGCTTGCTTCTACCTTCCTATAAAACAAAGAGGTGCACAGTTAAATGAAAAACCAAAATATCCAAAATTAACAAAGGAAAATATTTTTTTCCACTGCATGGAAAATGCAGAACTCACTGTTCTAAAGAACTGCTCACCAGGTTTGTGTATCTTGGAGTGAACAGACTCCCTTGCAAGTGTTTTCTCCTTTGTTTCTGGCATCTCCTGCCCATTCCTGCACACACAGGACCCTCTATGGCCTGTCCTGCCACATAAGTACCTTCCTTCAGGCAAAATAAAAGGCCTGAATTCAGCAGTCATGTCAGTAACATGCACACAGACCTAGAGGTTACCTGCTAGGACAGACTAGGGTGCCTGACTTATCTTCTAGCACCCTGAATTTCTATTCTCATATCCATAAGAATTTTAAAGCATGCAAGGCTACTAAATGGCCACACTGATCAAGAAGTTTCTGAGTATAATGAGCCTTTTGCAATGTCACTGTTTTCTTATCTGTGCTCAGCTTTAAGGAAAAAGTGTCACCAATCATTTCTCCCCCAAGAAAGTGTGTGATTTTAAAGCTTTTTACCTTAGTGGACAGAAGTTGTTTCAGTCTGAGGGAAAAACCCCACATATTTTAGATTTATGAGAAATAAGCACAGTACCTTGAAATCATGAATGACATTTCTAAGCTGGTAAAGGCTGTAACAGTCCTGGCTCTTCACAGCTGTGAGGAAGCTGTTTGTATCATCAAGGAATCTGTTGAGGCTCTGCAGGGAACTCCTGAAGAGCTGCCACTGGCTCACGAGTCCATCGATATCTTTCTTCCTCTGCTGAACCATCCGGATAACATTCTGCCACTGCTCTTTCAGTAACGTGAGCTTGGAAATAAACTCTGTCCTGAAAATTACAAGGGCTGAGTGTTAATTTATTTTGATCTCAAGGCTGCATATTACAGTAATTGTGATGGATCTCCCATTTGCAAAGTTGTTTTCCAATTATAATACCCGACAATGCAAGAAAGCTCTTTGCAGCCCTAAGCTCAGCCCTGCTCTCTGTATTCCACCTTTTAAACAATCCAAATAACCTTTTACATGATAGCAAAAAGGGTAAGGCAAGTCCATCTTGCAATTGTGGCATAGCAACATACATAGTACAGTAATCAGACACTACAAACACTTCTCTGAAGAACAAAAAGGTCAGTCCAAGTGAGACAAGGTCACTGATTACACTGCAAAATTGATCTGCACAGTGGAAAATTGTGCAGTTATTGAACGCATTTAAACAGTTATTTTGTCCTCTTCTTCAACATGGTCAGATGATCCAGCAGATCTGGCTGACTGACTAAGGCAACCCCATTCTGCTTCTCTGCAGGAGGCCATCATCCTTGATTCACTGTTATACAAACCCCCACTTTTCTGTGGGTAGTTCCCAACACAAAAATGCAGCAGCTCAGCTTAGTTCAGCCCTGCCTTCCCTGGCAGTTTTAAGCAAAGCTATGGATTTTATACTGGCATGTCTGAGGGGAGCACACACAGTCCTGCCAAGCCTCTGGAAGCAGCAAGATCAGGCAGAGAGGGAAATGTGTTCACCCCAAACACCTGAGGCAGCTGAACCTCTGCTCACAAACATTACCTGCTGTTTCTCACGCTACATTGATTAAGAGAAAGGTGTAAGATCATACTGATAAAAAACAGGCTTAGGTACCATATGTTTGGGGTTTCGTGGCCAGTGACTCAATACCCTGCCATGTGTGCCAGGAGCAGTGTGGATAGTCCACACCTCTGCACTCTGAGAAGCAGAAAGCTCCAAAAAGAGGGAGAAGATCCTTCATATGCAGCATCCTCATTATGGTCTGTGGGCAGGCAGCTTCTCAGCCACAGGTACACAACAAAAGACTCCTGTTGAGGAGCAATTATTTTTGTTTTCAGCCCAGCCTGTTACTATCCCAAATGCAGTCTGGCCAGTTTCTTTCTCACTGCACCTCCTCATGCTTTTGCAAAATGTGACAGGTGATCATTCAAAGAATGGACCCAGCTAAGAATTTGGGTTTATGTCCTCATAAGAGCCACGATTCAATACCAATTCCAAGAAAGACAGCATATTCACTAAATGACTAAGATCTTAAGGATAAAACCAAATAAAGTACCTTTTCTCTGCTTCTCCAGATTCCAAGGAGAGTAGAACTTTTTCTATGATAGAATTAAATATCTGCTGATTTATGGAAATCTCAGTCTGCAGCATCTGAAAATACCAAGAGAACAAGTTTTAACTATTCAGTGAACAAGGTTTGCTATGAGAGCTGCTTCTGCTCCTCTAGAGGGGCAGCATTTATTTAACTGTAAATGCTGAAAACTCTATTATTTTCAATTGCTAGTGTCAAATGCACCCTAGGAATCCACAGTTTTTGGATACCAGGAGGAATCTGCACATATGTGACAGCAGACCTCACCATGAGCTGGATGATACATATCTGAAACCTGAAGTTTTTTGACTGTTTCTCTGTAACAAATAGGAACTGTTCAGGAAAATACCAGCGAAAACAGATTTCCACTAAAATCTAGTAACTGGTCAAACCAGAAATATGCTGTGAAAATACTATTTTAAATGCATTTATTCCAGAAACATAAGATTGCTGCCAGGTCTCCAGCAAACTATCCAGTTAGTTGCCACAGGCTCCAGTGTTTTGGGGCAGGCAGACAAATACACCTCAGGGCTGGAGAAATCTAGGACTTCCATGACACAGCACTTGAAGATGCACTCCTTAAGGTCTGATCCTTGCAAAAAGGGATCTGCCCCTTTGGAAAAGGATTTTCACGTTTTAGAGATTTTATCTTAACAGGCATTTAAAGTGTGAAATGCAGTGTAAAATCCTGCCCAGATCTAATTTCAAAAGGCATACCATTTTCTAATGATTTCCCCCGTCTTCATCATTCAAGATGCTGCTTCCATTTTTAGAGTTAGCTTTACCTCATATACTCTCTGTTGCTCCTGCAGCTCTTCAAAGTGTCCTGGAATATCTGTTTTTAAGGCTTCTTTCATTTTTTCTAGGAATTTCATCCACTTTTCACATTTCTGAAAGAATTTCTTCTCATCATTTTGTGTTCCCTCAAGCATACTGTAAAACAAAATGAATAACCAGAAACTTCTGTTGGTGGATGCTTTTTCTGGGTATGTTACAGGTGCTCAAAATGTGGTTAATAAAATTAACTTAGTGGGGGCTTCACTTGGCACTTTTCTCCCTTCTTCTCCTATGAACATCCAGGTTTTTGCTTCAAGTGACTTAGAATATAAACAGCCACTGAAAAAATCAAGTAAACTGAAAGAGCAGAATTCCACCTGGCAAGCCCCTGAGAAAGCTGAGAACAGACTGAAAGATGTCCCATGCTTTAACTTGGCTTTCATTTTAATCACAGCAAAAGGAATTGTTACTAGTGATTTTTTGTTGTTGTTGTTTGCATTTCAGACCTGCAACATTCCAGAGCAGCTGCTGTTTTCTGACTCCACTGCCGAGTCAGGCTCTGCATTTTCTTCAGGGTGAAGTCACTGAGTGGCAGCTTTATGCTTGCTTCATTCAAACTCTCTATGCTTGGAGCAAGTGCAGCAAGCTCCAGTGTCTGATTCTGGAAGTAAAGAAAAAATAAACTATTGCAAAAAAGTACTGCTTTTTTTCAAAGAAGTATAGAAGCTTATTCTCTCCACAACTTGAATACACCAAACATTTCTGTGTTAACTTCAAAAAATACAGGGGGAAAAAAATTACTAACTCTTTTACACAGGGCTCACTTTTCCAACAGTACTGAACAGATATTCAAGTATCTGGTACATTGAAGGAACAGAGTACCTCCAGAGCAAAGCTGGGGAAAAAGATCTTCCATCAGCCCCAAATCTGGGTGATTTTTCCTCCTTTCCATGCAGGCATTTGGCCTGAAATGCAGATCTAGGGTTTCTAAACTTTAATTGCAGCTTTTTGTGTTTTGACTGAATTATAGTTACTCTGATGGAAGTGCTGCAACTATGACATTTAGGAAACAATCTTGAAGTGAGCAAGAGCTGAGCAGTATCTTTTTGTATTTGGGAATGCAAACATACCATGAGCAATTCTGAGTTGTCTCCTTCCCCTAGACAGAGGCTATCAAAGGTGTCTGTGCAATTCTTGACACGACCCTCCAGCATTTCCAGGCAGTTGTTGAAATCCTCCAGTTGTAAAAGATTGAACTGGCGTGAATAAATTTACATTAGTTATTATTTATTACACTTATTCAGTATACAAAAAGGAGCAATAAGCAAAATTATCAGGAAAACAGTTACTAAACTTAAATTCTAATGTATTTATAACTCTCTATTGAATTTTTTTCAACTGGAAAAGGGGAAAATTTAACCCAAAGCAGAGAGCAAGAAACAGAATCTCAAAATTCTGAGACAGCTGTAACTATGTGAAAGGAATAGGGGTTTCTTTCATAGCTTTGTGCTATTAAATTCATTGTGAAATTGGAAACTCAAAACTCAGATTATCAGATTGGGGAAACTTGTGAAAATGAGCTTCCTTTGAGGTACACACAAAGCCTGCACCCACAACCAAAGCTGTGCAGCTAACATGAGCTCTGATGTTTCTCATGAGAAATCAGTAGGGCAGGAATTCAACTTTCCTTTAGCAAAACAGCACTGGGAAAGCTTTTACTTTCTTTCCAGAATTAAACTCCACATCTCTGAGAGCACTTACACAACAACAGTTTTCTAAGGGATGAATGGCAAAAACTGGTATGTGGAGAGAGATTGCTGTGGTAATACTACAGGGTTATGTAGTAACCTAGAGAAAATGACTACCCAGAAATGCATTTCTTCATGCAGCGAGAAGTTCACAGGGATTATAAGAAACTTGTTATCTTCACAAAGATTTCTGGCTTGCAGCCATTAACTGTGCTGGTAGATGGATCATAAATAGAGCTGGCTTCAAATGTCTTGATTTTAAAACAGAACAATTCACTGAAACATGACTTTTTCCATGGGAACAGACTAATTCTACATCAGTAAATGTCCAGCAGTACATTTGCTTGGAGGCTTTCTTAGAAAGAACTGTGCAGAGGAGAAGTCAATCCTCCACTACTCTGAGCAGATCTCCTGGATCCAGGTCTCTTCCCTACTTGGCCTGAACAGGAACGTCAGTCTGGTCCTCAGAATGACATCAAATGGGCACAGTTTTCCATCTGAAGTTCACTACATGAACCATTCCCAAGGAAAACTGAAGCCCTTTTTTTTTTTTTTCGAAGCAGAGCTGAGGAAGTTTACAACTACTTCAATGTTCAAAAAAATAAAAATACATTTCCTAATCTTTGATCATCTGAGGGTCCTGGGGATAACAGGCCCACTGACAAAGACTGTTAGAGCAACACAAGCAGGTAAGGGTGAAATCCTTCACCTATCCTCTGGCTTCATGTGTTATTTCTTTAATCATCCTGCTGAGTGTCACTTAATTGCAATTTCAGTTCAAGAACTATAGTGCTCTAATGAGGAATGTGGCTCACATAGGACTCTAGTGAAGAAGTTACCCCACACTGACAGCTAATTTAATATTTAAAAAAAAAAACAACCTGAAGTTCATCCAACTTCCTCTGCAACATCTTTTCCAAATAGGTTGCTCTCTGGAATGGCTGCAGCTTCTCCAGCAGAATGGCTTCAGCAGCTGTCCCAGCCTGCTGCTTTATCCTGTCAGCCTGCAAATAAATCTGGGTTCGGCATCCTGCGATGTTCTGAAGGCCATGCTGTAAATTCTGATGGAAGAAGGGGAAAAAAAAAAGTCAGTAAAAGAATCAGATCATCATTCATGTGCCACTTCCATTTGGTATCTTTTGTTGCTGTAACTAAACTCTTTTTGTTGATCCCATCTGGGAGCCAAGCTCAGCTATGGTGAAAGCTTCAGTCTTTCACTTGGAGGATAAAGGGAGCTGCATCCATTGAGTGAAGTGCTGGGAAAGGCACAGTTCAAAGTTCATGGAACACCAGTAGCTTCAGGCAGCGGGATATGGCTGCTCCAGAGGAAATCAGGGAGCGAAATGGGAATATCCCTCTCTACAAGATGTGTGTACATGAGAAGATGGAGGAACCAGCCCATGCTGCAGATCAGGAATGCTATTTAGTTACAACCATAGCAGTACTTTGGATCCCTCAGTGACTGAAGACTATGGGTTTGGTTTTATTTGTTCCCCTTTACCAAGAAAGATGCTATAAAATTAATTATAAAAATTAATTAATAAAAATTAATTATAAAATTATACTCTAAAGGCAGTACAAAAACAAAGGGAGTAATTTTAGACTCATTCAATGTACTTTATTTTTTCTTTTTGTTTTGATGAGTGAAATTTACTTTTAGCCATGAAACCCCCTGAAATTTGCCCCATGTATTGTCTCTTCTGAGAATAATGAGCAAAGTCTTCTGATCAATAGCAAAGAACACACACATTTCCCTAAAAAGAAAAATGGTCCTTGCTTCCTGACCCCTTTTGTTTGAAAGGATCATATTATAAAATACCACTCCAGCCATTTAATAAATAACCCAAGAAATTTTGATTTCTTATTCTCTATATAGGAATTTATTTTTATTTTTTGTGGTGACAAAAAATCCATAAAACCATAATCTTTCCTAATATATAGAGAGGAAAAGATTAGAGAGATTAAAATACATTTTTGTTATGGACATGTATATTCAACTACACGTAACTCATATGCCATTTCACCGATCCCACTGATCTTTTAATGCACCACTTAAAAAAACCCACAAGGAATTCCTTGTGTTCTAGCCACACACACCAGGACAGGATCTGCAGTGCTAATGGAATTCAGGTGGCCCTGCCTTGCTCAGTAGGTGTAATACTCTTCACAAAAATTTCCAGAAAAGCCAATTCCTTTTTACTGACATATTGGTGAATTTCTGTCACAGCCATTAGTAGATCAGAAGAAAGTAAAAGTACTCTGGTCTATGCTTTGCTGCCATCAATTTTTCTGACAAAGAAAGATAAACATGAGTTCTCTTCCCTTTAATGTAAAGTTTCTTATTTAAAGCCACATGCAAAATGGAATACTCTGGACTTCTTCCAATTTGTGGCTAGAGATTCATAAAGCTTGATGAATCACTGCTCTGTCCTGACATAAGGATTATTATATTTCTTTATTGCATCTGAAGGAACCAAAAATGTCAGAACCTAATGACAGCTTTGCTGCCTAAAGAGTCCAATGCACCGCGTGCTTTCAGCATGATATCTCATTTGCCTAAAGTCAAAAGCATTTAGAATAATCTAATGAGCTCAGGAATCTGTGAACTCATCACACCAGACCAAAACACAGTACCAAATCCAATTAAAAACAATTTTCAGGCTGTGGAAGAGCTCAGGATGATCCTGTGCTCAGGAAAACTGCTCTTTTTTCCCTCACCTATTGCTCTAGTAGATATTATCCCTCCTCCCAAGCAATGCCTCATAAGGTAAATAATTTTTCTTTCACTGATTCCTTCCAACACAGGCCTGGTTTTTGTGTAGAGCAGAAAGGGGCAGAGATGGAATATGACTCCCTTCTGCTCTCTTCTTACCATACGCTAACTTTAGTTTGGTCTCTGGTCAAAGTGCTTAAAGGAAATACAAAGGTGCCTGTTCATGGAAGAAACCCACAGATTTTATCTTTTCCACTGACTGGATTGTTGGCATTATTTTGCCTTGTTTCTCAAAAAATAAATCTTGGTTTGTACCAGGCAGCAGAAACTTATTAATGTACCTTCATCTCCTGTATCCTCTGCTCCAGGGTTTCTATTGTGTTCTCCTCAGGCACATGAGCATCCAAGAGCTGAGTGCACTGCTGGCTGTACTGCTGTAACTTGGCTGCTGTCTCAGTGCACAAAGCATCAAAGGGCTCCCAGAGCTGCAGAGCTGCCTGTGCTGCCCGCAGCTGATCTGTGATGTCTTCATTTACTGCGTTCCACCTGCCAAAATATCAAAAGATTAAGAGTGTTTTCCTAGTAGGCTCTCCTGCAGAATACAATTTGGCACTGGATTCCTGTGGGAGTTGCTCTGCGTCCACACCCATATTCCTGAAATCCATTTTGTGCTGTGGGACTCATCACACGAAAAGCATGCAGGTAAAAGGTACAAGTTCCCCATCCCTGGAAGTGTTCAGGGATGGATGGGGCTTGGAGAAACCTGGTCTGGTGGAATATGTCCCTTTTCATGGCAGAGGGGTTGAAACTGGATGATGTTTAAAGTCCCTTCCAACCCAAACCCTACCGTGATTCTGTGATTCTACTCCTCACACAGATGCCCTTAGATAGCTGAGATAGTATAGATTCGAAAATCTGACAGATGTTTGAGTCCTGGCTCAACAGCTTGGGTGTTTTAAATGTTAATAACTGGGGTGTGATTTTGCAGGCTTACCTAGTGTGTGCCTCTGTGCACTTCTGGTCAATAATCTCTGCAAAGGAGGGGGAGCAGTTCTTCTTCAGGTTACTGGCAGCAGCCTGGAGCTTGGCCCAACTTTCTTCACTGTTCTCTGATTCGTCTTGAAGAGCCTGCAGAATGGATTATTGCAATTAATTGTGGGGGATAAATGACCTAAGTGTAACTTCCTCTATAGATTGGTAGGGCTAGGGCAGCAATAATGCCATACTTTAGCAGATTAAAATGTTTGCAGAAAATATAACACCTGTTCCTAGAAATTAGGAAGCTAAAAGAGGTGAAATGGTGGAAGTTAAAAAAAAATAAAAAATCACTCAAGAGACCTATTTAAAACTGAGATAATTTATTGGCTGTTAAAGAAAAAGCTCATTTAGCAAACCCACACTCCTGAACTGAATAAAGGACTTTGCTAGAAACCAAAAATGCTTTCATTTTAAGCCACTGTTTCTACTGGCAGTAAAGCTGGCTTGACACCTCCTGTCCTCAGCTGCAAGTTCCCCCTCCTGATACAGGCAATTACAGCGTATCTGTGACTGCTACAGGTTAAAAGTAAACAGGGTGACTGAAGGGAGGTGAGAAGCTGCCCAGTTCCTTTTATTTATAATATGAGCCCAGGTGAGGGTGAAAAACACTTGTGCAGGGTTTACTGCCAATAGTCCCATACCCAGCATTCACAGCCTCAGTTCGTCCTGCACTGCTTCTGATACAATTGAAAAAAAAACCAAATCAGGCCTTATTTACAGGAAAACAGGGAGTGCTTGCACAGCCTTCCAACACTCATTTAAAGCCAGGAAAGAGGATTTTAGCCAGAGCTGTGAAATGCCCAGACCCAGGGCCAGCCTGACTGCCTACTCCAGATGCTCCACTTGGACTCTGTAACAGCCAAGCAGAGCAGCAGGAGGATCCAGAGCATTTATGTCTGGCATTCTGACTTCTTCAGAGGCTGTGCAGGAGACTCCAGCTCTCTGGAGGGTAACAGGATAGTTGGACTGGTGCTGGAGCAAGCAGAAATGCCAGGCTCAGCATTGATACAAGGTGCAAGGGAGCATGAGCACTCAGTGAGCTTTTTTCTTAAACCTTGGTACCTAAATGGCACTCAAGTTGTACTTATGCACTACATAAAATAAGAAGTCCAAGTGCCTCTGGAGATAAAAAAATAATAGCAATATCGCACTAATTTCAGTGTTAATATAATAAAGAAAAGTTGTTCAGATAATGTTTTTGGTCTTTTTTTCAGTGGAGTTTGTTTGCCTAAAGGCATAGAAGAAAGTACAGAAACAAGACAACTTTACCTGGAGAGTTTTGACCTGTTTTTTCAAAGCTTCCAATGAAGTTTCTTCCCTGGAAGGTTTGCACTGGTCTATGCAGTACAAATATCTTGTTGTCATCAAGCTGACTTCTGCATAAATTTCATCATATGCTCTCCACTGCTCCAGTACTGACTCCATTGAGGCCTTTAGCTGTGCAACCTGCAGACAAACCATTTTTGTTATTATTTCTTGGGTAGTCCTGACATATAAATCACCTTTAAATTGGCTTAGACATCAATCCATGACAATCCACATGAATTTGCCAAGTTGAAGTATTTTACTACTTGGTAAGGAATTGTGCAGGCTTCAAAAAAAGCAGTAAACCATACCTAGAGTGAAGAATAAGAATTTGCTGGAAATTAAAATTTCACTGGAGTTCAAGGTAGCACTATTCTACCAGAACACCCCAGGAAGTACTGAAATAATAAACTGCTTACTCCTTTCTGCCAAAATCAACCTGAAGTGGAAGGAAGTTGAAAGCCTTAATCTTCTTAGGAAGCAGATAGGTTGATCCAGAGATCAAGTTTCCTTTCAAGGACAATTTGAACAGAAATTGGTTTGCATGGAAGAAGCCACTATTGCAATATTCTGAGAGCTGTCACCCCTCTTATGCCGTTGTGCTCTAATAATGCAGGCCCACCTGGATCCCAGGCTAGCAAGTCCAGGATTTTCATTCAAAATTAAATGATGGATATCCCCTTTATTTTCTGTCTCTTTCATTATTACAGTTGTCTAATCTGTAAGGGGCAGGCATGGCTTCCATTTGCCACAGGCTCCTAGACATTGCAAACACAAAAATGCAGTCCTCCTTCAGCTATTTTTATCCTTCTGCTTCAGGGAAGTACATAAAGCATGTCCTGGGTTAGATAAAACATTCACCTAGTTCAGTACCTATTTTCAGTCATGCTTGGAGAAAAGCATGAAAACCAGGCAGACAACCAACCATGTCTCCATGAGACCTGACAAAAGCCAGATGCCAGATTTCGGTTCTGACTATGCAGCCACACAATGGAAGATGAAAAAAACGTCCACACCGTAGTTCACCCTAAATAGACTGCACAGATCATTTCATCCCAGTATCCTAGTTTCAGGCACACACAGGCTGGTGGATTAATCATCCCTATTCTCTTTTGAGTCATGGTACAGGTGGGAGGAATCTCTAATTGCTTTTTGTAGCCTGTAGCTAATTACTGCCCACACAAGGAAGATGGAAAGACATAGTTCCCGAGAAATGTCTCTGAGCCACAGACTCACGGTCTTGAGCTCAACCTACGGACAGTTTAATCAAGATATTACATCTCCTTAGCCCTGTATTAGAAATCTCTGCCTGGCTCTGATGTGAGCAGTCACCCGTGGGAAGGAACCTGCCCTTGCTGTTTCACTGCACACACAGACAGCTCAGCTCCAAGAACATCCTGTAGTTTGCAAGTTCGGTAGTTAAGTCATAAAATTCCTAAAATTAACATGACCCATGATGACTGCATGAAGAAAAAAAAGCACCAGGCTGTCAATCCTGCAAATTTCTCTCCCCAGCTATACACCAGAAGGAAAAACTTTCATCATGTACATAGACATAAATTTCCCTGCTTTCTGGTAACAAACAATTGCATCCCTTCTGCTGAAACCTAAACCAAGAAGCAGCAATACTGGATTGACACCTCATGTGGAAGAGTTCAAGCAAAAGGGTTCAGATTTCACAAAGTTCTGAGGAAAAAAGGCAAGGAATTCTTAATAAAAATGGTAAAGCAATCTTAACTAGAAACACAACCACTCCATCATGTATAATTCTCTACAGTACATGGTTATTTATTATCACAATTTCAATCTGTAAATGTACTCATTATTATCTCTTCTGAACCTATCAATTACATCCACATAAAAAAACCATCAGATCCAATTATAATGATATTATGACTATAAATATAAACTGCTGGGGAGTCAGTTTGCATGGGAAACCAATCTGCCAGACTCTCCTTGGAGCAACTGGAAATGACAAAGGATTTGAGGATGGCAAAAGCCACCCTGGTGTGTGGATGAAAGAGTAACTGGGAGGTGGAAAAGCTGCAGTAAGAACAGGGCCAGAGTAGGCAGCTTCCACCAATTGCACTACAGGGGAGAAAGAGCAGGGTATGAAAGAGATCAAGTAAGAGAGTTTAAGGTTTTAATTTTCAGATTGACATAAAAGTAGCAGTGCTCTTTATTTTCTTAAACTGCAGATGGGGATCTGTTCCTCCTCCCTTTGTACTCAAACTGCTTCAATATCAGACAAATTTTTCTCTCTCAACTTTGGAAATACGTTAATTTACTTTACAGTAAAGACTTAAAACTAAATTCTTAGGAAGGTAAAGAGTATTCAAATTCCTTGAATACTTTTCATCTTTTTTGTACCAGCTCCTGCCATCCCATGAAGATTGATTCTGATCACCACACTGGTGATCAGAAAATGCAGTGGAGGAAACCTGAACACAAGCAAGGCTTTTACCTGGTTTACAATGCTGTCCTTCATTTCACACAGCTCAGCTATCCTGAGAGACTGAGCTTCTGGGGCTTGTTCTGCACTACCATTCGAAGCCAAACTTTCTTTGAGCTCATCAAGAGCTTTGGATTTAGCCGTGAGTTGATTTTCTAGCTCCTAAAAAATAGGAAAAAAAAGATAAATAAGATCTTTTAATGAGACCATAGAAAAAAATTTCTGCGTGAGTAGCTTAGATAAACATTCCTTCTTTAAAACAAATTTTGTGCAATTCTTCAGTCATGCAAAGGTAAGACAGGAACTGGTTTTGCAGTGGGCGAATCCCTGACATCCTAACAACGTGTGGAAAGTTATTTTCAGTGTGTCCCTTTACTCAGAGAGACTCCCATGGCAGAAATTCCAGTGAGATCAACTCCAGTGAAATTAAGTGAGAACAACCTCCAATGAATGGAGATATCTGGGAGAAGAACTTCTCCAGCACAGCCAGCAAGATTTTAAGAATCTTGACACACTGGGTAAAGCTCAGCAGGGAGTTCTCCACAATGTGAGGAACTATCCATACCCACAACGGGCCACAACATTTCCCTATAATGCTACACTTAAAGCCATGACTGTTTTTCACCTCTCACTGACCATCCCCAAAACATTTTTAAATTTGGATCTTATTTTTATTGACCAAATAAATTTCAATGAAACATTTTAGCCACCTGCATCCTAGCACTGTGTGTTGCTCTGAGCAGGTGAGTGTATAGCCCAAGCTACCCTTGTACCCTTCTTCCATTCTGGCCCCTCCACACATTTCAGAGATGCAAGTAACTCAGTGTGTAACAGAGCACTCCAGACAATAAAAGCAGCCTACTACAAGAGAGATGTAACCATGGCAATGAAAGAACAAATATTCCATGTTAAGAAATAGAGAGGGAACACTGTACTGAATGAAAACAGGAGACTGTCAGAGTAACAGGAACCAATTATTAGCTGGCTGCCACCTGTATTAATTTTGAGGGATCTGATGCCTAGAAAAACATAACAAAGAACACCCAGATCCTTGAGGCTGCTGCAGAGAGACTACACTACAATCTAGGGCAGATGTAGAGAGGGTTTCTATTTTTCCAAATGGGACTGAGTAGTTTCCATTACACTTCCATCACAGAGCTCTTCAAACTAATGGAATTCATAACTTCCATGGCTGTGCTGAACTGAGAACTACTTCTATTGGAAGTATCTCAGAATACAATATTGCTGCACAGCACTCCAAATACCATGAAGCAACAGCAGATGCATCTTCAATTGGTGGAAAAAAATCACAGAATAGCCACTCACATTGAAAGTGGCTCTGGCTCTTTATCACCTGAATGCAACATGATTTAATTAAAATGACATTGGAGAATTCTTCTGGGAAACAGCAACTTCCTTTATATTTCTTTCTGTTAAAATCTGTGCAGTTCCTTCAGCAAAGTGTGCTAAATAGGGCTTTTACATTATTTTTTTCATATCACTCATGTCATGCTTTACCTTGCAATCATCTAAGGTGTTCTGTGCAGAGATCAGACTTGCTGGGGTCTGTAAGGATCTCAGTCGATCACTCTGAGCTTCCAGCCAGTTGTACAGAGTCTGGGCTTTGTTCTCATTCTCAGTAATATCCTCCAAAATGTGTTCCAGGTCTTGGATCTGAAAGTTACAGAACTGTTTTAACTTACTTAAACCTACAGGTGGGCAGAAACAGGGCTTTACCTTCCATGACAAAATTTGAGATGATGAAATTTATACTGAAAATACTCTTTAGAGAAATATTTTGAAAGGAAAACCTCAAAGGTTTCACAGGTTCTTTATGATCCAACCTTAGCCTTTGGAAGAAACAAGCCAGTGTGTGTTCTGGAGCTGGGAGACCTGACAAGTTGGGAGACCCTGGGCTATGTGGACACGTTCATTCATATGGGAGTCTGAAAATCTCATTCTCACTAAAACCCACCAACAAAAAGAAAGGGACCTCAAGTTTCCTATCTTCAGTATTGGCCCTGAGGATCCATTAGATCCTGGAATGGAATTTCATAAATATGGTTAGAGAAGATAACCTTTTCCCCAACAAAACTGAAATTGCATCACGGAAATTTTCAATTGTATGGGAAATGAAATTTCTACTTAAAAATGTTTCTGGAAGACTTTCTGAACTAAAAAATATTGGCAATTTTCCATCTGACCAGAAGTCTTTGAATCTGGATTCAGAAAGGGCAGCTTCTCCCAAAGCTAAAAATTGAGACACAAAGATGAAAGAGAAATGTGTTGGTAGAGAGATTCATTCCAGCAGCCTCATGGTTGCATTTTGGGATTCTAAGATTCCCCATGTCCTTTCCTATCATGAGTCACACCAGCTTTTCTGGGCATTGGGGCACATAACAGCAGCATCTAATTCTGGATGCATGGATTATTTCTAGCCTCACTAGAACAGAATAATTCTGAGGCATTGCCTGAAACAGATTTTCTCCAGAGAAGCAAGATTATGTGCCAATAGGAAAATTCTGCTTCTAGACTGACTATCAGCTGCTGACCTTCAAAGCACTCCATTGGGAAAGAATATTCAATAACTGCAGGAGGAGGGCACTGACACAGAGTAACCCATTTCCAGCGACCCAGGAGGGCTGGAGCAGGGCTGGGAACTGATCCCTGCTGTGCCTTGTCCAAGAGGCTCCATCTGAACGTGGCTGTCAACACTACTTTCTTTATAACTGCTGTTTTCACAAATCCGACTGCTACAACAGGAAAACTGCTGGTAGCTTAATATATCCCTAATACAGAGCAGTGGCACAGGCAAAATCAGAGCTCTAAGAGAGAAAGCCATGGGGACTCAATCCAACCTTTCTGTTGAGGGATGCCTGCAGGCGGTGCCACCGCAGGTTCATCTCGCCCAGGCACTCAGCAAACTCTGTCCTTTCGTAGCGCTTGCTCTCCACGTCACAGGTGCTCATCTGCAGCAGGGACTGGTTAACAAAATCTACCATCCACTGCTTAAAGTTCATTTCCATCATGTACTCCTGCAGGGGAAAAGAGAGAAAGAACAAAAATGTAAACATCAGTTTCATAGTTTTAATCTGCTCAGTTCCAATGATGCTTCAAGGTGTGGCAATGGAACGTTGACGGCTTTGTTTGAATTATGACCAAAAATGTTTTTCTGAAAGAGAACCTGTCTGTAGGAATAATTCTCAAATTTTTCCATTCTGTATTTCTGTAGCTGTTTTCATTCATGAAATGTCTGCAGAAAATCTCTATCATTATGTGGGCAGTTCAAGGTAAAAACAGACTAGTGATGGAGCAGGGAATAAAACCCAGAAGTACCAGATCCCGTACTTGATCCACTGGACAAAACCATCACACTGGGCCCAGATTAGGCTAAGACCAAGGCTTTCCCACACTCCTGCAACTCACAGGCAAATGCAGCAATAGCTTCTACTCCTTTTAACAAAATATCTGGTACCAGAATAGAATATCAGAGAGGAAAAAATGTCCTCTAGCATCAGAATCTCTTGCACATCGAGATAAGTGAAAAACTACATACAAAATGAAAACATTAAGGAATGTCTTTTTATTTCAGAGAGTATTAGAAGAGATTAGGAAAGGGCTCCATATTTATCTAGTAGTGCCCTGAATAGTCACCAGGGAATACCACAGCAGAGGTACTAAAGCCACAGCCGCTTCCCTCTAGGAATTTGTGACCCTCATCCCAGCTTTCTTCTCAGCACACACAACCCCACCTTGCTGACAAGTGCAAAAGATACACCTACAAACCCAGCTCTAAATATCCAGTGTTATAAACAGCACCTCACCTACATGTCCCAGCTGCCAAATCCAACTGATACAGACCAAAATGGTCAGTACAGACTAATGTATGTGCTCTACCAAGGCACTTGGAAAGAAATGTTTGCATTGGAATTTGCCTTATATGCAGCACCAAGTGCCTGCAAGCTGCAGACTGAGAACTGTCAGCCTTTCTGAGCCCTGAGCAAGGGCAGAGCAAAATATGTCTCTGTGGGGATTCATGCCCTGAGGCTGGGCTCCCTGGCATCTCTGGAGTACACAGCTTGAATCCTTCCTGTGACTGGAGCAATCAGCCTCTGCCACTCGTGCTCCGACATCTGAACAGTGCCAAGAGACTGCTGCAGCCTCTCTCTCTGCAGGGATGTTCATCTTGTCCCTCTTTCCTAGCAGGTTATTTCTTTTGATGACACATTATATTCAAACCCCCTGTTCTCTAGTTAAACGGATTCAGGTTATGGAGCTCCATTAGGAGGTATTCCTTGTTAAAAAGACAGACTAGAACACAGCCTCTGAAATAAACACAGAGTCTGTCTTCCTAAGGAAGGAAAGATTTGCTACTCTTCACGTTTTATAATCTAAATGCAAGAGAGAGAACAAATGAGACAGATGGAACAGCATGAGAAAAGGAGATTACAGCCCAGCAGGCAGTAGCTGTATTGCAGAACAGGCAGTGGTTTGTGTGTCATGGAAGCATAAAGGTTTTATAAAGGAGGATGTTACGACACGTTTCAGACTGAGGAGCCCTCTTGAGAGCAAGGGGAAGGATATGACAGTGCCTGTAGGCTGCTTCCATACTTTTTACAGCAGGCCTGGGCTAACAGTCTCCCATTTACCTTGTACTTCTGAAGGAGGGTCTTGACTTGGGCAGCACCGTGTTGTGAATTTATTGGCTCCTCACGTTCCTGCTGTTGTTCCACATGGTCCAGCCAGGCCATTAGTTCAGCAATAGCTTCTCGTGATGAAAGCTTTTCCATCTGAAGCTGAGGTAAAGCATATGATGAATCCTTTACACTCTACTTGTTAGAAATACCAAGGAAAATGACATTTCTATTTTTAGAAAGGCTCAGGCACTATAATCGCATTATTGGGGCGTGAACTTGAAAGTGAGCCCTGTGCTCCAGAGGGGCAAATGACTTCGGTTCTAGAATTCATGAATCTGAAATAAAATTCTTTCTAATTCTGAGTAATTCTTTTTAATTTTAAGTAACAGACTTTCATGCAAAACTGTAGAGATAAGAAATACATGTAAGCCAGGAAAAACACAGCAATATTTAAACTGCAGTACAATATTGGGGTTATTCTGAAAGCATGGCACAGCTAATTTGGGAAAAGGCAACTGAATCCCAGCAGCAGCATTTTAACCTAATTATTTAGTTTAAACTGAAAGATGGCAGCAGTTTCTCACTCACCTGGTGAAGCTTTTCTTGGATGGCTGGGAGCTGTGTAATCAGTTCTCCCCATTTTTGCTCAAACTTTGCCAAAGATGACCTAAGTGCTGCAGTATCAGCTTGCTTCACGTGGAGGAGCTGGCTGGCAGTGCTCACCACTGATGACTTCAGGGAAGATTTTTCATCAACCTCCTTAGAAAATGTCTTAGGTGCATGGGAGAAATTTAAGAGTGGGAAAATATTTATATATATATATGTTGAAATGAAGACAAGCCATATTTTCACAGGATAAAATGCCTCAACAAACAGATTTTATCAAGATGGCAAAATTCAGAAAACCTAAGCTCAATAAGTATTAGCAGATAAAGTATTCTTTTGCCCACCTTGATATACAGTGCTGAATGCAACCTTTTGCTCCCACAGAGACTGGGAATATCCTGACCCCACTTCACAGAGAGGTGCAGGGAGCAATCCCAGTCCTCATACCTCTGGCCAGCTCACATCCACCAGTCAAACCTTCATGATGCTTTGCTTTCCTCCTGTGCACTATTCCTTCTCTCTGGCCTCACACTGGGAACCTCCTGGCTAACCATCCAAGGGGAGCAGGCAAAGACATGAAATGCAATTCAGTGTTTGTCTTTCCTGACTTTGGCTGGCACCTCCACTCCTGTACCCTGAGCCCACGCTCCAGGTTCAGCTGTTAAGTGGCTTTGGGGCACACAGCCATTCAGTGCTGTATTATGTGGGTGGCTCAAGGCCATGGTAAACACAAAAAACCTCTCAAAAGGGTCATTTTCACCAGAATTCACAATGTCTTATCTAAACCTGGCAGAAATGACTTACAAACAAGCTGCTGATGTTGTCCCTGATGGTGGCAAGATCTTGTGACACATTGAGAGACTGCTCCTTCCAAAAATTCATTCTCTGCTGAGCAGAATCCAACCATTTCATCAATTCCTCTGAGTCTCTGTTGTAGCTACAGGAGGAAACAAAACACAAAAACATCTAACTGAGGCTGGGATACATTTCTCAACCCTCTTGTCTTCCCTGTGAGAAGGCCCGTGCTGTTCTGGCACCTCTGCTACTGCATAACCCTGCAGAAGCATGGCTTCAGCTGTCATCTATAAAAAAAATTACAAACTAATGTCTAGCTGAAACTTCAATTTTTTTTTCTGTTTTAGACCCACCTGACCAGGAGTTTCAGTAATGTTTGAAGTCGGTGTAGCTCATGGCCAACTTTTTTGGTTAAAGACAGCCACTGCTCTTCCAGCTTCCCAATCTGGCTTCTTATTTCTGGGCAGCTCACAGCAGTCAGCAATTTCTTCCCTTCTTTCACCATCTGGTACAGCTTGGCATGCTTTTCATCAACACTACTTTTGATTTTCTGTCAGAATATGGGAAGTTTGCAAAACAGTAACATTTTAAAGACAGAAAACACAACTAGAAAAACACATATCACAACTTCTAACTTCTTAATCTCACATTTCCTCTGTAATGTATTTTATTTTCCAAATGACAGCAATCTGTAATTCATAACATGAAAAAGGGACACAGGTTTTTGTGGGTTTGTTAATTTTTTGTTTGTTTGTTTGTTTCCTTTGGGTAACACAACACAGACTGTGTTATGATTTAATAGGCTTTTCTGACACCCGAAGATGTCAGGCAATGGACAAACACTGTCAGATCTGGCTGCACTGTCCAAATATATGACAGCACCCACCAAAAAACTATTGTCTTCCCATGCTCTTGAAAGTTATTGTTCCTCCTTCAGGCTCTATACCATTTTGAAAAAATAGTTACCACTTTTTTGAAGGAAACTGCTGAGATAATTATTGAATAATGGTGGCAGGGAGAAATGAAGAGTGGACAGCGAAGTCCTTAAGTAAAAAACAAAGGTCTGGAGTTATTTCTCTTGCAGAAATTAAGTCCTAGAGAAATCTATTCTGCTCTGTTTTTGAAACTGTAAAGCTCCACAGCTTCACCCTGCACCAAACATCATCTAAAGCTTTATGACTTTGTTTCTGAAGTCTTTAAAGACAAATAAAAACTTAGGAGTGAAGAGCTAGTTAAGAACTCAAAAAGCCAAGGAAAAGCAGGCAACTTCACATCAGTAGCTGTGCAAATTTTGCATGTCTCTTGTCTCAGTGCAATAGGTACCAAAAGCACCAGAGGGTCACTATGACTGCAAACATCTACTGTTGATTTATTACAAAGGCTTTACTGTAGCTCAGATTTTCCTGGGAATATCCAGTGATGTCTTTCCTGCAGTCAACCAGATTAAATCACTATAGTACTTTTTTCCTTTATGAAACATTCATTAATCACTCATTAATTTGCTTTTATTAAACACTTAATAATTCAAAAATTTCTAACAGAGAGTATCCTCTGAAGACTGAGAAAGGTCAGACCTGTGAGGCATGGCAAGCACTCTCTGAAAATACATCACTAAGATTACTGATAACCTTTCTTCTTAATTTTGTAAAACAACCATAAATGCTGTTTTCATATCCTTGTATTTAATTGTGTTTAAAACGTGGATAAAATATTTCCAGCTGCAGCTGAGGTTGTAAATAAAGATGTAGCTCTTCCATTAGACATGCAGCTGCAACCAGAGCTGCCATAAGAGTTGAAATATTTGGTACTTTCAGATATTTGAAAGCTCTAGGTTGATTCTTCTTTTCCATAAGTTTTACACTGTGGCATGAAAATAATTTCTGAATTACAGGGAAGTAGCACTATGCTCACTCCAAGGCTCTTGCTGTCCTTGGGATCCATGGAGCCTGCACATCTATCTGATCCCAAATACTTTCCTTTGAATATTGAGTTATAAAGTAGTTATAGTCATTACTCCCACTTAAATGGACTTTTAGCCCCTGGCTGGAATTAGGAGTCCAATCTTCTCCTACTTTTGAAAGTCAGTTTTGAGCTTGCATCCACATACAGCTGAGGAGACAAAGGAAGCTGTGCTGTGCAAATCACCTCCTCATATATTAACTAATATTTTTTGCCAGTTCTACTGATCCATAAAGAAAAGTAGTGACAAACACATAAATACCTCTAGAAGTGCAATCCTTTCCAATAATCTTTCTTCAGTTTCTTCAACCAAACTGACAGAAGGCAATGCAGAGGCAAGTGCTTCTAACTCCTTATTGAAAACTAGGCATTCCTCATCAAATACCATCCAATCCTAAAAAATACATTGAATTGTTAACACATCCATTTGCACTTTAATACACCAGGCCTTAATGCCTTCTCTAGGATCAGCAGCTCTTGCTTTAATGAAACATAACACAAAAGTAAGTGAACAATATGTAAATATCAAAGTGAGACATGACTTCAGCACAGATGAATTAATTATGCATTCTTCAGAATCTTTAGGGATTCTTATTTTAAAGTGGTGTATGCAACTTTTTATTCTCTAGGGATGTTCTGAGATTATTTGTTACATTTTTTAAGTTTTGAAGGGGTGCTGGTATTTTTCTGCCTTAAAGGGCTCTTCTGTCAGTCCAGACACTCAGAAATTACAGCAAGAAGTCATAAAGTGTGATGGTTTGAAATGTCCACTTCCAGAGATTTTCAAGAAGAAAGCTGGTTTACTGACACACATAGAATAAGAAATAGACTGTTGCTGTCCAGTGGAAACAGGAAAGGACAACTACTGGCCAAAGTCACTGTCAGGACAAGAGCTGCCGCAGATGCAACTTTTCTCCTTCCCTCCAGGCTTTACTCTTGGGTGTCTTTTGATTTATTACCTTTAACAGGCTCTCTAAGTGTATACCATACTGGCAGGCCTTCTTCTCCAGCAATTTGACTTCATTCACCAGCTCTCTCCAGAATTCCTCTCTCTTTTGCAGGACAGAAGGACTCACTCTCTTGGAAAATGCTTCCATGTAAGCCATGCGTGTCATGAGGTTGCAGAAAAAATCCTGGAAAAAAACCCAAGCTAAAGCTGGCTCTTTAAGAGAGATCACATTCCCACAGCAGGAATTCTAAGGCTTAAGTAGTAGGCAGGACACAATAATCCTTTGGGATAACTTAAGAAAGACATGCTTTCCTTACACAGCAAGGTGTTCTGAGGTAAGCAGAAATAGCAATTTATCACCGAAAGTGGTACTGTTTTGGTCTACTGAGAAATTTGTGTTTGTTTTCTGCACATACACCAGTCCCTCCCCTTTGCTATGAGCCAGCCACTCTCCCCCACTACACTGGAGAAAAACCAGTCACAGAAAACTGTGCTCCTTTCTATGCTGACCTGAGCAGTATTGAGATGAACAACTCCTACCTTGTGATTTTTCAGGTGAGACTGCAGGGCTGCTCTGCTTTTTGTTAGGTGCTTTGGATCTTGTGCCATCTTCTCTCTTCCAATAGCTACCAGCTCTGCAAACCCATGAAGCAAGTCCTCATACTGGCTTTCACTGATGGAAGGGGAGTTCAGCTCCACATACTTTGCTTTCAGAATCCCCCACATGTCATCCAGAACATCCTACAATGCAAACACAGTGTAGCAATTCATGAAGGACAGAAATGAATCCCACAAACCCACAGAATATGAAATAACCATCAGCCTTTTGATGCTGCAGGTGAATTGCTTAGAAGAATCAAACCACCTGAGTAAATTGGTACTGTGCTCTTACCTCTAATTTATAAGCTTCCTGGATTAAGGTGATAGGTAACTGCAATCTTTCTCCATGGCCTCTCAGTTTTGCTACTTGGTTTTCAAAATTTTGCAGCTCCACAGTACAGGCACCAATTTTCTGGATGAAGGACAAAATTAATTATTAGGAAGAGTCCCATTCCAATAAACTTTCCATTATCAGTGGTAGTGCAGTGAATACAGTGGCTGGATCCCTCCTGTGCCAGCACTTCACAAAATCCAATGAGCTAATAAACTAAATGGACAAAACATGGCATAACTTACTGTGTTCACACAGCACAGCCAAGAAGGGAATTCAGGTCTTGTGTCTCAGGTCAACATTCAACACGCCTTTCCATTTACTAATTCAAGTGCAGCCATGAAAATTAATCATGGAGTCTGAAAACAGTTTTTTCTTATGAATCAGAAGTACTCAAGGACTGAGACAGGATCCTTCTGAAGGAAGGAAAGCTATGTACTTCTGGCATTCCTTTCCCAAGAGTGGTTACCTAACACAATATAGCCAGTCCTTGCTAGGGAATTCAGCAGGGAACACAGCTCTCAGTCTGCCAGAAAATTATGCCTGTAAGCAAGGCTATGAGTCTGTAACAAACCAGCTTCAGAATATCCTCCTCTGCTTTGGTAATAAATAGGTAAATGGCCAATGACCATTCTTAGGAGGATATGCAGTCTGTTAATTTTTAATTTTCTGCTAATCCCAATAAAGGTCAAAGAAAATAGCTTAACTGGTCAAATTCCATATGATGAAGTGCTCATAAATGCTTCATGAGAAGATAGAAATACCAGAGTCCCATTCCCACAAAAAATAAAAATAAAAAAAAAATAGTTTGACATAAGAAAAGGCATAATGTATAGCTCTTTTTCTTCCCTGCCATAGTATGGGGTGTATTTGTTCTGGGAGGTTGTGGAAAGACTGGTTCCTCCACTCCAACCACTAAAATGTCTGGAATTAGGTCTAAGTATGGATTGGGGTGTAGTTAAAAAAAAAGAAAAAGGGGTGGTGGTGAATACAGCAAATACTGAACTCTCTCATTCTCTCCTTTTCTCATTTTAAAATCCTAAATTAGACTCAAACTTTAGAAAATATGAAACTTCACAAATTGCAGAAAACTGGAAGTAATAGCTAATGCTGTAAAAACTCTCCTTCAAATAAAATTACCTGAAGCTGCTCAGAAACATTATTTCCACGTAGTTCATTCAAGCATTGTTGCAGAGCAGCTTTTTTCTCAGTTAACTGATCATAGAGTAGCCTGGTTTGATTCTGCAAAAGAAACAAACATCAGAAATATATCATATAACAGGAGTATAGTAATGACCAGAAAAAATTACACAGCAAACAAAATTATTACCTCCTTAAGTAAAAAAAAAAAACAACAAAAAAACAAACAAGAAAGAAAGAACCAACACCAAAATAAAGCACATGTATTATGGGCTTAAAGCAGTAATTGGACGAAGGAAATTCTGAGTCTGGGTAGTGTATAAGAAGCAGATTACTCTGTCACAATGATCCTCTGTGACTGTAAAAATCTGGGAAACTGGTAAGAGAATCAAATTATTTTCTTCTGAAAATAGGAAAATGAGCCCATTACTGGGGACTGATGGAGTTCTATGGATTCTGCATAAGTAAGCATTGCAAGACTAGTTCTGTGGCTGTTTGGAGACAACATCCCAGTGTTCCTCAAAGGATCTGCTTTATTATTCAGCAGTGAAAGGCCAGGATTACTTGCAGATGATGAGCACACTGGAGTTTTGCTGGACATTGCAAACTGTATTTCAAAGACCAGACTCTTCCTTCCTTAGCTCTGACTAACCACCTGATCTGAATATTTTCCAGCAATAGTAGATGTAGCCCATCACAAGAACCTAAAGAAAAACTTCTCACAATCTGCTTTTCCAATAAAGAACAAAAGAAGGAAAATTTGTGAAACTGTGGCTTCTGCTTCTGTGGCACAAAATCTAAAGGAACAGTAAATGCAGTGGGGTCAAATCAACCTCCAGTACATTACTAAAAATAGCCTAGTGTCAGACATGGCACCACAAGAGAAGAAGTCTGCCTTTCCTGAGGACACAGCAGATGAAAGAATATATGAAAGAATATATGAAAGAATATATGAAACCATCCTTGGCCTAGTCCCTACACACAGAAACTTGCTTTAGCCTGCAGCTCAGCCTGCATGGGATGCCAGGTCACTTCCATACTTTCTGCATGCAAATTTTCTACTGTGATCCAGGCCTCTGCAGCACTGCAAACAGCAAAATTAATCTGCTTCTTGAGAGGCCAAGACAAGTTTTTAAGTAGTGAAAAAAGAAAGCCCATTAGAGGTTGCTCGTCTGTAACCCAAACGCATTAACACTGACAAGCCTAACAGGTGCTGTGAAACAAGATGTGCATTTGGCAGTGGAGTACCAGGTAATTGCTATTATGATCCAGCCCAGCTTTCATGGAGCTGCTCCTTGAGGCAGTGGCAGCTTGAGTTTGTTCCAGCCGTGCCTGCAAGTTGTTAAAGCACTCGCAGAACACATCTGTGCTCCCACCAGCGCAGCTGATGGACTTCAGAAGATCATCCTTTTTATCACTCAGATCAGCATGAAGTTTTTGCAGCTCCACAGACAGAGTCTAAAGGGTTGAAAGAAAAACAATATGAGTGAAAATGGTGTATGCAAGGACTCTTCCCTGTAAGAGGCAGCAGGGCTCCAACTGGTAATTGTTAAAAGCAACAGGCCCAAATCTGTGCAATACAAAATAGTTTGGCGGCATTATTCCTGAAAAATGCCAGCAGAACAGAGAGGAAATACAAGGCCATATATATTCTGCTGCAACAGAAATCCACTGGGGTTTCTCCTTCCCTCAAGGATCTGGGGCAGTTACCTCATACAGAGCCTGCTGCACAGCTGCCTCTTCAGTGGAGAGCACGGAGGTGTTCAGCATCTCCTCCATGTTATTCAAACACCGGCTGATTGCCAGAAGTAACTCAAACAATTTTCTGTCCAAATTGGAAGAGACTTCCTCTGCCACATTATCCTGGGTAAAAGCAAGCCAGTTTTCAGTACTTTCATCCAAGGCATGGCTAAGATTCATTCACTCATATAAGGTTAGTTATACTAATAAGTTAGTATTGCTCAGCCAATACTAAAATGGAATTAATGAACTACTGAGGGACAGACCTGGATATATGCAGGCAACATTCAGAGCTGTAGGGGCCAAAGCTGAGACAATGACCCTCTATGTACTGGACAGTGGCTGTGCTCTTACATGCCTCTTATTTCAGGCATGAGCACAAGAAGTTTGTCTTATCAGCTCCAATCCTGCAGATTTACTGAAATCATTCACAGGCTCCTTGCTTTATACAGTTTGAAGATTTTTACCCACACTAGCAAACTTTTCGATTTAGGTAGAAGTATCGTAGTGGAAACTTGGAATGTTTCCTGTTAAAATCCTCAGCCTATTTCTACATTACAGTCCATATCCAACACAAAAGCTCACTACAGTGAATGCCATTTGCAATAATATGATTACTGGCTGTTTCCCAGTGTCCAAACAGTGTCTTGTGTCTAGAACCCCTGGGGTTTTTTGCAATGCTTAGGACATGCCATTTTTACCTGTGCATGCACCACATTTGCTTCCTGGCTCAGGTCTCCCAGCTGGACAGTGTAAGTTTTCAGCTCTTCCACAGTTGGGGTTCCTGCACCTGAGAACGTGCCTCGAGGCAACATGTTCATCTTTGCTGTGATCTAACATTTGGAAAAAGAACACTGCAATTAGAAGAGCAGCTCAAATGAAGACAGGCTATGGGCAACAAAATAACACTCCTGTCAAAAAGCACTAAAAGTTTCAAGGCACTGATATAAAGCACCTGGATAGCAGGGTTCTCTTTTCACTGGCAGAAGTTGGGCAGGCTGTGCCCTGATGGGAGCTTGATTGAAAAAGGAGCCTCTGATTCCCAGCTTTATGGTCTACAGCTGTAGTGTGGGTTAAGGCAACCCTACTGCCCACTGCAGGGTAAGTCTTGCCTGAGGAAGGGCTGATATTCACCCTTCTACATGTCTAATATTCTTCCACGTATTGCAGCAATTTCAGACAACAGAAAATCTAATAATTCTAATTTAGTATGAACAAAATTGTTAATACCAGGAATGACAGTTTTATCCAAGCAATAAAAGCCTCTGCAGTCTGTTCAGAACATACAGCTCCAACTCTGCTTTTGATGTGTGAGAATGAGAACACAGTGCTGAATGGCAGAACAAAATTTAAGCCAGAGATTTGCTCTGACCAAAATGTTCCCACTTGTGGGAACTGAGATTTCACCCACATCTACGGGAATCAGCTGCGAGCTTGACGGATAACTCCCTTCGTCCTCTTGAAAGAAGTAAGCAGATAACATCTACTCTGAATATTAACCACAGGGATTCACCTAAGTGCTCCCACACTCTGCTTAGCAGTCACTACCTCACACACATGATTTACCTCGAAGTAAAATTAAAAGACAATTATGGAAACACTATGCAGAAACAATCTCCTCTGGAGAACCCTTGCACAATTTCAGTTATCTGATGGAGGGCCACATGCTACTATGGCACAGAAAGATACACTAATTGCCATCTACACTATCAGAGTGTTTGATGGAACTTAAACAAACCTGAGGTTCCACAAGCTGGCAGGGAGGAGATTTCATCTTTGATGACAGCTCCTGTTGTAAATATTGCCATTTATTACCCATGTGATCCTTTGGAGCTAAGGTGCCATCAGCCTGCTTGCTCTTTGAGTCAGATTCTCCATTGCTGTATTGAGAAAACATTGTTAGAATGACAATTACTGAAGCAGAGTAAGTAAAACTAGGTTTCTTGTACAAGATTAGTTTCTCTTGCTCCTGCCTCAAAAGCAAAGCAAAACCAAGTGCATGTATGATTATTAATCCAAGCTTTGATAAACTCGTTTGGACTTTCCCCTTCACATAAAATATGCCAGGAGCCTGCTGGCAGCCTCCACCTCTGAAATGACCACATGGGGAGCACAGTCCCACAGGAAGTCTTGGTTCCATGCTGGAAGGTGCCTGATACCCATGTCCCCTTTTTCAAAGCTGCTGCCCTTACACTGGCTGGGTGTGTCTGTACAGCCGTGGCTGTGAGCAGAGCACCCAACCTGACTACAGACAGGCCTGATTAACTCATGGCAGGTGTCAGTCCCACTTGTTAGTGAGGTCCTAAACTCTGGAGTCAGCCCAGTATCAAACAGGCTGTCCCATAAATGAGCCTCCATTTCTCTGGACTGCTGATGGCAGAAATCCCCAAGCTTCTGTCATTTTTCTTCTAAAGGCACACAGAACCAAAGAACAGAACCAGGGGTGCCACTGCAAGGCTTCAGCAGATTTATGCACTTTTACATCACTGAGCCTGGTGACTGATTGTGTTATTCTGTACCTGGACTCTGATTGTGGAGTCACGCTGTCCTCAAGCTGTGGCTGCATTTTTTCCACGCACGACTCAATAAAGTCAATGAGGCTTTTCTGCTCAGCTGCTTTTAATTTCAGGTCCTGTGCACAGAGAATAGCATGAGCAATTACATGAACTGTAATAATCTGAAATGATGATTGTGCTTTTCCAATCACATTTTATGTGAAATCATTTAGCAAAGAAAAAAAAAATTACATCTGTCAGAATAAAATGCAGTTTATGTATAAACACGAATTTACAGAACAAGCCATTTTCTGCAAATGTGCATTTTTATGGAATATATTTCTACCTGAGCTAAAGTTTTAAAAGCAAAGCCCAACCAGAAACAAATTACATATCGAAATTTAAACACCACTGACTGCAATCCTTACATAAAGAAATAGGCAAGGGAAAATGGGATTTGCTCAAATATGAGTTCAAGTTCCATTAGTTAAAAGGAGAGTGTCGAGCAACTCAAGCTGGACCACTTTCTCCAGCTCTTTTCCTATAGCAAGAAAAAGGCAAAAGTTAATTTACAGTTAGCAAAACAGAAGTAATTTTCAGAGCACAGAACATGACAGAATTTTCATATTGTGTTAACAACAACCTTAAAAGGAATGGGAATGGGCTAACTAAAGTTCACAAAACTTTAGTTTCAAACTTACCTTCAAAACCAGTATCAGTGTGTAGACTCAGATTTCATGATACATCAGTGTTTTAAAGCTAGGACTCTTGCCTTGCTTCACAGTGATTCAGATGGCATCACCCACCCCTCCAATCTCCTAGCTTGATATTACTAAAACTTTTTGACAAGGGATTTTAGGGGTGAGGGCTTTCTCCATCTTGACCAACTCCCCAAATCCTGGAGGAAATGGGTAGCTGAAACCTACCCCTGACAGAGCTGATCCCACAGGGAAACTGCAGCAGCTCTAAGTGCAGCTGCCCCCAGCCCACAGGGGATGTGGAGCAGCCTGGCCCCTGGATGGCAGGAGAATGAATTACCTGTGGCTGCTGGAGCCCATTGTGCCAGGGCTGTTGGGCAAGGGGCAGCTGGGATGTGCTGAAACCATCGGAGTGCAGGATCTCCAGGGGCTCTGGGTCAATCCTCTCCCTGCTGGGAACCTGTAAAGGGAGACCTGTTGTGGGAAGGCTTCCAGGCCTGACAAGAGAGCAGAATCCCACAGTTGCATCTTGGGAAAGGGCAAAAAGCAGAGCTGCCTTGGACTTACCACGCACAGAATCAGCAGCACACGAAACACAGCTGCTACTTTTGCAAAGATTTTTGTCCAGTTGAATTTACTAAAAGTTTTAATATCCCAACCATTCTAACCTTCTGCCAAGGTCCTCACATCTCTTCCCCAAGTTGCTTTGTTTTCTTTGCTTTTCCTGCCAGCAGATTAGGTGATACTAACCCTCCCTTCTTTTTGTTTGACCAAAATACAGGGATGTGCATTTATGTTTATAAATTTGGTCACACACCTGGATTTTAAATCCGTCTGTGCTCACAGAAGTAATTCAACACAAGCCTTTACCACTGCTAATCCACACCAGAGGGACTGTGGCTGCTCTTAAACAAACACATCAGGTGGGCTTCTCTGATCCCTCACACAACAGAGAGGGAATGAGCTCTGAAGCCAGGAGTTACAATCTCACCCGCTGGGAAACTCAGCAAAGACTGTGCAGCTGTGGTGCAGGAGAGCTGACAGAATCACTGCATTTAAGAATTCTTCAAAGAGAAAATTACTAAAAGGCTTCTCTGCTGTGATACTGTCACAGACAAACATCATGGCCTTTGGAGGCATTTAAAACCAAACCCTAAGTCCTTTTCCTGTGCTCTTAGCAAAATGCTGACCTCTGTCACCAAGCACTTAAAGCAGAAAAGATGCTGTTCAGAGACTCATTAAAAATCCACTACTTGTTGCAAACTACAAGTAATTATACAGCGCTGTAAAGTAGAATAATGGCAACTCTGACATTTCTCCCTTCCTTGATTCACACAGTGAGCTCTGTTTTTCTGCAACCACAGGCCATTAAAGCACCAGGACTCTCAACTCTTGCCCTGCACAACATTCATATGATTTACCTGTTCTTCACTGTACTTGTCTTGAAGCATCATCTGGACATTTTCCAAATTGCGCTTCACCTCCTTCAGCTTCAGGGAAAGAGCCTCTGTCTTTTGTTGGTAGTCTGCACTATCTCCACAATCTTCCAGTAAAGAAAGGACCTTTTGTTCAATCTCTGATAACCTCACCTAGAAGGGACAGCAGATAATTACTCATTCTCAGAATTGCAACATTCCTTTTCTGACAACATTCTGAAGTCAATGCTCACATCTCCCCTGCCTGAAAAGATGAGAAACATGCAGGGAAAAAGGAGAAATAGCTGCAATCCCCCTAGATTTTCTCCAGTGTAGTAATTTTATTCTGGACAATTAAATTAATTTTATAGAGATAGTCTTAAAACTGTTTCCAACAAGAGCATCTGCAGGAGGTTATCTTAACTCAGACACCAAGTAATAAAAGAGGACAGCAGAAATGGCAGACTCCATTTGAATGCAACCAAGAAGACAACACACCTCAGTGTGGGAGAAAGAGGCAATGCACACACAGCTCACATCACTCTTTGGGAGGAATGATGCTGAACTACCAACACATAGGAACATTTCCACGTGTCAGCCAGGCCATTGTAAACTGTTGGGATCTGATTTTTGATCCAAGCTGCTGTGAATCAAAGTGCATCCCTGCATACTTTAAACTCATGTTTTTATGGTGACCATGGAGAAAGGTACCATGACTCAAATGCAAGGTAATCAACTGCAATAAATTAATTACTTTACACCATACACCCATACCTGGAGACTGTTTCTTCCATTCTGTGTGAATTTTTCTGTGTAGATCTTGACTAGGTTAGAGAACCCTCTTCCCCTGCCCATGTTCATGTCTTAACACTGAGCCACACTGTTGGAAGCCAACAGGAATTCAGCCTGCTTGTTCTCACCAGCTGCAGCTGCCCTGGTGAAGCCCATGCTGACAGGAACCCTGAATAGGATCCAGACACAGCCAGCTACTTAGGTGCATTCAGGATCCTAATTCCCACAAAGTTCAGCACCTGAGCACTTGGCTGAATCACAGCCTAAACCCAGAGGCACTCCAATTAAAAACAACCACCCAAACCAACAACAAAACAGCTGGTTTTGTTTCTCAGTAATTTAAAATGGAGACAATTTTGGTATTGGCTCCTTTATTGTGAGTGAAATTTGTTGCTCTGGGTAGGCTCAGTGCTTGAAGCAAACTGGCACACCAGACTGGCACGGTGGGGAGCCTCAGCCCTGTTTTAATCTGCACATGCTGCATGCCAGGGCTCCCTCCCACCCAGCCCCTTGTGCCAGTCCTGTTTTCCTCCTCCCATTTTCACCAACAGGTACCACCCACTCCTTTTGTTCGGCTGCCGTGGGGGCAAGAGGCTGTCCTAGGTGCAGGCAGTA